>NC_137174.1:7372500-8062500 GCF_951804945.1 Podarcis cretensis
GTACCAAGCAAAGCTTACTTAGCTTTGCTTGGTTGAACCGTTTAATTAATTCGAAATATATCCTCTTAGTTTCAGTCAACTTTAAGTAATTGTGTTTGGTTGGCTTGCTTGCTTAAATATAAGAAGTAGATAAGTTAAAATGAATCGGTTGTGGCTTTGTTAAACAATCAGTTAAAAAGAAAATTAAATGTTGTTACAATGGCACCTGATTTCTCATATAAAACCTCTGGAGTTCCAGTAGCCAGAGCAATGCTCAGTAGCAGCCATTCTACAGTGAATATTCTAGCAATATGGGAACATAAAGTTCCTGAGTCAATCTCTTGTATATTCTCTTTAAGACATCTGTTTTCTTGGGATTTTAAAACTATTTTTAAAAATGGTGTAAAAAAACAGTCAGCAATTCAATCATATATTGGACTCGCTGAGTTCAGTGGAACTTTTTCCTGGGTAGGTCTGGATATTTAGGATTGTAGCTTAAAATTTCTATATAGAAGGCTGTGTTATATCTGCAAAGCTTGTGTTAAAATGAACAGCCCAAATCACAAAGAAGGAAACTTAAGTCGCCAGAGCTAGGAAGGGCGTTTTCCTGAGCCACTGCCAGATGGTATAAGCATCATTGGCCCAGGTGAATCAGTGGCCTAACTTTTTCCAAGACATCTTTATGCATTCAGTGCTTCTTCGACTTTCTGTACTATTCATACATTCATATGTACATAGGCCTTGCATCCACACGCTTCCCACCCCCCCCCCTCAAAATAAGGTGGAGGGGAGGTCGGGAGAGGAAGAATCATAGCAGCTGAGTTTTGTTCTCATCCCGTTTTCTTATATGCAAGCAGTCCTGAGTCATCATGACACATACAAGATTTCTAGAGGGTGATAATGCAGGTCCCCTTAGTTTGTCTTAAAGGTAAAGGGACCCCTGACTATTAGGTCCAGTCGTGACCGACTCTGGGGTTGCGGCGCTCATCTCACTTTATTGGCCAAGGGAGCTGGTGTACAGCTTCTGGGTCATGTGGCCAGCATGACTAAGCCGCTTCTGGCAAACCAGAGCAGCGCACAGAAACACCGTTTACCTTCCCACCGGAGCTGTACCTATTTATCTACTTGCACTTTGACGTGCTTTCGAACGGCTAGGTTGGCAGGAGCAGGGACCGAACAATGGGAGCTCACCCCGTCACGGGGATTCGAACCACCGACCTTCTGATCGACAAGTCCTAGGCTCAGTGGTTTAACCCACAGCGCCACCCGTGTCCCCTTCTGACCATAGTTGCATTATAAAAATGAATACCTGTAGCTATTCTTTGGCCGCTTCTGCTGATGGTTTTTTTGGGGGGGGCAGGGAGAGATTGGGATTTGCAAAAGCAGATGTGTTCTTAAGAAATAGGTGCACCCTTTTGGTGGAAAAGTCTTCGATTCAGCCAGCCACATGACTTAGATCAGGCCTGTCCAACAGGTAGATCGTGATCTACCGGTAGATCGCTGGACGTCTTTCTTAGATTACTGGTAGATCACTGGCTCCCCCCAATGAAGCTCAACAAGTTTGGGTCCCCTAAAAAAAGATCAACAACAACTTTGACCTGAACCCCCCAAAAAGGGGGCCAATCACTGCCAGTTTTTAACTCTGTGAGTAGATTGCAGTCTCTTGGGAGTTGGCCACCCCTAACTTAGATGTAACAGCTACTCTTCTTTTTCAGAAGTCATGGCATAGCCATACAGTGGTGCCTCGCAAGACGAAATTAATTTGTTCCGCGAGTTGCTTCGTCTTGCAATTTTTTTGTCTTGCGTAGCGCGGATTCCCCAGGTATTAACGGCTTTAAGAAAAAGGAGGCAAACTCGCAAGACGTTTTCATCTTGCGAAGCAAGCCCATAGGGAAATTCGTCTTGCGAAGCACCTCGAAAAATGGAAAACCCTTTCGTCTAGCGAGTTTTTCATCTTGCGAGGCATTCGTCTTGCGGGGCACAACTGTATTTAGGAAAATAATATAAGCAGCTGTGAATATGTGTGTTTCTTTGTGTAGTGTGGGAATTGGAGGGACATATTTTGCTGGTCACAAGGGCAACTTTATTTACTGATGCTGCTACATGACACGAAAGGCGTGTTAGTGATATAATGTGTAGAAGGTAGACCATAATAGATTTGCTTGCTGACAGGCTGAGTAAGCCAGAGAAAACAACGAAATAAGACAAATAGCAGTTCTTAATTTCTAATTTAAAAAATTGAGGGGGGGGGACCCTAGGGAAGAAATGTCTACAGTAAAAATTCAGTCTGCTTTTTCAATTATAGATCGTATGAGAGTAATGTGTCTTCATATATTGGATAAAGTTTGGGATGAACAAGAAATTTGGTTCAGTTTGCATTATAATGTATGAATCTACCCAATTTGCACTTCCCAAAACAATATGGGAATGAGAGCACCGAAATGTGCACTTCTCCAAATATCACAATGACACACTGAAACACTGATAAATTTTCACGCGCACTTTAAAAAAATCACAAAAATGGTGAGGAGATGTGAAGGGCTGACTTTAAGAATGGGAAAACAAGAAACTAAGAAAAACCCAGATTAACAGATAAAATCTAATTGAAGGCATGGGGGGGGCATAGTAACAACTAAGGCAGAAATCATTTCCACACTTATTAGGGACTAAGATCTACTGGAATCCATCAGTGATAGTGAACTAAGTTTTACTCAGAGTAAACCCATTGAAATTAAGAAACTTGATTAAGGTATTTAAAACTTAGTTGAATAACACCCAATGGGACTTCTGAATAAACTGTTTATGATTGCACTGTATTTCATCACACTGATTCCAAATTGCGCTTAACTTTTCACCTTATTTATTTACTTGGTATCATAACTGATGTTTTCCCTATTATGGCTTGTACTAGGATGAGAAGGAAAAACTGACCTGGAAAGACCGTACCCCTGGCTATCTAGTGAACTTTGCATCTATCTTATTTATGGTAATTTTGAATTTTATTTCCTTGCTTCTTTAACAGTGGCCTATATTAAATTTGCCCTGACTGCATGGATCTTCAGATTGAATCAATATTCCCTAACATATGCATTACCTTTGCTGTTTTCCCTCAGTGTATCCTTCTTTTGGTGATGGACTAAGAATTGCAAAAGTTTAAAATGTCAATTGCACCACAAAGTCCAGATTCAGTGCTTGGTGCCGGATTGGTTCAATTACCAGCTCATTTGCCAGATCGTGGCTGCCCCTCCCAGAACATCTCAGACCGTTGATGTTGGAGCACAGTGGTGGCATTGTTCTTGCTCTTTGCCTGAGCCACTCCCCAATAACCATCTTCCTGAGCTGATACCCCGGCACTGACAATACTTGCTTTTTGCTCCCTGGACTGGCTGGTTGTCTTATCTAGTCACCTTCTCCCAATGCATCACAAAAAGCATCACTGGGAAAGACCCTAACTGAGCTACCAGGCAGAGAGAGAGACAGTCCAGGTCACAAACTCCAGCAGATATTGCACATATACATGTGTTGCTTTACTCATGTCCTGTGCACTGGTGCCACAAGTGTTGCATTGCAGCATTTGAGCAGGTGCCAAGGAGGTGCCAGGCAGAGTGGCATGTGGCTGGTCTGTGTCAGTCAACTAGCCTGTTGCCTTCCAGTGCAGTCGAAGATGATGTTCCCTTGCCAGTGTTGGAGTAAGAGTCAGCTTCTGATTGGCAATCAGAAGGTTGGCAGTTCAAATCCCCACTACGGGGTGAGCTCCCGTTGCTCGGTCCCTGCTCCTGCCCACCTAGCAGTTCGAAAGCACGTCAAGTGCAAGTAGATAAATAAGTACCACTCCGGCGGGAAGGTATACGGCGTTTCTGTGCACTGCTCTGGTTTGCCAGAAGTGGCTTAGTCATGCTGGCCACATGACCCAGAAGCTGTACGCCAGCTCCCTCGGCCAATAAAGTGAGATGAGCGCCGCAACCCCAGAGTCATCTGCGACTGGATCTAATGGTCAGGGGTCCTTTACCTTTACCTTTTAGTTCTGGCCAGTACTGAATATCCTAGAATTAGTGGTGCTCCTATGCCCATGTAGTTCAGAATTGAGATCAGCAAACTGGATGATGCTGTGCTAATAGCAGTCATCCTTTACAGATCCAACAAGGAGAATAATAGTTCTCTGAGCAAAGGCATAGACTGTCAATCATGGAGACGCAGACTCACCAGAAGACCCTACCATGTGGGTCACCAAAAGAGTCCTTGAAGGACAGCATGCCCTCAACAGGATAAGCAGCCACATTTGTTCATGTGTTCTAGGGGCATATTTAGATGCACATGCAAAATTGACACTCGGTAGTTCTGGCCAAGTGGCGTTGTGGGTTAAACCACAGAGCCTAGGACTTGCCAATCAGAGGGTCGGCAGTTTGAATCCCCGCGACATGGTGTGCTCCCATTGCTCAGTCCCTCCTCCTGCCAACCTAGCAGTTGGAAAGCACATCAAAGTGCAAGTAGATAAATAGGTATCGCTCCGATGGGAAGGTAAACGGTGTTTCTGTGTGCTGCTCTGGTTCGCCAGAAGTGGCTTAGTATGCTGGCCACATGACCCGGAAGCTGTACGCCGGCTCCCTCGGCCAGTAAAGCGAGATGAGCGCCGCAACCCCAGAGTCAGCCACGAGTGGACCTAATGGTCCGGGGTCCTTTACCTTTACCTTTTAGTTCTGGCCAGTACTGAATATCCTAGAATTAGTGGTGCTCCTATGCCCATGTAGTTCAGAATTGAGATCAGCAAACTGGATGATGCTGTGCTGGCATAAGCAGGGACAGCCCCGCACCAATACTATTTAATCCAAACCAAAAAGTCAATGGAGAAAACCCATTGGCCAGCCATGTGCAGAGCATTTCCCTTCACAGAGGAAGCTGCTTAATATGTGGGCCTTTGGGTCTCTAACGCCACTCAAGCTCATTAACTGTGGCAGGTAGATTTACTGTATGTGCAAAAATGCTTGAATGTATGCATATCTATGAATACCTGTGTGTCTCTTTTCAGATTTCACTGACGTTTTCATTGGTCTTTGGTGTGATTGTGTACCGGATAACTACAGCAGCAGCACTATCCATGAGTCCCAACGAGTCAACCAAGTCTAACGTCCGTGTGACGGTGACAGCAACGGCTGTCATCATTAACCTTGTTGTGATACTTATCCTAGATGAGATTTATGGAATGGTTGCCAAATGGTTGACAGAAATGGGTAATGCTTTTTCACCCTTCATAAGTGCATATGTTCTGCTTCTTGCCAATAATGTTTTTGTTCCACAGAGTAGGACTTTTCATTCATTCTATAATATTCACACCTCCTTCAATTTAGAGCAGGAGTTTTATATTGTACTATATTTTGCAAAATGCTGAAATTCCCCAGAAGCTTATAAGGGATTCCTCAACAATAGTATCAGTAATGTGGCACAATCGGTTAGTGCATCTGGCTTTTAACCAGAAGGTTGGTGGTTCAATTATTCAGTTATTGACTAAAGAAGAAGAAGGGACAGGGCATAGAAGGATCATAGCTGAGTGCAGCATCCCGGATAATGTAGCAAGTCAGTTACAATTTGCTTCCAGTTACGGTAACTACAAAAGGAGGGACACGGGTGGCGCTGTGGGTTAAACCACAGAGCCTAGGACTTGCCGATCAGAAGGTCGGCGGTTCGAATCCCCACAACGGGGTGAGCTCCCGTTGCTCGGTCCCTGCTCCTGCCAACCTAGCAGTTCAAAAGCACATCAAAGTCCGCAACCCCAGAGTTGGTCACAACTGGACCTAATGGTCAGGGGTCCCTTTACCTTTACCTTTAACTACAAAAGAACAGTTATTAGCCACCAACCTAGAAGCACCCTTACTGACTAGAATTCAGAAAAGAGTTCTAGATATAAACAGTTGCAAGCACCTGCCTGCCAAGGGCAGATTCACACAATTAGTTAATGTATCACACTTTTGTGATTTGTTCCACTTCCATTCAGAAGATCCACAGAAGGGAGACTGCCAATAGACACATGATAAGGCTTTGACACAATTTCCTATCCATCTCATGGCTAACTGCTAATGACTACTGTCCACTGCCTGACTCTTTGCATTCCTTCATTCTTCCACTGCTTGCTGCATCTGAATCTTGGAAGTTTTGCAAAAGCAAGCCCAAGGCTGGGAGGAAACCCCAGTACCATTGCAAGGCAACTGAGACATGGTCTCTGGCCTCATGGAAGAGTCTGCCACATATTTACTTCCATGTAATTTTTTATATTGCTAAATCAAGCAAGGAGGGTGTCAAAACAGTGTGCATAAAATCAAAACACAACAGGCAAATATCAGAAAAAACATGACACAGAGTTGAAAGACAGGGTAAGCTTGTGTAAATAAAATTGTTTTGGGGGTGCCGTCTAAAACTAGACACAGGATGTCTGCCTAATATACGAAGGCAATGAATTCCGCATTGTAGGTGCTGCTAGACTAAAGGCCCAATTCCTTGTGGATGCCATAAGGAAGAGTAATCAATGCTTCTCCAGCAGATATCAAAGAATGCACAGGAATGTATGGAGAAAGGTTTCTCCCAAGTGTAACAGTCACACCTGAAATCTGGCCTGTGACATATTGGCAACCAGTGCAGATTCTTCAGCAGTGGGGTCACATGCTGTCAATAAGAAGCTCCAATCAACAGCCAGATTGCCTTAAGAGCAGCTCTGTGTAGAGTGTATTGCAATAATCAAGTCATGAGCCCGGACACTGAGGTCCAGCTCCGAGGGCCTTCTGGGGGTTCCCTCACTGCGAGAAGTGAAGTTACAGGAGAAGAGGCAGAGGGCCTTCTCGGTAGTGGCGCCCGCCCTGTGGAACGCCCTCCCATCATATGTCAAAGAAATAAATAACTACAACTTTCAGAAGATATCTGAAGACAGCCCTGTATAGGGAAGTTTTTGATGTTCTTTGTGTTTTTATATTTTGCTGGAAGCTGCCCAGAGTGGCTGGAGCAACCAAGTCAGGTGGACAGCATATAAATAATGAAATTATTATTACTACTACTATTATCATCTGGAGAGGAAATATGAAGTAAGCATCAGTAGGCCAGAAACAAAATGTGGGTGTTGGCTACCCATGCTTGACTCAGTACCTGAAAGCTGAGGATGAAACCCAAGTCAGAGAGAAAATGTATTGTTTAACTTCCTTCCCTCTCTCTGAGCACAGCATGGAAGCTAAGAACCCTGTACTCCCAAACAGGTCTTGACCCTTCTTTCAGATGTAAATATGACATTTTGCAAACTTATCAGCATCCCCTTTGATCACAGAATATGACTTATTGGTTTACTGTGTGTCACATAAATTATCAGTTGTTTCCATTCACCTGTCTTTCTGCTTTCTTCATGACAGAGATACCCAAAACAGAAAAAACCTTCGAGGAGCATTTAATTATGAAAGCTTTCCTTCTGAAATTTGTGAACTCCTATGCACCAATTTTTTACGTGGCATTTTTTAAAGGAAGGTGGGTTGAAAATGATTCTTTAGCAGAAAGTTGATATTTGTTGTTATTGTTGTTTAGTCGTTTAGTCGTGTCTGACTCTTCGTGACCCCCCTGGACCAGAGCACGCCAGGCACTCCTGTCTTCCACTGCCTCCTACAGTTTGGTCAAACTCATGCTGGTAGCTTCGAGAACACTGTCCAACCATCTCGTCCTCTGTCGTCCCCTTCTCCTTGTGTGCTCCATCTATCCCAACATCAGGGTCTTATCCAGGGAGTCTTCTCTTCTCAGGAGGTGGCCAAAGCCTCAGCTTCATGATCTGTCCTTCCAGTGAGCACTCAAGACTGATTTCCTTAAGATTGGAGAGGTTTGATCTTCTTGCAGTCCATGGGACTCTCAAGAGCCTCCTCCAGCACATTTGATATTTACACATTGCAAAATTCAATATACATATGTTCTGCTTATGACACCTCACTGCATGGATTAGGAGGAGGCTGGAAGCAGATGGAGAGAACTGAACTGCTCCTGGCTATCTCCAAAAAGCCCAAAAAGGGAAGTGAGAAGTGAGGCTTCTCCCTCATGTGAATTCTCCGAATGCCTGCTCAGGACAGGGTGTGGGTTGTGTTTAGCCTGCTCAACCAGGTTGAGAGACCTCTGGGTTCTTTGTGACATGTGGGGTTCCTGCATTCGTGCCTTGTGTCTTGGGAATGGACTGTTGCAGATGGAGTACGGCAGATGCCAGCACCTCCCCTCTTATAAGTTAAGGGGGGACGCAGGTGTTTTTCTCAAGGACACCCACAGGCAGCACACGGAGACTGCTCCAGAAGGGGGTTGTGACAGACATTGGTGAAGGATTCTCCGACACATCACTCTGATTTACTACAGATGCATATATGCAGCTTTCCTGTACCTGCTGAGTAGACCAGGCATAGGCAAACTCAGCCCTCCAGATATTTTGAGACTACAGTTCCCATCATCCCTGACCACTGGTCCTGTTAACTAGGGATGATGGGAGTTGTAGTCCCAAAACATCTGGAGGGCCGGGCTTGCCTATGCCTGGAGGAGACACTATCCTTCTACAAGAGAAGGAAAGACAGCCATGTGTGAATATTTTAAAATTCTCAGTTACGCAATATTAACTGAAATGAATGGAAGACTTCCTGCTCTCTGTAGGGCTGGATCGAGAAGTGAGAGTCACAACAATTTTCAAAGAATATTATTATTTTATATAACAAAAACTTTTAAAAATTTCAAATGGCAAAATCTGCAACTATATATGTGTTTATAAATTTATTTATATATTTATCACCAGAGAGATTGGCTAAAATGAACAAATTGCTTAGTAGTAAGTGCTGAAAATGCACAAAGCAGATTGGAACCTTCTACCATATGTGGTGGACATGTCCAGAGATCAGAAAGTTCTGGGACATGATCCATGAAGAAATAAAAAAGTTACTAAGAATTTCACATAGCAAAAGACCAGAAACATATCTTTTGGGAACATTGAATAGTGATATTCCAAAAGAAAATACTAAATTCTTTCTGTGTGCGACATCAGCGGCAAGAATCCTGGTGGCTAAGTACTGGAAGGGTAACCAGGTACCGACCAAAGAGGAATGACTATATAAATTATGTGAATATTTGGAACTGGCCAAATTGACAGATATAATAAGACCAAAGTGAATGAATACAGTCAAGAAGGAATGGAATTTCTTGAATGATTATTAAGAAAGACAAGGTTCTAATGTAAAAATTTGGCTGTGTCTAGAATGATGTGAATGGAAAAGGAGAAACATACATATCTATATAAGAAGATGAAAATAATACTGAAATACAGATAAAATGTGAAATGTGAAAGGAAGTGTTGTGAGAGTGATGGAAGTCTATTATTCCTATTATTTTGTAAAATAGTGTTTATCGTATTGAAATATTATACTTTTCTTTATTCTTTTACTGTCTATTTTTCTTTGCCTTTTTTTTCCTTTTTCTTCTCTACTTTTTCTTTCTCCATATTATTCTTTATGTGTGGTTTTGTATTGATGTATTCACTTTGCAATAAAACAAATTTTTAAAAAATTAAAATTTAAATTTTATATTAATATAGTTGTATTACCATCTGAAACTGGGGGGGAGGGAGAAAGGGTGTGTGTGTGTGTGTGTGTGTGTGTGTGTGTGTGTGTGCCTAAGGCTGCAGTCTTGGATAGATTGAATCCTCTCTCAAGAGTTCGGTAGGGGTATGTTTCTGAGACATTCCAGAGAAAGACCAGGAAGGGGTGGATCCAAAGCTTCCTTGGTCCCCTAACACACACTCAAGCTGGGGGGAGATTTAGACATGCTCAGGAGTCTATCCGCATCTCCTCTCACCTCACCAGCTTCCAATGGGAAGCAGGGGAACTGGGGGGGGGTCACACTTCCACCCACACTTCTGCCCTGCTGACTCAGGCCTCCCAGGACATTGGAAATGGTGGGCTAGCTGTCTTTGGGTTTCACACACAATCCTAAGTATTGCAGCTTTAAAAGGTAAAGGGACCCCTGACCATTACGTCCAGTCGTGGACAACTCTGGGGTTGCGGCGCTCATCTCGCTTTACTAGCCAAGGGAGCCGACGTTTGTCTGCAGTTTTTCCGAGTCATGTGGCCAGCATGACTAAGCCGCTTCTAGCAAACCAGAGCAGTGCATGGAAACACCGTTTACCTTCCCACCACAGTGGTACCTATTTATCTACTTGCACTTTGACGTGCTTTTGAACTGCTAGGTTGGCAGGAGCAGGGACCGAGCAATGGGAGCTCACCCTGTTGCGGGGATCCAAACCGCCGACCTTCCGATCGGCAAGCCCTAGGCTCAGTGGTTTAGACCACAGTGCCACCCACGTCTCACTATTGCAGCCTTAGTTAGTTATAAAATATAGTGGTCCTCTATTTATTTTAAAACCGTATTCATCATTTGGCTGCACAAAGTAATTAATCGTTCTAATACTGATTTAATCCAGATGTGTGTTCTTGTTCTCAGGTTTGTAGGCCGACCTGGACATTATGTGTATGTATTTGCTGGTTATCGAATGGAAGAGGTAAGTATCCAGTTTTAAATCTTACTTTGAAATAGAGAAGGGAGAGGGATTCAGTTTGCTTTGCATTTTAACGTGAATCTAACTGAATTCACGCATCCAAAATAATATGGGAACACAGCTGTCCTTCAAAATATTCTCTTCTCTGAGTTTTGCTGTGTAGTTCACTAACCAAGAAACATACACAGAAGTATGTATTAGGAGAAAGTGTGCATAGAAATGTATATATATACATACTATTACAGATAATTGCTTGTACAATGTGTTACATTAGGTAAAATGGCATACAAAAATGTGCACCAGGAGAAACATAGACTAAAAGGCTGCTGAATTTTCATTAAATACACACACAGAACTCAAACTGGTATAGAAATGGGATGAACTGGATTTAAGATGGGGGGGAAATGAGTAAAAAATAGATATTTCCTAAATCTGCTATGCTGCTTGAAAGTATGTAATATTATAATTCTGATTATCTGGAGGCAAAAACATATAAGGGTGTCATTATTATCAGCTGGGTTTTCTAAAGCTGCCGTTTTCCTGAAGCTCAGATTGATGCTTGGCAAATATGTGGGAATGCCTGATTGCTTGCATGCCTTGCGGCAGTGGCAAGCAATAGCACTGCGGGTGTTGCCCCTCCCCCTGCATTACCCAGTCTCTGGAAACCTCTACTTAGTGGTGTTGTGTCTCCCCCTTGCCCTTTCTCTTGCCCTCTAGTGTGCTCCTGGAGGCTGCTTGATGGAGCTTTGCATTCAGCTGAGCATTATCATGTTGGGAAAACAGCTGATCCAAAATAACATCTTTGAAATTGGAGTTCCGTATGTATTTCATTCACATTCATGCTCTTGTTTCTGTAAGGTATCATGTCGTGACTTTTGGTTTGCGTGGCAAGACCCCCAAGCTGACCCCCCATAAGAATAAATAAATTCACATGGACACAGATATTTTGTTTAAGGTTTTGGGGCAGAAATTTGGCCACAACTTTATTGATTACAGGAATGAGAGCGGTATTGGCTTAGGCATTGGCAAGACTATATCTGACTCCTGCCCCTTTTGCAGGAAGTCTGTAAGGGTAAACCACCCAAAAGGAAATTGGGGGAACCCACCTGCATCTCCCCTGGTGTTCCCAGAGGCCTGGCATGGCCCTCACCTTTCAAGCGGACTTTGGACAGGAACCAGGCCCTGGATTCCTTTAACGGAATACCCTTGAAACTGGAGGGGCAGGTGATGGCCGGCCTCCCCTCCCCAATTCACAATAAGCCAATGCTTAACCGCCAAACCTTAAGTTGTGACGATTTCTAAGAGGTAGGCAAAAACCAAGTGGCCCGTGCCAATTTGCCAAATGGAAAAAATTCCTACCCGGCCCCCGACTCAAGCCGGGCAACCAACCAAAGTCCAAAGCAAGGCCAAAGGATCTAAATTAAAGGGAGGGTGGGCGGGTGTTTGGCAGTGCGAAGCAGGAGACTGGCACACGTCGCGCTGCTGCTTTTATACTTTCCCCCACAATCACCCCATGACATGATTGGGCAATAGCCCTGGGTGATTGTGGTGCCACCCCAGCATGAGGGCGATAGCTCCATCCATGCTGGGGGGGGACCAGGTTGAGAGCCTGCCCGCAACCAGGACCATCTCTTAAGATGATCCCATTTGCCAAAGCCTACTGAAATATTACTATTGCTTGCATACATTATTATTATTGTTTAAACTTATTAGTTGCTTGTCACCCAAAGGTCTCACAACAAAGAAAAATATACAATACATGATACTATATGGGGGGAAGCGGGGTGGGGGTGGAGAGTATCATATAATACATTAGTATTTGATATAACATAACATCCATGGAGGGGAAAAAAACCAGCTTTATAAATAGTAGTGAGCAAAATTAACAATACTGAAACAAACAAACAAACGAATGAATTCAACTGTCAAATTTAATTAGCATAAGAGAAATGGTGCTGGGGTTTTATTTCCCCTAACAAACTAGTTCCTTATGAGTAAATTGATTAACATAAATTACTTGCAACACATTTAAAAACGAGAGTGATATTGCAATTTTTTAGGAACACGTGTGAAAAAGGTGTTTGATACAGTACTGGGAGGAGCCTTCTGTCATAAACAAGGTGGCCTCTCAATGCTATCTGTAGCAGGAATGCGAGGCACGTATTTCGGAATGCTTTGGCAAAGATGTCTGAGCAAAAGTGAGGGAAGTCAAGAGAGTTTCCATAAGACGGTGAAATCTGTCTCACCAGAGTGGTGCATGCTCTAGTTATCTCTCGCTTGGATTACTGCAATGCGCTCTATGTGGGGCTACCTTTGAAGGTGACTCGGAAACTGCAACTAATCCAGAATGCGGCAACTAGACTGGTGACTGGGAGCAGCCGCCAAGACCACATAACACCGGTCTTGAAAGATCTACATTGGCTCCCAGTACGTTTCTGAGCACAATTCAAAGTGCTGGTGCTGACCTTTAAAACCCCTAAATGGCCTCAGTCCAGTATACCTGAAGGAGCGTCTCCACCCCCATCGTTCTGCCGGGACACTGAGGTCCAGCACTGAGGGCCTTCTGGAAGTTCCCTCACTGCGAGAAGCCAAGTTACAGGGAACCAGGCAGAGGGCCTTCTCGGTAGTGGCACCCGCCCTATGGAACACCCTTCCACCAGATGTCAAAGAGAACAATTACCAGACTTTTAGAAGACATCTGATGGGTGGGGTATAATGATGATGATGATGATAATAATAATAATAATAATAATAATAATAATAATATCATCACTGCTTCTGACCCCTCCTGCCATGGCAGTGATCACAGCCAATTTTGGGCTAGGTCACACCAATTTTGGGTAAAATCTTGCCTCAAATCGTGTGAGATCTTGCACACTCCACAACATCTCTTTCTCACAGTTTTGGTTGAGATCTCGCTCAAAATGGGTCTGATCAAAACGGCTAGGCCCAGTGTACCTGAAGGAGCGTCTCCACCCCCATCGTTCTGCCCGGGCACTGAGATCCAGCTCCGAGGGCCTTCTGGCGGTTTCCTCGCTGCGAGAAGTGAGGTTACAGGGAACCAGGCAGAGGGCCTTCTCGGTAGTGGCGCCCTCCCATCAGATGTCAAGGAAATAAACAACTATCTGACTTGTTTAGGGAAGACATCTGTTTAGGGAAGTTTTTAATGTTTGATTTTTATTCTGTTTTTAATCTGTTGGGAGCTGCCCAGAGTGACTGGGGAAACCCAGCCGGATGGGCAGGGTATAAATAATAAATTATGATTATGATCTTGTCCAAATTTGGCACCGATCGAGGTGGCTCTTCACCACTGGGGGAGGTGGCAAGGCAGGCAAGGCACCCGCTGGGCATGCTGCCTGGGGGGCTCTGCCACCTGAGGCAGCAGCCTTACCCTGCCTAATGACTGGGCCAGCTCTGCTTAGTAGTGCTTAGTTTGTAGAATATCTACAAACTATTCTCCACCACTTTTTGTGGTGTGTGCCACCCAACAAAGAACACCAAACAACACCCCAGCCCAAGGGTCTGCCCAGCAGTCTCAGCTTTTGTAGCTGGAGTCAGTCCAGTCCCCGCCCTCCTAGGCCAGGTGGAAAAAAAGGCCTGCAAGGCAGGGAGCAGGGCTTCCAGGACACACGGCCAAGAATGTACTCACGGGGGTTATTTGTTAATCATATTTTAGGTCTGCACAGTGATGATCTGTACTGGCTCTCATTATAGTTACTTTAGGCATCCTGCCAGAGGGAGATAAGAATGAAACAGAACGTTAGTGGCACCAGTAATGGCCAGAAACGCAAAAATGAAAAGTGAACCTCAGACTGGTAATGGCAAATGCATTATACTGGAGGGAACTAGCCAGTGCTTCCCCCCCACCCTCTTCCCCCCTTTTTTTGACAAATATGCTTTCCTCAGATGTGATCCCAGATGGGATCTGAAAAGCAACCTGAGAACTAAAACTGGCAAAGCACCTTGTAGCAACAGGGGAAGGGATTGAATCATCAACCTCAATGAAGACATATTCGTCAAAGCACATTGTGCATTTTTCTTCACTTTATTCAATTCTCCATATGGCACCAGTTTGAGATCCAACTCTCTTTTTTCCCATTCTTAACAAAACTAAGAATATGGGGGCTGCAATCCACACACATTATTATTATTATCATTATCATTATCATTATCATTATCATTATCATTATCATTATCATTATCATTATCATTATCATTATCATTATCATTTTATTTGCAAAGTTAACAAGGAAAGGGGGGGAGGGAGAAAAAAACAATAACAACAACAACCAAATACTATTACTAATAATAGACCACCCTCAGACACGCTTATCTGAGAGTAAGAAATGGATCTTACTTCTGAGTAGACATCCATAGGATTGCACCAGAGTCCATTTCGGGGGCCGAATCCGGCCCGCTGGTCGGTTTAATCCGGCCCCTGTGGCAGTTTATTTCGTGGGGTAAAATCCTAACAAAACCTCAACAACTTCAATCCTAAAAAAACGCTCAACTGTGAAAGAAACTGTGAAAAAAGTTTGGACACCACTGGCATTGCACTGTAAGTCCAGCTCCCCACCCTCAAAGAAGTTTTCAATTGATGGTTTTTTATTACAAATACCTGCCATTACTTCCCCACTTTGGTTAGGTGTAAAAGAAAACTTTTTTGTTTGAACAGGTAGCTAATAAATAGACCCATCACTCCATCATAATCTCTTTTGCATAGCACGCATACTTCAGGTTCAAGGGATTTATTGCAGACTGCAGGGAGGAAGGTTTAGCGTGGCCCTTTGTTAAGATCCTGGCAGCAGAGGATTAACCTGGATTTTTACTCATAAGTATGGTGCATGCGAAACATTCTTTGAGCATCTTTTTTCATGGGTGTCCTTAAGCTGGTATCTCTGGTGTCATTCCTGGAGAATACTTGATTATTATACTCCAAAGTTTATTTTCCAGACAATGCTTTATGTGTTTATTTAAGTAAATTCAGGCAGTGAGAGCTCTTACCTCACATCCCTGGTGCATAGCTGTCAACTTTTCCCTTTTCTTGTGAGGAATCCTATTCGGAATAAGGGAATTTCCCTTTAAAAAAGGGAAACGTTGACAGCTATGCCCTGGTGAACTGCCAGAAAGCTCCTTGGTTTGTTGTCATCTCAGCCTCAGGATGGTTGTGATGATGAAATGGAAGGACCCAGTGAGGCCTGAGCGTCTTCCACACACATTTATGTTTGCTACATAAAACAAAAAATAATGCTTTTCTTTTAAGCTGCTTCCCTGGGCAACTAGTGAGGCTGTTAAAAGTTTTGTTTGAGATCCCCAACCTGTTTTAATTAAATTTATTGCCTACATTTTTCTTTTATTCCCCAGTAAGTTAAAAAAACTGTTCCGGAAGCTAAAGGATGAGAGGCCTGAGACGAAGACAAATGAATCTGATCCTTCCAAACCACCTCAGCAATGGGAGCTGGACCACGCCTTGGAACCTTTTACTGGGCTGACCCCAGAATACATGGAAATGAGTAAGGCTTTTGAAATATCTCTTTTCATCCGCTAGTATCAAAGCCGTCTTTTTTCTAAAAAGCTTATAGAACTTTTATAAAGCATGCAGAACTTACTCCTGTTCTTTAAAAACATTTTTTTTTAAAAACCTACTAGGATATGGTTACCAGATGTCCCCGTTTCCCAGGGACAGTCCCTGGATTTACAAATCTGTCCCCGGACAAAATCCGTCCCTGGAATGTCCCCGGATTTCATTTAATGTCCCCGGATTTATATTTTAAGTGTTGTAGATTTGTTAGTAGGGAATGAATGTTGCATGATTGGTTCAACGGTGCAAGACACATCATATGGGGACTTCTGGCAAGGTAAAATGGTGGGCGCCATGGCAGTGAGCAGCTCCTGAAGCCATCCAGAGCCAACTGCGCTACCAGGCTGGCTCCGGGCTGCTGAGGCTGCCACTGCCGCTGCCAAGGGGTGTGCCCGGCCAGCGGCGTAGCGTGGGTTGTCAGCACCCGGGGCAAGGCAAGTAATTTGCGCCCCCTAACCCAGGGCAAGGCAAGTAATTTGCGCCCCTAACCCCTAACCTGCCGCCTCTGCCAGCTTCTTCTTGCTGCTGCCTGGGCTGGTCGGGTGTGGTTCTCTCCCGCGCTCAGCGCTGCTCTGGGCGGCCGCTGCACTGTCCCTCCCCCAGATAGTCGCTCTCTCTCCGCTCCGCTGCACACCGCAACGCACGCCTGGCACCCTCCCCCTCCACAGTGGGCGGCGACCCGGCAGCTCGGATCGGATTCGCACAGCCAGCACTGCAGTGAGAGAGAGTGAGTGAGCCAGGTAGGGGCAGAGAGCTGCAAGTGCGAGCGCGCGCACCCCAAATGTTGCGCCAGGTGCGGCTGGCCCCCCCTGCACCCCCCACGCTACGCCACTGTGCCCAGCACATCAACTGGGAAGCCGCAGACACACACATTCCTGCGACTCAAATCAAGCCAGGCACGAGAGCGTGCAGCCACCCAGCCAACTGCCCAGCAGCGCTCCAAGACCAGGTAAACCCGAGAGCTGACGCAGGGAGAAGGAGAGAGGAGAGAGGAGAAGGAAGACAGAGAAAGAGGCAGGAGAAAAAAGAGGGAACCCTCAACCCTGCTGCTGCTGCTGCTGCTGCTGCCCCTGAGGGGAAGAGATAGGAGAGCACGGGGAGGGCAAGGACATGTGGCTGAGCCCAGGCCTGACCCGAGCCTACTCCATGGCAGCTAGCGCTCCAAGAGAACAGGCTGTGGCCCAGAGGAAGGCTGCGCAACAGAGAAGACTACAGAAGAGAAGATATTACTTCTTTTTAAAAAAAAAAAACAAGCTTTTTTATAACTTTTTTTTTCTCTTTTCAAAAAAAAAAGTGTCCCTGGATTCCTTGAAAAAAAATCTGGTAACCTTATACTAGGAACAATTAGAAATACTCATGAGGTCAATAAGTAAAAAAACCCCACCATATTTGGTGGTATATTACCCCAGTCAAATTGGCGAAAATGTACAAAATGGGAAACAAAGTTTGTTGGAAATGTAAAAATAAAGATGGGGACCTTTATCATATGTGGTGGGTATGCGAGAAATGAAAAGATTTTGGAACCTGATTTATGATGAATTAAAGAAACTTTTCAGATACACCTTCCAAAAAAAACCGGAGGCATTCCTATTAGGGATAATAGGGGACGAAATAAAAAAGTTATTTCAATACGCAATGGTGGCAGCTAGGGTCCTTGTAGCACAAAAATGGAAGTCATCAGAGATACCAACAGTTATGGAGTGGCAGGCAAATCTTTTCGAATATACTGAATTAGCAATAATAATAAACAAAATTTGACACCAAAAAGGGTCAGAGTTCACAGAAGAATGGAGTAAATTTATGACATATATAGAATTGAACTGTAGAAGCTTAAGAACTACAGAGTTCACAGAAGAATGGAGTAAATTTATGACATATATAGAATTGAACTGTAGAAGCTTAAGAGCTACAGCAGGACTAGGATAACTCTTGTGACGTGTGTAGAAAAGCAGAAGAAACTGTAAGAGGAGATGTATATTATGAAAACCGCAACTGGGAGGGAAGGAAGTTGAAGCGCGATTTAGTGCAATGTAAATAAGATGATATTAAGAATGAATGTAAAGATTGCTGTTGTTTTTTTGGAAAATGACAATAAAAAGTATTTTAAAAAGTAAAAAAAAATCCATATGGCATTGCATAAAACAATCAGAATAAACTAACCTAATTTAACAGCTTGAAATTAAACAGGAGAGAGAATAACGCCTAACGGTAGTATATGCAAATGGAGAGGCGCCATTGCAAAAAGGCCTTCCACAGAGACCCACTCAAACCACACATTCGGAGTCGTGGGGCTTGGGGAGATGAGTCTCCCTTAACCAACAGATGAGGAACCAGACACACTCAGGAAAACCCATTGCTTGTGCTTGGGGCAGAGTTTGGCTTGCCTATAGCATACAGGTTAGGAGGAGGTGGCAAGGCTACCCTGGCCTCAGCCTATGCTTGCACAGCGATTCAGGTTCTTGCTGCAATCTAAGCCCTCAGCCCAATATCAGTGGCCTCCCTCTTTATTTCTGGCTTCAGGTACAATTTAAATATTTTTATTCCAATTACACACACATATATATTCCAGCAGGTGAATCTGATTATCTTTAATATTAATGGCTTTGTAATTTTACCATGCGGCACAATATGCTGAGTGCTGGCTATGAGATTCAAGAAAGATGGAAAGCCAGAGTAAAATTAAACCTTCTTCTCCCTGTGGTGCACAGTACGTATCACTAAATTCAGCTGTCAGGTTCACTGCTGATTGACACAGACCACCCAGATGGAGCGGAAGTTCTTTGAGATGCTCAGCACTGAAGCTGTCAGTTGAGATTGTTCTGAAAGGGCATCAGGCAGAAATGAAGATGAAAGGAGCACTTCAGTGGAGAATGTTTGCATACTTTCAAAACTGGGTAAAAGAACAGGACTCACAGAGAGAGTCACTGAATTCAGAAAGGAAATTTTTAACTGCAAGGGGGGAAAATGTTGTGGTGAAATGCAGCAACATGCTCCTGAGAAGGAATGGAAATACTGATGTAGCCTAATCCTAAAATGCCACCTTGATTGGATTCAGTTTTGAAATCTGTGTAGCTTCGTGTGATTATCCGTCTTCACCTGTTCTGGTCCTTTTTGGCCATACAATCTGAGAGATAGCAGGGCAATTCTACCTGTCTGTATGTTAGGGGGAGATATTATGTTGTTTTTTTAAAAAATAATATTTATTAAAAGTTTAAAGATTACAGAAAGAAGAAGAAAGAAAAAAAAAACTTTAAAAAAAAATTAAGCAAAACAAATCAATACATTACAATACACAAAAACAAAAAAACAATACATCCAAAACAAAAATAAAAACAAAAACAGCTGAAAACACATCCAACTTTTCCATTTCTTTGTCTTTCATTTACTTGTTTCATCGACCTCCTCACACCTCCCTTTTTTGTATTCTAGTTATTAATTATTTCAGCAAATCCATTCTTATCTTAATTTATTTTAACCTTATCTTACCATTAATACCATAAAACTTATCTGTACTTAACTCCTTATATCATTTCTACTATAGCCATGTAATTTCATTCCAACATTTTTCTAACACTCATTAATTTTACAATATTTCTATAAATAACTTTTAAGCTTTTTTTCCAATCTTCTTCCACCGTCTCTTCTCCCTGGTCTCGGATTCTGCCAGTCCTTTCTATCAATTCCATATGGTCCTTCAACCTGGTGATCTTCTGTCCGAGGCTCTTAACTCTTTTCCATGTCCCTTCTGCAGATCTTCTTTGTATTTATACATGCACTTTACTTTGTCTTCTGCTGATCTTGTTCTTAATTTCATGAAGAAGATGAAGAAGGGGGAGATATTCTGAAACAGTACATGGGAACCCCTAGTTTCTTCTTTGGCGATCACTCATAGCCGAGTCAGATTGTCTTCCATAAACACGGTTTTAACAATGAGTCTGTAAGTGACTGTGGAGGCCAGTTCTGGACCCACACGTCCTTCCACAGTGGGGACATTGGTTCCCAGGCGGGAGTTGATCGTGGTGTGGATTTGCCAAGCGTGCCTTCCTCTTAGCATGTTTTGAGTTCGAGTGTCTTCAAAGTCCATGACACCTTTGGTAAAGGCTGTTCTCCAGCTGGAGCGCGCGCAGGCCAGTGTTTCCCAGTTCTCAGTGTTTATACTACATTTTTAAAGATTTGCCTTGAGACAGTCTTTAAAC
Organism: Podarcis cretensis; assembly: GCF_951804945.1. Classification (NCBI taxonomy): domain Eukaryota; kingdom Metazoa; phylum Chordata; class Lepidosauria; order Squamata; family Lacertidae; genus Podarcis; species Podarcis cretensis. The sequence goes on from NC_137174.1 coordinate 7,392,794, forward strand.
CTCTTTTGTTGACCACCAGCATTACACTTTCCACTTTTAAGTTCAGAATAGAACTTATATGATCCAGTGAGCGAGAAAGGCAAAAATATGTGTAATAAGAAACACAGACCTGCCAACAAAAATGGCAGGCCCATATCAGATACCTGCCTCCACTTCTATAGTACAAGTCACTCTGGAACTGATGTCATTATCTTGAACGCCTTTCCTTCCACATCGTTAAATGGAACAAGAGCAATGAAACATACAGCATAATGAGATCTAGGCCCAAAGGAAGTTGCATGATGGAGACGAGGCCCAACAAGGGCCAGTTTCTCAGCACTATCCCCTCTGTTTCTTACAATGTGCAGTTCTACCCCGGTAGCCAATGCTGATTGAGGTGTTTTGTTTTGTGAAATCTGCCCAGAATGCTTGCTAGAATAAGCAGCACCTTGTCACTAGCTAGCATGATGCTTTATACATTTCACTAGCTGACTTCAAACCAGAAATGAAATATAACTTAAACAGAAACTAAATGTGCTGTGGTAAGGACACACTGCATGCCAGAACACTAATACTGCTGCAATAATAACTTGATCTTGATAATGGGAGAGGGTTTTTGAAAGCCAAAAATCAATAATAATACACTCTTTTATAATTAGCTGAAGACTTTGTGAGCTTCAAAAACGAGCTGCACCTTGACTGCATCTGGGTCTAGTTTGTAGCTGCCATCATGGGAATACTGTTCGAAGAGACTGCACAGGGCAAATGTTGAGACTTAAGGCAACCTAGGGATGCAGGTGACGCTGTGGGTTAAACTACAGAGCCTAGGACTTGCCGATCAGAAGGTCGGCGGTTTGAATCCCTGCGACAGGGTGAGCTCCCATTGCTCGGTCCCTGCTCCTGCCAACCTAGCAGTTCGAAAGCACGTCAAAGTGAAAGTAGATAAAAAGGTACCACTCCAGTGGGAAGGTAAACGGTGTTTCTGTGCGCTGCTCTGATTTGCCAGAAGTGGCTTAGTCATGCTGGCCACATGACCCGGAAGCTGTATGCCGGCTCCCTCGGCCAATAAAGCAAGATGAGCGCCACAACCCCAGAGTCGGCCACAACTGGACCTAATGGTCAGGGGCCCCTTTACCTTTAAGGCAACCTAGCAGGATATTTACAGCGTAATTGCCATGCAGCAGTCAGGGGTGATGGCTGGTTCCTCAACAGAAAGCGAAGATTAAAATCAGAAAGTCAAACTTAAGAACAATGACCCTAGGCTCCAGCCCAGCTTCATGTCCTGAGAATTTTTTTAAGGATGGGATATACATTCCTTTACCAAATAAACGTTCTAAGGATATGCAGGACACCATCCTACCAGTGGATTCTCTGTCCTGCAGTGGCATGTCTGTCACTGAACTTCTGTTTAGATTGCAATGAACGTATTTTGCTATCCAGTTTTTCCTTTCCCTTCTACTAAGCATGAGTACGTGAACCAAGGATTTCTGTGGTACTTCGTTGGAAAGTTTCCAAAAAGCCAATATAACAGAATTAATTATTTTCCTGCTGAAGGCAGTCAGAAGTCTAGCATCCATATAAAGCGAGGCAGAAAGAGGTTCAGGGTCTCTAAGCCTTCCAGGATTAATTCTGAAGATTTAGAAGAATTCCCCCTAAAGCAGGAGAATCCATCAAAACAAAAGAAATATTGCCACATTCTTCTGTAATCTCCATGATGTAGCAGGATTTGAAAGTGTCATCTTGGCGCATCTTGTGGAGGCATGTTGTATACATCAATTATGTGAGAAATCATTAGCGGCTATTGCAGACACACAACAGTCAGGCTCTTTCTTTGTAGCGCTGCATCAAGTTTTTGTCAGTTTTGGTTTTTGCTGTGGAAGTCAACAAATGTTCATAAACAAACCCACATGCCAGTCTTCTGTGCTTTTGCACACATTTTCCCTGCTCTCTTGCTCTTTAGGGGGAAAGAAATACCATTCCCATTACAAGAATCAGTGATATTCTATTCAAATGTGCATTCTATCAAAAGTAACAAAGTGCTAATGTGTAGAATTGCCTGAAGATGCACATCTGCACTGCCTTATTTTTACTGCATCACAATGTGACACAGCATTGGTTCAGTTATGTCAACAAGAAGCAAGGTGTTCCCCCTTTCCCTTTACCTCAGTGCCTTGCAAACAGTTTTTCATCGTTTGGAGAATAATTGCCAAAAAGGAGGAGTTTAGTGGAAAGGAGGTATGTTTCAGAAGGGGCAAAATGTTCACAAAGCAAACACCACTGTTCCCTTCCATAGTCTGAACCAAAGCAGTGAGTTTGGCTGCATAGCCCTGGTTGGCCCTTCTAACTTGAAGATTTCTATGATACAACTTTGGAGAGCTATGTTACAGGCGAGAGCTAGTGTAGCATAGGGTAGAGATGAAACTATGGGCTAATAGTATGGACATAATAGTGCAAGACAAAATCAAAGGCAGAAGGAAAGGAACCCATGGCCAGCAAGGAACAATGTCACCTAGTTGCTTAGGTAAAGGTAAAGGTAAAGGTAAAGGTAAAGGTAAAGGTAAAGGGACCCCTGACTATTAGGTCCAGTTGTGAACGACTCTAGGGTTGTGGCGTTCATCTCGCTTTATTGGACAAGGGAGCCGCTGTACAATTTCTGGGTCATGTGGCCAGCATGACTAAGCCGCTTCTGGCAAACCATAGCAGTGCACGGAAATGCCGTTTACCTTCCCACTGGAGTGGCACCTATTTATCTACTTGCACTTTGATGTGCTTTCAAACTGCTAGGTGGGCAGGAGCAGGGACCGAGCAGCAGGAGCTCACCCCATTGTAGGGATTAGAACCACCGACCTTCTGATCAGCAAGCCCTAGGCTTTGTGGTTTAACCCACAGTGCCACCTGCGTCCCTTAGAGCAGCATGCAAACCTAATCCAGAAGTTTCCTCTTACAAAAATCAGAAAAGTCCATCCATTCTGCACTCTTTGGTGTGATGAGGTTTTCTTGTTGGTGTGACCAAAAGTGACCAAAAGTGGATGATAGCGTTCAGGCTCAATTTCCTGCTTCATGTCCCACGGCTCACCAATTCAACACCCATTAGAGGGGGCATGTGGTCCCTCAGTCTTATCCAAAAAAGTTCCATGCACACACCTGAAAAAATTCTGCACACATGAAGGCTTTGCTGATGTGGATGCCACTCTAGAGCATCCAGAAATTTAATTTGCATTTCATTGGGCATTGTGACATTATGGTGCTTTAAGTAATGAAAAATCTCCCTTCTGTTGCCATGCTTTCTCATGTATAAGAAAGATGTAGGCAATGGTATTATTTAAATACACAATAGATATACACACACTTGCACAAGTGCCTGGAATTGTGAGAGTCTACAAGTTGAGATTAAACCCTCAAAAAATGAGATGCTTTGTGTAGGGAAATCTACTCCACATGAAGGTTTACAATGGTGTAAACCACTCAGCCACAGTGTCTCCATCTTGCTGTGATCCAATCTCAGTAAGAAAGATGAATTCATGCACGCTCATACTGCAAACCTGCCCATTGAAGGAGAATGTAACTCCCACCTGAACTGGTTGACACCATCTTCCTGAACAGACAAACTACCCACCAGCAGCATATCCATCTGAGTTTCAGTTCAATGGCCCTCATCTATTCCATTGTTGTTGTTGTTGTTTAGTCATTTAGTCGTTTCCGACTCTTTGTGACCCCCTGGACCAGAGCATGTCAGGCACTTCTGTCTTCCACTGCCTCCCGCAGTTTAGTCAAACTCATGCTGGTAGCTTCGAGAACACTATCCAACCATCTCGTCCTCTGTCGTCCCCTTCTCCTTGTGCCCTCCATCTTTCCCAACATCAGGGTCTTTTCCAGGGAGTCTTCTCTTCTCATGAGGTGGCCAAAGTATTGGAGCCTCAGCTTCACGCTCTGTCCTTCCAGTGAGCACTCAGGGCTGATTTCCTTAAGAATGTATAGGTTTGATCTTCTTGCAGTCCATGGGACTCTCAAGAGTCTCCTCTAGCACCATAATTCAAAAGCATCAATTCCTCGGCGATCAGCCTTCTTTATGGTCCAGCTCTCATTTCCATACATCACTACTGGGAAAACCATAGCTTTTACTATACGGACCTTTGTTGGCAAGGTGATGTCTCTACTTTTTAAGATGCTGTCTAGGTTTGTCATTGCTTTTCTCCCAAGAAGCAGGCGTCTTTTAATTTCGTGGCTGCTGTCACCATCTGCAGTGATCATGGAGCCCAAGGAAGTAAAATCTCTCACTGCCTCCATTTCTTCCCCTTCTATTTGCCAGGAGGTGATGGGCCCAGTGGCCATGATCTTCTTCTTTTTTATGTTGAGCTTCAGACCATATTTTGCGCTCTCCTCTTTCACCCTCATTAAAAGGTTCTTTAATTCCTCCTCACTTTCTGCCATCAAGGTTGTGTCATCTGCATATCTGAGGTTGTTGATATTTCTTCCGGCAATCTTAATTCCGGCTAGGGATTCATCCAGCCCAGCCTTTTGCATGATGAATTCTGCATATAAGTTAAATAAGCAGGGAGACAATATACAGCCTTGTTGTACTCCTTTCCCAATTTTGAACCAATTACTGCTCCCAAATACTGGTTCTGCACTTCAGCTAGAAAAGACAGGTAGCTGGATGTCATCACCATTTTGGAAACACCCAACTCCAAACCCTTCCACCACTTCACTCAGCAGTTTCATGTACTTCTTAAATCACCATGGGTGGTGTCATTCTGTGAATGGAGATTCAGGACAGAAAAAAGGAATGACTTCTTCACACAATGCATAATTAAACTATGGAAATGGCTGCTAGCTGCTGTAGATCACAAGTGGGAGAGTTCTAATGTGCTCGTGTGCTCTTTGTGGGCTTTCCATAGGCATCTGGTTGGCCACTTTGAGAACAGAATGCTAGACTGGATAGACCTTTGGTCTCCTCCAACACAGTTCTTTAAACAGAGCTCCTTAACATGAGGGCCAAAGAAAAGTCTGATAATGCCAGCTCCTGGAACTGGTTCTCTGGGGAGGAATAGATCCCCTGAATAAAAATGCCCTCAATCCCCAATTTAGAGAGCCTAATCAGAGGGATCCTGTGATCAGCTGCGTTGAATGCGACAATCGATAGGGAGAGGAGATTATATATATAAAAATATTGATTTTAACATATAAATTATACAATCTTTTTAGACTTCCATCAGCACCTCTGATGATCCACCATTTTAACCACTTCTTATGCATTTCTTAACTTTATATTGCCTTTACATCTCTTAACAAATCATCCTTCCCCTTATCCGTTTTTGCAATACTTCCAATAATATTCCTCACAAAACTTCTTGCAAACCTACAAACTTCATCTGAGCTTCACAAATACTTTTTAAATAGTCCATAAATTTACTCCAGTCTTCCGTGAATTTCTGGTCCCGCCAGTTTCAAGTCCATCCTGTTAGTTTATCTAGTTCTGCATAGTCCAATAACTTCATCCTCCATTCTTCAATCGTCGGTAATTCTTCTTGCTTCCATTTTTGTGCCAATAATATTCTTGCTGCTGTTATTGCATATAAAAAGAGCTTACATTCATTTCTATTTATATCACTCCCAACAATGCCTAGTAAAAATGCTTCTGGTTTCTTTATAAATGTATATTTCAACATTTTTTTCAACTCATTATATATCATCTCCCAGAAGCTTTTCACCTTTTTACATTCCCACCACATGTGGTAAGCGACAATCAATAGGGGTGAACTCTAGCTGGTACCATCCTGGTACTACCAGCATGACCAAGCCAATGTAAGCAGTTCATCCATAATATCCAGTAATTTCCCCATGAAAATGTCATTCACAACTGATAGTTGCCATGATCCTCAAGATTCAATGAGGCTTTCTCACAGCTACCTCCTTCAGGGTGGCTGAAACAAGCCCTCTGCCAAAGAGGCGTTTATAACCTTGTGGACCTAAGTGGTGTGCACCATGCCTTTAAAAGTTTATATATATTGTATAAGCATAGCACTGTATGTCCATGGCTTTACAAGTGATTGCAGACTTGGTTTTTCAGGCCTTAGGAACAATGTTTTTCTGTCTTCTAGTTATACAGTTTGGATTCGTCACGCTCTTTGTCGCTTCCTTTCCTCTGGCTCCTGTGTTTGCCCTGCTCAACAATGTCATTGAAGTTCGCCTGGATGCCAAAAAGTTTGTCACCGAGCTAAGGAGGCCAGATACAGTAAGAGCAAAAGATATAGGTACGTTTTTTAAATTTAAAATTATGATAAAGATGGTGTATAGAAAGGTGGGAGAGAAAAATATGAGGTCTGGAGTTTGGTTTGCAATGAGAACAGGAATGGAAACTGCACAGCTTAACAAATCTTTCTTCTCTCTGACAGGGATTTGGTTTAACATTCTGAGTGGCATTGGAAAATTTTCAGTAATAATTAATGTGAGTATTGGCTTCTTACGTATGCTATGACAAGAGGGGATTTGACTTAAACTGTCAAGAATTTCAGGCTTTTCTTGTTTAAACATCAATTTATTTGTTTATAATATAATTATTTAAGCAGTTTACATTAAAAAATGATAAAAATGCAACAACATTCCATAAAAATTTCCTAAAACCTAGATTAAAACAAAATGAAATTGTACATCGCAAATTAAACTGAGCAGTGTGCTAAACAAGAGAGTCTGAGTCCAGGAAAGCTCGGCTAAACATAAAAGGGTTTTTTTTTAGTGTTTGAAGGTCATTACTGTCTCCACCTCACTTTATTTCCTGGGAAAAGGCATTCCAGAAGGTGAGTGCTGTCACTGAGAAGACCCACTTCCAAGTTGTTGCTCCTCAGAAGACCTCAAAAATCAGTTTGGTCTGTTCATTGTTTGAGGCTTTGAATATTGAACAACAAAGCCTTGACATTGGCTTGGTAGCTAACAGGTAGCTAGTACAGCTCTTTCAGCAATGGTGTAAAATGTATAAAGCTGGATGTCCCACTAAGCACCATAGCAGCTGCATTTTATGCTAACATCGTAGCATAGAAAGGGTAGCTCCATATACACTGTGCTACTGTTGTCTAATGGTGCAGTAACCAATATATGGAGCACCATGACAAGGTTATCCCTGTTTGACACACCAACCAAAGGTGGTAATGGTCCTCAAGAGGTCACCTTGGCCTCAAGTGAAAGCAGTGGATCTAAGAGCACCCCACAAATTATGCACCTGCTCCTTCAGAGGGAGTACAAACCTGTACAGAACTGATTCCCAACCCAGTTCTTGGGACCTGGGAACTGCCCTGTTGATTCTCAGGCCTGAATCCAGACTGGGATACATTAAGATAATAAGCTTCACCAAAAGACAAATTCATGTCTACTGGCCGTGATAGCTATGGTCTACCTCCAGTACATCTCTGAAGACATTGCTCTGAATTTCAGGTGCGGAGGGCTATGCTCAGGTTCTACTTGCAGGCTTCCTGTGGGAATCTGGTTGGGCATTGTGAGATCCAGTAGGTCTCTTCTTGCAGCTGAATCACCACCACCTTCTAGATTGCCTTGACCAAGGTGTATTGGACCTGTGGGTCCACAGTGGGCTTCTTCAGTTATGGTTGCACATTGCTGCCTCCTTCAAAACAACAGGAACCATTCTATTATGCAAAAAGGCATTAAGCAGGTTCACCCATAAATTTGAACTGAATCAAATTTCTCCCACATCCCCATCTCACAGTGGGCAGTCATCTGCCTAGGGGTAATCTGAATGCAGAGATTAAGTGCAACCACATACTCTCCATGTGTGATTCCTGACAACTGACGTGCTGCCTCTGACACGGCAAGTAGAGCCTAGCCATGGTGACTAGAAGCCATCAATAGCCTTATCTTCCATTGCTGCTTTATTTTGAGTTCACATCACAGTCCCAAAACTCTGCTTCAGATTCAGGCTTTATCCCTCTCTCTATCTGGCTCACGGCCCTCTTCTTTTGTTCCCTTAACAACTCATACTTAGTGGGCCATTACTAGGCTGGTCTGGCTATGCCAGCAATTGAATCCATGTTGGATCCAGGAATTAGAAGGGGGGTGCTCAGGCATGCAACCTGCCCCCCCCCAAAGAACTCATAACAATATGTTCAATTTCAATTGCGTAAATTGCCAGAAGGCTCATCCTTCTATTATCATCCTTCTTTGTTCACTCATCTTTTAAACAAATAAACTGTTATCTAACATCAAACGGACGGCAGTAAAAATCTATCCAAGATTTATATTAAAAAGGCATAAAAGGCCCCCTATGCAAAGCTCTTGAACAGCACATCTATTTTTATTAAACAGCCAGATTACAGGTCAGTCTGGTAGGATACTCTTCCACACTGCTGTGGAGACAAATATTACTTGAAAGTCCAACTAGTTCTTGTCCTCAAGTCACAAAGCAGCTTCTCTGGGGATTTCTGGATATCTTTTGGATCACTGTCCTCATCCATAAACTGACTCCAAAGTATACTATGCATATCTGTGCTCATATGGTAAAGGTTTTTCTTTTCTCCCAGGCCTTTGTCATATCCGTCACTTCTGATTTCATTCCGCGCCTTGTCTATCAATATGCATATAGTCACAATGGAACCATGCATGGCTTCATCAATCACACTCTCTCATACTTCAACGTCAGCGATTTCAAGGCTGGAACCCAGCCAGAAGCCTCAAGTTTTGAAGAGGATGTTTCCCTTTGCAGGTATAGCAGCCTTACCAATCACTGGCTACTGTATTTAAGACTTATGGTAGGAGCAGTTTTGGTAGGTGGTTCCACTAACTTTAGCAGGTTAAAATTCGAGTAAGACTGATCTCTGTCATTGAAGGCAAAAGGTAAATTTTCCAGCTACATTTGCCCTTCCTGTAAGATCCTCACATTTTGCTCTTGCTCAGTGTGCCCAAGACTTGACTCCCTAGGAAACACACACAATGTTTCTTCTTTAATTATTTGGAAACAAATATGAGAACAAGCCCCTATTTCTGGTCCCTGGCCCATATAAATCACTGTCCTTGTTTTGCATTCTGTGGATGCCTTCTTAAAATATTATTAGTGTGTGTACATGTTCACTGGAGTTGCCATTATTGAGGTTCATCCCTCTTCCTCAAGTCTCTAGAAGTCAAATCTCAATGTGGATGAATGTGCCTTGACTGAATGGATACAGTATGTTTTCCCCACAGGTGGAAAAGAATTTTGGGATTGAGATTTTGATCAGAAAAACATGGGGAAAGATTGATCAGCCCCTTTCTCTTCCCCCTGCTCTTATCAAATTTAGAGCCCTCAGTGGAGGCATTTAAGTAAAACCAAAAACTGTCAGGGAAGCTCCACACCTAGTTGGGTTCTTAACACAGAGGGAGGCTATGAGCTTTGCATTTTAGCTCAATTAAACACATAGATGCAGACATTTCATTTCTGGAAAAAATTCGGGGAGAAAGTTGACCTGATACAAGTCAATGGTATTACATGGAAGCAGGAATTTCCCATTATGGGCTTCGCTTGATATTAAGGTGTCTTTAACTGAATCCATAACAAATTCAAACACTCCCCAGTGATGCATTCTTAGAATAGGTAGGGCAACATTTTTATCCACTACTCTGAAATATCTGGTATTCATTCTAAATGAACATTGCAACAGTGGCAATAATCTGTCAACAATCTGTGACATATAATTAGCCATAAATTTTTTATTGCAGAGTACAAGGGTTATTTTTTTTTATTCTGCTCAAGGCTAAATGAATATGACACCTTTCTCAGTTAAACACTCCTTTCGTATAGATCATGAGGATGAATTTATCGGACCCTAACATCAAGTTGAGTCTGACCAAGCTGCGGGGGGCAGTGGAGGACAGGAGTGCCTGGCGTTCTCTGGTCCATGGGGTCACGAAGAGTCGGACACGACTAAACGACTAAACAACAACAACAACATCAAGTTTGTCACTAAAAGCTTATCCACACGACACTAGAGCAAACCTGAGTTTGCAACCAGGTGTGCATTTGACAAACACTGCAGGCAATCCCATCACTTTGAGAAGTACCGCTGTCTGATACAAAGATTTGTGTGTTTCATTCATAGGCTATATTTTTAAGATACAGACTTTTAACAGGGAATGTCCAGCCTTTGGTTCTAAATCTCTGTCTGCAAAATTGTAATAACCATCAACAGCTAATTCCTCCTTCTTCAAAGCAACAATGTTTTAATGCAAAGTGATTTCAACATAAAAGGGAAAAGGTGTGTTCAGTTATGTATCATTTTTGGACTGAAAGCGACAAGTGTTCGCTGGATAGATTTTTTATTCCAAACATGGGATGAATTAGCAAATATTGACAACTTACACTCCCATTTCTGTTTTTGCTGGAATTCTCAGACATCCCATATCCTAATAAGTTACAATATGGCCAGATCAGGTTGATCAGTTTGCCAGTATAATACCAGAATTGAACACTGCCATTATGTGCACATTTACAAGTGGAAATGCAGCTATTTGCCACTGGACAGATACCTCCATATGATGCTTTAGTCAGACAAGTAGTCCATTTCATCAGGGCTGTCACTTCAGATTGGTAGTAAGTCTCCAGGATCCAAACTCAGCCCCATTCCCAGTTCTGTTATATGAGATCATTCTCAAGTCCAGGATGTAGGAAGGCTGGCTGCTCCAGGGAGGGTTGCACCCCGCTGAAAGCAATCATTTCTCATTTATGCTGCTATTATAAATAACTTAGTCTCATTGCTGGAAATATGTACTTTCACACTCATTTGTGTACAGATAATTCAGAAACTCCAAAGTGCAGCACCCCAGATTACTGTGTTGTTGTTGTTTAGTCGTTTAGTCGTGTCCGACTCTTCGTGACCCCCTGGACCAGAGCACGCCAGGCAATCCTGCCTTCCACTGCCTCCCACAGTTTGGTCAGACTCATGCTGGTAGCTTCGAGAACACTGTCCAGCCATCTCATCCTCTGTCGTCCCCTTCTCCTTGTGCCCTCCATCATTCCCAGCATCAGGATCTTTTCCAGGGAGTCTTCTCTTCTCATGAGGTGGCCAAAGTATTGGAGCCTCAGCTTCACGATCTGTCCTTCCAGTGAGCACTCAGGGCTGATTTCCTTCAGAATGGAGAGGTTTTATCTTCTTGCAGTCCATGGGACTCTCAAGAGTCTCCTCCAGCACCAGAATTCAAAAGCATCGATTCTTCGGCGATCAGCCTTTTTTATGGACCAGATTACTGTGCTGGGGTTCAAATTAGAGCTCAAATAAGTCCTGTTTTAAAACAGCTACACTGGATGCAGGCTCATTTGATGCGGCAGCTAAAAAAGCCAATGCAATTCTTGGCTGCATGAATAGGAGTATAGCATCTAGATCAAGGGAAGTAATAGTGCCACTGTATTCTGCTCTGGTCAGACCTCACCTGGAGTACTGTGTCCAGTTCTGGGCACCACAGTTCAAGAAGGACACTGACAAACTGGAACGTGTCCAGAGGAGGGCAACCAAAATGGTCAAAGGCCTGGAAACGATGCCTTATGAAGAACGGCTAAGGGAGCTGGGCATGTTTAGCCTGGAGAAGAGGAGGTTAAGGGGTGATATGATAGCCATGTTCAAATATATAAAAGGATGTCACATAGAGGAGGGAGAAAGGTTGTTTTCTGCTGCTCCAGAGAAGCGGACACAGAGCAATGGTTCCAAACTACAAGAAAAAAGATTCCACCTAAACATTAGGAAGAACTTCCTGACAGTAAGAGCTGTTCGACAGTGGAATTTGCTGCCAAGGAGTGTGGTGGAGTCTCCTTCTTTGGAGGTCTTTAAGCAGAGGCTTGACAACCATATGTCAGGAGTGCTCTGATGGTGTTTCCTGCTTGGCAGGGGGTTGGACTCGATGGCCCTTGTGGTCTCTTCCAACTCTATGATTCTATGATTCTATGATTTCTGGGCCCAGTTTAAGCTACTCACGTTAGGGTTTAAAGCCCCATATATCTGAAAGACTGTTTCCACCCCTATTCACCTTATTGGGGGCTTTCTTGGTCCTCTGGCCACCCTCAGAGGTGTTGGGGAAAGGTGGCTCAGGAGAGGGTTTTCTCTGTGTCAGCCCCTAAATTGTGGAACTCGCCCCGTCCCGTCCCCAGAAGCACCTAGCATCTTCATTGTTGCAGAGGCACCCCTTTGCAACAGTTAAAATATTTTGTTTTTGTGGGACACATCTCTCCTGCTTAATTTATACTGTTCTGGTTCATATGGAATGGCTGTGGTGGTTTTATCTGTTTTTGCAATTGTTGTAACATGGCCTGGGATCTTAGGGTGAAGAGCGGGTAAGATCTTTTGTAATAAATAGAATAAAAGAACTGAAATTGAACCTGGGAACTTCAGCATGTCCAACTCTTTCCTTCCTTCCATATTTTGTCTCCCACTCTCTCTCAGCCTTAAATTATCCCACTATACTAAATATAGGCCAGACCTTGCATGCTTCTCTTCTGAAACTCTCCACTGTGGGAACCTAAGTTGAACGTTCTAAAACTGTGCCTTCTATACAAATAAATATATCTCTATCCTTTTGTATTCTTTCTAAGAACAAAATTGGTATATTTACGTGCCTAACCACCATTCTCCTTTGTATGCTTTCTCAGAAGTAAATCCTACTGAGCTCAAGGGGATCACAGCTCAATAAAACAATTTATTAAATTTATCTTCATAAAAAGTGTATAGTTGTTCACTATTAAGCCTATTTAATTGCTGGTAGAAAGTGAGCTCCATGAATACTAGTCACAAAATGGCTACCATGGGGAGCATGGCATAACACAGGCATAGGCAAACTCAACCCTCCAGATGTTTTGAGACTACAGTTCCCATCATCCCTGGTCCTGTTAGCTAGGGATGATGGGAGTTGTAGTCCCAAAACATCTGGAGGGCCGAGTTTGCCTATGCCTGGCCTAACACAAAGAGGCTGCCATGTGGGAAGTGACATGACACAAAATGGTTGCTGCATCTAAAAAAAGCAGAAAAAGAGAGAGCGCCACAATGTGTTGCAGGCATGCCAGCACTTCCGCCTCCAATCTCCTGCCCATCAACTAAGAAAAGACACCTACATCTGCCACTGCTGGGCACAGACAAAAGCTCTTTTCAGAACCATTTAGGGAGGACACATGTGCAATCTGGCATCCAGTGAAATGTGGGCAGCTTTATTTATTTATTGGATTCCATTTATCAGTTACTTCACCTAGAATGTCTCAAAGCAAATGTGTTGCTTGATTTATCAGAGTCAACCCATGTCAGTCAAAATTGCTAAAGCAATCCATGACTGCAGCCCGACACATGGGGCTGTGGTTGGTGGGTGTGAAAAAGAAATATTGAAGCATAATCGGAGAACCCAAATACTGTTGCTGGAAATGAAGGGTTTGAATTGCACAACTGCTGGGGAACTTTCTAGCTGGAAAACTGAACTGATCTGTGTTATGTGTAGCAGATATGGCTCAAGAATGTGCAGTTTAAAGCAATGGCTCCATTTTACAGGTTTAAGGATTACAGAGAACCACCATGGTCTGAAAACCAGTATGAATTTTCTAAGCAGTACTGGACTGTTTTATCTGCCCGTTTGGCCTTTGTCATTATCTTTCAGGTAAACCCTTTCTGCGTTATATTACTTCACCGCCACATGCAATGCATTGATTGCTGCCTGCAGTACTTGTTTGTCTATCGATTTTTATTCACCCTTGTTCACTAACCCTTTCAAATTCCCTTGCCCTTGTGGAACAGTCTCAGCTAAACTAGAAGAGAATTAAAACATCTTGATGTATTGGTGTCTGTTCAGCTAACAGTATATTGCTGATGGAGTATTGGAAGCAGCCCAGAGACAGTTATATTATTGAGCAGTCTCCATGCCTTGTCCCCGCCCAGCGTGTGAGAGCGGTGAGGGCTGGGTTAGTGCGCTCGGTCCACACTTGGGGATATGCGCACATGCACCCCAGGCACTGGTGGAGAGCACTACACACCTGGCTATACCTCCCCAAAATGAGTGCTTTAGGGATCTTTTCACTGCTGTAAGGAACACGTCTTCCTCCTGCTTATTTAATTTATTTCTCATGCAGAACCTGGTAATGTTCCTCAGCGTGCTTGTTGACTGGATGATCCCAGACATCCCCAAGGATATCAGTGAGCAGATCAAGAAAGAAAAGAGCGTGCTGGTTGATTTCTTCTTGAAGGAAGAGCACGAGAAACTGAAACTGATAGAAAACTTTATCAGGCGAGACAAGCAAAGGAGCAAAAATGAGACAAGAGGAAGGAGAATTCGAGCGGCAAGTTTCTGCCAGTTCAACCGAAGTCAACGGGGCAGCTTAACATCCTTTAGTTCACACCACACTGATGTATGATTCCTTGAGGGCACATCTGCACCACTTATAATCGCTCTGTCCCCAGAGAACTGTAGTAGTGAAAGACGCTTATGTTCTTCAGCTGAATATTCTCATCATCACTCTAGTCCTGCTACAGCTCCCAAGATTTGGAGAGGAATACATGACAGCTGAGCTAGCATGATGCACATATAGGTTTGTAGTGCAAGAAATAACAGCCAGTACAAAACATATCGAATAATAATTTACCTATTGTCTGGTTAGATCTTGAGGGGGGAAGTGATTGGCTATTGTTTTGGAGAAATAGATTATACTGGTTTTCAGAAGCTTCATTTTTAAATTTCTCTGCAGTATTCTTAATCAGATGTCCTACGTGAAAACACGCTGTATATTTATCTTACAAACTCATGTAATTTTATACCAATTTGCCTGCATTGGTTCTTCTGCCCCATCCCAAATCCTGAGAATTATAGTTTGGTGAGAGTTCTAATACCTCTCTTAGAACCCCCCCCCCTCCTTCACAGAACTACCTTAAGAGTACACCAGCCCATATTGATGGGCCTCGTTTTGAGTGGCTGGACTGAAAGCTGCAGAACCGTAAAAACAAAATATTTACAGAGCACTTTGACATTTAGTAATGTTTCTCTCTCATTAACAGCAGACCTACCAACTCAGAAGTAAGTCACATAGAGTCTAGCAGGGCTTACCCTCAGGTAAGTGAGTATAGGATTGCAATCTAAAAGTATGAAAAGGCTAAGAGAGACCACAGCATGCATATCTGATAGAGAGTGAGAAGAACACTCTGCTTAGAGCCTGATTTTCTCCTCTTTCCAGTCCATCATCACATTTTGTTTCAGTTTCCACATACAGAAGTACATGTGCCTAGCACCATTCATGAAGTGTATCCACAAGAACCCCCCCCCCAAAAAAAAAATTCCTGCATTGTGAGGCAGGGGGGTTGGACTAGATCAGTGTTTCCCAACCTTTGGTCTCCAGCTGTTTTTGGACTACAAGTCCCATCATCCCTAGCTAGCAAGACCAAAGGTCAGGGATGATGGGAATTGTAGTCCAAAAAGAGCTGGAGACCAAAGGTTGGGAAACACTGGACTAGATGACCCTTCCAACTCTACAATTCTATGATTTTAAGAGTAAATTATACTTTTTCCAACCTAGGCAACCCACTTGTGATTTAGACAGTACCAAGCTTGTGTTCTTGTCCCATGGCTCAGTCCCATCTGATGAGCAAGTGGGACATAAATGATGGTGTACAGCTGGGCAGGGAGCAGGAGACATAATGAGGAAGGTGGTGCAACAGTGGCAACCTGTCCTTGGGTACCAGCACCATTTAGAGTACAGGTAGGTTGTCTAGGTTGTGAGCAGCAACTCTTTCCCTCTCTGCTACCTTGTCTCCTTGTTGCCCCCTTTTGTCATCTTCCCCATTGTCAACCTGCTCCATCGGTGCAGAGACCTGTCTGTTTTTGCTTTTGAAACTATGTAAAGCACCATGTACACTGATGTTATGAATAAAAATAAAAATAGTACTTTAAATCATGGGTTTTGCTCAACACCCACACAAACAACAGGGAAAGCCCAATCCTGCTCTTCCTAAATGTGCACATTTGGAAATTCGGACTGAGTACAAGAATCCATGAAACATCACTTAAACCAGCTTTAATGGGGAAAATGTCCATTTTAGAATACTGAAGTTATCATTGAAATTACGATGCTGTAAATGGCTGGCTGATACAAGCATATCTATAAGTGATAACCTGTAGCTTCATCTTCAGATGAAGCACAGCATTTTAGTTCACTGATATCCCTAAGAGGGATTTAATGTAATTTTATGCATTAACTTAGTACTTGATCACACTTATCACTTGCTGCTGTACAATGACAGTAAATCAAGATGTTCCTATGTAAAATTCAGAAAGTTACTACTTAGGCATGCCATCTAAATGTATTTAAAGAATATTGTTATGAGGGGATTTTTGGATTCCCCCCCCCTTATTCCTTGATCAACTTTCTGTTAGTTAGAAAGACAAATGGCCAGAGTGGAGATTTGAGAAGCTAGATGCAAAAGCGGCATGCTGAGAAGCCAAAGAGAAAAAGATTCTGCTGGAATCTAAGGCTGTAGCTATGGGAGAAGACACCCTTGAGTGTTGATGCTTGGAACCCCTCCATCATAGGCTCAGGTTGTACATATGTGTAAATAAACCATACATCATAAAGACACCACAGTCTCCGCTGTCCCTCATTCCCAAAGGAAACACAAACCCAAGTAAGTTTCTGAAACTCCTGGAATCTTACACTACTAAGAGATAGCGATGGTGGCATGCAACAATAATTTTATTTCTATCAAGATTGGCCTTGCACCAGGGGGCCTCACTCCCTAGACCCTATAACCACCACATGTTATCTTATGGGTTTTTTGTGTGAGGTAAAACTTTGGTACTTGGAGACTTCAGGCAGAAGTTGAGCAAATAACAGTGGTTTATTATACAGAAGAAAGGTGTTAAAGCAAATGAAGTGTCAGGAGATAAAGTTCTTTCAGGAAACAGTTCACTCATAATTATAGTAAATCAAGCGGATGTTACAGGCTTCTAGACTAGTTGGTTCAGTGTTCAGCTTGTTTCTAGTTTGGTTACTTCAGTTTCTTAAAACTTCATTGCATAGGTGTTAGAGCTTAACACTTTGCTTCTCAGACAAGGTGGTACTTTCTGTCAGCTTCCTAACCTCTTAACAATCCCACTCCTGCGGTATTTCCAAATAACAGACCCAGGGGATCACCACCCCCTCCTAAACTGGTTTGGGAGTCTTCTCTTTCTGGAAAATCTCTCCCCTCTTGACTGGAAGGAGACTTGAGGAGACTTTATCCTCACAGCTTCCACAGCTCAGACTCAGCCCTCCAGAAAACTCCTGTCTGAATACTTTCACAAGACACGTGTCCAGAGGAGGGCAACCAAAATGAGGGAACGTGTCCAGAGGAGGGCAACCAAAATGGTCAAAGGCCTGGAAACGATGCCTTATGAAGAACGGCTAAGGGAGCTGGGCATGTTTAGCCTGGAGAAGAGGAGGTTAAGGGGTGATATGATAGCCATGTTCAAATATATAAAAGGATGTCACATAGAGGAGGGAGAAAGGTTGTTTTCTGCTGCTCCAGAGAAGCGGACACGGAGCAATGGTTCCAAACTACAAGAAAGAAGATTCCACCTAAACATTAGGAAGAACTTCCTGACAGTAAGAGCTGTTTGACAGTGGAATTTGCTGCCAAGGAGTGTGGTGGAGTCTCCTTCTTTGGAGGTCTTTAAGCAGAGGCTTGACAACCATATGTCAGGAGTGCTCTGATGGTGTTTCCTGCTTGGCAGGGGGTTGGACTCAATGGCCCTTGTGGTCTCTTCCAACTCTATGATTCTATGATTCTATGAATCTATGACACTAAACACTGTCTTGCTAGCTAAGCTCAGAGACTCCTTTCTCTGGCTGTAGATAGTTTTCCTCAGAGTGGATGTTATACACACAGATCAGATCCAATTCTCCAACTCTCCCTCCAACTATTTCCCTTAAACTATATGCCAAACTATCTGAACCCTCCCTCAGAAACGGCTCCTTTCCCTTTCCCTCCAAAAACTGCTGGCTCCACCCCCTGTCTGTCTGTCTGTCTGTCTGTCTGTCTTGGTAACCAATCAGAGAGAAGTTCTGGCCTTCTAGTGGAATTTTGAAGCACTATAAAACCACATTCTGGTCCGGCTCAGCTGTCCATCACAGCCCCATGCCTCCCCATGCCAGGGTCTCGGTTCCAATTTTGGGCCCTTGGCCAGTTATTTATGAAGGAAAATCCTGCTCTTAAGAGAGCAAACCACATGGTGCAAATCTTGTGCACAATGGTCCATGATATGCACAAATGAGGGCACCCAGAATTACTTAGCATGATCTTTGGAATGTCTTGGACAGTTGTGTTCTCATTTATTCATAGATCGTTCAGAGCACCTCAAGGAGAAACTTTCCCAATGTTTAATGCATTTTCATTGTATATAGCCTCCATTGTTCCACAGAATCTGAGAAAGTTGAGCCACTGGGGGGAGGAGAGAGAGGGAGAGAGAGAGAGAACGAGCAGGTGGCTGTGGTTAAATTGCATCTAGAATTTCATCCTTTTTCTGTGAAAGTTAATGTATGTTAGCCTACTGGACAGTCTCTGGAGTCTTGCATAGTTCCCCACCCCTCCACCCCATCTCTAAGCTCCAGCAAGGCTGGGAAAAGAAAAAGCTGCCTTGCTGGGTTATCAAAGCCTTGACTGACAGCTTCCCTGTCTGCATATGTGATACACTATCTATTTTTATCTTGATCCTGAAAGCTCAGTTTAATAGAAACTTGGCAGGTTGGTTCTGAGCGCTGGTTCGGTCCCCAAGGATTAACATTCCCACAGAAACCTTTGACTTCTCTTCCCATCCCCCAGGTCGCAAATGAAAGCCTCTCCTAAATGCCTATAACTGGAGATCTGCCGATTGCCCAACTCCCCATTCCATTGTTGAACTCACCATTTTCTCACAGTGCAGTCCTTCCTTATCAGCCTGAAACTTGTAAGGCTACCCGTAAAGTGACTGCCATTGTACTTTCACCTCTCTGAAGGTTCCCTTTCCCCTCTCTTTCTCCAGCACAGTCGCCCAAACTGCTTTATTCAATAGAAACCTGAAAGCATATGGAAATATAAAGTAAGCCCAAACAATAAGCAGTACCCAATCCACTAAAAATAATGAAAAAATGTTCCTTGGATATGATGGAAAATGATGGAAAGGCCACAGCCAGCAGGATTCTGCAAAGCTAATACTGAAATCAGTGGGTTCAAGTACACTTTCATACGCAGTGGGAAATATGAGGAACTGCCTCTATGACAAAAATGCTTTTCGAAACTAAATATGAGAAGTTCATCTTCTAGAACCAGAAAGAGATGCAGTCACATGAGTTCCTCTGGTGCCACAGCTGAAGTGGGGGAAACACACATGAAGAAAAAGAAGAGTTTTGTGTGTGGGAAGCGAGGCAGAGAGAACGCAGAGGGGGAAATAAACTAAGAGAAAATTACTAAAGTTAGGCATTTCTATTGCACTTTGAACTGCAGCTTAAGAGAAGCTGAGCGTTAGTGCATTTTGCTCAGATGAAAAATGCTGTAATTAAGGTTAATACTTGGAGACAGGAAATGCCCGTGTGACGTAGAGGAAAATACGGAAGATTTAATACACTGGTCTCCCTTCACATCTGCAGCAGCACCAAGTATGGAAACAGATTTTTGCTCATGGGTCTTTTTCACCTTTGAGGCTGGCTGCTACCATATGCACACTATTCATACTGTTCCTGCTGCTACTGCTACCCCTGACCTTATACAATCCTGTCTCGAAGGCAAACTGAGGGTAGTGTATATGGTGCCTTCCTTTGCTTATCTTCACAACAGACGTGTGAGACACATCAGACTGCAAGTTACTAGCCAGCCATGACCCAGTTAGCTTCACAGTTGAGTGGGGACTTTGAACTTGGCTAGTTCAGGCTTGCTGTCCCTTCAGCTTAGTCAGAAAGTTGCTTCTTCCTGTCAGGGACTCTGGTAACCTCTGACTGCAAACTGACAGCTGTGTGAGCTACCTAAGGCTTGTCAGGCCCGGTCTGAAAGGAAAGGGAATGTGTTCCCTAAGGTGCCCTGTACCAGCAAACAATATATCACTTTTGACAATCTTTTTAAGCACGGGTGGGGGCAAAAAGTATTCATTCAGAAACAGGGCAGTTCCAATCCAGGATCAAGCAGAAAGACCTTCCATTTTTTACTTTCAAACTGAGCACGCGAAGAGGGCTTTTGTAACACAACCAAACCAACAGCTGGTTCTGAGCTATGACTCATATTGTGTCTTAGTTCGTGGTCATTATCTAGTTCATGGCTTATGGTTGTGAACCATACTGTTTTCCTACAACATGCTTGCACTTGTGTCAGCCAAGTGAACCTCAATCTTGTTGGCTTCTCGGGAGTTCACCCAGCCTCCTTTTTTGCTGTTTACAAAGGGATTGCAAAAGCAGGGGAGAGGTTAGGAATCAGACAGCCCACAATTCAGGCCAGGAGGCCCAAGCTGTAGCTTGCATGGCATACCTTGCATGTTCAGTCTCCAGCTTAAAGGATATGAGGCAACCAAGCCGGAAAGGACCTCTGTGAAAGCCTTTGCTGGCTCATACATTGTGTAAGTGTGTCCTACAGTAAGTGGTTAATAAAAGAATGTGCAATCATAATAATAGAATACTTGCTTTTTAGATACATATTATATGAGGAAAAATAAGTCCCATATGTTTACATGACTTCCTTTTTATGATACAGTACTTTCTTTTATCCTTAATTGAACACAATTCCATTAATAGAGTGCCTTGTGGGAATGTTCTGCTTCAGTTACATGGCTTCATAAAACAGTCTTCTTCTTCTTAATAATAATAATAAATAATTTATAGTTTACAAGCCTGATTTTATTCCAATCTCAGCTCAAGTGTACATTTTTCATAGGAGTATTTCATAGTCTATTCTATAAAGTGCTTTCTTAAAATAGGACATGTATTTGCTTTCCCCTTATTCAGTGAGGTTACTTTCCATATGGGCTAAGGTGCGTATAAAAAAAGGATTGTTGTTGTTGTTTAGTTGTTTAGTCGTTTCTGACTCTTCGTGACCCCATGGACCAGAGCATGCCAGGCACTCCTGTCTTCCACTGCCTCCCGCAGTTTGGTCAGACTCATGTTTGTGGCTTCGAGAACACCATCCAACCATCTCGTCCTCTGTCATCCCCTTCTCCTTGTGCCCTCCATCTTTCCCAACATCAGGGTCTTTTCCAGGGAGTCTTCTCTTCTCATGAGGTAGCCAAAGTATTGGAGCCTTAGCTTCACGATCTGTCCTTCCAGTGACCACTCAGGGCTGATTTCCTTAAGAATGGATGTGTTTGATCTTCTTGCAGTCCATGGGACACTCAAGAGTCTCCTCCAGCACCATAATTCAAAAGCATCAATTCTTTGGCGATCAACCTTCTTTATGGTCCAGCTCTCACTTCCATACATCACTACTGGGAAAACCATGGCTTTAACTATACGGACCTTTGTTGGCAAGGTGATGTCTCTGCTTTTTAAGATGCTGTCTAGGTTTGCCATCGCCTTTCTCCCAAAGAGCAGGCGTCTTTTAATTTCGTGGCTGCTGTCACCATCTGCGGTGATCATGGAGCCCAAGAAAGTAAAATCTCTCACTGCCTCCATTTCTTCCCTTTCTATTTGCCAGGAGGTGATGGGACCAGTGGCCATGATCTTCGGTTTTTTTGATGTTGAGCTTCAGACCATATTTTGCGCTCTCCTCTTTCACCCTCATTAAAAGGTTCTTTAATTCCTCTTCACTTTCTGCCATCAAGGTTGTGTCATCTGCATATCTGAGATTGTTGATATCCAAAAAAAGGATACACACACACACAAAGACACACATACACCAGTCAATGGTGTAGATGCTCAAAGACAGATTGGGCAGAAAGGTCTCTTGCGCAAGCCTACCGAAATGAATAGGCACCATGCAAGACCATAGTCCTTGAAACAAGAGCATGCTAGACCTTCTGTGGTTCTGGATAGTTTAATAATGAATAAGCATTGGTGCTTTTTTTACTACCCATGTTCTTTTCATATTATTGGTTTAACTGTTCTGGGAACAGTTTGTTTAAAAATAATGAACTATGTCAACATTCTGCGGGAAATGAGGCCATAAGGAGAAACAGTCTTTCTTCTTCCTAAGCATCCTTCTCTACCATGCCAACATTGTATTCACATTCAGAGTTCTTATTTTTAATTCATAGGAAAACTTACGACATCCGTAACCAAGAAGCAAACAATGTGTAAGAGAGTGACTGTGATTAGATCCATCCATGGACATCTGTTGCCTTATATGACAGGGAAAAATTACGTATGCAAGTCATGCAATAGACTCCTGGCCATGGTGAATTTCCAGAAGGTCTGCAGAATTTCTGACCCAGCACAGCTGTCAGCATCTAGATCAAGGGAAGTAATAGTGCCACTGTATTCTGCTCTGGTCAGACCTCACCTGGAGTACTGTGTCCAGTTCTGGGCACCACCGTTCAAGAAGGACACTGACAAACTGGAACGTGTCCAGAGGAGGGCAACCAAAATGGTCAAAGGCCTGGAAACGATGCCTTATGAGGAATGGCTAAGGGAGCTGGGCATGTTTAGCCTGGAGAAGAGGAGGTTAAGGGGTGATATGATAGCCATGTTCAAATATATAAAAGGATGTCACATAGAGGAGGAAGAAAGGTTGTTTTCTGCTGCTCCAGAGAAGCGGACACAGAGCAATGGTTCCAAACTACAAGAAAGAAGATTCCACCTAAACATTAGGAAGAACTTCCTGACAGTAAGAGCTGTTTGACAGTGGAATTTGCTGCCAAGGAGTGTGGTGGAGTCTCCTTCTTTGGAGGTCTCTAAGCAGAGGCTTGACAACCATATGTCAGGAGTGCTCTGATGGTGTTTCCTGCTTGGCAGGGGGTTGGACTTGATGGCCCTTGTGGTCTCTTCCAACTCTATGATTCTATGATTCTATGATTCTATGATTCTACAGCTCCTCAGATGGTGCCACTGTTCATCTCCCTTTCTGACGATTTGTGGGGCAGACTCTCCCAAGTGTTCCTATTCAGTCCATGTCCAGAGACCTCACTGCTCAAGGCTGTCACTTTTCCAGCTCCCCTATTTGTAGCTTAAGGCCTCAGTTGCAGCAACTGACTTCAGAGACCTTGGACTGGAGAACAGACCACCTTCCAGGTAGATTTGGGTACAGCACCCTGTGGCCTACTCTGCATGTGGACTTTCCCTTGTGAATTTGAAGCAATGTCCTCAAAATTGCAGCCCTTCTCTTTGATTGCCCAGAAGGTGGCGTTTTGTTTCATCATGGCAAATAGAAACATGATAATCACGCCTATGCAAATCCTGAAACCACACGCACAAAGCCACAACCTTACCTTATAAGTAATGGAGCAGCCTGGTACACCAACCAGATTGATCCTGTTACGGAATATTGTGTGATACTTCAGACAGCTTTTTGCCCAGTCAGAAACCTGAGCAAGGAACTGAGGGGTCAGGGAGGTGGGGGGCATAAAAGGATTTCAGTGACACTAGTAAAATCCCTCTGCAGGGTTTTACACATTCTTTGCATTCCACCAGATACCATGATGCACAAGAATAAGATTCAATAGTGTGATAACATTTCTTTTTTAAAAAAACAACAAAACTTCACAACGTTCCTCACAACATTGTGTCCTCAGCCGTGGTCTGTAATTGACACTTTTGGTTACAGAACATAATTGAAGATGCAGAGCAGTTCATCTCAATGGCCCTGATGATGATGATGATGATGATTTTAATGCATAAATAAAGCCATTACACCTTTAATCTTGTGCACCTTTGAGACTCTGTCTCTCCTTGTGACTGGTGCCTTCCCTCCTTCTCTTTTTCCGCTGGAATCCACCAAAAGCAAAATCTGAGGCAAGGCTGGAGATTCCCGCTCAGGTGAAACTTCTGAGGGCTTGCCAAAAGTAGAATGGGTTTCATTGTAGCAGCAATAACAGCAAGTGGCTTAAACATGTTTCTGCTGAAGGCAACACATGTTTTTATAAGCAGAGACTGCGGAGGATTTAAATACCTGAATTCTCTTTTCAGTGCATACTTGCCATCCTCCCAGGAGAGCTTCACCTATTCCTCATGCCGTCATCAGGCAGGAGTAAACTGCAGATGTGAAGCCCAGTGAGATGAGAGGCCCAGACGAAAAAACCTGTTCGTACATGTAGCCCTCAAACATCCGCTGCCACTGGCTGCTACTGCATTTATTTCAGAAGAATTTAACCATTTTTTTCAGGAAAAGCAAAGAAGAGTGGAAGGGAGGGGGGGTGAGCAAAACAAGGGAAGACTTTTTCATTAAAAAAATTTTTTACGACGGTCCTGATTTTGCAAGTTTGAATTATGGCCGTTTATTTTTAAGCCACCAGTGTTACTCAAACAATTAAGAAACACCTTTTTCATAATGTTCAGCTGGTGGTCTGTTTTGATTTTTGTGTGGTTTTTATTGCATTATAATTGTTGTAAATGGCTTTGATATTTTATATGAAATTGCAATACGCAAATATTTTTTAATAACATGGACACATAATAAAAAGTTAGCTTATCAATAATGGTTACTACCTTCTTTATTTGACAGAGGCCCTATGCGCAGGCAGAAATTCAAATGATGCACATTTTCATAGCAGAGGAAAGCAGTAGCTGTTGAATTTCTCTCCCTTGGTCAGCTTCTATCAGTTTAAAAATATATATATTTGACAATTTTTTCTAGGTTAAAAATGCCATTTTCATTTTCTATGTTAAAAACCCAACTACCTTTAAGAATCAGTCTTACATATACAAACCATGATGATCTCTTGCATTTTTAGAAGTGTTTTTAAATTTTAATTTTCTTTTAAGTCACAGAGTCACATTCCCCAAGTATGCAGAAGTCACCCCCTTATTTTGGGGTGGTCTCATTTGCGTGTTCAGACCCAGAGACCTCCCCCCTAAATAAATTCAGACAAGACTCAAATTTTAGTTTGGGTTTTTGGCCGAATTTAGGCCACAACTTTATTGATTACAGAAGGTGAGTGGTTACATAGGCTCTGGTTCGACTAGCTCCCTGCACCCTTGCAGGCAGTGTTGACCCAGAGCTCTATCATAAGTCAGCCAAAGGTGAACACCTGGGTAGCCGAAAAGCCGGGAACAGACTATGCTCACCACCCAGATGCTCCCCTGGACTCAGGCACGGGCACAAGCCCCTATCAGGGGTTGACCAAACCAGTTGAGTCCCTGGATTCCTTTAACGGAATACTCTTCACATAGGCATGGTGAGACCATTCTCCCATCCCTATCACCTTGAACCATTGCCTATCCGCAACCTTACAAGTTGTAATGATTTGCTATGCAGCAGGCGAAACTCAAATGGCAACAGCCAGTCAGCCAAGTGGGGGAATTCCTGCCGTGCCCCTGTCCCAACGACACACAACACATGATGGCATAGCAAGCTCAATCGCACAATGCCCTAAAATTAGGGAGAGGTGGGCAGCTGTTCCGATGCACACGCCGAAAGAAGCAGCTCTGGGTCACGTGCATGGGTATATATAGGTCCCTCAATCCGTTTAGACTGCACCCCATTGGCCAGATTGAACCCAACATTGAGGGACCAACCAATTGGGTGTGGTGGCTAACCAATCCAACCCACCCACAACACAGGAGGTCAGTCTCCAGGTCTCACCACAACACGTGCCCTCTTTTAGGGAGGACACAATTTCACTTACAAACTAGTTCATCTGTCAAATATTTGTAACAATGACTATCTGCTAAGTGCTCAGACTCGTTCTTTGTGGCATCTTGCATTGCATGTTTGGTTGCCTCTGGAGCTGAAGGAGGGGAGGACAGAGACTGAAGAAAGAACTGTGAGTGCAGGGGGCCGCTTTCCCCATTCTTTGGACCCCCGGGGAAACCCAAAATATCTGCTGCACCTGGAACAGGGTGTGGAGAGTGAAGCTGAATGGGACACAGCTGTGGGCAGCCTGAGGATGGACCATCCACCTGCACATAAAAAGCAGGTCTAGAGGGAGAGACTAGAGTGACGTCCGCTGTTTAGAGAGACTCTTCTCATTGTGAGCTGAGAGTTAGTTTGGACTCTGGGTGAGAACCTGTAAACTCAGAGGAAGGTTATGTCAGAAGGGAAATGAACTGATATTGATAACTTTGTATTCATGTCACATTTTTATATGTAACTGTGTATTGTTGTAATATTTTTGTTCTGTCAGTTGTTGCTTCAGTTTTCCACACACCGCTTTTAGAGATATTTCTAATATATTAAACAGAATAGAAATCAAATAACCCATCAATCAATTAGTTGCCATCCTTGTATCGCTCTTGTATTGACATATGCTTGGAAAGATTTGCACTACAATCGTAAATCAATTTTAGAACAGTTTTTTTTTATGGTGTTCCTGAAAGAGTTAAAGAAATGATCGTTTTAGGAGAGGATTCTGTGTCACTCAGCCACAATTTCCATGACTCCTTGGCAATTAAATTGTTTTAAGGCTGCAGTGCAGATGTGAGTCAAAGCATCAGCTGACCATCTCTTGATTAATGGTGTGTGTTTTGGAAGTCAGATGGCAATTACAATCATCATCAAAGTATAATTTTAAAAGAATTAATAGTACATCTGCAGGGTATTAGCATAATGAACAGTCAGAGATCATATCCTCCAGTTTGGAAATCTACTATATTCCTGCCCTGTCATGGGCTCAGTCCAAATGGAAAGCAGCTTACAACAACCCTTCAGTGTAGTCTGATATTATCCTGGGCCTGTTGTTGTTCAACATCTTTATAAACAATCTGGATGAGGGAACTGAGGGGATGCTTATCAAATCTGCAGATGCCACCAAACTGGGAGGGGTAGCTAATGCCCCAGAAGACAGAATTGGGATTCAAAATGACCTTCACAGATCGGAGGACTGGGCCCAAGCTAAAAAATGAATTTCTAAAGGGACAAATATACTTCTACACTTAGGCAGGAATAATCAACTGCACTAATATATGATTGGAGAGACCTGACTTACCAGTAGTACATATAGAAAAGATCTAGGGGTCTTAGTAGACCACAAGCTGAGCATGAATCAGCAGTGCGATACAGAAGCAAACAAGCTAATGCTATTCTAGGCTACATCAGCAGAAGTCTAGTGTCCCGATTAAGGGAAGTAATAGTCTCACTCTATTCTGCCTTGGTCAGACCATACCTGGAATACTGTGGCCAGTTCTGGGCACCACAATTTAAGAAGGATATTGACTAGCTAGAATGTGTGCAGAGGAGGGCAACCAAGATGATCAAGGGTCTGGAAATCAATTCTTATGTAGAACAGTTAAGGGAGTTGGGCATGTTTAGCCTGGAAAAGAGGAGACTGATGGAAGAGATGAGGCCATCTTCAAGTATCTCGAGGGCTGTCAAAGGGAAGATGGAGGAAGCTTTTTTTCACCTGCTCCAGAGGCTAGGACCCGAACCAATGGCTTCAAGCTCCAAGAAAGGAGATTCAAACTAAACATCAGGAAAATATATATATATATTGACCAAGCTGCAGGAGGCAGTGGAAGACAGGAGTGCTGACGTGCTCTCGTCCATGGGGTCACAAAGAGTCGGACACGACTAAATGACTAAACAACAACAACAACAACAACAATTGACAAGCTGGAATGTGTCCAGAGGAGGGCAACCAAGATGATCAAGGGTCGGGTAACCAAACCTTACAAGGAACAGTTGAGGAAGCTGGGTTTAGCCTGGAAAGGAGGAGGCTGAGAAGAAGAGGAGATAATGATGATGATGATGATGATGATAAATTATTTATTTGCTGCCCAACTGACTGGGTTACCCCAGCCATTCTGGGCGGCTTCCACACTGATAAGATAGCCATCGTCAAATATCTCAAAGGCAAGATGGAGCAAGCTTGTTTCTCTTGCTCTGGAAGCTAGGACTCGAACCAATGGGTTCAAGTTACAATAAAGGAGATTCCAACTAAACATCAGGAAGAACTTTCTGACAGTAAGAGCTGTTCGAGAGTGGAATGGATGCATTTCTTCTGCCTGAAATACAAGCCTGTGGTTTCTTCTTGGAAGGAAAGATTTCCGAGTAACATTTTGATGAGACAGGCTTTGTATTCACCCTAACAATGGGACATAAACTACACAAGCACCATAAGGAATGAATTGGAATATGAATTCCTAGAAGCACTGGGTAACTTGCCATGAAGGCATTGCGGAAAATACATAAGGAGAAGAAGGTGATGTGAGAAGACAGCCGTGTGCATAATCTTCAGCAGTCATGCAAAGACCACCTGGGAGAGCTCATCTCCTTTGGTGAACCTCTTCTTACAAATGAAGTGAAAAAAATCCAAATACAACTTCACCAT
Source organism: Podarcis cretensis (assembly GCF_951804945.1). Classification (NCBI taxonomy): domain Eukaryota; kingdom Metazoa; phylum Chordata; class Lepidosauria; order Squamata; family Lacertidae; genus Podarcis; species Podarcis cretensis. The sequence goes on from NC_137174.1 coordinate 7,421,114, forward strand.
CCTTGCGGAAAAGGGATTTTGCTGAAACAAATACAGTGGTACCTCGGGTTAAGAACTTAATTCGTTCTGGAGTCCGTTCTTAACCTGAAACTGTTCTTAACCTGAGGTATCACTTTAGCTAATGGGGCCTCCTGCTGCTGCCGCTGCGCCGCTGCTGCACAATTTTTGTTCTCATCCTGAAGCAAAGTTCTTAACCCGAGGTACTATTTCTGGGTTAGCGGAGTCTGTAACCTGAAGTGTCTGTAACCCGAGGTACCACTGTATTAGACCCAAAACTCCTTGCCAAGACTGTTGAGTCCTGGGCCTTTTTAGTCATTTCCATAGTCCACCTCCCCTGCTTGGGGGCCAATTAGCACCCAAAGGAGACAGCTGAGTAAACTGGTATTTTTTTTTTTTTTTTGGGGGGGGGACATTTATGGACCTCCTCAGTGGTATGATTTATTAGGGGATCTTTAGTTTTGCTTCCAGAGCAATGTTGGCATATCTACCTGGGCAAGGGAAAAGTTGAGCTCTACCTCTCCTTTAAATCAGAACCAGTGAAGGCGGTGAAGGTCCTGTGTGAGTGCCTGAAAGCGGTTGGAGGATGGATGGCGGCTAACAGATTGAGGTTGAATCCTGACAAGACAGAAGTACTGGTTTTGGGGGACAGGAGGCGGGTGGGTGTGGGGGATTCCCTGGTCCTGAATGGGGTAACTGTGCCCCTGAAGGACCAGGTATGCAGCCTGGGAGTCATTTTGGACTCACAGCTGTCCATGGAGGCGCAGGTTAACTGTGTGTCCAGGGCAGCTGTCTACGAGCTCCACCTGGTACGCAGGCTAAGACCCTACCTGCCCGCGAACTGTCTCGCCAGAGTGGTGCATGCTCTAGTTATCTCCCGCTTGGACTACTGCAATGCGCTCTACGTGGGGCTACTTTTGAAGGTGACCCGGAAACTGCAATTAATCCAGAATGCGGCAGCTAGACTGGTGACTGGGAGTGGTCGCCGGGACCACATAACACCGGTTCTGAGAGATCTGCATTGGCTCCCAGTACGTTTCCGAGCACAATTCAAAGTGTTGGTGCTGACCTTTAAAGCCCTAAATGGCCTCAGTCCTTTATACCTGAAGGAGCGTCTCCACCCCCATCGTTCAGCCCGGACACTGAGGTCCAGCTCCGAGGGCCTTCTGGCAGTTCCCTCACTGCAAGAAGTGAGGCTACAGGGAACCAGGCAGAGGGCCTTCTCGGTAGTGGCGCCCGCTCTGTGGAACACCCTCCCATCAGATGTCAAAGAGATAAATAATTACCTGACATTCAGAAGACATCTTAAGGCAACCCTGTTCAGGGACGTTTTTAATATGTAACGCTGTACTATTTTAAACACTTGATTGGGAGCTGCCCAGAGTGGCTGGGGAAACTCAGCCAGATGGGCGGGGTATAAATAATAAATTATTATTATTATATTATTGTCAGGGACTCAGCGGGAGCGCAGGGAGGAGAGGAGATGGAAAGCGAGGGGGAGCAATCCGAGGGCAGCGTAGGAGAATATGACAGCAGCTCGATAGATTCCATGAGCCTCTCCAGCGAATCGGAAGATTCACAGAAGGGGGCGCCGATGGGCAGGACAAGGGGCGACCCAAGGGGGACACCCCAGAAGCAAGGGGCCAGCGGGGACTCCCAGAGCAGCAGTTGCAAATCAGGACCAGCTTCCCCACCAGAGCGTAGTGGGGGGGAGGAGTTCCAGGTGTCAGAGCCCACACATGCACCACCAGCGAGAGAAGATGAGTCAGGGTGGACCACGCCTCCATCAGAGAGCGAGTTAACGGTTAAGAGGAAAGTTGCAGGCTGGGCGCGCGCGCCAAGTTCAAAGGTACAGGCGAGCGGCACAGAAGGTAGCCCGGATAGGGAACCAGGTCCTAAAGCCCGCCGGAAGGAGGGGCAAGAATCGTCAGGGTCAGCGTCAGAGGAGTCCAGGAAGGATGAGACCCTAGCGGGCAGGAGGACCCAGAGGAGAAAGGAATTTAGGAAGAGGTGGAGCAAAGCGAGAGTCTTAAACTGGTGTGGAGGGGGAGGAGACTCAGACAGGACTTCGCCGGTCTAAGGTCGGGACGTAGAGCTGCACGCTGCGGCTTTAAAATGGAGACTGAATCTCAATAAAGACTTTTGTACATAACTACAGCCTAGCGTTGGTCCTCTGTGAGCTGGGACCTGGAGGCAGCTCTGACAGTAAGTCCTGTCTCAAATTTCAAAGAACCTCGCAACGTGAGAGGACGCAGCGAGGGGCGAAGATTGGTGCTTCGCGAGCTCACAAAAGCAGCACAAGATGACTACAGAAGAACGACTGGCAGCTTTGCAAGAAGCAGTGGTACAACTTAACGCAGAAATACGAGCGGCAAGGAGGAGAGAAGAGGAATCAGATGCTGTCTGCAAGGATCTGCAAAACAGGTTGGAAATGTTGACTAAACAGGGGCCACCGGCAGCCAAATCCGAAGGGATCGGGCTCGGGAAGAGAGGGGGGAGCCTGGTGTCGCATTTCGATGGGAGTCTGCAGCAATATCCTAACTTCAGAGCAGACGTAGTTTTTGCGCTAAAGTTGCTGGAGAAGGACTTTAGAGATGAGCAGGAGAAAGTAGGCTTCATACTAACGCATCTCCATGGAGAAGCTAAAGCGTGGTTGCGCAATCTGTGGAGAGATAATGATCCAGCCCTCCAAAACGCAAAAGCCTTCATTAAGGCGATGGACGCTTGTTTTTTATCAGAGATAGATGTGGATGTCGCTAGAAGAGAGATTCACGGTCTGAAACAAGGCAGAGCCACTGTAAGGCAATATCATTCCCGCTTTTTTGCATTGGTCAACGCGCTGGGATGGGAAAAGGACTCAGCGTCCGTCAGGGACCTGTTCTGGGAGGGGCTCAACGGGGCTGTGAAAGACGAAATCGCAAGGGGGGAGAGGCCACGGAGCACTCAAGAAGTGGTCCAGAAGGCGCTGACGATTGGGGTGCGGCTGGAAGAACGTCCCTGGAGCAAAGATGAAGGGCGTTGGGGACGCACGCCAGCAAGGGCACCTCCTTTCTTTCCCAGAGACTCAGCGCGCGCTCAATCCACGCCTCCACTGGGAGGGGGAGAGGAGCCGATGGAGATAGGTGGTGCCAAGGCTCAGTCAGCGACCAGAGCCCTCACACCAGGAGCAGCCAAGGTGAAGCCTCCTAGAGGGAACAGGAAGTGTTACATCTGCGAAAGTGCTCAGCATATGGCAAAAGAGTGCCCCCAGAGGCTCCACAAGCACAATGCAGCCTCAGCAAAAGTAACAGAAGCAGTTCAGCAGAGGGAACCGCAGCAGGGAAACGACGAAGTCTGGCTGGAAGCAGAGCCGCTGGGGCCCAGCCAGACGAATCAGTAAAGCAGTCCCCAGGAATCTTACAGCCCACAGACCCCTCCCGCCCAAACCAGTGGTGCAGCTCACCGCAACACTCCAGCTTCCCAATGGGCTCACCATGGAAGTGCCTATTACCATTGACTCTGGTAGCAATGCAGACTTTATGGGGGTGGATTTCATCAAGCAACATAGCATAGCGCTCCTGCCTGCCACGATGCCCCTGAAAGTAGTGACAGTCGATGGAAGAGAATTGCTGGGGGGACAGGTGGTACAGCAAACGCCGCCAATGGTGATGCGCATTGGAAATCACCGCGAAGTCATCAGCTTCAACGTCACCCAACTGTCCGACACGCCCATAGTGTTGGGCATGAGCTGGTTGGACAGGCACAGCCCGGCATTGGCATGGTACCAGCGTAAATTGACCTTCTGCTCCTCCTACTGCTCAGAACATTGCATCATGACTAACCAGGAGGACGAGGGGCAAGAGGATGACCCACAGCTACAACTGGGCATGCTGCAAGCGGTACCCGACAAGTACAAGGCGTTTTTGGAGGTCTTCTGCGAGAAGGAAGCGGACAAGCTGCCTCCCCACAGACCCTACGACTGCAAGATTGACCTCCTGCCGGGGGCAACGCTGCCGACCGGAAAACTGTACTCCATGTCTGAAGACGAACTGCAAGAGCTCAGGGAGTTCATAGATCACAATTTGAAGCGGGGATTCATCCGAGAATCCAAAGCAGTGGGGGGCAGTCCTGTGTTCTTTGTGAAGAAGAAGGACACGCCCCAGAAGAGGCTTGTAGTTGATTTCAGAATTTTAAATTCGAAAACCAAGCCCACGGCTTTCCCGATGCCCAAGATCGACGACTTGCTCGCGACGGTGAGGAAGGGACGCATCTTCACCAAGCTGGATCTACGAGGGGCGTACAATCTTATACGCATGCGGGAGGGCGACGAGTGGAAGACGGCCATGTTCACGCCCTTGGGCACCTATGAGTATAGGGTTATGCCCTTCGGTTTACAAAATGGCTCCCACTGCTTCCAAGCATTCATGCATCACGTGTTAGCGGGGCTCCTCTACAAGAAGTGTGTCTGCTTCCTGGACGACATTCTGATCTTCTCGGAATCGCAGGAGGCTCACGAGGGAGATGTCAAGGAAGTCCTGCAAAGACTACGGGAGCACAGGCTTTACGCCAAGCTGGAGAAATGCCAGTTCGACATGACGGAGGTGGATTTCCTGGGCTACAAGCTGTCCGACAAGGGAATCGCCATGGACAGTGCCAAGGTACGATCAGTACTGGACTGGAAGAGCCCGCGCAATCGGAAGGAGGTCCAGAGGTTTGTCGGCTTTGCTAACTTTTATCGCAAGTTCATCAAGGGTTTCGCTATGCAGACGGCGGCCATCACGGACACCCTCAGCTCCAAGAAGAAGAAGTTCATCTGGACGGAGCAGGCGGAGCAGTCCTTTCAGAAACTCAAGCGTCTTTTTGCTTCCGAGGAACAACTGCTGCATGTGAACCCCAGCAAGCCCATGAGGGTGGAGACGGATGCCTCCGACAGAGCCGTGGGGGCAGTCCTGTTGCAGCGAGACCCGCAAGGGGATTGGAGGCCGTGTGCTTTCTACTCCAGGAAACTCAGCAAGTCGGAGCAGAACTACACCATCTGGGACAGAGAGTTGCTGGCCATTCATGCAGCATTCAAGGCGTGGCGGCACTTCCTCATCGGAGCCAAACACACGGTGCAAGTTCGCACGGACCATAAGAACCTGGAGTACTGGCGCACAGCGCGGTTCCTGAACCAGAGACACATCCGCTGGGCGGAGTTCTTTGCGGATTTCGACTTCAGGATAGAATATATCCCCGGAGACAACAACGTCATGGCTGATGCGCTATCCAGGAAGCCGCAGTATCTGGAGGAAGCAGCACCGGTAGCGGCCAAACACATTTTCGCACCCAAGGCGTGGGCATGCGCTTCTGCCACAGTAGACCTGGAAGCGATACGGCGCGAGCTGCTAACAGATTCCTTCGCGCGCTCCAAGATGGAGGAGGTGCGCAGCGGCACGGCAAAGGACGACGAGTTCCAGATACGCGACGGACTGCTCCTCCGCAAGGGGGCCATCTACGTACCGGGAGATGAACTCCGCGCGACAGTACTGCAACAGCTGCACGACGCACCCAGCGCCGGACATTTCGGCAAGGAAAAGACAGTGGAATTAGTAGCCAGAGACTTTTGGTGGCCCAAGATGCGGGGAGAAGTCGCGGATTACGTCACGAGGTGCGACACCTGCCAAAGGGCCAAGCCAGTACACAGACCGCCGGCGGGACTGTTAGAACCGCTACAGACCCCGTCCGAACCGTGGGAGAGGGTAGCCTTGGACTTTGTCACTGACCTGCCCAGCTCGAGGGGCAAAACAGCAGTACTCGTGGTAGTCGACATGTTCACCAAGATGGCGCACTTCATTCCTTGCGCGAAGGTGGCCACAGCGGAACAGACAGCCAAGCTGTTCATAGACCACGTGTTCAAGGTGCACGGCCTGCCACGGTCTATCCTGTCCGACAGGGGGCGCCAGTTCATCTCGAGTTTCTGGCGGAAGCTGATGGGAATCCTGAACGTCAAGGTCAACCTAGCGTCGGCAAGACACCCGCAGACCAACGGACAAGCGGAGAGGGTCAACGCCGTCATGCAGCAGTACCTGAGATGTTACGCCAACCAGCAGCCCTCGACCTGGGTGGACTATCTGCCCCTGGCCGAGTTTGCCTACAACAACACACAACACGTGTCCACGGGGGTGACACCGTTTTTTGCCAACCACGGGCGACATCCCAGGACCTTCCCGGGCTTAGAGAAAGAGGGGGAGGGGGAGCCACAGGGAGCAGAGGCATTGGCAGAGGAGTTACAGGAGGTCCATGAACAGCTCCGTAGACAGTTAGACCTAGCAAAACACGTATACAAGATGCAAGCAGACAAACACAGAAGAGTGGGGGAGGACATACGGGTAGGGGACTGGGTCTGGTTAGCGGCCCAGGCAGTGCCGGCCAGATCCTTAGCTAAGAAGAAGCTAGGACACAAGCAGTTGGGCCCTTACCTAGTCGAGGCACAGATCAACCCAGTGGCTTTCCGTTTGACACTACCGGAGGGTTCCAGAATGCACCCGGTCTTTCATAGATCGGTGCTAACGCCCTACAAGGCACCTCACAGGTTTCAGGAGCCAGGAACAGCTCCCAGTCCGCTTAGAGATGCACCCATGACAGGGGGGTCGCCGAGGGCGGGGCCACTCAACGAGGTGACGGAGATTTTGGACTCGAGATGGGGGGAAGAGGGCGTCGAATATCTCATCGCAAGGGAAGGTGCCCCGGCCAGCGCCAACAGCTGGGTGCCGTACTATGCGGTGGAGGAGCACTACCTCAAAGACGAGTTCCACGCACTCTTCCCACACAGGCCCATGCCGGAGGATTATTTTGATGAATATCTTTTCACCCCCACACTCTCAGCCAGTACGTTTCAGGGGTTCTCCTCGGCTGAGGAGACGGTTCCAGAGACTACCTCGCCGGAGGGGTCGGTCTCAGACTTGGGTGCGGAGCGCTCTTATTGGTGGGACACTCAACCCGAGGAGGAGTGGCGCAGGAGACTGCTCAGAGGGCCCTGGCACGCAGACTACCCAGAGGAAATGGGGGAACAAGGGGGCATGGACGGGTTGGGGGAGGATCCTGGTTTCGAGCACGCCGGCAACGAGATGGAAGCGGAGGAGAGCGACGTCGATGTACCCGTCACGGACTGGCAGCATGCCAGGGGGGAAGACCGGTATCCGGCAGGCACCCCCATAGCATTGGAGCACCCGGAACCCACGCCAGAAGAGGGGGAGGGGGGAAGGGGGGGCTTCGAGGGGGGGATGGATGTCAGGGACTCAGCGGGAGCGCAGGGAGGAGAGGAGATGGAAAGCGAGGGGGAGCAATCCGAGGGCAGCGTAGGAGAATATGACAGCAGCTCGATAGATTCCATGAGCCTCTCCAGCGAATCGGAAGATTCACAGAAGGGGGCGCCGATGGGCAGGACAAGGGGCGACCCAAGGGGGACACCCCAGAAGCAAGGGGCCAGCGGGGACTCCCAGAGCAGCAGTTGCAAATCAGGACCAGCTTCCCCACCAGAGCGTAGTGGGGGGGAGGAGTTCCAGGTGTCAGAGCCCACACATGCACCACCAGCGAGAGAAGATGAGTCAGGGTGGACCACGCCTCCATCAGAGAGCGAGTTAACGGTTAAGAGGAAAGTTGCAGGCTGGGCGCGCGCGCCAAGTTCAAAGGTACAGGCGAGCGGCACAGAAGGTAGCCCGGATAGGGAACCAGGTCCTAAAGCCCGCCGGAAGGAGGGGCAAGAATCGTCAGGGTCAGCGTCAGAGGAGTCCAGGAAGGATGAGACCCTAGCGGGCAGGAGGACCCAGAGGAGAAAGGAATTTAGGAAGAGGTGGAGCAAAGCGAGAGTCTTAAACTGGTGTGGAGGGGGAGGAGACTCAGACAGGACTTCGCCGGTCTAAGGTCGGGACGTAGAGCTGCACGCTGCGGCTTTAAAATGGAGACTGAATCTCAATAAAGACTTTTGTACATAACTACAGCCTAGCGTTGGTCCTCTGTGAGCTGGGACCTGGAGGCAGCTCTGACAATTATTATTATTATTGAGGCTCTTTCTTCATGCCCATCCCTGTACATTTTTGAGCTCTACGTAAATCAGTGCCATAGCTAGGGGGGCAGGGGGCTAGCTGGGGTTTTTGCCCCAGGTGAAGCCTCCAGAGGTGCGCTATTGACCCAGGTCAAATAAAGCCCAGTTTTGTCCCTGCATAAATCTCAGGCCTTCTTCTGGTCTGAGCCTTCTTCCTCTTATTCCAGGTTTATGGCATTCCAAAGATTAGTTACAGGTAGGATCCATAGTTGAAACTGTGTGTGGTGGCTGAGGGAAAAAAGCCGAATTCCATGCTAGGGATCATAAGGAAAGGGATTGGAGAGGAAAAAACATCAATATCATAATGCGATTACAGTCATACCTCGGGTTGAAGCAGCTTCGGGATGAATATTTTTGAGTTGCTCTTCGCAGCGACCCGGAAGAAACGGAGCACGTTACTTCCGGGTTTTGCCGCTCGCGCAGATGCTCAAAATGACGTCAGGCGCATGGGCGGAAATGCCGAATCGTGACCTGCAGATGCGCGGATGCGGGTTCGGTCACTTCTGGATGCGAACGGGGCTCCGGAACGGATCCCGTTCGCATCCAGAGGTACCACTGTATGCAAATCTGTGGAGTGACTGCATTTGGATTACTGGTTATCTCACCCCAATATGGCATTGGAAAGGCTTTAGAAAAGGGGATGGAGCCACACTCTTATGAGGAAAGGTTGCAGTGTTTTAGACTGTTTAGAGAAGCAACGTAATAGAAGTTTATACAAAGGCATGGCTTGGAGAATGTGCAAAGAGAAAAGTTTTTCTCCCTCTAACACTAGAACTCATGGACATACAATGAAGCTGACTCTTAAAAGAGGATTAGATAAATGCATGAAGAGGGATAGAAATGGCTAGTAGCATCAGAACCAACTCCTAGAGGCCCAGGTCCCTTTGTTGTTGTTGTTTAGTCGTGTCGGACTCTTCGTGACCCCATGGACCAGAGCACGCCAGGCACTCCTGTCTTCCACTGCCTCCCACAGTTTGGTCAAACTCATGCTGGTAGCTTCCAGAACACTGTCCAACCATCTTGTCCTCTGTCGTTCCCTTCTCCTTGTGCCCTCAATCTTTCCCAACATCAGGGTCTTTTACAGGGAGTCTTCTCTTCTCATGAGGTGGCCAAAGTCTTGGAGCCTCAGCTTCAGGATCTGTCCTTCCAGTGAGCACTCAGGGCTGATTTCCTTCAGAATGGAGAGGTTTGATCTTCTCATGGACCTTTGTTAACAAGGTGATGTCTCTGCTTTTTAAGACGCTGTTTAGGTTTGTCATTGCTTTTCTCCCAAGAAGCAGGTGTCTTTTAATTTCATGGCTACTGTCACCATCTGCAGTGATCATGGAGCCCAAGAAAGTAAAATCTCTCACTGCCTCCATTTCTTCCCCTTCTATTTGCCAGGAGGTGATGGGACCAGTGGCCATGATCTCCATTTTTTTGATATATAAATAAATAATATAAATATAAAGTATTTGAGGGGACCGGGGCCTCGCTGCCTTTCATTCTCCTCCACCTTTGGATTTTGTTTTCCAACAAGGCACACAAAGGAACTTGTAAAAGGGTTGCAGGATGACAAGAGAGTTGGGATTGGGCAAAGCGTGTTCTCCTTCATGGAGAGCACGTGTTGCGGTGGGGGCCACCAGGACACTCCAAGTTGGGGGGCGGGCTAATTGATCGTTGGCCACTGATGCGATTGGGGCTTCCCTTGTTGTTTGGAAGAAGTTAATGTTGCCATTTGTTGATTGACAGCCAGAAATAGTAAAACTCCTTGCACGAGGCTAGGGCTTCCTCTTTTCGCCCGTGAATTGGATTGCCCATCCCTCCCTCCCTTGAATAGGGTTGTTTGCTTTGACCTTGCTATGCCTGTCATGGGGTCGTCTGCTTTGGAGTGGGGGCCTGGTAGGAATTTTGTCCATCTGGCTGATTGGCTGGGGCCATTTGGTTTTCGCCTACTGCGTAGCAAATCGTCACAACTTGTAAGGTTCACGGTTAGGCATTGGTTTATGGTTTGGTTGGTTGAGGGGCATGGATTGGCTGTGCCTGCCCCTCTAATGCTGCTGCTGCAAGGGATTCCATTAAAGGAATCGGGGGCTAACTATTGCTTGTCCACTCTGACAAGGGGGCTTGGGCCATAGCAATGAGCTCCTGGTTGCATTTGGGGTGAGGGCAGGTTCCCTGCTCCGCGTATTCCCCTATTCTGACTTTCGCATCGTGCGGAATGTCAGTCTGTCCCCCATGGTGGGGGCAGATAGTCGCAACCAATGCCTACACAACCACTCACAAATTTGTATTTTAATAAAGTTGTGGCCAAAATTATGCCAAAAATCTTAAACAAAAATTTCTGTGTGATGTGTGAGTTATTGGGGTGGACCTGGGGACCTCGACACGCAAAAGCCTCTGGCATCGTTTCTTACAGCCCTTGCAACTGGAGGAAAGAGAGAATGCAAACTGCTTACTCTGTGGGCAGGTTCACTGCACTCTACTACGAGAAGAGAGGAAGCAGCTTCCAGTTGCTTATCATTTTTAAAAAATTAAACTAATTCAGACAACTTGGAGGGTAAAACTCCCCACCTATGAATCATCATTAATTTGCCGTTTACCCCAAGGTCCCTGGGTGCATTATGACAATTAAAACACAATATTTAAAAGCAATTTAAAAGAACTTACCGTCACAAAAATAAGGTGGGTACTAAAAATATATGCCCAAGCAGGCAAATGCATAATTTTGCAGCCAGCCCTCGTTGATTTTGTGGGGGGTGGGGTGGAGCAGGTAACCAGGTGCCTAGAAACCTGGGGAGAGTTGAGTTCAAGTCCCTTTTTAGCGTTAAGAATTCAGAGTAGCCCTAGACCGGTCGCTGTTTCTGAGACCAGTCAGCCTCTCAGAGCTGTTTTGTGTATAAAAAGTGGTGTGAGGGCAGGAGTAACTGTTTCACCAACACAAGGTGCTGTATTTGTGCACACCGACCCCTCTCGCTCTCCAGGCTTCAGGGATAGCCTCCTGAAGCCTTTGGAGCACAGCGGGAACTCGCACTGCGCTCTGAACGCTTCGGGTTCCTTTTGCTGAAGCCGGGAGAGCAAGACTCTCCTGGCTCCAGCAGAGAGGGAGAGCTGTGCAGTGCCCCTTCAGTGAAGCGGGAGGAGAAATGGAAGGGGCTCCGTTTCTCCTGCCACTTCGCTGAAGGGGCACTGAGAAGAGAGGGGTAGAATTTTTTTTTTCTTGTTCTCCCCCTCTAAAACAAGGTGCATCCTATGGTTGGGTGCGTCCTATAGAGCAAAAAATACGGTACCTCTGTTGCTAGGATTGGGGGCAGAAGCTTATCTGTCCATCCCCCCTGCCCCCACACAATAATATTTTGTTCACATTGGTGCCCTGGCTACCCAAAATGTGTAATAAAAAGAGTGTCTATGTTCAGGAAACTGCATACATATTTTTGTTGTGTGTTTAAAGAACAACAGTCAAATATTTTGTAGAATGGGGTGGACTTTTAATATTGGAGAAACTGAGAAAAACCAAAACTGACAGATTTGTCTACTTTTACCTATATTGCAGGTCAAACTGTGAGAACTTTTTTTTTCAATTTAGTATTGTTTTAAAAATCACTTCTTTGAATTTATAGCATATCAGTGCAATATTCAAATATTGGCCAATGAAGAGCTCCTCTGTCTTATCCAGATTTATATGAGTATCACTGTGGGCAAAATTGCCATAACTTTTTTTTAAAGGAGCATCCCACCTGATCAGAGATAGCTGGCCATCCACATTCCAGACAGTTCACGGCGCAGGGCTCAGTTACAGGAAGTATGTCTGAAGCCTAATGTAGCTTGTCCCCCACAACGCCTGTGGGAGAGCAAAGTATGTTGGTCAACTTGATGCACATTTGTTGTTGTTGTTGTTTAGTCGTTTAGTCGTTTCTGACTCTTCGTGACCCCATGGACCAGAGCACGCCAGGCACTCCTGTCTTCCACTGCCTCCCGCAGTTTGGTCAAACTCATGCTGGTAGCTTTGAGAACACTATCCAACCATCTTGTCCTCTGTCGTCCTCTTCTCCTTGTGCCCTCCATCTTTCCCAACATCAGGGTCTTTTCCAGGGAGTCTTCTCTTCTCATGAGGTGGCCAAAATATTGGACACGATCTGTCCTTCTAGTGAGCACTCAGGGCTGATTTCCTTAAGAATGGAGAGGTTTGATCTTCTTGCAGTCCATGGGACTCTCAAGAGTCTCCTCCAGCACCATAATTCAAAAGCATCAATTCTTCGGTGACCAGCCTTCTTTATGGTCCAGCTCTCACTTCCATACATCATTACTGGGAAAACCATAGCTTTAACTATACGGACCTTTGTTGGCAAGGTGATGTCTCTGCTTTTTAAGATGCTGTCTAGGTTTGTCATTTCTTTTCTCCCAAGAAGCAGGCATCTTTTAATTTTGTGGCTGCTGTCACCATCTGCAGTGATAACGGAGCCCAAGAAAATAAAATCTCTCACTGCCTCCATTTCTTCCCCTTCTATTTGCCAGGAGGTGATGGGACCAGTGGCCATGATCTTCTTTTTTTTGATATTGAGCTTCAGACCATATTTTGTGCTCTCCTCTTTCACCCTCATTAAAAGGTTGTTTAATTCCTCCTCACTTTCTGCCATCAAGGTTGTGTCATCTGCATATCTGAGGTTGTTGATATTTCTTCCGGCAATCTTAATTCATCCAGCCCAGCCTTTCGCATGATGAATTCTGCATATAAGTTAAATAAGCAGGGAGACAATATACAGCCTTGTTGTACTCCTTTCACAATTTTGAATAGTTCCATATCCAGTTCTAACTGTAGCTTCTTGTCCCACATAGAGATTTCTCAGGAGACAGATAAGGTGATCAGGCACTCCCAATTGATGAACATAGAGGAGACCTATAAGCTCAGCTTACCAGCCAGGCTAGAGGCCTTGTGCCTGTTGTTTCTTTGTAAGTGCCCTATCTTGTGCTAGGAGCAGCTTTACTCCCAAGGTTGAAAACACACTCCGAAGCGTCTACATATGAAAGGAGATGTGCCTTGCTGTTCTGAGATGTTCTAACCCCCTCAGGTAGAAAGGAATGGAAAGATATCACGTGCAGCAGAGGGGGGGGCTGCTTAGAGAGAGAGTTCTTTGTTCCCTTGCTCAATGAATAGGTAATGAAGGAAAGCCCATACATGGTATAGTTAGTATTGTGTTGTAACTTGAGATTGGAGGACATTTAAGTGTATGTATTGCTTTAATAGATAACAGCTATGTATATTGGTGCTTTTGAATTATGGTGCTGGAGGAGACTCTTGAGAGTCCCATGGACTGCAAGAAGATCAAACCTCTCCATTCTGAAGGAAATCAGCCCTGAGTGCTCACTGGAAGGACAGATCCTGAAGCTGAGGCTCCAATACTTTGGCCACCTCGTGAGAAGAGAAGACTCCCTGGAAAAGACCCTGATGTTGGGAAAGTTGGAGGGCACAAGGAGAAGGGGACAACAGAGAACAAGATGGTTGGATAGCGTTCTCGAAGCTACCATGAGTTTGACCAAACTGCGGAAGGCAGTGGAAGACAGGAGTGTCTGGCATGCTCTGGTCCAAGGGGTCACGAAGAGTCGGACATGACTAAATGACTAAACAACAACAACAATATATAAGGAGGCCCCACCCTTTCGGTGTTTTGCTCAGCTTTTGGAGAGTGATCCCACTGAGCCTTTATTGCTAGCCATAAACACCCTTTTGTTATTCCTCAACACTGCTGGAATTTTTCCTTTCAACCCAGACATTTATTTTGCTACAAACTTTGTTACTTTCTGATGGCTCCATGCATCCCTTACGAGATAAGCAGCTCCTTTGTTCATAATTAAAAATAAGTCATGCAATAACAGGAGCTGAGATTTTGTTGTTGTTTAAGAAAATGCAGAAACGGCACATATTCAGATGCACGATAGAGAGTAGTATGTTCCTGTTGCCATGTGCTTGGTCCCAACTCCTGCCAACCTAGCAGTTTGAAAGCATGTCAAAGTGCAAGTAGATAAATAGGTACTGCTCTGGCGGGAAGGTAAACGGCGTTTCCGTGCGCTGCTCTGGTTCGCCAGAAGCAGCTTAGTCATGCTGGCCCTGTGACCCGGAAGCTGTACGCCGGCTCCCTCGGCCAATAAAGCGAGATGAGCGCTGCAACCCCAGAGTCATCCACGACTGGACCTAACGGTGAAGGGTCCCTTTAGTCTTAGGTGTAGGTGGGGGGGGGGTTGCTACCCTGCTTAGGAAAGCAGATGCAGTGAAGCTTAACCAACCACCAGCCTATCTGCATCTCAGACTATTAGATGGGATGGAGCTGGTCAACAAATGGACCATCTCTGAAGGCAGAGAAGGGTTTTATTTATTTATTTAAAATATGTACAAGACTTCTGCAGACTAAAACTAGATTGCACGGTGTTATGTACTGAAGTTCTCACCCTGGGCCAGCAAGGGGATACTGTAGATAGTTATGCAAATGAAGGATCGAAAGTGACATTCAGTGATTGGATAGTTTTAGAAAGTTGCTACAGTTACGTTGTTCTGGAGCTCTATATAAGCAGACTGACTGAGCTCTTCAGTTCAGTTCTGTTCCAGCTTACAAATAAATAGCTGCTTTGGAAGAATCGCTGTGTCGTCTGATATGTTCACCCACAACTTAACACACAATATATATATTTTTAAGCTGAAAAAAACAAGGATTTCCTCCCCTCACCCACAACTTCTGCAGCCATTTGGAAGAAGCCTGGGGTGCCATGACTTATAAGGCAGGGTGGAGGGAAAGGGGTCCTGTTGTGAGGCAACGACAAACAGCAGCTCTGTCATCAGCAAGTTAAGGTTTTAAATGAAAGAAAAAGGTTGAGTGGGGGGGTGGGAGTTGCTGCCTCTGTCACTAATGGGCAAGCCTTCATCCCTCCACATCTGCAAGAGGGATTTAGGACGCCTTTCACTAACCCAATATTTGAGATGAATTTTCTCATTGGAGAAATGCTGGCTGAATTCCACAGAAGGTCCATATGAATCTGTCTGTCTTTCTGTTCAATTCAGAAACCAAGCCGGAGCGCACAAGAATATATCTTTTCAAAGCAGTGTTATAACTGATGACAGTTTCTCCAGGCTCTGGGAGATTTTCACTGAGACTAACCTGCTAAGTTAGGTACATTTCCCTGGGCTTCTCTGAAGGAGCAGCAGAGAGGAAGAAAGGATTTGTTTACCTATTTTTTTAAAGGGCGAGGGAATACTACACACTCCCTAGGCACCTGGCAGTCTGTAAAATAGGCAGCCGCATGCTTCATTCATTCCTTCATTTATTTATCCATTCATTCATTGTTAACAGTATTTAGCAGAGCAACTGAGAAATAATCCAGTGACACAAATTAACCTAAATATACAAACAAGCACCTCTGCCTGCATCTTGGATGATCAGAGGTAGTGGTGGGGAGTCTGCAGTGAGGGGGGGGGAGTATTTGATCCCCTGCTAAATTTGCCAGTTTGCCCTCTGACAAAGAAATGACTAGTCCGTAATAGGGACACGGGTGGCGCTGTGGGTTAAACCACAGAGCCTAGGACTTGCCTAGCAGTTCGAAAGCCCGTCAAGGTGCAAGTAGATAAATAGGTACCGCTCCAGCGGGAAGGTAAACGGCGTTTCCGTTCACTGCTCTGGTTCGCCAGAAGTGGCTTTGTCATGCTGGCCACATCACCCGGAAGCTGTCTGTAGACAAACGCCGGCTCCCTCGGCCAATAAAGCGAGATGAGCGCTGCAACCCCAGAGTCGGCCACAACTGGACCTAATGGTCAGGGGTCCCTTTACCTTTACCTTTATTGTAGCTGTGAGAGACAGAATAACAACAGAAAAAACCCCAGAAACCCAGAAGACAAAAGTCAGAGATTGATGTGCATTATAATGAGTGAAATAAGTATTGGATTCTCTATCAACCATCAACCAGCCCCTATCACTCATTATAATGCACATCAATCTCTGACTTTTGTCTTCTGGATTTCCGGGGGTTTTCCCGTTGTCATTCTGGGTCTCACAGCTACAATAAACCTACCATTAAAATTATGGACTGGTCATTTCTTCGTCAGAGGGCAAACCGGCAAATTTAGCAGGGGATCAAATACTTTCCCCCCTCACTGTAAGTGAGCCTCCTGGCTCAGCTAGACTGCACACAAACACACACCCCGTCACAGCCTGGGATGATGTTGACAGTTTTAAAAACTAAAACTAAAAAAAAAAAAACAACTCTTTGCCCTTATGAAATTGTTTCTTTGCTTCTGTAAAGAAGCGATCCCACGAGGGACTTTGTTTTCGTTTTTTTACTTTCGCATGCCAGGATATCCAAGGCAGGCAAACAACAAAACAAAACAAAACCACCTCCCTCCGTTGCAGTGGCTGTATTTTGAGACTGGCTCAGAGTCCTCTGGAGAGTGAGCAAGCTTTGAGCCATTCCCTAAATGCCTCCACCCCCACCGGAAACAGTGATTCCGGCTCAGATTCCAATGGGGGTGGAATTCTCCCTGTTTGCTGCACTCTGGTTCAGAGTTTGGGGCTGCGGGAGAAATTGTGCTGGATTATCAAGTGGAGTTGATAAGGCCTGGTTTGCCATCGGATTCCACGTCAAGTGAAAATTCAGGGTTTTTCTAGGAGCTTTATGCTGGGGGGGGGGTTGAGAGATATGAAGCGAATAAAACATTTCAATTGCCAACATTTCTCAGGGAATGTGGGTCCATGCATCCTGTATCTGTGTACTGTGTGCGTAAATACCATGTATACATTGATTATAGTCTATACTGTATTTATTGTGGCCTATGGTGAAAGTTTTTAATTTTGAAATTTATTTCATAAAATTGTTGTGTTTTGGTGTTTTATAATTCCCCCTCTGTAATCTGCCTTGTGAAGGCAGTGTGTGTGTGTGTGTGTGTGGAACAGCCTTTGGACAGAATCCTTTATTTAAACTGAGGTTTCCGTTTCCAGTTGAAACAGGAATAAATTGCTTCTGTTAAATCATTTAGGACAGTGACATGTTTCTGGTATTAATTTCCAAAGCATCAAAATCCCAGCTAAGAAGGTGAAGGTGAAAAGATAGTCTTTTAAACTAGGAGCTACAGCTAATTTGTACGGCTTGTCCTGCAGTGGCCACTGAATACCCCCCTAAGCAAACTCCAGGATGGTTTTAGCCATTTCTGTTCAGGTAGGAAAACTGGTACCCAGGCTGCTGCGTTAGTTTGCTACTTGCCCTTTGCTGCTTTCTTAAAACACAGGGTACAATTCAGAAAGGAACGGGCATATATGTTATCATGCATGCATGACCTCAGGCTCAGAACCCTACTTTATAATTTTTACTTCATTCCTCTACACGTGTTTATAGTAGGTTAATATAACCTAGAGCCTCTTTGCCCTGGGCAACCCTATTCTTCTGATTGTAAATTGTTTTAAATGGTTTCAGTATTGCATTTTTATATGTGTTTGTATCCTGCTGCCCTGGAGCCTGAAGGTGACAGATGGGTAAGAAATCCAGTTAATATTATTAACCACCACTACAAGTATTATTGTGGGATGCAGGTGGCGCTGTGGGTTAAAGCCTCAGCGCCTAGGACTTGCCGATCGAAAGGTCGGCGGTTCGAATCCCTGCGGCGGGATGTGCTCCCGCTGCTCGGTCCCAGCGCCTGCCAACCTAGCAGTTCGAAAGCACCTCCGGGTGCAAGTAGATAAATAGGGACCACTTACCAGCGGGAAGGTAAACGGCGTTTCCGTGTGCGGCTCTGGCTCGCCAGAGCAGCGATGTCACGCTGGCCACGTGACCCGGAAGTGTCTCCAGACAGCGCTGGCCCCTGGCCTCTTAAGTGAGATGGGCGCACAACCCCAGAGTCTGTCAAGACTGGCCCATACGGGCAGGGGTACCTTTACCTTTACCTTTACAAGTATTATTAATTAAGTAATTAATAGCTAATTAATATACCACTGCCGAAATGGCTCCTAAGCAGCTAACCACTATAAAATCACCCCATAATTAAAATTCACAACATTAAAACATCCTTACTTAAAATATATAATATACCAAACAATTTAAAAAAATGAGTTAAACATAGTTTTAAAAATAAAACCACAAATTCAATTCAGCGGAATGCTTCTCTGAATAATTGTGTATTAAGGAGCCAGTAGGGTGCCAACACTAATGGGGCCTCCTCTTCTGTTTCGGCAGGGAGGGGCATTCTACACTACTAGTGCCAACAAGGGGAAAAGCCCATCTCTATGTTACCATGTGGAGGAGGAGGAGGAGGCGGCCCCCTAGGAAGTCTATTAGAAAATGAGTTTCAGGCATCAGCATGTTAAAAAAGGCATCCTTGCAGATCAGTTGTATGCAGACTGACAAGAAGATGTTGACAAGAAAATGACTCTGAATATCCTTTTCATTGTCATATATCATTGCACGGAACAGGTTAGGTTATAAATTCTGAAACTAATGAACTTATATGAGTATACCAGACACCATAAGGAAGTTAAGAAACTATGCTACCAAACATATAATAGCAGTGGAAGCCTATCTTTGACCAACAAAGTGCTATGAGGACAGAAAACCACCAGAAATTATGGCCATTGTAACAATCACTCACATCTATTTCAAACCTATTTATTACCATAGCTGTCAACTTTCCCCTTTTCTTGCGAGGAATCCTATTCGGAATAAGGGAATTTCCCTTTAAAAAGGGGAAACATTGACAGCTATGTTTATTACATATATGGTAGCCAACTCATTTCCTATACTTTGCTGCATGGAATGTCCAATTAGGACATATTGTGACTGTAAATGGGAGGCACGGCCATGCCCCTGAGGGAGCTACAATATGAAAAGAACATACTATAAAAAGCACATACATACAAATTTGGGCTATGTACAAGCATTCATCTTCAGTTATACAAAGAATTATTCTGATTTGCAGAATAAATCAGCACCTGGTTATCACTTGCATAAGAAATCAAAGAAAAAATAAAGGCAGTCATGTCAACCCATTAAGAAAAATTCCAAAATAGATATTAGGGCAATACCTTCATGAGGCCAACCTAAAGTGTTCCAAAATAGCATGGAACATTTTGAGTTCACAGAATCGTAAAGTTAGAAGAGTTCTTGAGCATCATCTTGTCCAACCCCTGCAATGCAGAAATCTCAACTAAATCATCCATGGCAGATGCCTCTAGTGAAGGAGAAGCTACCACCTTCTGATTGAGTCCATTCCACTGTCAGAAGATGGGACCCAATGGCTTCAAATTTCGACTAAACATCAGGAGGAACTTTCTGGCAGTAAGAGCTGCTTGACAGTGGATCCATGATTCTATGATTTGGCCAATCATTTTCAAACTGTTCCTTACATAGAATGCTACCTTATATCAAGTCAGACCATTTGTGCATCTAGCTCAGTATTGTCCATGTTGACTGGTGGTAGCTCTCCATGGTTTCAGACGGGAAATTCTCCCGGTCTGATCTGGAGATGCTGGAGATTGAACATAGGACCGCCTGTATGCAAAGCAGACGCTCTACCAGGAATTACTCCATAAGGTGGTCAGAAGTGACGGACAAGAATTTCTGAGAAAGTGTGTCATCCAATACTCATCTTTCCCTACAACGGAGAGCCCAAGACAATGGTGGATGTGTTCTTTGTCACACTGTCCTGGCTAATGTCTCATATGAGAGGAGCATAAACCCTTCCATATTCACTAGAATCATTTGTGATATACTGCACTGTGGTGTAAACCACTGAGCCTTGGGCTTGCCGGTTAGAAGGTTCGTGGTTCAAATCCCCACGACGGGGTGAGCTCCCGTTGCTCGGTCCCTGCTCCTGCCAACCTAGCAGTTCAAAAGCACATCAAAGTGCAAGTAGCTAAATAGGTACCACTCCAGCGGGAAGGTAAATGGCGTTTCCGTGCGCTGCTCTGGTTAGCCAGAAGCGGCTTAGTCATGCTGGCCACATGACCCAGAAGCTGTACGCCGGCTCCCTCGGCCAGTAAAGCGAGATGAGCGCTGCAACCCCAGAGTCATCCGCGACTGGACCTAACGATCAGGGGTCCCTTTACCCTTCACCGTTACAATAAGGGATGCAGGTGGCGCTGTGGGTTAAACCACAGAGTCTAGGGCTTGCTGATCAGAAGGTCGGCAGTTCGAATCCCCACAACGGGGTGAGCTCCCATTGCTCGGTCCCTGCTCCTGCCCACCTAGCAGTTTGAAAGCATGTCAAAGTGCAAGTAGATAAATAGGTACTGCTCCGATGGGAAGATAAATGGCATTTCTGTGCTCTGCTCTGGTTCGCCAGAAGCGGCTTAGTCATGCTGGACACATGACCCAGAAAAACTGTCTGCAGACAAACGCCAGCTCCCTTGGCCAGTAAAGCGAGATGAGCGCCGCAACCCCAGAGTTGTCCACGATTGGACTTAACTGTCAGGGGTCCTTTACCTTTTTACAGTTGCAATGCCTCTTGACAGATAAGTCAATATGGGGAGGGGAGTTTTTTTGGGGGTAGAAAGTTTGGAAACCACTGCATCCAGAAACATACTTCCTTCTCCCTTTAAATCTTTTCTAATCTGAGTAATGGTACCCAATTTATACTTCACAGTTACTTTTGAGAAATTCTAATAGCACGACATGTCTGAGAGGATAAGCTGATTCTTAAAAAAAGAAAAGAAAAGAGGGTTTTAAAAAATCTGGCTCTTATTAACTAATGCGCTTGCCAAAGAAAACTAAGTGTTCTCATTTTCTGAGAACAACTGGAAAACATTCTTTCTCCTGCTGCCTTTTTGCAGTTCAGCTGCTTTTGTTGGGGAAGGTATTGTTTTTATTATTTTGCGCAGTAATGCTAAATATATTTCCTTGATAGACTAGCCTCGAGGTCTGTGTCAAAACTCATCAGCACCTCTGCGTGTGTGTGCGTGCGTGTAAAGGCTACACCTTTCTGGAGACTGCTCAGGTGTGGCAAATAAGAGTGTTGGACTCAGACTGGAGATACTTTAAATTTCCACTCAGGCTGGGACTATGTGAGATGCACGCCATGGGGGGAAAGGGCAATCCTGTGCCGCGTTATTTCCTTGTACCTCCCCCTGCCAGAAACAAGGGATTTGGAGCATGGTGGGGACGTCGAGGGGACTGCGTAAGCAGACAAAACACAGTTCCATTCCCCCAGACATGCATAATGTTTTATTTGTAGATGCAAAGCCTTCTTTCTAGTTCCAGAAGGAAATGCCCCAAACACTTTATGCCCAGGAAGCCAATTAAACAATGAAAACATTAGGAAATCAACAACAGAGGCTGCTTCCACATTTGCAGTGTTCTGGAAGTGTTCCAGGCACTCATTTTTGGGTCCATATCCATATGGCATTGTGCTGGATTTGAGCATGCCCCAGCTCCTTTCTTAGATTATTCAAGTTTCCCCTAGCTGGGGGGGGGGGACCCTGATAGGCACAGTAGTGGCATGAAACGTGTTTGTTTTAAAATAGATTCAAACAAAACCATTCAATATTTGGAGTCGTTACTTGTCTGGCATCTTAAAGTGAAACTTCTTGTTGTGGGTGTGCTATCCCATCCCAACTCGCCTGTTCCTTAAAAAAAATAAATTAATTAAGTTTTCCATTTTAATAATCCAGTAAAAACCACATTAAAACATTCCAAATTGCAATACAATCAAAATTGCCAAATATAAAAGACTAATTATATATTTTTGGCTGACTTTCCATGCTCTGAATTTCGCAGAGTGCTGATCATCTAATATCATGTTGTATTTCTTAGTTAGTCAATAAACCATTCGGATGTTGATCCTTCGTTTAATTTTCATTTATGTTTGCAACCACTGGTCTG
This sequence comes from Podarcis cretensis, assembly GCF_951804945.1. Taxonomy (NCBI): domain Eukaryota; kingdom Metazoa; phylum Chordata; class Lepidosauria; order Squamata; family Lacertidae; genus Podarcis; species Podarcis cretensis. Next base: position 7,442,997 of record NC_137174.1, read on the forward strand.
TCCAACTTTCGCCTTCGTAGTTCTGTATGAAATATTTTTCCCTGTTTCAACTCACCTGTTCCATTTTGGTACAGCACAGCAGACCCGGCCCACTACAATTAGGGAGCAGCCATAAAAGTCTGCCTTTTGCTTTCACCTGGACTAACAACTACAAAAAGGAGCAGTGGTTGCAATCGCGGCGGCAGGAGACCCTTGATAACAAATATCAGTTGGGGGGGGGGGACAAAAATCCAGGAGCAGCTCAGCAACCATCACAGATAGTTTGATTATTATTTAGAGCACCTTATTCAATATTTGTTTGCATGGCAGCACAAAGCGGACAGCAGGAGTGCCACAAGAAAAGTAAGAAACGGAAAGGACTCTGCATGTACAAAATTGTGACATTCAAATAGTGACAGGATGTAGCAAATGTCAGGTAAAGGTAAAGGTAAAGGTACCCCTGCCCGTACGGGCCAGTCTTGACAGACTCTAGGGTTGTGCGCTCATCTCACTCTAGAGGCTGGGAGCCAGCGCTGTCCGCAGACACTTCCGGGTCACGTGGCCAGCGTGACAAGCTGCATCTGGCGAGCCAGCGCAGCACACGGAACGCCGTTTACCTTCCCGCTGGTAAGCGGTCCCTATTTATCTACTTGCACCCGGAGGTGCTTTCGAACTGCTAGGTTGGCAGGCGCTGGGACCGAGCAGCGGGAGCGCACCCCGCCGCAGGGATTCGAACCGCGACCTTTCGATCGGCAAGCCCTAGGCGCTGAGGCTTTAACCCACAGCGCCACCTGCGCCCCGTAGCAAATGTCAATATACACGTAAAATTTGGAAAGTTGTGGAAGATGCTGTGCTAGTCTAGACTCTGATTAAAATGGGATGAGGAGAAGAGGAAAGCAGAATAAAGGTAAAGGGACCCCTGACCATTAGGTCCAGTCGACTCTGGGGTTGCGGCGCTCATCTCGCTTTATTGGCCGAGGGAGCTGGTGTTTGTCCACAGACAGCTTCCAGGTCATGTGGCCAACATGACTAAGCTGCTTCTGGCAAACCAGAGCAGCACACGGAAACACCGTTTACCTTCCCGCCGGAGCGGTACCTATTTATATACTTGTACTTCGTGTTTTTTAACTGCTAGGTTGGCAGGAGCAGGGATCGAGCAACGGGAGCTCACCTTGTTGCGGGGATTCGAACCACCGACCTTCTGATCGGCAAGTCTGTGGTTTAACCCACAGCGCCACCAGTTTATGTAAAAAAAAAAAAAAGCCTACTGGCAAAGTGGGAGCCAGAAGAATCTCCTGGGGCAGAGAGTTCCATGTTTGCTCATTCTGGGCAAGTCACACTGAGAGTTAAATACCCCACGTAGTTGCTGAGAGGACAAAATGGAATAACTTCAAGAAGGAAAAAGAACTTTGTAAGAAAAGGAAGTGCTATATATTTCAAGTAAAACTTATTTTCATAGGAAATGGTCTTTACAAACAAGTAGGGCAATTACATCCACTCACCAAAATTGTAGAAATCAAGAGATATATAGCTGCACTGGCAGCATATTTCTTTTTTCTCGTATCCAAAAATGCAAGAAGGACTTTGACACTTGCCAGAAGCTCGGCTCTGCCCTCGCCGGTCTTGGAAGGATCTTTTTAAGAAGTCCCATATGCCCAGAGACTTTGCGTCTGCCCACTGGGGGAAATAGGAAGCTCTGAATACATATTTTTTAGATGTCCCTTTTACCACGGGGCACGTAGAGAAACCATTGACCCCCTGCTGGTGAGGCTTGCTGACCTCTAGGTAAAGCAAAAATTCGATCTTCTTCTGTTAGGCAAAGATCACAAGATGACCCGGACGGTCGCCAGATTCTGCACACAGATCTGTAGGCACAGACCATCCGCTGCATCAAACTAGATTGTTAAGAAAATTCCCAAACTCGGATCCACAGGTGACTCTGGGTCATTTCTCTATGGCAGTCTATCTTAAAGTTTTTATGTGATTATATGCCTACCACATTTTAAAATCCACTGTTGCATATTGTTTTAAATGTTTGTTTTGCTTTTGGGTTTGTAGTTCCATTTGCGTTTTACAAGCTGGTCTCCAACCGTAATAATAGACTATACTATCCACTCACATTTGCAACATTCATCCCCCCCCCCTTTTTTTCCCCATTGCTAAGTCTCTGAAAGAAAGGCAGTGGGCTACCTCAAACCTTTGTTTAAGCATGGTGACAGGCTTAAACAACTGCTTTAAGAGACATTTCCCTTGAAAATCATTTTCATTTGAAATGCATCAAAAATAAAGGGTAACAGCTTATCATCATCATCTCCCCCCCACACACATATTTTATAGCTGTTTTGATCCTTGTTGTCTTGTCTACTGGTGCAGTTAAGTAATTTTAGACCGTGGACTCGACGATCTTATGGAGTCCCTACTACTTACTTCAAATGCGACCTGCACAATTATTCCTGGTCTTGCCGTCTTTATTCAGAAATTCCACTGTCTTCACGACAACTCCTTCCATCTAAACGAATTCCTCTTAAATTAATTTATTTCTCCAAATTAATGTTCTGCACAGATGATATATTTTCTCAAATTCATTACCCACTTAGATCGTGCCTCAAATCAATTCTCCCTCAATTAACCTGCAGTCCACTCACATCCCTTTCCTGACCCCAACTCCAGGCATGGTGAGATTAAACACTGTTAAAGTGTTTTTTCTTTGTTATAGGAGGGACAAAGAGCAGGCCAGCTAGGCTCTGTATTCAGGAAATGCTGCAAAGAGCTGTCTTGCTGCATGTCTGAATGCTTCCTGACATAGAAAAATAACATTAAAAAAACCCTATTTTGAACTCTCCACCTTGGCATAATTTTATACAGTGGTACCTCGGGTTAAGTACTTAATTCATTCTGGAGGTCCGTACTTAACCTGAAACTGTTCTTAATCTGAAGCACCACTTTAGCTAATGGGGCCTCCTATTGCCGCCGCACCACCAGAGCACGATTTCTGTTCTCATCCTGAAGCAAAGTTCTTAACCTGAAGCACTGTTTCTGGGTTAGCGGAGTCTGTAACCTGAAGCATATGTAACCTGAGGTACCAGTGTATTTGCAGAAGCTGGGTAAAAAAAAAAGTTCCACCTGGAACTTAAAAAGTTAAAAACTTTAGAAAAAAGTTAAAAAGGGTATCAGCAAATTCCGATGGAAAGGGGAGCAGAAATTGCTGGCCTTTACATAAGTAAAGGAATTCCATGTCAGGAATAGAAATCAGCCCGGTGGCATTTGCTGCTGTTTGGTCTGTCCACATAGAATAGGAATCGGGACTTCAGTGTTGCAGATAAAGGTAAAGGTAAAGGTACCCCTGCCCGTATGGGTCAGTCGTGTCCGACTCAAGGGTTGTGCGCCCATCTCACTTAAGAGGCCAGGGGCCAGCGCTGTCCGCAGACACTTCCGGGTCACGTGGCCAGCGTGACGAAGCTGCTCTGGCGAGCCAGCACCAGCGCAGCACAGGGAAACGCCGTTTACCTTCCCGCTATACCTATTTATCTACTCGCACCCGGGGGTGCTTTCGAACTGCTAGGTTGGCAGGCGCTGGGACCGACAGCGCCACCCGCGTCCCATTCAGTGTTGCAGATACCCACCCTTTAAATATTAGACAGGAGTTGTTGCTGTTGTCATTTTGGTGCCTCCTGAAGACCTTCGTCTTTTCAAATTCAGATCTTTCCCAGTCTGCATTTGCACTAGAGAGCATTTTCTTTTTAACATTCTGCTGTTTGTGTGTTTACCATCCTGGACTCACCTGGAAGGATAGGCAGCATATAACTTTGAAAATGATGGTGATGATAACCCTGGACCTTCTGAAAATTTTGTGTCCTGCTGCACAATGTCTGGAGGCAGGTAGGCTTTGTTGAAGGTGTGAAGAGCAGCAGTGAGTCTGTGAGCTTTGCTGCTGAGCAAACAGACATAAACCAGTACTAAAAGCCAACTTGGGGTAGGAACATCCTACTTGCATGCTACTGCGTGCTTCTACTTCCTGTTCCAGCCCTCTCATCCACCAAGTAGTGCCATTGCCTTCCGTTAAGAGTTTGGATGTAATCCTTGATGCCTCCCTTTCAACGGAGGCGCAGGTTACAGCAACAGCCAAGGCAACATTTTTCCACCTTCGCTGCATCACGGCCTAGGACCCTCGTACCTACGGGACCGCCTCTCCTGGTATGCCCCACAGAGAGCCTCAAGGTCCATAAATAGCAACACCCTAGTGGTCCCGGGCCCTAAGGAAGTTAGATTAACTTCAACCAGAGCCAGGGCCTTCTCAACACTGGCTCCAGCCTGGTGGAACGCTCTGCCTCATGAGACCAGGGCCCTGCGGGATCTGGTTTCTTTCCGCAGGGCCTGTAAGACAGAGTTGTTCCGCCTGGCCTTTGGCTTGGAGCCAATTTGATTCCCTCCCTCCCTCTCTTTCTTTTTTCTTTTCCTTTCTCCTCCTGCGATGAGGCTACATTTTAATATTTTAATGTTTCAATATTTTAATGTTGTATTTTAATTTTGTTTTTAAGTTGTAATCATTCAACTTGTTTTTATTATTGCTTCTTAGCCGCCCTGAGCCCAGCCTTGACTGGGGAGGGTGGGGTATAAATAAAAATTATTATTATTATTATTATTATTATTATTGCCGGAAGCAGCCCAGCAAAGTGCTCCTTCTCACCCATTTCCCCTCCCATCCACTTCTTTCCAAAAAGAAGCAGCTTCCCAGGTTACTGTCGCCCAGCATAATCACTGTTTTGAGCTGAGACTTGGATTACCATCCTCTCAGTGTCACCCTCTGCTTGCGCTACTCAAACCTCTGCCATTGTTTTAAAATCACCACCTTCCCCCCTCTCAGTGTAACTCCACCCCTGCTTTATTTCAAACTATGACATTTGATAATAATAATAATAATAATAATAATAATAATAATAATAATAATAATAATTTATTATTTATACCCCGCCCATCTGGCTGGGTTTCCCCAGCCACTCTGGGCAGCTTCCAGCAAAGTATTAAAATAGTGTTTTCTCTCCGTGCCTCCCCACCCCACTTTACTAAAACTTCTGCCAGTCTTCTGAACCACCACTTTCCCCTATCAGTGTGCCTCCCTCCTTGCTTCCATGCTGCAGCCACAGATATTGTGCAACTTTGCCTTCAATTTTTATTATATAGAGAGATGTCAAGCACATTTGTACTCATGACTCTATCAGCTGTATGGCTATCAAAATTTCATTTTGGCTTTATTTTATATGTGGTAGCCCTCTCAACCACTCCATCACCTAACCCAGGCTTCCTCAACCTCGGCCCTCCAGATGTTTTTTGGCCTACAACTCCCATGATCCCTAGCTAGCAGGACCAGTGGTCAGCGATGGTGAGATTTGTACTCTCAAAACATCTGGAGGGCCAAGGTTGGGGAAGCCTGACCTAACCCTTGATATATACACATGCAGCCGTATAATCTGGAGGCAGTAGAATAAAATATATTATTTCAAGGTTGAAGGTCACATCTTGAATTCTTCCCTACAAAACTCCCTGCAAATAGAAAATTACAACAGGGAATTGTTTTCTGCTTGTGACGAGTTTTTGATTGCTTTGGTGGTTTGTTTGTTTGTTTGTTTATTAATTAATGGTATCTCTACCTGTATCTGAACTGGTACAATTCTCTCCATCACTTTAGGATTCCACCAGCTCATTGCATTGCTAACTGGAGTAATAAAGAGGGGAGAGTCTGAAAAAGGAGTGAAATTTTGGAGAGAAAACATGTAGAAAGGAGAGGTATATATAATTAGCAGCTTCAGAGGTGGAAAATTTGCGTTACTATAAAGTGAACAGACAAACTTTATTTTTTAAGATTATTATTATTATTATTATTCTCTTGGCATTGAACTGATCTTCAAAAATCCTGACTGAAGGCTGCTGGAGTAACATTTTTTCAAGAGAGAAATGTGTAAGTTGAAGTTTCTTGTTGGCTTGAAAACAAGGCTCCTCTTCAGTAGCAATGTGTACAGGCCTCCAGCCTTAGTTTACAAACTCACCTCGTTCATTTACATCTCCTCTTCCCCTTGCTTAGACTAATGCATTTGTTATATTTTTGACAAACAAATGCATTTTCCATCACCGTTTCTCTCCGCTTCATCTACACTGGTGGTCGATTTGATGTTGGCTTTGAAAATTCCATCTGCTGAGCAGTTTATGCCGATTGATGTCCAGCAGCCGTCAGCCGTGTGGTATCAAATTGCCATTTTAAAAGGTCTTTGGGCTGTTCAGAAAAGCAGGTGTGGGTCTGGGTAGAGGTGGGGAGAAATACAAAGCTCGACCAACTATTTCTTTATGTCTGGCTCTATAGATTATGTTTTACTTACCCCGCCCCACGATTTCCAGAATCTGACCAGAGCAGGCCTTCAGACGTTTAGAAAGGGTTAGTATCTGGGTCTTAAAACCACATGTTCATCCCAGCTCTGTGACATCAAAATAGTAGTGTTTCATCCCTGCTCAGGAGAACTATTTATTAATAAAATAATAACATATTTATATACTGAGAACTCCTCATGCTGCTTCAGTTCATTTTTAACCTGCTGCCCTGGTCATTCACCATTTCTAAAAAAAAATTATATATATGGTCCCATCATACATTTTCACTTCAGTGATCATTTGTTGTTTTTGTTGTTTAGTCATTTAGTCGTGTCCGACTCTTCGTGACCCCATGGACCAGAGCACGCCAGGCACTTCTGTCTTCCACTGCCTCCCGCAGTTTGGTCAAACTCAATGCTGGTAGCTTCAAGAACACTATCCAACCATCTCGTCCTCTGTCGTCCCCTTCTCCTTGTGCCCTCCATCTTTCCCAACATCAGGGTCTTTTCCAGGGAGTCTTCTCTTCCCATGAGGTGGCCAAAGTATTGGAGCCTCAGCTTCAGGATCTGTCCTTCCAGTGAGCACTCAGGGCTGATTTCCTTCAGAATGGAGAGGTCTGATCTTCTTGCAGTCCATGGGACTCTCAAGAGTCTCCTCCAGCACCATAATTCAAAAGCACCAATTCTTCGGTGACCAGCCTTCTTTATGGTCCAGCTCTCACTTCCATACATCACTACTGGGAAAACCATACCTTTTACTATACAGACCTTTGTTGGCCAGGTGATGTCTCTGCTTTTTAAGATGCTGTCTAGGTTTGTCATTGCTTTGCTCCCAAGAAGCAGGCGTCTTTTAATTTCATGGCTGCTGTCACAATCTCAGTGATCATATCCATTTGCAAATTGCTGCAGCAGATATATCTAAAAATTGTTTCTTCTTTTTGTAAATTTATTATTAAAGAGCATTTATATCTCTTTCCTCTTTATAAGGGTAGCTTATAGGTTTACCTGTTACAGCAGCCTAAAGCCGAGGAGCTGGAATAATAGCAGCCGTGGTCCAGCATCTCAAGGGCAACAGATGAAAAATACTTGGATGCACTTTTATTGTCATTGCATCCAATGTACACATGGCTTCCTAAAATAACAGCTGCATGGAATCATAGAACTTGGAAGGGACGCCAAAGGTCATCTAGTCCAATCCCCTGTAATGCAGGGATCATAGCTATAGCATCCATGTCAGGTGGCCACCCAAACTCTGCTTAAAAACCTCCAGTGAAGGAGAGTCCACCACCTTCTGAAGAAGTGTTTGGATTTGATATCCCGCTTTGTCACTACCCTAATGAGTCTCAAAGCGGCTAACATTCTCCTTTCCCTTCCTCCCCCACAACAAACACTCTGTGAGGTGAGTGGGGCTGAGAGACTTCAGAGAAGTGTGACAGGCCCAAGGTCACCCAGCAGCTGCATGTGGAAGAGTGGAGACGCGAACCCGGTTCACCAGATTACGAGTCCACTGCTCTTAACCACTACACCATACTGGCTCTCAGAGGGAGACCGTTCCACTGTCAAACAACTCTTACTGTCAGAAAGTTCCTCCTGATGTTGAGTTGGAATCTCCTTTCCTGTAACTTGAATCCATTGGTTCGAGTCCTACCAACCGGAGCAGGAGAAGGCAAGTTTGCTCCATCTTCCCTGTGACACCCTTGAGATATTTGAAGATGGCTATCATATTTCCTCTTAAAGGTAAAGGTACAGGTACCCCTGCCCGTACGTGTCCGACTCTAGGGTTGTGCGCCCATCTCACTTAAGAGGCCGGGGGCCAGCGCTGTCCGGAGACACTTAGAATCATAGAATCATAGAAGAGTTGGAAGAGACCACAAGGGCCATTGAGTCCAACCCCCTGCCAAGCAGGAAACACCATCAGAGCACTCCTGACATATGGTTGTCAAGCCTCTGCTTAAAGACCTCCAAAGAAGGAGACTCCACCACACTCCTTGGCAGCAAATTCCACTGTCGAACAGCTCTTACTGTCAGGAAGTTCTTCCTAATGTTTAGGTGGAATCTTCTTTCTTGTAGCTTGGAACCATTGCTCCGTGTCCGCTTCTCTGGAGCAGCAGAAAACAACCTTTCTCCCTCCTCTATGTGACATCCTTTTATATATTTGAACATGGCTATCATATCACCCCTTATCATATCATATCACCCCTTAACCTCCTCTTCTCCAGGCTAAACATGCCCAGCTGCCTTAGCCGTTCCTCATAAGGCATCGTTTCCAGGCCTTTGACCATTTTGGTTGCCCTCCTCTGGACACGTTCCAGTTTGTCAGTGTCCTTCTTGAACTGTGGTGCCCAGAACTGGACACAGTACTCCAGGTGAGGTCTGACCAGAGCAGAATACAGTGGCACTATTACTTCCCTTGATCTAGATGCTATACTCCTATTGATGCAGCCCAGAATTGCATTGGCTTTTTTAGCTGCCACGTCACACTGTTGGCTCATGTCAAGTTTCGGGTCACGTGGCCAACGTGACGAAGCTGCTCTGGCGAGCCAGCACCAGCACAGCACACGGAAACGCCGTTTACCTTCCTGCTATAAAGCAGTACCTATTTATCTACTTGCACTTAGGGGTGCTTTTGAACTACTAGGTGGGCAGGAGCTGGGACCGAAAGACAGGAGCTCACCCCGCCGCGGGGATTCGAACCGTCGACCATACGATTGGCAAGTCCTAGGCACTGAGGTTTTACCCACAGCGCCACCCACGTCCCTTATATCTCCTCTTAGTCTCCTCTTTTTCAGGTTAAACATACCCAGCTCCTTCAATCGTTCCTCACAAGGGTTGGTTTTCAGATCCTTGATCATCATGGCTGCCCTCCTTTGTACACATTCTAGCTTGCCAATATCCTTCTTAAACTGTGGTGCATTCCTTCAAATCCCATCCCCAAAGCTACCTTTGCCACAAAGCACAACCCATTCATTCCTTTGCCATATGGTAACTGACAAATGAATCCTAAGTAGGGCTGGGAGGAGAAGAGCAATGCATCTACCACCACATCCTAAGCCCTGTTTCGTTGGTTCTGTTTTCTCATGACACCAGTTCTAGGCTTTTGTGCCTGAGAGATCCAAGGTGTAGGCTTCTAGTGAGACCCAGAGGCTTTGAATCTGGTGAATCCAATCCCACCAAGTCTAGGTGGGAGGGAAAGCAAGCAGACCCTCACCGGCAGTGCTCCTCTCTGCTGAGAAAGGGTGGCAGAGATGCACCTCTATGTGTGATCCTATCTGCAGCCATCATTTGTGTGCTTGCCTGCAAGAGTGCATTTCACTAAGCCTAAGTGTGAGCAGAAAGCAATGACAAACCTAGACAGCATCTTAAATATCAGAGACATCACCTTGCCGACAAAGGTCCGTATAGTAAAAGCCATGGTTTTCCCAGTAGTGATGTATGGAAGTGAGAGCTGGATCATAAAGAAGGCTGATCACCGAAGAATTGATGCTTTTGAATTATGGTGCTGGAGGAGACTCTTGAGAGTCCCATGGACTGCATGACGATCAAACCTCTCCATTCTGAAGGAAATCAGCCCTGAGTGCTCCCTGGAAGGACAGATCCTGAAGCTGAGGCTCCAATACTTTGGCCACCTCATGAGAAGAGAAGACTCCCTGGAAAAGACCCTGATGTTGGGAAAGGCTGAGGGCACAAGGAGAATGGGATGACAGAGGACAAGATGGTTGGACAGTGTTCTCGAAGCTATGAGTTTGGCCAAACTGTGGGAGGCAGTGGAAGACAGAAGTGCCTGGCATGCTCTGGTCCATGGGGTCACGAAGAGTCGGACACGACTAAACGACTAAACAACAACAACAACAAATGTGAGCAGAGAAAAGAACACATACTGCTCCCATTTACCCTTGTGCCTCCTTCTCCTCTGTCATCCACCCGTGTCAAATTCCCAGCCTCTGTCCTTCCTCTATCACCAACCCTCCACACAAAACCAGGTAACCTTCCTAGGGAAGGGCCTGTCCTATTGCACTCTGCAAAGTAGCAGAGATATGGATGGCCTCTTGCACGATACCAATAATAGCATAAGCAAGAAAACGGTCCTTTCCCTGAGAAGCAGGGAGATGGTGATAGATGAAGGAAAGGAGCTGGAAAGGAGCAAACCCTGGATCGATTCCAGAAATATTTCCGCCCCACCTGCAACCTGCGGTTCCAGCCTGGATTCCTGTCAGGGCGGAACTCAACCCCATGCCGACAGAGAATTGTGCTTATCACAACATCTGTAAAACAAAAAACCAACCACGAACCTCCAGCCTTCTGTATGCATTTTGAATGTTTGGAATTAATTATTAGGGGAATACACACACACACACACACACACACACACACAAACTGACAGAAACATACAGTCTGAACATTATATTATGATATGCCACCCTTCGGTCTGTACCAAACTTTAAGCTGAGGGAGGGAGTGGAGCTTGTGTCACCCACTGATTTTAGTAGAGTTACAGATAGGTAGCCGTGTTGGTCTGCCATAGTCAAAACTGTTTTGATTTTAGTAGAGCAACTCTTCACTTGCAGGAGAATTACCGTATTTTTTGCTCTATAAGACTCACTTTTTCCCTCCTAAAATGTGAGGGGGAAAGGTGTGTGCATCTTATGGAGCGAATGCAGGCTGCGCAGCTATACCAGAAGCCAGAACAGCAAGAGGGATCGCTGCTTTCGCTGCACAGCTATCCCTCTTGCTGTTCTGGCTTCTGAGATTCAGAATATTTTTTTTCTTGTTTTTCTCCTCCAAAAACTAGGTGCGTCTTGTGGTCTGGTGCGTCTTATAGAGCGAAAAATACGGTATGTGTTTAAGGATTTTGAATGGCCCAAGTTCTGCTTCTGACAGTGGGGAAGACACGTGAGTAAACACAATTCTTTGCACATTAGCCTTAATAATATCTTAAATTGAACCCACCCCGAATACGTGTTCCTGAAGAGCTAGCCTCTAAACCCACCCCCTCACACTTGGCTGGACTGAGTGGGAATACAGGTTTGCATGAGGAATTTGCTAGGAGAGGTGTTGTCCTGATCGTAGACAGAGACCTACATAGCATCATATGCATGCAAATCTCACCACCAGTAGAATCACTGGTTAGAGTAATTATTACTCTTTCTCTTGCACAGCAAGGTAACAGGTTTAACAGGTCCATAATCTGGGAAGGGTAAAGCCTGTTGACAAAAGCCAGATAAAAAGACTGCAAATATCAGACTACTTTAAAAAGATGAAAGGCTCCCCATCGCTGACCTTCACCTTTGCTTGGGGCTCCTTAGAGTGGGTGGTGATTTCTGCTGAGCTTTCTAAAGCAATTCACACTTCCTAATTCTCCTGCCCAGTGGAACCTGCCTTTCACATCTGTATGGATCAGACTGAGCTGACAAAATGTTCCATGATGATTTAGTAGGTCTTACACTCATTTAGGGACGCAGGTGGCGCTGTGGGTTAAAGCCTCAGCGCCTAGGACTTGCCGATCGAAAGGTCGGTGGTTCGAATCCCTGCGGCGGGGTGCGCTCCCGCTGCTCGGTCCCAGCGCCTGCCAACCTAGCAGTTCAAAAGCACCTCCGGGTGCAAGTAGATAAATAGGGACCGCTTACCAGCGGGAAGGTAAACGGCGTTTCCGTGTGCGGCTCTGGCTCGCCAGAGCAGCGATGTCACGCTGGCCACGTGACCCGGAAGTGTCTCCGGACAGCGCTGGCCCCTGGCCTCTTAAGTGAGATGGGCGCACAACCCCAGAGTCTGTCAAGACTGGCCCGTACGGGCAGGGGTACCTTTACCTTTACCTTTTACACTCATTTATTCTAGAGTAACCTCCACTGAACTCAATGGGACTTGTTTCTAAGTAGGCAAGTATAGCATTGTACCTTGAGTTCAAGGACAAAGTATTTCCCCCCTGACATTTATTTATTTTATTTTTTTGCACAAATTTAACAAAATAATTAATTTGGACAATATTGTAAAGTACCAGAGGGGCACCTGCATTCACCTATTTCAGCAAAAAAAAAAAAAAGCAAGAAATTTTGTGGCACATTCAAAAACTGAACAATTTGTTATGCTTGAGATCTCAAGGAGTAAAGTCCACTTCACCTGATAAATGATCCCCATTTCATTTCCCTGATTCTACTCCTAACAATTCTTCTCACCCTTTGCAAACATGTGCATAGACTCTGCAATTGAAGATTAGGCTTCATGCCTCTGAGGAGTTTAGATTTGGATTTGATATCCCGCTTTATCACTACCCGAAGGCATCTCAAAGCGGCTAACATTCTCCTTTCCCTTCCTCCCCCACAACTAACACTCTGTGAGGTGAGTGGGGCTGAGAGACTTCAAAGAAGTGTGACTGGCCCAAGGTCACCCAGCAGCTGCATGTGGAGGAGCGGGGAAGCAAACCCGGTTCACCAGATTACGAGTCCACCGCTCTTAACCACTACACCACACTGGCTCTCTATGATGGTGGTGTGGCCTCTAGTCTATGAAAGGTGGTGCCATAATATGGTGATGTCGTCATGTGATATTACCATGCCAGTGCCCATAGGCATTTGCTCAGCCCAAATCACTGACCAGCTGAAGAAACATGACAACCCTTTAGGTATTTGAGGAGATAGGATAGCCATCTTCAGATATATAAAGGGTGGACTGTCCCATTGAGGATGGAGCAAGCTTGCTTTCTCCTGCTCTGGAGGACCCAAGCCAATGGATTCAAGTTACAAGAAATGAGATTCTGACGAAACATCAGGAAGAACTTTCTGACAGAAAGATTTTCAACAGAGGAACAGACTCCCTCAGAAGGTGGTGGACTCTCCTTCACTTGAGGTTTTTAAGCAGAGTTTGGATGGCTATCTGTCATGGATGCTTTAGTTGAGATTCCTTGTGCTGGTCCAGGGGGGGGAGGTTACCGTGGGGCAAGGTCCAGGACCTGAGTTGAGGGTCGGCAGACAGTCCTCCTCGGGCGAAGCGGGGTCCACAGAGGGAAGCCGGGCAAGGACAGGAACTCTGGGGGAAACAGGACTGGATGCTGGCCGAAACAGCTCATCAACGACGTTGCTCCCGCAACGGGACCGGGCTGACTGGCCTTTATCTTCTCTGAGGCCAGGGGCGGTCCCGGCCCCCAGGAGACCCGCCTCTCCTGGCCTTAAGGTGAGCACTCCTCCTGGGAGAAACCAGTTCCCTTCGCCTCTCTGCCCTGAGCCTCTGCAGTTCAGGAGAGGCTGGAGGGTTACTGGGCCCAGGGGGAGACTCACCTGTAGGCACTGAGTCCTCAACCACCTCTGGAGCCAGAGTGGGATCACCTGGTGCCTGCTCCTGAGGATCCGGCACAGGTGCAGGCGCTTCAGAATCAAGGCCCTGCCCCAGTTCAGCCGGCCCTGGAGGCGGGGACTCCTGTGCAGGCTGGGATTCCTCCGGTTCAGCCGCTGAATCGGATTCCCAGGCCATCACATTCCTGCATTGTAGGGGGTTGGACCAGGTGACCCTTAGGGTTCCTCCCAACTCTTCAGTTTTGTGATTCTACGAAATGGGCAGTCCCACTCTGACTAATGTTTAGCATGTGCACCCGGCTGGGAGTGAGAGAAGGGCTAGGCTTATTCTCATGTATACAGCTGCACTCGCCCTGGAACAGCACACAAAACTCAATGTTGCTTTTCTTTGGGGAGGGGTGATTTGGCCTAGGTTACTTCCTTAGTTCCAACCCAAGCTAAACCTTCCAGATCTTGTACCCAACCATGGACTGGCTTGGAAGGGGATGAGTTGTTTCTGAGGCTGGGCATGAGATCCAAGAGATCTCATGCTCCTCTCTGTCACTTCAGTTTAAGATTCCTGGAAGAGAGTTTGTGTCCCACACTCTCAGTAACAGATTCAGGATTCAGTAACACACATACAGTGGTGCCTCGCAAGATGAAAAGAATCCGTTCCACGATTCTCTTCGTCTAGCGGTTTTTTCGTCTTACGAAGCAACCCTATTAGTGGCTTAGCGGATTAGCGCTATTAGCGGCTTAGCGGCTTAGAAAAAGGGAGAAAAAAGCGAAAAAATTGCAAGACTCGCAAGACGTTTTCGTCTTGCGAAGCCCATAGGGAAATTTGTCTTGCGAAGCGCCTCGAAAAACGGAAAACCCTTTCGTCTAGCGGATTTTTCGTCTTGAGAGGCATTCGTCTTGCGGGGCACCACTGTACATAGTCCTTTTCCTCATGGCTTTGGGGAGATTTTGACCCTTTGGGGGATGTCAGTAGTGAAGTGATATACTTCTGCCCCCTCCCCCCTGGTGTTCACTCACATATGCAGTAACTTTCTTCTTGGAGGTTGGGAATTTCTGGCTAGCTTCTGGAAATTATGAGAACACCTCACAACTTTTAAAGTCCCAACAAGCTCCTCTTGTTTACCAGCTTCCCTCTTCTCTCTCTCTTTTTTTAAATAATATTTATTCCAGTTTTAAAGGTTACAAAAAGAAAACACTAAATTAAGCAAGAAAAAACAAAACAAAACATCACAATAGATACAAACAGACAAAAGAAAAAAAACCACAGAAAAATACAAACAATTAAGGGAAAAAAAACAAATCAAACCTTCCCATAGCTTATTTTTCATTTGCTTGTTTCCTTGACCTCCTCACACCTCCCTTTTTTGTATTCTAGTTCAATTAGATATTACAGCAAATCCTTTCCATCTTTGTTTTTATCCTAATAATTTATCTCAACATACTGTAATTTTACATTCTCTTCTTTCACCAATTAACAATCCATTTTTACTTAATCCTTTATATCATTTCTGCTAAAACCACATAAAATTCCAACATCCTTCTAACATTCCTTAATTTTACAATGTTTCTGTAAATAAACTTTAAATTTCTTCCAGTCTTCTTCCACCAACGCTTTGACCAGCTACTCTCTTCTCTTCTCTCCCACACATGCCTAAAGGTGCCAAGGGATCAAGCAGGCGGTGGGGGAGAGGGGAGCAGCTGAGAGGGTTGGTGGTAAAATCTTTTCCTAGACTTCCACCCACCTGCAACTGAGAACAACAGCTGTTTTTTATTTTATTTTATTTTATTTTGCCTGGTCAGTGAGTCAGGTGGACTCAACAATGGCGGCAGCAGCAAACTTGCAGAACTGACAGTAGTGGAACAGATTAAAACAGGCTTGGGCAAACTCAGCCCTCCAGATGTTTTGGGACTACAACTCCCATCATCCCTGACCACTGGTCCTGCTAGCTAGGGATCATGGGAGTTGTAGTCCCAAAACATCTGGAGAGCTGAGTTTGCTTATGCCTGGATTAGAAAGAGGTGCTTAAGGAATGTTAGAAGGATGCTGGAATGAAGCTATGTGGTTTTAGCAGCAATGTTATAAAGGATTAAGTAAAAATGGATTGTTAACAGGTCAGAATGTAAAGTTACAATATATTAAGATAGATTAGTAAGATAAAAACAAAGAAGGAAAGGATTTGCTGAAACAACCAATGAACTAGAATACAAAAAAGGGAGGTGTGAGGAGGTCAAGGAAACAAGCAAATGATAGATAAGATATGGAAAGATGGATTTGTTTTTAATTGTTTTTATTTTTTTCTGTATTTTGTATTTTCTGTTTTTCTTTTTCTTTTTTATTCTTGTAACTTTTTGAAACACCAATAAATATTATATTTAAAAAAAATAGAAATAGGTCCTTAGTGATAATGGCCTTGGCTGCCATTATCCCTCCTCTCCAACTTGCAACTTGGTAAATGTGTGACTGTGTGGGAAATGGGGTGGAGGCAAATGAGAGGGCTAGTAGCATTGCTCCCCCCTCCCATTTTTGTGGAGTGTTTTCGATACAGAATGAAATCATTATTTTATCCCTAATGGGATCCCTTGCCTTCACTGGGTCCCCATTGGCTCTCTGCCATGCCTCTCTGTACCAGGCTGTGGGCAACCAGCTTTCCTTATTTAGTTTGCCTGCTCCATTCCCCTCATGCTATATCATGGGCAGGATCTCTCTTCAGCTAGTTTGCCCCTCACACACCCTCCCTTCTGTCATTCAGAGTCTCCCACCATAAACCAAGGGATCCAGTTCCCTTGGGGCAAGTGCTTTAAAGCATAAAAGGGTCCATAAGGCTCATTGAGTCCAACCCCCTACATATGGTTACCAGACGTTCCCCGATTTACAAATCTGTCCCCGGACAAAATCCGTCCCCAGAATGTCCCCAGATTTCATTTAATGTCCCCGGATTTATATTTTAAGTGTTGTAGATTTATTAGTAGGGAATGAATGTTGCGTGATTGGTTCAACTGCACAAGGCATATCATATGGGGACTTCCACCGAGGCAAAATGGGCACCACGGCAGTGAGCAGCTACTGAAGCCAGCCAGAGCCAACTGTGCTACCACGCTGGCTCTGGGCTGCTGAGAATGCCACTGCTGCCGCCACTGCCAAGGGGGAATGGGGGACGCTCAGCGCATCAAAGGGACAACCACTGACCCAAATGGAGCCAGGAGCAAGATTGCCCGACCTGCTGGCTGACTGCCCAGTGGCAGTCCAGGGTCAGGAAAACCCCGGAGCTGACACAGGGAGAAGGAGAGAGGAGGAGAAGGAAGAGAGAGAAAGAGGAAGGAGAAAAAAAGAGGGGAGCCCCGACCTTGCCGCAGCGCTGCCGCCTCTGCCACTGAGGAGGAGAGGTAGGAGAGCACCAGGAGGGCAAGGACTCCATGGCGGCTAGCACTCCAAGAGAGCAGGCCGGGGTCCAGAGGAGACTACAGAAGAGAAGATATTACTTCTTTTTTAAAAAACAACTTTTTAAATAATTTTTTTTCTCTTAAAAAAGAAAAGTGTCCCGGATTCTTTGGAAAAAAAATCTGGTAACCTTACCCTACAATGCAGGAATATTTCACGCAACATGGGGCTCAAATCCGGAGATTAAGAGTCTCATGCTCTAAGGACTAAGCTGTCCCACTATGACATGACTCTGAGGCCACAGCCCTGACAAAGGGAGCAATGACTGAACTTGCATTAACCATTCCATTTTGGTGCCAAGAGGAAAGAGAATTCAGATTAACCTTGTGCTGGCCCTTCTCCACTTGCGTAGCTGGCCTGTTCAGAGTGGCTGTCAAAAATGTGGCGCCTTTTGTAGATACTGAAGGAATTAGAAGATGATGGTCCTCCCCACAGCTGCAGTTGATTAATCTTCCAATTAAGATGATTCATGGTTACAGCTCTGCTTAAAAGGGATTAACTGTTTAAGAATACAAGGCTCAGAACACCAGGCTTATAGAATGCCCAGTTCTCAGAAGACTTTTTGGAAACCCTTGTGTTTGTTTACTATTGTCCAGGCATCTGGGCTTCCTTCAACCTCCTGCCATCCGCATTAACCAAATACAGGCAAAGTATTTCAGAAAACAAATTCCCTCACAACTAGCTCTTTACCCTTTCCTCCTCATTTCTCAGGCTCGAGGACCGATTCCCGTGCTCTTTCGCTCTCCCTGCCACATCCGTGATGAATTGCATTTGCAAAGTGCGCAGAAAGAACACAGGATCCCATTGATTTTATTTTGCTCCAAAATGTTTCTAATAAATAAAATGGATGGTTCTATATATTTTGGGCTATCATTAAAAAATACATTTGCTGAAAGGTCACGATATAAATAACAGGACTGAAAGGTCAAGATATAAATGGAATTTCAAATAAAACCAATTTCCTGTGTCGAAAAGTGTCTTCTGCCTATGGTGAATTGGGGCATTTGTGTTATTTCTCAAGTCCTGTTGCTCCTCAGTCCCATCTTCCTTCTTACCATCCCTCAGCTTACCTCCTTTGTTTATACTGTTGCTTAGCCTTATTGGCTGTAGCAATCCATGAGTTCCTTGTCAGCAATATGTACGACTTGATGATGCCATAGGTGCAATTTCAGAATTGTTAGCTGATTGAAAAAAGCAGCTTACTTTTTGTACTTGTTCAAAGCAACTAGCCTCCACCTGGCTGAGCACAACAGAAGAGTCTGGCTGGATCAGACCAAGAGTCCAATTAGCTCAGTGTCCCGTTTCCAGCGATGTCTAGCAAGATGAATCTAGGGAGCACAGGTCAGCACAAAGGAAACATTTATCTACAGACCTGTTAGATAAATTAATGGAAGATAAAGAGTATCAATATCACATACACATAGCTCTAATGCGGTCCACAGACCCAAAACAGAGAGTATCAATATCTACTTACCATGATGGCTATATGCTACCTTCAAGATCAGAGGCACCCAGCCTTTGAATATCTCCCGTGGGCTTCCTATAGACATCTAGCCATATGGTGGCAATGAGAGAAAATGCTATGTAGAGCAGGCATAGGCAAACTCTGGCCCTCCAGATGTTTGGGACTACAATTCCCATCATCCCTAGCTAACAGGGCCAGTGGCCAGGGATGATGGGAATTGTAGTCCCAAACTTCTGGAGGAGGACTGGAGTTTGCCTATGCCTGATATAGAGCTTTGGTCCGTTCCAGGAGGTCTGTTGTCTGAAAGGATCCTTTGCATATCAGAAACTCTACCAAGTTCCTCTTGGAAAGGCAATTTCACATAAAGAACTAAGGTTATCCCACAGAAAATGCAAAGAAATAATGGAACAGTTAAGAAATATACAGGATATGATGAGAAGTATGTTGAAGGAATGACCAACATCCATTCTCCTTCTGGGTTAGCTTGAAGTGTTAATTTCTAAGGAAGGTGTATGCTATAGCACAAGGGGGGGGAAACCCCAGCTATTGATTTGAATATGTGAATTTAATATGAAGAATGATCCTAAAGAGCACTAGATTCTAAAGATTTTAAGCACGTAATGTAGTTGAGTGGTCCATTTCTTCACTAGAAAGCTACAAGAGAAGGTGGTTGTTGCTGAAGTGTTAAAACAGCATTTGAAGTGAGTATTATGGGTTACAGAAATTTTCTGTGGAGTTGTTTGAAAATTCAACTTACTTACCTGTTGGCTTCTCCCTGGATGAACTCTTAGGCACCTTGGCTGCTTCGTTTCACAGTACTTCAGAGCTACATTCCATACCAATTGGCTATTGTGAATTAATACTTTGGGGTTATTCAATGCAAAGTGCTAAAACTATGAACGTTTTATCCTTCACGTATGTTTTCCTGATTGATTTGTTATGCCTAGTAGTTCACCTTTTGCTTTACTGCAACTTTAGCCAATAATGAGTATGGTAGAATACCAGAGATGTGAACACAAACATGAAATCATGGTTAAAATTAAGGAATGTGAGTTTACATCAATCCTTAAAAAGGTAAAGGTAAAGGACCCCTGACAGTTAAGTCCAGTCACAGACGACTCTGGGGTTGCGGCGCTCATCTCACTTTACTGGCTGAGGGAGCCGATGTTTGTCCGCAGTTTTTCCGGGTCATGTGCCCAGCATGACTAAGCCGCTTCTAGCGAAACCAGAGCAGCGCACGGAAATGCCATTTACCTTCCTGCCGGAGCAATACCTATTTATCTACAGTGGTACCTCGGGTTAAGAACTTGATTCGTTCTGGAGGTCCATTCTTAACCTGAAACTGTTCTTAACCTGAAGCACCACTTTAGCTAATGGGGCCTCCCGCTGCTGCTGCCGCGCCGCCACCACACGATTTCTGTTCTCATCCTGAAGCAAAGTTCTTAACCCGAGGTACTATTTCTGGGTTAGCGGAGTCTGTAACCTGAAGGGTCTGTAACCCAAGATACCACTGTACTTGCACTTTGACGTGCTTTCAAACTGCTGGGTTGGCAGGAGCAGGGACCAAGCAAGGGGAGCTCACCCCGTCGAGGGGATTCGAACCGCCGGCCTTCTGATCAGCAAGCCCTAGGCTCTGTGGTTTAGACCACAGTGCTACCTGCATCCCATACATCAATCCTTAAGTAGCAATAAATATTATGTGTCAGCTTGTCTCTTAGCTCTTCTGTTTGCCTTCCCTTTGGGGGCGTTTGTCTTATGGAACCATCTACAAATTGACAATTAAAGGTAAAGGTAAAGGGACCCCTGACCATTAGGTCCAGTCATGACTGACTCTGGGGTTGCGGCGCTCATCTCGCTTTATTGGCCAAGGGAGCCGGTGTACAGCTTCTGGGTCATGTGGCCAGCATGACTGAGCCGCTTCTGGCGAACCAGAGCAGTGCACGGAAACGCCGTTTACCTTCCCGCCAGAGCGGTACCTATTTATCTACTTGTACTTTGACGTTCTTTTGAACTGCTAGGTGGGCAGCAGCTGGGACCGAGCAACGGGAGCTCACTCCATCACAGGGATTCGAACCGCCGACCTTCTGATTGGCAAGTCCTAGGCTCTGTGGGTTAACCCACAGCGCCACCCGCGTCCCTATCTCGGCAATTACTAAATTACATAATACTAGCAGCCTCGAGCCCTGCATTGCTTGGGAATTCTAGCAAACAAACAAACAAACAAACAAACAAAATCAGTGCGGTTTTGAAAGCAATGGTTAAATCAGTGCAGTTTTTAAAGCTTCAGTACCCCGTATTGATTCAAAATGACATCCGGTTGTATCCAAGCATAGATGAAAGCCTGCTCCTTGACCTCAGGAACCACCATGCAAAATTTGGTTATGATGTCTTTGGTTATGCCCAACTGCACAGTGAACAAACAAGTTTCCAAACTACATAGCAGTTTTTCTTTTAGTTTGTAAACTGAATTAAACCATTTCCCCAGCCTCTGCAGCTCCTCCTTAGAAGTAGATGAACATTCAGATGTTCTTTCTCAGGAACATAATGATGGGCAAGGGCAAAAGGTTATGCAAGGAAGCATCGCTGCATGTCTTCATTGGCCCTGTTTCCAGACTAACACAGTAAAACACACTTTGCCACTGAATTCTGATGGAACAGGAGGAGAATGACCGCTCCCCACTTAAAACGGGGGGCGCCCTTTGCGTGGACGCGTGCAGCCCTGGATCTGGAGTGGCCCCATCAGCATAGGCTTTGCCTCCCCTCAGGTGGGATACCTGGAGGTCCCCGCCTACCCCAGTGAGTTGTCCAATCCCACCTGGGGGAAGCGTTGCCAGGGAAACCAGGCCAGGTAGGGGGAGGGATTACCTGCCCACACAATAGAGGGTGGATCTTAATTGGTAATCCTCACTTGGCTCCAGAGCTTCTTGCACCCTACCCACCCCCTCAGTTAATGTCTTCTTTTGCAGGTTAACTTTTCTTCATAGGTTTTGCAGGTTAACCTGTCTCCACAGGTATGCGGGCGCTGCTACAATAAGGGCCGGAAAGGAATTTCCCTGCATTGGCAGGTTTCGCCTTTCCCGTAGCAAAACGTCACAACTTTGGCGGTATCAGGCCTTGGGCGGAATCCTTTAGTCCATCTTCCTCTTTGCGGCGGCGATACCAGGGTTCCCCGTTAAAGGGGTTTTTGAAGGGAGGCTTTGGCCGTACACCGAAAGGTCGTCATTGCTCTCCCCTGCGGCGGCGTAACGGGGGCAGCTATCTCTGCTTGAACATATGTTCTCCAGAGCCGGCCCATCCCCCCCCACACACACACTGGATAACCCTGATGCTCCCTAGGTCCCCGGCTGGGGACTGGGGAGGGAGAACGCCCAATGCCTGAGCCAAGGTCTACCCACATTTGAAATTTAATAAAGTTGTGGCCAATTTAATCCCATAGCATGTTGTCTAGAGTCGTTATTCCACATGACGGGGGGGACCACTCGGGATCTGGGGACTCCGCCTGTCCACGCAAACTAGAGACAGATTTCACTTCCCCCAAAATGAAAGAGCAACTCCTCTTAGGGTGTGTGCAGAACTGGGAATCTGACCCAAGTGCAGAAAAACGTAACAGATTTTTTCCCTTAATGATATAGAAATCTATGTATAAAAAGGTAAGGTAAAGGGACCCCTGACCATTCGGTCCAGTCGCAGATGACTCTGGGGTTGCGGCGCTCATCTCGCTTTATTGGCCGAGGGAGCTGGCCTACAGCCTCCGGGTCATGTGGCCAGCATGACTAAGCCGCTTCTGGCAAACCAGAGCAGCGCATGGAAACGCCTTTTACCTTCCCGCTGGAGTGGTACCTATTTATCTACTTGCACTTTGACGTGCTTTCGAACTGCTAGGTTGGCAGGAGCAGGGATCGAGCAACGGGAGCTCACCCCGTCGCGGGGATTCGAACCGCCGACCTTTTGATCGGCAAGTCCTAGGCTCTGTGGTTTAGACCACAGCGCCACCTGCGTCCCTTAAATAACTAAGCGATAAAATAGAAATGACTAGCTACAGGCACCTGTTTCTTCATTCACAATCTTTCTTTCTTATTGCTCAATTGCTATTAAACCAATATAGTTACAATGAAAACAAACATGAAAACCCAGGAAGGGCTGGAAGGGGGTGGAAGGAAGTGTGGGAGCTGTGTTGCAAACAAACATGTCCAGACACATCTGCACGCTAATCCAGAAAAAAAGATTGGCAGACAGAATTGGGATTGATCTACTAGCTGTTCAATATGACCAGCTATGCAAAATTGAAGGTGGACTGCAATGAGACTTGGAAGGCTTACGAGTGCTCGTTCCACACAAAAGGGGTTTTGCTCAATTTTCAGTATGTCTTTTTCCATTAAAAGTTTTCCAAAACCATTTCAGCAGCTTTGAACGGAACTGGCTTTGATGCCTATTCCAGAAATATATCGTCTTCTATATCTGAACACTGTAGCAACTAAAATCTAAACTGGATTTTTCCCTACTGTACCAATAAGCACATAAATGCAATGAAATGTCAGGAGTAAAACAGCTTATTCCAAATGGAAGAAGGCTGCTCACATTTTTTTTAAAGTGCTTATTTTGAGGAATCCCAACTTTTATATGGGACGCAGGTGGCGCTGTGGGTTAAAGCCTCAGCGCCTAGGACTTGCCGATCGAAAGGTCGGCGGTTCGAATCCCTGCGGCGGGGTGCGCTCCTGCTGCTCGGTCCCAGCGCCTGCCAACCTAGCAGTTCGAAAGCACCTCCGGGTGCAAGTAGATAAATAGGGACCGCTTACCAGCGGGAAGGTAAACGGCGTTTCCGTGTGCGGCTCTGGCTCGCCAGAGCAGCGATGTCACGCTGGCCACGTGACCCGGAAGTGTCTCCGGACAGCGCTGGCCCCTGGCCTCTTAAGTGAGATGGGCGTACAACCCTAGAGTCTGTCAAGACTGGCCCGTACGGGCAGGGATACCTTTACCTTTAACTTTTATATATTATATTAATGATCCACTTGGATTGTTTCTTGGCTTTGGTAAGTTTCTAGGACAAATAATTTAGATTTTTCTCCTAGCCTTCTAAAAGACAAATTAGCAGCACTAAAAACAGTTACAAAACAAATGTATTTTTTTTAAAAAAAAAAAAGAAAAACAAGCCTAAACTTAAATTGCAGGCTTATTAGCAGTGGGTCTGGAACAGTGACATGGGACAGAATGGGGGGGGGGGATAAATGGTAACTCTAATGGTTAAGCTGGCAGAACATACAGAAAATGAATATTATTACTAGTCAATGCTGGCTATAGCCTACATTGATTAATTTTGTTTTTGGGATGAAGGGATACAGTTAAACACTATATATTTAATCTTATCATCAAGGAATGGAAAAGCATGTACAAAAGTCTCGGCAACTTGATCTAATTTCTTTTAACAGGTTTACTCCATGAAAGTCAGTGGATTGACAGTTCTGGGCGAAAAAATACCAATGTTACACAAAGATTTTACAGGCAACTTATGGAAGGCTGAAGAGGAACAGAAGTCACAAGCAGTCATGAAAACTGGTGTAGCCAATTGTAGATATCCATACTTTACTGTTTTTTAATTGGTGTTGTTTATGTGCATGCATATATATATGTATATATACATACACATATACATACACACATGGCAGTTTTCTGGAATTTAATAAATAACGACAACTTATAATATATAAAACAATATAAACATTTATATGCTACATGCATATCATATAATTTAGACATAATAATTTATACGACGGAGAGGCACAGACCTATGTTCGTCCAATTTTTCTGGATAATGCACACACACAAGAAGTGTCTATTCTTATCCATCGCCAGGCCACAAGTTTATTGTTTTCTGAAGTCAATGCTCGTACAAATGTTTGGGATGTTTTGCACTGGGAGTTCCAGTGCTTATCATCTATACCACGGCAGCCACTTTTGGCAGGCTTGGCTTGTTTACACTTTGTTTCATAAAAATATTGCTTGACTGGGGAAGGCCCTGTTCTGATTTCTCCCAGCACAGTAACCTGGTGTCCTCTAATGTCAATGGCAGAAGATTTGTCTGTGACCCATCGGCTCTCACTGTCACACACGGAATACTCCCCACGATGACTCTTGTTTTCAGCAAACCTCTTCTGCCGAGACGTTTGGTTTGCCGCCACAGAACTGCCAACGTAATCCTCCGTAAGGTATAATGGTGGAGGTTCCAATGGGGTATTGTCACTCAGGAGGACCCTGGGGGAGCTGTAGCGTTTCTGATGTTTTAGTAGTTCTGTATCCATTGAGATAACCGGCTGGAAATCGAGTTTCACACTTTCATTGCCATCCATATCAGGCTCAGCAGTCTCTGTTTTCTTCATTGTGTCTTGAACACTATCCTTTATATCTGTGATTTGCTTGGAGATCTTATTTCTTAAGATGTCTGCTTGAATAAGTTTTATAATGAGAGAATTTATTGAATCTTCTGGTAAACTCCCTTGGTCCATGTTGGTAGACTGGATGCCACGGAGATAAGCAAGGAATATCACATAAAACAAGATGGACATCACCTTGTTCACGTGTAAGATCTGAAAAAGAACCAAGAGTCAACTTGGAGACAAACAAATGAGCTTACATAGTCAACTGGTTAGTGGTGGTTGTTTTTCTTTCCATCATTTTCTTTTCAATATTATGCAGATGCAAAGTTTTACAAACTGTGTGTGCAATACCAAACGGCCAATAAATTCATGCAAGCTTTTCCCCAAATTCATATGGTCATCTGAAGCTTCTTTAGACAAACCATTGGCTCTTTACGCTCAATATTATCTACCGTGAGTGGCCGTAACCCTTTCCAGCCCAGCTGTTCTGGACCCTATAGCTGGAGGTGCCAGGAATTAACACTGGGCTTTCTGCCTGCTTTCTCATTGAGATTCATTTAACTGGAGAGGCCAGGGATTGAATTTGGGACATGCATGTAGCCATGCATGGCAAGCATATCATTCCTATTTTTTAAACTCTCAGAAAAATCTGACCTGCACCCTGATCTCAGGAGTTCTTGCTGTAAGGTTCTAATTCATACATACATTCCACTGATACCAGCTGAATTTTTACATGGCAAAACTGAATCCATGCATAATCCGTAAGCCTGTGTATTCACAGTGTCCCTCGTGGTGGCCACGGAGAAGAGCAAAGATGTGTGTGTTTATTACTAAGTGTACGATTACTAAGTCAGAAATGTTACAGCAGACTTACGACTACCACTAAAAACAAGAATCTCACCCCATCTTCTTCCACTCTGCCTTTGTAACATCATGCAAGTTTCTCACTCCTGCAAATAGCAGCCAATGAAGTGGAGTGGGGAAATCATGTGTGATTATATAACGCATTAAGTATTTCAATATCAGGAGTGAGCAGAAGATAAAACCACTGGCGGGAGACCAGTGGACCAGCAGCTAGAGACTGCAAAGAAGTCGGAGACTAGTAGACTGACCACTTCCAGCACAGCAGATGTTCTAAGCTGAACATCTCAAGATCCCATATCCCATATTAGTTATGCCTTAATAATGCAGAGACCCTGACTATGCACTTTTGCTCGGTAAATATAAAACTCATTTCTAGCAAAAGAAAAAAAGGGGTGAAGTAGCCTGTTAGCCCACAGTTGCCCTAATGTTTTTAGTAACAGCACTGCTTTTAGTTGTAGACTCTGGTCCACAAAACTGTACAATACAGTCTAGTAACAGTGCAACTTTTCAGATGTCAGCCATACTGCGCTCCATAGAACTTATTCCCTATCGAGTGTGTTGAGAATTTCAGCCTTAATGTGTTAGCTTTTTGCAACTTGCATCTCCAGACCAGTTAGTAGCAGCTTTCTGCTCTGAATGGGGGAGGGAGAAATGACTGTCAACGTGCAGGCTGCCCTTTTATGGTCAAGAAATGTGTTTTCCTCATTCCCATATTTTGTTATGAAATGAGCTCACCTAAGTCTAGACTACGTTTTCCTTAATACTTAAATGACAATTTCTTGCTGTTCTGTAAAAACAGAAGTCTGTGGAGAAAACATTGGGGTTTCTAGCAGTAGATCGCAGGAACTGAAGGACCGGCACTCTTGCTGAAGCAAGTTAAATGTGAAATGGTAACCCAGATCTCACAAAGGTGGGAAGAAAGAGTGGTTAGAGCTTCTAGCATGTCTGATATCAACTGGAGAATGAAAATTGTCCAGCTGCTGTACTCCACCAAACTAAGCTTGTCCAACAGAAGGCATGGAACCAGCAGATACCAACAGTTATGCCAATGTTGCAGAAAAAGGTCAGGTGACCAGGCTTTGGTTGGAGTAAAACTGTTCCTCAACTATACAACATCAAACTTATCAGATTGCTTTTTTTTTTTTACAAAGAAGTCCTTAAAAAAAAGGCATTTGTGCACATTCCCCCTTTTTATGAATACTTTCCCCTAAAATAGATGCTCTTGTGCAGTTTTTGGCTGCCACAAAATTTGGAGAAGTGCAAATTTTGAAGGGCAGCTGCATTTCAGTTTGCAGTCTGCCTCAGGAAGCGTGAATTAGGTAAAATGCAAAGTGGACCAAGTTTCTCCTTATCCCAAGCTGCAGTCTGTTGCTTTCTATGTACAGTAATTTTTCTTTTTCTTTTTCCCTGTGGTGAACCATTTCCCCATGCGGTCAAGTCCAGGGTCAGTTTTACTGCTTCAGCCCCTGCCTGTGGCCTCTCTTCATATTTCTCAAATCTTTGCACTCCACAGATAAGTGAATGCAAATAACTAACTAGGGATGAGCTCAATAGTCCAGTAGTAGAGGTCAGAGTTTTCCACTCTTGGCTGAATGGAAGCCTGTGGATTGACCACAGGCTCAAGAGATTGGGGGGATACTTTGTTGTCGTCATCCCGTCCCTCCCATTACAGGGAAAATGCTGCTATTGCTGTATTTCACTACTTTTGGGGATGTGTGTGTTAATAACCTTCTCTTTTCTACTATAAATTAAGTTATTAAAATTTGAATGCTACTTTCCAATTACAGTGGTGCCCTGCAAGATGAATGCCTTGCAAGACGGAAAACCCGCTAGACGAAAGGGCTTTCCGTTTTGGAGGTGCTTCGCAAAACGAATTTCCCTATGGGCTTGCTTCGCAAGACAATAATGTCTTGAGAGTTCCTGCGAGTTCCCCCCCCTTTCCCCCCTTTTTCTAAGCTGCTAAGCTGCTTATCAGCTGATCCGCTAAACTGATAAACCACTAAAAGCCGCTAAAAGCCGCTAAGCCACTAATAGCGCTAATCCGATAAGCCGTCAATGGGCTTGCTTCGCAAG
This sequence comes from Podarcis cretensis, assembly GCF_951804945.1. Classification (NCBI taxonomy): domain Eukaryota; kingdom Metazoa; phylum Chordata; class Lepidosauria; order Squamata; family Lacertidae; genus Podarcis; species Podarcis cretensis. The sequence continues at coordinate 7,470,827 of NC_137174.1, forward strand.
ACGAAAAAACTGCTAGACGAAGAGACTCGCGGAACGGATTAATTTCATCTTGCGAGGCACCACTGTACACTGTACAGTGTACACCACTGTACACTGTACACCACTGTACACTTACTTCTTTGTAGAAAGGATGAGGGACATGGCAAGAGAAGATTCTCCCTGTTCTCCTACCCCCTGCCTCCATGGAAGAACAGCCATTGAATCCCCATTCCCAACCTCTATGGAAGCTGCCTAGCTTGAGCAGAGACAAGTTTATGAATTGGTTGCATAGTACAAAAACCGAGTGTGTCTGCTTCTGTTGCAGCACCTCTGCAACTGATAGGGAAGTGTCTGCTAGAAGCAGATGGGCAGCTGTAGATGTAACGGTCTTCTGCCTTCCATGGAGCCAAATCCAGTAGATGCTGTCCAGCACCAATGGTGCCCTTAGGGCCGGAAAGAAAAGCTTGTCCACTCTTTTGGACTTCTTCCACCAATCTGCTGAGCAGCATCCGGGGGGGGGGGGGGAGCTCACTGGACGACTGCATGTAGCATTTGCAAGATTACGAAGAAGCCGCAGAGACTGGATTAGAAGGAACAAACTTGACTTAGCAGTGTGCTGCTAGCAAACTTAGCTTTCTTTCCCTGCTGGTGACACCCAGAACTGATTCCTGCCTCCCTCCCCCCTCCCAATGCAACCATTTCTAAATCACTTTAGTTCCTGCTCACACTACAACTGAAAGCTCCTCTGCAGGAGCTGTTGCATTTGTGCAGCCCCAGTAAGCCCCAGTTTGGTTTATCGTTTAACACAAGCCAGTGTTTTCCAATCAAACACAAATTGCAATAAGGAAAGTAAAAAGCCTGTCGGAAAAGCCACTTACTGTTTGCAGTATCACCATTTTGATTTAGCACCAGGCATTTCTTGTGCTTCCTTTAGGAGCAGAACGTCGAAACTGCAAGTTGGCAACTGATTAAGGACCATCTGCACAGGCCAGTAGGTCCAGAGTGAGACAATATTAAGAGCCTGGAAAAGGCTAAGGCCTTTGGCAGAAAATAAAGTGAGAGTCTACTAAGTGAGAGTCAACGTAAACACTGAAAGCTGATGCATCTGGAGAATCATTATCCTGAGCTTGAGATATTAAAAGGAAGGGAGAATGTTAGGAAGTAGTGCTATCTAACCAGACCCCTGGGGATCTAAAACCTTTGCTTACACACATTTTATTAAAGTTAAACAAACATATATTGGGTGGGAAACGGATATGAACCTGAAAAAGGAAATGGTCCAAAATGCAGAAATGCACACAGAGAGATAGGAAGCACTCTCCTCTCTCCATGAACAATTCTCAAACTGCGTGAACACAAGAAACACACAATTAAGCACACCCAAGGTTCTTATCCATGGGGGGTTCTTATCCTACCATATTTTTGCATAATTCGTTGTCTGGACTTGGCCCCTTCCAATCAACCTCTTCTGGACAGTGATCATTCACTTGCATCAGGTGTGATTGATTGATTGATTGATTGATTGATTGATTCAGTTATTCCCAATGCAGAGATGCAGCAGGACCCACATGCTGCTATTTTCAGGAAAGACTACAAAAGTAATGGATTTAGTAACCTCTGCTTGAATCACCTCCTTCCACTCAGAGGAATGCTAACATCAGTGAACTGGGTGGATACAAAGAAAGCAGACAATTCTTACTCTTCTACTGAGCAAGAGCAAACTTTGGGGGGATATCAGAATGATGTGTCTCGAAATGCAACTGCTAAAAAGTCTGCCCCAGCTCTCAAAAGGAAAACAGCACTCTGCACACTTCCAGACACGTCCAATGACTTATTTGGGTAAAGTCTTTTTTTAGAAAAAGCTTCTTTCCAAATAGAAACTATCAAATATCCCTCCCACCCCTAGCATTGTACACAAAACGTTCCTGCTATGCTTTATTCTTTGCTTTGCATGAAATTTAGTTAATAAATGAACATTGGCCCATACTTTGCAGATGCAATATTCACTGTCAGCCATGGCACACAAATACTAGTGAAATGCCATAGTTTAACTATGGCTTGAGATGGTTTGTAAACAGGGCCAATGAAATGAATGGACAACAGGCTGAAGAAGGACAAAAGTGCTAGAAACAACCCACTGTTATGGAATTCACTGCCGTAAGACATACTGCATGGATCCTTAATGTAGGTAAAGCGTGTTCTCCTAAATGGAGAGCACGTGTTACGGTGGGGGCCGCCAGGACACTCCAAAGTTGGGGGCGGGCTAATTGATCGTTGGCCACTGATGCAATTGGGGCTTCCCTTGTTGTTGGGAAGAAGTTAATGTTGCCATTTGTTGATTGACAGCCAGAAATGCTAAAACTCCTTGTATGAGGCTAGGGCTTCCTCTTTCCGACCGTGCATCGGATTGCCCGCCCCCCCTCCCTAGAATTAGGGTTGTTCGCTTTGACCTTGCTATGCCTGTCATGGGGTCATCTGCTTTGGGGCAGGGGCCCGGTAGGAATTTTGTCCATCTGGCTGATTGGCCGGGGCCATTTGGTTTTTGCCTACTGCGTAGCAAATCCGTCACAACTTGTAAGGTTGCGGTTAGGCATTGGTTTATGGTTTGGTTGGTTGAGGGGCATAGATTGGCTGTGCCTGCCCCTCTAATGCTGCTGCTGCAAGGGATTCCGTTAAAGGAATCAGGGGCTAACTATTGCTTGTCCACTCTGTCAAGGGGGCTCGGGCCATAGCAATGAGCTCCTGGTTACATTTGGGGAGGGCTGAGGGCAGGTTCCCTGCTCCATAGCTAACCCCAAGTGTATTCCCCTATTCTGACTTTTGCATCGTGCGGAATGTCAGTCTGTCCCCCACGGTGGGGGCAGATGCCTTAACCAATGCCTAAGCAACCACTCATATGTTTGTATTTTAATAAAGTTGTGGACAAAATTATGCCAAAAACCTTAAACAAAAAATTCTGTGTGATGTGTGAGTTATTGGGGTGGCCCTGGGGACCTTGACACGCAACTCTTTTAAAAAGATCAGACTCCTTCATGTAGGAGAGAGAATATTTGGGAGGAAAGTCCTATCGACGGCTATTCGCTATCATCTGAATGGGACCCTCCATGTGAAGCAGTTTACCTAAATATCATCTGTTTCCGTATCAAACAGTCTGTGCCTATCAACATTTTTGCAGCATGTTCTCCTCTGCAGAGACTTCGGAGGGGATCCCTGTCACCATCGCATTGATGAGTGCTGAAAGGAGATTACTGTACTTGCACAGTGCATTGCCCTACAACTAGCTCTAATAACGGTTCCCTTGTCATCATATCAATGCCTTTGGAGAACTAAGGGGCATGGAAAGCCAGAGAAGCCTGCAAACAGCAGCAATCTCCTGCTCATGCAGACATATGAGAGACCTACACTGGCTCCCAGTACGTTTCCGAGCACAATTCAAAGTGTTGGTGCTGACCTTTAAAGCCCTAAACGGCCTCGGTCCAGTATACCTGAAGGAGCGTCTCCACCCCCATCGTTCTGCCCGGATGCTGAGGTCCAGCACTGAGGGCCTTCTGACGGTTCCCTCATCGCGAGAAGCAAGGCAACAGGGAGCCAGGCAGAGGGCCTTCTCGGTAGTGGCACCCGCCCTGTGGAACGCCCTTCCAGCAGATGTCAAAGCGATAAACAACTATCTGACATTCAGAAGACATCTTAAGGCAGCCCTGCTCACGGAAGTTTTTAACGTGTGATTTTACTGTATTTTTGGTTTCTATGGAAGCCACCCAGAGTGGCTGGGGAGGCCCAGCCAGATGGGCGGGGTATAAATAATAAATTATTATTATTATTATTATTATTATTATTATTATTATTACATATCATGGAATGTAAAATCAGTGAGCAATCAAGAAAATAAAACTGTGTTCTATGGCAAGCCTTCTTGGAAGGGTTTTCTCAAACTCAGCATATAAATGTTTTAAATGAATTAAAATAACACCATAGCTGTCAACTTACAGATTTGAAAATAAGGGACCAGCAGCCCCGAAAATAAGGGATCAACAATTACTTTGATAAAATACATATTTTGTTGCATGCAAATGGCTTTAGATACCTATTAGGTCCATAAATTACCATGTCACACATATTCAACACAAAAAACAGCGGCAATTTGTTGTTGACAAAGGACAGCTGGACATAGAAAGAGCCCCATTACCTTCAGTAGCTTATTAAAGGGACATCATCAATAAGGGACAGCAGCGGGACATGGCGCTGGGATAAGGGACTGTCCCGCCAAATAAGGGACACTTGACAGCTATGAATAACACAACCTTAACATATTTAAACATCAGAATTTCTTACCCTATCTCAAGATTCAGAGGTGTTCGCAATGGTAAGGCTCTTGTTAACCTGCACCTGGCTGGAAGAAAAACTTAGCTAGTGAATAGGAATCGAGTCTCGCACTAGGAAAGCGGCACAAATGGCACTGCATAGCAACAATATCAATGCTGATTTATGCGATTGTGTAGATTTCAAAATACTGTTATGGGCTACCATGCCTGAATTTCTTCTAACACTGTATGACTTTGCAATTAAGAATGAATGCTAATTTACAGAAAATCATTAGCCATTTGAGAGATCAAATCATACCAGCAAGAGGGTGGGATGAAGTTATGAAACTGTCTGTCTTAGTCTGAGTAGGGACCAAGATTCTTAGAAAGGAGACTGTATGAATTTGGCCATAAAATGATAGAATAGTAAAGGTAAAGGGACCCCTGACCATTAGGTCCAGTCGTGACTGACTCTGGGGTTGCGGTGCTCATCTCGCTTTATTGGCCGAGGGAGCCGGCATACAGCTTCCGGGTCATGTGGCCAGCATGACTAAGCCACTTCTGGTGAACCAGAACAGCGCACGGAAACACTGTTTACCCTCCTGCCGGAGTGGTACCCATTTATCTACTTGCACTTTGACGTGCTTTCGAACTGCTAAGTTGGCAGGAGTAGGGACCGAGCAACGGGAGCTCACCCCGTCGCGGGGATTTGAACCGCCGACCTTCTGATTGGCAAGTCCTAGGCTCTGTGGTTTGACCCACAGTGCAACCCGCGTCCCAAAAATGATAGAATAGTTCTGGCTTTAAGGGTCTCAGCAAGCTACTGACTGCTGGTGGGGGCAGACAACCAACAGTATGAGACATCTCTACTAGAATATATGCACCGGCTCCCATAAGCTACTGGCTCAGATTGGTATATAAAGCCCTGAAGAACTAGAGTCCCACATATCTTAAAGACCAATTGAACACTTACATCACAGCTCAGTCCCTGAGAGCATCCAGTTCCCCCCCATATCACAGAAGCTAAACTAGCTTCAAGTAGATACCAGATATTTAATTTTGTTGCTCCCTTGCTATAGAATACTTTTCCAGCAGAAATTCAGCAGACATTCTTGATTTTGACGCTGAGGCTTCTCTCAGTTGTTTTTTTATTCCGCCTCCAACTACTTAAAACCTTCTGAATTAGCAAGTCATTTTTCCGATTATGTTGTACCATTTCAAATGCAGTTTTATGTCTTATTGTTGCACGCCACACTGATGTTTTACGATCTGGTGGCATATAAATACTTTTATAAATGAAACAGTGGGCAGTATTTAATCATTCTCAGCAAATTTCAATGGGGCCGCTCCAAATATGACTTCTAATTGTGTATCACCCACTCAGTAAAGCAACATCTGCCTCCAATCCGAAATACCAACTTGAAACAAAAGGTTTCTGGAGGATAAGAAGAGAACTTGCATGGCAAGCTTCCCTAGGGAGTACATTCTGAAGAGCAGATCCCATTGCACCTTCATGCCACTCCCAAACTTATGTAGGATTTTTAATTGGAGCAGGTATTCTCCTGAAGATCTCAGCGTATGGGTTTCATTTTATTCTTCTTCCTGTAGTCTATCACTGCCACCAGACATCTGTTCCCAATTACCACTTCCTCACCCAGGCCTGGCAGAAAAAAATAGAACTGGGTGTAATCAACTTATTGGTGCCATTTTATTTATAGGCAGCTTTTTGCCACCCAAGTGGTGGTAGGTTCATGCCAGATCTCCAAATACAGTGGTGCCCCGCAAGACGAATGCCTCGCAAGACGAAAAACTCGCTAGACGAAAGAGTTTTCCGTCTTTTGAGGTGCTTCGCAAGACGAATTTCCCTATGGGCTTGCTTCGCAAGATGAAAACGTCTTGCGAGTTTTTCCCCGCCCCCCTTTCCCCCCTTTTTCTAAGCCGCTAAGCCGCTTAGCCGCTAAGCCACTAATAGCCGCTAAGCCGCTAATAACGCTAAGCCGCTAATAGGGGTGCTTCGCAAGACGAAAAAACCGCAAGACGAAGAGACTCGCGGAACGAATTAATTTCGTCTTGCGAGGCACCACTGTACACTGCTCCTAGAAGTTTCATGTAGATATTGAAGAATGTGGTGGACAAGATCAGATCTTGAGGAGCTCCACTAGACAAATTCCACAAAGCAGTGCAAAGCATAAATGCATCAACATTACTTTCTGGGATCTTCCTAACAAGGAGACTGCACATTGCAATGCCTCAGGAGGTCACAATGGTAGCAACAGAGATTCAAGAAAATCAGCCTGCTTGGATAGGCCCCTATATATCTCTTGACATAGATCCAGTGGTTTTTTTAAAAAAAAAAAACGTTTAGGGGTACTCTCATTTTCCTACTCATATTGAAATACTGCCTCTCAGACCTTGTGGGGGGGCCGGACTATATTTTGAAGGAAAAAAAATATGAACGAATTCCTATGCCCTGCAAATAACCCAGAGATGCATTTTAAATAAAAGGACACATTCTACTCATGTAAAAACACGCTGATTCTCGGACCGTCCGTGGGCCGGATTGAGAAGATGATTGGGTCGGATCCAGCCCCCGGGCCTTAGTTTGCCTACCCATGGCAGATCCACCAGTTAACCAACGCAGTTACCAACCAAAACGTAGCCTGAAATCAGATTGATATAGATCTATATGATCATTTCCCTCCTGAATGTCCAAGAGCCAAACCGCTACCACCCCATCCTTTCAGAGGAAGGGTAAGGTAGAAATTTAACAAACAAACAAATAAACTTTGCCCATAAAACTGACCAGATTAGTTAGATTCAGGGGATCTAAGGATAACTTCTAAAGTAGAAAACACACAATTGTCTCCTTCAAGAGAGGAGGATAGGAGTTCTTCCCTAAGAGAGGAAACCATCACAGAATGGGCCAAACTGAGTAGCTCAACTTGACTGGCTACAGTCAGCCAAGTGTGTGTGTGAAACTGGCTAGAGACCCCCAAGAACTCTGGGAAAATCACTCAAATTCAGACAAGCAACTGTAGTCAGTGGAGGTCAATATGGCATTCAAGTTGTAAACTTAGGTCCCAAGATGTGGGGAAGATCCAAAAGGCAAATGGAAACACAATGAATTATATTTTTCATAAAATTTATATACCACTTGACTATAAAAATAAAAACAAATTATGCTTGGCAGGTGAACTGCCATTTAGGCAAAAATAAGGGTGCATACAAAAAAGCAAAAAGATAAAAACAGCAATACATAATTATCAAAATCCCAAAGGCAGCCTGCGCATAGTAACTAATGACACAACTAATGGGCCATTTCAATTGGGGTTTAGGCCCAGCTTTGGCACCAAATCTGCTTTGGTTGCCCTATATGATGACCTCTGCCAGGAGAGAAAGAAATGTGTCCATCTTAATTCTCCTTGACCTCTCAGTGGCTTTTGATACCATCAGCCACAGTATCGTTCTGGAGCAGACGTCCGAGTTAGGGGTGTGTGGCACCGCTTTGTGGTGGTTCTGGTCTACTTGGGTGATCATTCCCCAGGGTGATGCTTGAGGAGTACCTCTTTGGGCCCCTGAAGCCTTCAATGTGGGGTTCCCCAGGGTTCAGTTTTATCCCCTATACTGTTCAACATCTACATCAGGGGTCAGCAAGGTTTATCTTGCCTGGACCGGATCGGTCCCACGGGGATCCCTTTGTAGGCTGGATCGCACACGCTCCTGTGATTTTCAGCACTTGCGTCTACGCAAACACGATTTTTTTGCGCCGTGGAAGCGAGTCCCTGCACCGCACTGGTTTAGCACAGCGCGTGAGTGGGCAGCTCAGTTTGGGAGCGGCTCATGGGCCGGTCAAACGACCTCTGCAGGCCGCTTCCGGCCCATGGGCCTTAGGTTGCTGACCCCTGATCTACATGAAACCGCTGAGTGGGGTTATCCACAACTCTGGAGTACATTGTCAGCAGACTGCTGATGGCACACTGCTCTACTTCTTTTTACATCTGCAGGTGAGGCAGCGGAAGTGCTGGACCAGTGTCTTGCCTCAGTAATGGGTTGGATGAGAGTCAATAAACTGAAGCGCAATCCAGATTAAGCCTGGGGGCAGTTTTCTAGACTGGATGGCTGGCAGGCTGCCTGCTCTTGATGGGGTTACACTTCCTCTGAAGGAGTGGGTATATAGCTTCAGGGTTCTTCTGGATCCATGGCTACTCTTGAAACTTGGGCAGCCTCCGTGGCACTGAGTTCCTTCCATCAGTTCCAGCAGGTGGCCCAGCTGTGCCCCTACCTGGATAAAGGTAAAGGTAAAGGGACCCCTGACCATTAGGTCCAGTCGTGGCTGACTCTGGGGTTGCGGCGCTCATCTTGCTTTAGTGGCCGAGGGAGCCAGCGTACAGCTTCCGGGTCATGTGGCTGGCATGACTAAGCCACTTCTGGCGAACCAGAGCAGTGCACAGAAACGCCGTTTACATTCCCGCCGGAGCGGTACCTATTTATCTACTTGCACTTTGACGTGCTTTCGAACTGCTAGGTTGGCAGGAGCAGGGACTGAGCAATGGGAGCTCACCCCGTCGCAGGGATTCGAACCGCTGACCTTCTGATCGGCAAGCCCTAGGCTCTGTGGTTTAACCCACAGCGCCACCCGCGTCCCGCCCCTATTTGGATAGGGATAGCCTAACTTCTGCCATCTACGCTCTGGTAATCACTAGATTAGATTACTTCAACATAGTAGACGTGGGGCTGCCTCAGAAGACATTTCAGAAACTTCAGCTGCTGCAATATTCAGCAGCCAGGTTACTCATTGGGGCAAGACGGTTTGAGCATATAACGCCAATCCTCACCCAACTGCACTTACGGCCAATCAGTTTCTGTTCCGAATTCAAAGTGCTGGTCTTGACCATATAAGGAAAGCCGATTTAGATTTAGCAAGTTTATTTCTATTATATATGGTAAACCATTTAAGTCAGTGATGGCCAAACTCTGCCCTCCAGATGTTTTGTTGTTTTTTAAAAAAATAATATTTATTAAGATTTTACAAAATCAAGAATACAAAAATGCATAGTAAAACAAGAAAACAGAAGAAAACTCTCGAACAAAAATACAAGATACAGAAAAACCAAGAAAAATAGAGAAATAAAAAAAAGAAAGTTAAAACAAATACATTTTTATAACTTTAAACTCATTAACTTATTTCTTTGACTTCCTCACACCTCCCCTTTTTGTATTCCCATTAAGATATTCAAATCAGCAAATCCTTATGTTCTTTCATCTATCTTAACTCTAAATCTTAACATATTGTAACCCTATAATTTCACCAAATTTTTAATTCATTTTTGCATACTCTTTTTAACTTTGTTGCTAATGCCACTTATTTTCAGTTAATGCCACTTATTTTCATCATCCCTGACCACTGGTCCTGTTAGCTAGGGGGGATGGGAGTTGTAGTCCCAAAACAGCTGGAGGGCAGAGTTTGGCCATCACTGATTTAAGTTGTTTTAGCTGTTTTAATAAACTAAATTTGGCTTACTTTTATGTGGAGTTTAGAAATATTTTCTATATTGCAGTAAACAAAAATGAAAACGTTTGCCATATTAATTTTACATGCCATCCAAATGTCTCAATGGTCTCATCCAGTGGTTCCCAAACTTTTTCAGCCCCACCCCCCCACACCCCGGCTTGGTTACATAAACTCGCTCCTCGTGCCCCCCACCCCACCCTAAAATAAACCATTGTTTTGAACAGTAGTTTGCATGACCCACTAAGGAAGATTATAACGCAATAAACTTCTGAAAAGTAACAATTAATTGCACATTTGTTCAAAACCCAAATAAAACTATGCTGTTTAATTAATTAAACATCGGTGAACAAGACTACCCCAGTGTGTCAGAACATTTGTGGTAATTTTATTGAGTATCCAAAACATTAGATCAACGGAGGAGGAATAATAAAAAAGCCTTGAAGGGAAGGCAGAAATTGCATAAACACAAATTAAAGAACAAATAGCAGCAACAGAGGTTGCAGTCAGTGTTGGAAACTCAGATATACAAGGTAGGTGCAACACCTCTATCTATCCTTAGCAACAGCACTCGGTGTCTTCTGTTTAGCTATTAAGGCACAAAAACTCCCCCCCCCCTTCCTGGATCCTACATAGGTTGTCACATCCCATTCACAGCCTTCCCATTAACTTCACTTTTAATGAAAAAGTATTTTAAAGACATCAACAGCACATCTGGCTTTAGGATGGGCTTTGGATTTACCGTATGGGTTTACCGTATTTTTCTGTGTATAACACGCCCCTGTGTATAGGACGACCCCTATTTTTTGGGACACCAAATTAGGGAAATGGGGGGCGGGGATTGCCCAGAGGTCCTGAGCTTTTGGGGGGGATTGCCAACAATCGCTCACCCGCCTGACCGCCGCTGCCAATTGCACGTCTTGCTGAAGCCACCAATCGTCCGCCCGCTCACCGCCAACTGCCCGCCCAATTGCCGCAGCAGCAGCCAATCGTCAGCAGGCCTTGCCGCAGTCACCAATCACCCGCCCAATCGCCACTGACAATCTCCTGCTCGTGGCTGCCACCAATCGCCTGTTCCCCCATGCACTATCTGTGTATAAGATGACTCCCAATTTTTTACATTTCCTTACAATAAATTTTTTTTGGGAAAAATACAGAACTCTGCAACAATCCAAACTCTGCTTAGCTGAGAGCAAGTGTCACTGAATTCAATAGTACTTTCTTCTGCTAGACTTCTAATGTCAATTCTGGGACACGTTATATCACCCCACCAATCCTAGCATGAAACAGCAGTGGGTGAAATAATTTTGTGCAAGAACCTCTGCCCACCACTGAAGAGCGCACTGAGCCCCAGAAAGCACCATACCTTTTAGAAAGTGGTAGGAGGTATTCAAAAGCTTGGGAGAAATCCCAGATCACAGGAAAAGGCAGAACATCAACTGCCTCAAGGGATCACAAAGGCACCACCCATCTTATATATGTTTACTCACAGAAGTAAGTTTTGCTGTGTTTTTCGGTGCTTGCACCCAAAACAGGATCCAAGGATGGGAGTTGTTTTTGTGTGCCCTGGGGGCACACAATTCACATTTGCAGGGAGATCTTTTTGGCTGGAATTGTAAAAATCAACACCAGAATTGAGTTCACTGTTGACATTCCAGGCTGAGGAATGAGACCATACTGGTGCAACAAGCTTAGCGTCATCATGGACTAAGCAACTGTGACACAAACTTGGAACACAAACCCAGTTAAGAAAAGTCTTTGAGTCCCATCCCTATTCATCCCCAAGGGGAAATAAGCCCCAAACTTACACACACACAAACAAACACACTCACACACACACACACACAAAAACATACCACCCTGTGATCCTTGGATGAAAGGCAGTAGATTGTATTATATTATTATATTATATTATATTATATTATATTATATTATATTATATTATATTATATTAATAATACAGTGGTGCCTCGCAAGACGAAATTAATTCGTTCTGCGAGTTTTTTCGTCTTGCGATTTTTTTGTCTTGCGAAGCACGGACTTTGGAAAAGCTTCAAAAATCACCAAAGTCTTCAAAAACCTCAAAAAAGGCTACCACACTGCGTGCTATGAGTGAATGCACGGTTTTAAGAAAAAGGAAACAAACTTGCAAGACAAAGGAAACAAACTTGCAAGACGTTTTAGTCTTGCGAAGCATGCCCAAAGGGAAATCCATCTTGCGAAGCGACTCAAAAAACGAAAAACTCTTTCGTTTTGCGAGTTTTTCGTCGTTAGAGGCATTTGTCTTGCGAGGTACCACTGTAGTTGTTGTTGTTAACACCTATTGGTTAGTGCCTAGCGTATCACTAGGGCTAAGTAGTACACTTCACCCCACCGCAACTATTTTTAAAGGGGGGTGAATAATATTTGTTTGGTGAAATGCTATATGATTAATAACAAGAGCAGATAATACAAATGAGGCTCTTTAAAAAGGTGGAAACTATGCCAGTTCATTGATTTTGCAACACAGCAACGTGCCACCATTTTGAGATTCATTTTCTTAAACATCACGTTCTTCATCAAGCAGACTATATCTGTCCCCTTCTAGCAACAGATCTAACATTGCCCGAGTTGTTAAAACTTTCAAAAATGGTGACAGATTTGACTTGCCTACAAGCAGAGAAAGCCTCCCTTCACCTGAAACATCTTCGTTATGTTTGTACGATTATCAGACTATGGAGATCCTGGACTGAGTCATTATAGCAGCCATGGGGACTCGCGCTGAAAACCCTACATCTCGCATATTTTCTGCAGCTATTATAATGAACTGTTACTTTGGATGGGAAAGACAAAAGGCCAAACTCCTGTGCACTTTGAGAGCAGAGTATGAAGTTTCTTCTACAGGCCTCTACCATAACATAGACCACAGTGTTCCTTCTAACCATTATGCCACGCTGCCTCTCCAGTGATCGAGCAGCAAAATCCCACAGGAGCTGAGAAGGGTCAGAACGAGTCTTCCCCTGGGGGTGAAGGTGATAAAGCTGATGTACGCTTAATTACAGGAGGCACAGAACTAGGCATTGCGAGTAAAGGTCGCAGGAGAACAACTGGGAGACAACTGCAGGCAAAAACATAAGCACCGAATGCAAGTGCTTATACGCTAATGCTAAAAGCCTCTGAACCATCATAGGTGAATGAGAGTCTTACAGGATGGCATCTAATGGGCACAATGGAAACCTGGCGGAATGCAGAGAACCAGTAGGATACAGTTACCTATGGACACAAAATCTATTGGAAGGGCCTATTGGAGGTGGTGTCACTATTTACATCAAAGAGAGCATTGAGTCCAGCAAGCTGGAAACCCCCAAAGGGGCAGATGACTCCACATAATGATTGTGGGCACTGGTGCCAGGGCCCATGAGTAATTTAGCACTGGAAACATGCTCTCATCCCCCTGATCAAAATGCTCAGGGAGATCTTATACATGGGTAGGTGAACTAAGGCCCGGGGGGCTGGATTTGGCCCAATCACCTTCTAAATCTGGCCCATGTGTTTTTTACATGAGTAGAATGTGCCCCTTTACTTAAAATGCATCTCTGGGTTATTTGTGGGGCATTGGAATTCGTTCATTTTTTTCCTTCAAACTATAGTCCGGCCCCCAACAAGGTGTGAGGGACAGTGGACCGGCCCCCTGCTGAAAAAGTTTGCTGACTCCTGATCTTATAGAAGGCACCCCGAGAGTAATCTAGTCCACTTTCTGTAATGCAGAATCGCAGCTAAAAAATCCCTGACAGATGTTGGATCACAGGCTTCGGAAAGCAGTGGCAAACACATGTGGCAGAGGGAGGGAAGGTATAACTTGAGATTTCTTGGAGACACTCCAATTCTGCTCTCTGAGTGTGCAAGGTGCATACAACCTCATTTGGCAGCGCAGCTGAACCACCTATTTCAACACACTATTACAAGAACAATGCTTCCAGCTGCAACCATACTGCAACTAGGGATGGGCATTATCTGCCAAATCTGCTTTCTTATTTATGTGCATTTTTTTTCTTTTAAAAAAAGATCTCTACCCTTTTAATTAAAAATAAACAGCTATTTATTTATTTTTTAAAAAAGGGTTTCTCATTTTCCAGTCTTTCCAAAGTTCCATTCTCCACATTAAAAAATCATCACCATCACAAACTGGTATCAAAAAGTTCTCACGAAAATTCAGCAAGATTTTAGTGCAACTTTTAAATATACACAATTTTGTATGCAATTTTTCAAATTCGGTGTATTTTTGTTCTTACTTCCACTAATATACATATTTATACGCACTCCTCCCCCTGCTACATTCATATTTGTACACATTACTTAGCTGGAAAACTGCACTGAAAAATTAGGAGACGAGTGAATTTTGAGGGCTGGCTGTGTTACGGTTTGCAGATCATTTCAGAAAGTGTGAATTGGGTATGTTTGCCTTTAAACGCAAACTGAATCAAATTCATCCTCCATTCCTAGCTGCAGCCTCGACAGAGAAACAGCAACTGGAATTTAGAGACCCCCCCCCAACTTGTTTGCTTGTCAGGGGCCTATAAATCTTCTACACGCTTCCAAAGCACTGTGGCTTTCCTTCAAGTTTTTATTCTGCCTTTGAAAAGCGATTGAAATTTTGCCAGATTATTTTATACATTTGTGCATTCAAAACATTCCCACCATGTTGAGTCGAAAGCTCTCAAGAGGAACAGCTGCTCCTGTGAGAGTTCAGTAACTGGATAATTCACCCTTTCCACATTTGGCTCCTAGCCAGGCTTCAAGACTGCGCATTTTTCGTTTGGTTCTGGGGGATTCAGATTTTGAACCTGCAACCATATTACTGAAACCTGAAGAGGTCTGAGCTCAGACTGCGCTTTAAGATCCAATCTGCTTAGGTAAGCGGAAACGCACAGAACGGCTGGACAGACACCTTGTCACAGGGCAGAGAAGACTTCTCAACACTGCAAGCCCATTCAAATTTCCTTGGGACTTTCCATTCACCCGCTGCTAAGTAAGCCCTTCTTCCTCTTTCTCTGTGGCCGGCCACCTAGTTCAGCCTATTTTATTGCTCTTCATACACAGTTTCAAGAGCTCTGGCTAATGATAGCACAAAGTCTCATTCAGAATCAAGACCCAATCCATGCCATGCACAGCACTGTTGTCCATCAATCATGGATGTCAGTGCACATTACGTTTCAGGCAGAAAATGTGGATTTGAAACACAATGCCAAATTCAGGAATGTGTCTTGTTCCCTACTAGGAAACACAGCTCGAGGCTTTTCAATTTGGGACGGAGGAAAGGAGACTAAGGTGTCTTCTTCGGTGGAAACAGGATATGCTTATAAAATTATTAATGTCGCAAGGAGAGTGTATAAAGAAATATTTACTACCTCTCCTGAAAACAATTTAACTCAGGGTCACCAAATTAAACATACTGGCAATGGGTTCAGGACAGACAAAATAAAGTATTTCCTCATGCAAGACATAGCTAAGTTTTGTAATCCAGTGCTACGACATGCGGTGATGGCCACTGGTTTAAATTACTAAAAGAAGCGCAGACAAATTACTTATAAGAATAAATGCTCGTCATTGACCATAACGGGAAAATGATTTTGACTTGTAATGTTTTTTATACAAACTGCCAACTCATAAAAAAAACCCTTGAGGCAGTGTGCAATAAAATCATTAAACCATACAATGATAAAACACAGAATAAATGACCAATCAGATTGCTTCTTGCAATGCAATTTTTAGGATTTTAGGTGCTCGTTTGATTTCCAGTGTTCCAAATTCCTGGTGCCATAACACTAAAAGCCTTGGTTCGTGGACAAACGAAACCCATTTGAGGCATCTGTGAGAGGCCCCTTCTGCATTATACATTTTTAAAAGTATCACACGCCACAGTCATGGTTCCCCCAAAGAATACTGGGAACTGTAGTCTTTAAAGGGTGCTGAGAGTTGTTAAGAAACCCTCAGAGATCTTCAATTGCCTGGGAAGAGGGAAGATTGCTAAACCACTGAGAATTGCAGCTCTGTGAGGGTAATGCACACCGGGTTGACCCCTCATCCAACAAGGCCTTATTATGGACCAAGCTGCATTCAATAACAATACCACAAAATTTAGGGGGCACAGGGGAAGAGCAACCAGAGTCCTGTGGACGAGGGGAAAATGGCGTGGAAGCAGCCATACCCTCATCCACCACAATTATCCTTCCTTCCTTCATGGAGGGTGGCTCAGTGAACAAGTAATAGCTATGATAGCTACATGGAACTTATTGGAAGCAACCAACAGGACATTTCATCACATGTGGTGGGAATGTAAAAAAGTGAAAAGCTTCTGGGAAATGATATATAACGAGATGAAAAAAATGTTGAAATATACATTTATAAAGAAACCAGAAGCATTTTTACTGGGCATTGTAGGAAGTGATATAAATAGAAAAGAATATAAGCTGTTTTTATATGCAACAACACCAGCAAGAATATTATTGGCACAAAAATGGAAGCGAGAAGAATTATCGACGAAAGAATAGAGGATGAAATTAATGGACTATGCAGAACTAGACAAACTAACAGGAAGGATTCGAAATCTGCAGGACCAGAAATTCACAGAAGACTGGTGTAAATTTGAAAAGAAATTGTGATGATCAGACTACGTTTGTAGGTTTGCAAGAAGTTTTGTGAGGTGAATTATTGGAACTATTGCAAAAATGGATAAAGGGGAGGGTGGTTAGTTAAGATAATTAAAGGCAATATGAATTTAAGAAATGCATAAGAAGTGATAAAAACGGTGGATCATCAGAGGTGCTGATGGAAGTCCAAAAAAGACTGTATAAGTGGTGCAGTTTTCTGGTATGTATTATAATTTATATGTTAAAATTAATAAAAAATATTATAAAAAAGGAAGCAACCAACAGACAACGGCCACGAAATCCAAGTTGTGCTCATAGGCTTCCCATAGTTATATTGTTGACCACCAAAGGAGACAGAATGCTGGATTTTTTGGTCACAAAAATCACAGAACCGAAGAATGAATTATAAGCTACCTATGATCAATACAGAAAATCCAGACCTAAGGCATTTTCAACAGATGGTTGCCCAGCTTCTGCTTGAAGACAGGGAATTGGTTCCACTGTCTAACTGCTCTTACTGTCGAGAGGGTTCTCCATGCAGAACTTTGCATTTGTCTCTGCTGAATTTCATTTTGTCATGAATCCAAGTTCTCCACCCTGTTAACTTCATTTTGAAAATATATTTCGGTTCTTCCAAGGTGCCAAATTAGTCCTCCAAGCTTTATGCCACCTGCAAACGTTTGTGCCATCTGCAGACTTTATGAAGATTCCTTCCACCTCTTCATCCAAGATAAAAATGTTAAAGAACACCAGGCATGACAGAGCGCTGCAGCACTCCACTCAAAACCTGCATGCAGAATGAAGATGAGCCATTAATGAGCAGTCCGTGTGTAGTTTTTGAACCAAAAGTGAATTCACCTGATGGTACTATTGCCTATCCCAGGCAAAGGCAAACTCAGCCCTCCAGATGTTTTGGGACTACAACTCCCATCATCCCTGACCACTGGTCCTGTTAGCTAGGGATCATGGGAGTTGTAGTCCAAAACATCTGGAGGGCTGAGTTTGCCTTTGCCTGGCTTATTCTGTATTTAACAAGTTTGCTAACAAAATATCATGAAGGGCTTTCATTTCAAACAAACCCCATAATTCAAGATGGCGACCAAGTTGGTGTCTTGAACTTATGCTTTCTATGGCTGTACAGTGGTACCTCAAGTGAAGTACTTAATTCGTTCTGGAGGTCCGTTCTTAACCTGAAACTGTTCTTAACCTGAAGCACCACTTTAGCTAATGGGGCCTCCCCACTGCCACACAATTTCTGTTATCATCCAGAAGCAAAGTTCTTAACCCAAATATTAATATTTCTGGGTTAGCGGAGTCTGTAACCTGAAGCATATGTGACCTGAGGTACCAATGTACAGTCAAACAACTGAATTCTGGCCTGAATAAAACGAAAACCACTCTCAAAGAAGAGTTCTATACAGTGGAACCTCGCAAGACGAAATTAATTCGTTCTGTGAGTTTTTTTCGTCTTGCGATTTTTTTCGTCTTGCGAAGCATGGATTTTGGAAAAGCTTCAAAAGCTCAAAAAAGGCTACCACACCACGTGCTATGAGTTGCTCCTCGAAGTCAAGTCACAACTGCACCCCCTGAATGCACGGTTTTAAGAAAAAGGAAACAAACTTGCAAGACAAAGGAAACAAACTTGCAAGACGTTTTCGTCTTGCGAAGCAAGTCCATAGGGAAAATCGTCTTGCGAAGCAACTCAAAAAACGAAAAACTCTTTCATCTTGCAAGTTTTTCGTCTTACGAGGCATTCGTCTTGCGAGGTACCACTGTATTGGAATCAAAGAGAAAAAGCAGGGGGGATAGAGGTATTGGGTCCAACTTCTGAGGGAGCTCTGAATGGGTAAATACGAGGCAGCTGCTGAAGGAGAATTTCAAGGAATCACATCACTATAAAGTATTTATATACACCATGTTTGTGTTATTGAGTTTAGTAGGATAGAACCACTGGTAATCCTTCTGTTGATAGAAGATGGAAAAACTAAAGTCAGCAAATGAAAGGAAGCCTTCAGCTTTTAGCCTCAGAAACTTGAATAAAGTGAAATTGCTGAAGATAATGTAGAAAGCAATGCAGGCCGACAGGGACATTCTACAGCATAAAGGTTTACAAGGCCGGTGGAGAAGCAAACATTTGAGGATTTTGCCAACGTGCAGGATCAGTGCTCAAGTGAGCTGATATTGTATTTGACAGAAACGAAGAAAAACAGAAACACATGCAGATTCACGTCAGTGCAACAAGTGACGGACAGCAACCGTAGAGAGTCTTGGCAATGCCTGAGAAAGAGCTTGCTTGCTCCCTTTTTATCACTGGATCTCACATTCATGCCAGAACCTTGAAGTTGTTGTTGTTGTTGTTGTTATTCAAACAATTTATACATGGCTTAAGCGGTGTACAAGATCTCTAAGCGGTGTACAAGAAATAAGATGCAGGAAAGGTAAAAACTGGTTAAAATTACAAAACTCCAAGCTGCAATTAAAATGCTTGGAGGATAAAAACATATTCCGTGAGCACTGGGAATTCCACAAGGAATTTCTGTCTGACCTTAGCTGGGCCCGTTGTTGTTCAACGTCTTTATAAACGACTTGGACAAAGGGTGTTCATCAAATATATCATCACTGTCTTGATACCATAAGATTGAATATCAAACCTTACATTAGAGCTGTAAAAAAGCGTGCAGTGTGGAAAACCAAGAAGGGACAGTATAATTTTATACTATATTGCTTTCAGACCAAATTTCCCCTTAACCATTATGCCTTCCTGCAGAGATATATATAGGAACAAATACAGCCCCAGCAGCCCTGCCAGCCTTTGCTATGTCTTATAAATTTGTTATAATATTTGACTTTTATTATTTTGAATAATTTTATCATTTTGAAGTAATTAATACATTAGATTTGTTTTTTATGCATATATTAAATATGGACTGTAGAATTGAGACACACACACACATACCAAGTGAAAATGCACTTAATTTTAAATCTTACAGTCACATCTTAATCTTATTTAGGAAATGTATTCATTTTTCTAGTGAGCTACGGCTGATTAAAAAGCAACCATCTGTTAGAGTTGAAACCAGCACTGAAGGAGCTGCCTATGGTGCTACAAATGACACAAACTCTAAGGGAAAAAAATTGTCCAGTAGCGCCTTAGAGACCAACTAAGTTTGTTCTTGGTATAAGATTTCTGTGTATCACAGCGGGTTGGCAACCTAAGGCCCATGGGCCACAAGCGGCCCACGGGAGTTGTTTAACCGGCCCCCGAGCCAAGCCGCCCGCTTGGAGAGTCCCTGCACACTGCACTAAGCTGGCGCAGCGCAGCGACTCGCTTCTGTGGCGCCGGAAATCGTGTCTGCACATGAACAGGTGCTGGAAATTGCATCTGCGCAAACGTAGATGCCGGAAGTCGCGGGCGAGTGCGCATCCAGCCCACGGAGGGCCCAGGCGAGGTAAACCTTGCCAACGAGTGGTGTATCTGAAGAAGTGTGCGTGCACACGAAAGCTTATACCAAGAACAAACTTAGTTGGTCTCTAAGGCGCTACTGGACAATTTTTTAATTTTTTTATATATTTCGACTGTGGAAGATCAACACAGCTAACTACCTGAATCTAAGGCAGAAATTTCACACATTAGACGTATTTCTGGAAAACATACAAGAGGAAAAAGAGGGTGTCAAGCAAAATGAGAGTACAGTGGTACCTCGGGTTAAGTACTTAATTCGTTCTGGAGGTTCGTTCTTAATCTGAAACTGTTCTTAACCTGAAGCACCACTTTAGCTAATGGGGCCTCCTGCTGCCACCGTGCCGCCAGAGCATGATTTCTGTTCTTATCCTGAAGCAAAGTTCTTAACCTGAAGCACTATTTCTGGGTTAGCGGAGTCTGTAACCTGAAGCGTATGTAACCCGAAGCGTATGTAACCCGAGATTGAAAAGTCTGCAAAGTAAGATTTTATTGTGCCTGGCAGTGGCAGGCTAATGATAGGTGTTGCGTAGCTGCTGCCTCAACCCCAGCTAGGTCTGTGACTCAGTCCAAGCAGCAGCCACACACACACACACACACACACACACACACACACACACTTTGCCTCTTCCACCACTCCCTTTGGGCTGCTTCTGTTTGCTCAATGGGTTTCTTACTTGTCCTCTCCCTTGGAAATCATGTTGTTGTTGTTTAGTCGTTTAGTCGTGTCCGACTCTTCATGACCCCATGGACCAGAGAACGCCAGGCACTCCTGTCCTCCACTGCCCCCCGCAGCTTGGTCAGACTCATGCTGGTAACCTCGAAAACACTATCCAACCATCTCGTCCTCTGTCGCCCCCTTCTCCTTGTGCCCTCCATCTTTCCCAACATCAGGGTCTTCTCCAGGGAGTCTTCTCTTCTCATGAGGTGGCCAAAGTACTGGAGCCTCAGCTTCACAATCTGTCCTTCCAGTGAGCACTCAGGGCTGATTTCCTTCAGAATGGAGAGGTTTGATCTTCTTGCAGTCCATGGGACTCTCAAGAGTCTCCTCCAGCCCCATAATTCAAAAGCATCAATTCTTCGGCGATCAGCCTTCTTTATGGTCCAGCTCTCACTTCCATACATCACTACTGGGAAAACCATAGCTTTAACTATACGGACCTTTGTTGGCAAGGTGATGTCTCTAAATACCACCAGAGAGGCTCAAAGGCAATTTTAGTCTCATATGCGGTATTAACTAACAGCCTTGCCAACTTAAACACTGCTATCACAACTGCAGAAATGGTGCTTAACCCCAGTTAAACTTTCATATATGCATAAACATACTGCCAGTGGTGTGGGACACAGGCATCTATAGGCACTTGTGGTGGACATGACTGACTGACGGTAAATTTGAGGGAACAAGCGTTTAATGAGATAAGTAAAATCACTCATCAGTATATCAAAAAGCCTCCAGAGCTTGCATTACTGAATCTGTATTTAAATGGGAATTGGTACTTGGGGGGGGGGGGACGACCACTACAGTCGTACCCTGGAAGCTGAACACCTTGGCTCCTGAACAAATCAGCTCCCGAACGATCGAAACCCGGAAGTGAGCGTTCCGGTTTTCGAACGATTTTCGGAAGCTGAATGTCCGGCAAAGCTTCCGATTGACTGCAGGACGCTCCTGCAGCCAATCAGAGGCCACGCTTTGGTTTTCAAATGGTTCCGGGAGTTAAACGGACTCCTGGAATGCGTTCTGTTCAAAAACCAATGCACCACTGTACTTTGATTTCTCCTAGTGGCAGCATTTTAGTTATACAGACACCCTGGAAAGACTTAAAGGTGCGAACCTGAACACTTGGTACAAGAGAGTATGGTGTATTGCCCTTACAGAAGAACAAGCACAAACTGAGACCAGGAAGAGGAACACAGCACAAATACACCTTTGCAGGAGAATGGTGGACCTTTATTTCATTCACAAATACTCCAGAAAACCAAGTATCAGTTCCAGAGGTGAATCACTTACTAAGAACGTGTTTTACTGATGTATACTGTTACAAGTTGTGGTGAGTGTATTTTCTGGGGTCCCTGGGAAAATTTCATTGGTTTTGTTGGCTATGGGTTACCTTTATTTCCACAATGTATATGTGATGATTTTGAAAATAATGCAAATAATTTTCTTTAAAAACCCAGCCTTATTGACTCATTGAAGTCGCCGAGTGATAAGGGATGACCTCTAAGTCACTGGTTTTCAACCGGTTGGTCAGGACTCATTAGCGGGTTGCGGCCTGATCCAAAGTGGGTCATTAGAGGCATGGCCACCATGCAAAAAAATGGTAAAAGAAATGCAGGTTTGGGTTAAAAATGGGTCCTGGATCTGAAAAGGTTGAATTTACCTGCTCTAAGTGACTTGTTCTATGGCAACCTTGATATCCATATCAGAAAGAGTTGAACACGTATATAATCAGGGAAGAGTTAGAATCACAGAATCATAGAGTTGGAAGAGACCCCAAGGGCCATCGAGTCCAACCCCCTGCCAAGCAGGAAACACCATCAGAGCACTCCTGACATATGGTTGTCAAGCCTCTGCTTAAAGACCTCCAAAGAAGGAGACTCCACCACACTCCTTGGCAGCAAATTCCACTGTCGAATAGTTGCTATTTCATGCTCATTAATTCAGCCCCAAATGTTTGTGATGTTAGAAAGGATCGTAGTTTCCTGTTCTATAATAAAATATGAAAGGGGGGAAAGGACTTAGGTTGGTAGAAAATGAAATCACCATTAAACTATTGAAGGAGGAGGAGGAGGAGAATGCTCCTACTGGTCTGTGTCTCGGAAAAGGAAAGGAAATATATCCCTTATTCCTCAAACAAAAAATGGCTAAGCATATGTAGCTGCATTTGTGCAAGTCACTGCCTGTTACTCGCTTCTCTTTCTGCCTCGTTTCCCTTCCCTCCCAAAGGAACGAGACCTTGGGGTCATAATGGATAGCTTAATGAAGAGCTTTACCCAGCATGTAGCAGCCACCCAAAAGGCAAATTCCATGCTAGGGATCGTTAGGAAAGGAACTTAAAATAAAACTGTCAGTATTGTACTGCCATGATACAAATCTACAGTGGTGCCCCGCAAGACGAACGCCTCGCAAGACGGAAAACCCGCTAGACGAAAGGGTTTTCCGTTTTGGAGGCACTTCGCAAAACGAATTTCCCTATGGGCTTGCTTTGCAAGATGAAAATGTCTTGCGAGTTCCTGCGGGGTTTTTTTTTTCCTTTTTTCCCCCTTTTCCTAAGCCACTAAGCCGCTTATCAGCTGATCCGCTGATAAGCCGCTTAACAGCTGATCGCTAAAAGCCGCTAAACCGCTAATAGTGCTAATCCACTAAGCTGTCAATGGGCTTGCTTCGCAAGAGGAAAAAACCGCTAGACGAAGAGCCTCACGGAACGGATTAATTTCGTCTTGCGAGACACCACTGTATGGTGTAACCACACTTGGGATGCTGTGTAAAGCTGTGGTTGCCTCCCGTGAAGGATATTGATGGGGTGGAAAAGATTCAGATAAGAGCATCCAAAATGATAATGAAAAAGCAACTTCCTACTGAACTCAATGGGACTTACTGCTGAATATATTGAGATATATAGAATTGTGCTCTTAACCAACCTGCCATTCCTGTGTAGGCAGAGCAGCAACTCCATCAATCAATATCTGAACTCAAAACAGTCTTTCGCACTTAGGGAGTTCACATCTACAAAGAGGAACTTTTAATAGTTGTGTAGAGAAGGCCATTTCAGCAAGTATGACAAACTATACCTGCAGAAGATCCCTTAAAACTTTCAAAGATGCAGGAGCCCTGATCGCTTCAGCCTCAACACTGAACATGTGAAAAAAAGAGAATAATGTAATCCTTGCATGTGAGAATGGATTCTACAGGAAACTGGTCTGCCAACCAAAGCCACATTTTATATCTGTTTTGTTTGTTTTAAAACTGGCAGCTTGCTTCGTTGATTTTCAGTGCCATTATACCAAAGTGGTTTGAGGATTACGGTCAACATTTGTGAAAGCAAAATAATAAATTCAGTCCACATGAGAAAAATATTGAAGACAGAAATGTCGGGGGGGGGGATTGCATTAATTTGGAACACATGAGGACAAATGAGAAGGAATTCAAAAATGCAGAGCAAAAGGAAGAAATGGGAACGAGTAAACAATGCAAGGAAGGAAAGAAAAAGAAGGAAACAAACATATCAGATGCAAACTTGAATAGATGCAGTAAAGTCTTTTGGAAGGAAACTGGGCAATGAAATGATGCTACAGGGTGAAAAATGGGCAGCTCTTAGAACAGGGAACCTTTTCCCCGTTGAGGACAGAATTCCTTCAAGAGTAAAGCTGTTGGGACCACAAGCCCCAAGTGGCCAAGGCCAGCCCCAAACAGGCCGGGGGCCAAATCGCCCCCACCCACCGCCATTCTTACATACACAATTTGTCACCACACGTACACTTCTCATTCACACACATCTTACAGGGACGGGTCACGTATTTTTCCTTCCGCGGTGAGAAAGGGCACGGAAAGCAAAACCATGGATCTTCCCACCCAGGACTTTTCCCGCACGCGAAGGTCGCTTCAGGGGCCAGGCTGCAGAGCGCACCGCATATCAGGAGGCACACGGATGATTCGATGCAGCCCACGGGGGAGATGTCCCCTGCTACCACCTGAAATGATAAACCTATGGGAACAAAGCCTGTCATGTGCATTGTAGTTCTCAAAGTTACATCAGCACCACATCCTGTAAGACAGAGTTGTTCCGCCTGGCCTTTGGCTTGGAATCAGTTTGATTCCCTCCCCCTCTTTCTTTTTTCCTTTCCCCTCCTGTGATGAGGCTGCATTTTCATGTTTTAATGTTGTATTTCAATCAACTTGTTTGTATTATTGGTTGTTAGCCACCCTGAGCCCGGTCTTGGCTAGGGAGGGCAGGGTATAAATAAAATTTATTATTATTTATTATATATCTAATAAGGGATGTGGGTGGTGCTGTGGGTTAAACCACATAGCCTAGGACTTGCCGATCAGAAGGTTGGCGGTTCAAATCCCCGCAATGGGGTGAGCTCCTGTTGCTCGGCCCCTGCTCCTGCCCACCCAGCAGTCCAAAAGCACGTCAAAGTGCAAGTAGATAAATAGGTACCGCTCTGGCGGGAAGGTAAACAGCGTTTCCGTACGCTGCTCTGGTTCGCCAGAAGTGGCTTAGGCATGCTGACCACATGACCCGGAAGCTGTATGCCGGCTCCCTCGGCCAATACAGCGAGATGAGCGCCACAACCCCCAGAGTCGGCCACGACTGGACCTAATGGTCAAGGTTCCTTTAATA
The DNA here is from genome assembly GCF_951804945.1 of Podarcis cretensis. Classification (NCBI taxonomy): domain Eukaryota; kingdom Metazoa; phylum Chordata; class Lepidosauria; order Squamata; family Lacertidae; genus Podarcis; species Podarcis cretensis. The sequence continues at coordinate 7,496,047 of NC_137174.1, forward strand.
AAGTAACATCTTCCTTAATGTTTGTCTCCTTGTTGTAATTCCTTATTTTCAATCACTTCAATCCTATATATATCTTTGACAATTTTTCAATTAGCACCCTCATCTCCCACCCTCCCCCAAGACCCATTGCTTCCCTCCACCCAGGTGTGATCTTCTTTACATACTGTAATTTTGTTGTTGTTGCATTACCTGCTGTTTATATTTGTTGTTCCATCTTTATTATGATATTATCCTATCTCCTTGCACCCTTTAGGCTATTGCATGTTAATTTTTAAGCTCCAAAACCAACTCTTTTCATGTAAACCTTTACACATTCCCACTCTTTATAGATTTTTTGATTGGGACAACCTCTAATTCATGCTATTAACTTTGCCATTTCCGCAAATTCAAAAATTTTGGCTCTCCATTCTAGTAATTCTGGTATTTTGTCTGTTTTCCCATTTTTCGGCACTAATATTCTGGCCGCAGCTGTTGCATAAAGGAATACATTCCTTCTAAAAGCCAGTTTTCAATATTCCATACAACCCAGATAAGTTGCCATATTTCAAACCGTGAAAAGTAGTTGGTTTTTTGGCGAAGTTGTTGAGGTTTTTTTTAAATTTTTTGCCCTAAGTTGAGCTTTTTCCCATATGTGTCCGGGAAATTCCGGATGTATGGCAACCTTACGATACTAACTTTTTTGTCCACGCTCTAGCCTGACTCAAATGCCTAAACTGGAAAAGTTGAAGACCTTTATATAGAAGTCTCTGGGGGCCAAGGGCTGAGACCGCAACTCTTCCAGTATTTTCACTGAAAAAAAATTACACATTTCAACAAGTAATTATTCTGAGAGAAAAGACAGTGTGGGGAATTAAGAGAGAATATGGTGCTAAAATTGTAGCAGCTGTTAATGGAACATGCTCACAACAGGGAACATCAATAGTTGGAATCCAGGCTTAGGTTAGCAAATAAGGGAAGAAATCGGAATATTTGTTCATGGAAATATGTGATGTAGTGGACTAGGACCTTAACGACCAGGGTTCAAGGCTCCCTGGGTGAGCTTGGGTCAGTCACTTACCATCTCTCAGCATAATCTACACTACAGGGTTGTGAGGATAAAATGGAAAGTGGGAGGAGCGGGCATGCCACGTTGAGCTCCTTGGAGAAAATGGGGGATATGCATGTAATAAAAGGCAAATAAATAAATAACAGATGAGAAGATAACCTCTACTCCTCAGTGGGCCATCAACTGGAGGGCAAATGTTACAGTGAATGTGGCCATTTTAAAAGTACAGTGGTACCTCGGGCTACAAACACTTTGGGTTACAAACTCCGCTAACCCAGAAGCAGTACCTCGGATTGAGAACTTTGACCCAGGATGAGAACAGAAATCACGCAATGGCGGCACGGCGGCAGCAAGAGGCCCCATGAGCGAAAGCGCACCTCAGATTAAGAACAGTTTCGGTTTAAGAATGGACCTCCGGAACGAATTAAGTTCATAACCCGAGGTACCACCATATCTCCCCACCCCTCAGGTATCTGACTGATACTCCAAGATTAGGACTTTTAAGCAAAATATTCTGGGCCTTACAGGAACCTAGTCACTGTATTAATTGGTAGCATGTTCAGCTTCTGTCCTAGGAATGTCCAGGAATGAGCAGGTCTCCCAAGAATGGGAGTGGAGAAGTAAAATACTGCACTTGTCCACGCAGTCAACTGCCTAACCCCAGTGTTTTGGCAGTCCAGCCCACATTAGGGACCATCACACACTTTATTATTTATTTAATGTACACGTCTCCTCCCTTGAAGCACCCTGAAGTGCTTTACAATCCAAGAATCCAATGTCTCACCTGCACACAGAGACATCTCTGCATCCCTCCTCCATCCCAGAGTGCCTTCACACTCCAGATGATGTACAGTCATACCTTGATTCTCGAATGGTTCTCAAATCGGCTCCCGAATGCCGAAAACCCAGAAGTAAGTGTTCTGGTTTTCAAACGTTTTTTGGAAGCCAAACTTCCAACACGGCTTCTGCAGCCAATCAGAAGCCGCACCTTGGTTTCCAAACAGTTTCGGAAGTCAAACGGACTTCCAAAACAAATTAAGTCTGAGAACCAAGGTTCCACGGTATCTAATGCTGGGCTTTTCAGGCAGGAAATGTAATAGTTGACCTCACTTTCAACTGTGTAAAAATGTAATGGATCAACTAAACTTTAAAATTTGCCCAAGATTTCTAGGAGACGTTTTGAAAAGGGGAAGTAAGTGTCAGCAATTGTGTGTAATATTTGAAAATTATATAGTGCACTAAAAGGGAAACTTTTATATTTTCTCCTTTTGTTTCTTCTTCTTTTTGTACAGTTGCATGCTAGAATGAACATACAAAGGCGCTAGCTGATGCGGTCGAAGTAGAACTCAATGTCGTTTAGCTGCTATGAAGTGGAACCTGACTGTTAAGTCATTTGTGGTGGAAGTGCAATCGCAGTAAGGCATTTATTCAGGCCAGAAATCAAAGGAAAAACTCGTGGATTACCCAACTACCCCTTTTGGCCCTTATTTGACTGGTTTCCTAAACTGGATGAACACAAAAAGGAACAAACATCCCACTTTCATCTAGACATACAGTCTTCCCAAATGTACTATTACGATTTCTACATATGCCAACGTTTACGAAAACTCATATAGCGGAAGCACACTCCCTTTCCTTTTCTGACCAAAATGTTTATAAAAGACAATTTCTCCAATATCAATGATAGGATCCAAACGATCACAAAGCAGGGGGCAAAAGAGACAAAGGGGAAATGTTTAAAAGTACAAAAACTGTATTTTTATACAATTATAAACCTATAAACTGATTTCCGTTTACAGACCCATTTCCAAGATGGAGATTGCAAATTTTTAAAAGTCCCTGCTAGGAGCTACGGACAGAAGTTTACAAACCTAGGGTCCTGTGTAGCTCATTCAGATGGGAAGGGAGCAGTGTGGTTTCTTGGGGGGTACTCAAAGGTACACAGTACCAGCCCCTTTTTTTCTTTTTTAAAAAAGCACTGGTTAGGAAGACAGGTCATTTATCTGAGTGCCGCAGATGTCAAAAGTGAGTTTGGTGGGAACACAAAAGAGCTTTTTGAAGTGGTCACACCCAGATTTTGGAATTCTTTACCTTCGCTGCTTGGCCTCACACCTTTTGATGGCATTTGAGTATCTGACTGATTTTAATTCTATGTTTTCTGCTTCTTAAAGATCTGGTGAGGGGCTGTCTTTATTTTGGTTTGTTTCCTTGACTGTGATGTTTACGGTATATTGTAACTGATGTTTTTATAGCCACCTTGAGCAATATTTTGTTGGAAAGGCAAATATGAATATTCCAAACAAACAAATACCGGTAAATGCAATTCCTCTTAATTTAAATAAGGGTGTGTTTTTTCCTGGTTTCTATGCACACTACCTCACAGTCCTCATGCTTAGAAGGAAGAAAATGACTGATTTTGACATAAAATGTAAGTAACAAAAACTAATTTAAAAACATTCCCAAAAGACAGTCCAACATAAAAACTATTATTGGACCCCAATAAGTTATTTCAGTCCCAAAAGGGCACATACAGGAGAGCCTTGTGTGCTGAGCATTTCTGTCACTATATATCAGAATGCCTACTAGAGACAAATCTGTGGCTGCAGGTGGCTGCAGAAGAGATAAAACCCATCAATCCAGAAATTTTGATTGGGTTATCAAGGAGCCCTAGAGGTAAAAATGAAATCAGGAGCCAAGAACAACCTAGATAAAATATTGGGCTCATAGCAAATATCGGAAGGGATCTGATACAGTGGACCCTCTGGATAGGAATTTAATTCGTTCCGGGGGTCCGTGTGCACCCCAAGAAATCTGTACCCAGAGGCCTGCTTCTGTGTATGCGCGAGTGGCGAAACCCAGAAGTATACTTCCGGGTTTGCTGCTTTTGCAACCCAAAGTTTACATTACTCGAGGAAGGACAGATCCTGAAGCTGAGACTCCAATACTTTGGCCACCTCATGAGAAGAGAAGACTCCCTGGGAAAGACCCTGATGTTGGGAAAGATGGAGGGCACAAGGAGAAGGGGACGACAGAGGACGAGATGGTTGGACAGTGTTCTCGAAGCTACCAGCATGAGTTTGACCAAACTGCGGGAGGCAGTAGAAGACAGGAGTGCCTGACGTGCTCTGGTCCAGGGGGTCACGAAGAGTCGGAGACGACTAAACGACTAAACAACAACAACAACAACAACAATATAACCCGAGGGTCTACTGTATACCATATTTTTCTGTGTATAACACGCCCCCTATTTTTTGGAACGCAACAAAGATTTTTGGGGTAGAAATTCCCCCAAGTTGTTGAGGGTTTTTTTTGGGGGGGGGGAGATTGCCCAGAGTTGTTGAGCTTTTACTGGGGGGATCACCCCCGCCAATCACCAGCATGCCAGTGGAAGTTGAATGCGTCGCCGCTGACCATTTCCTGCTGGCTGCTGCTACCAATCGCCCGCCCCCACCCCCTGCTATCCATGTATAAGACGAGCCAGAATTTTTGCCTATTTGTTATAAGGAAAAAATATCATCTTATGCACGGGAAAATACGGTACCCTAATAGCCTAACAGGGTTCTCTCTTTTCAGAAGAACACAGCAATTAAGAAGTACCATATTTTTTTGCACCATAACACTCACTTTTTTCCTCCTAAAAAGTAAGGGGAAATGTCTGTGCGTGTTATGGAGGGAATGCCTACAGGTGGCATGCCTACGGATTTTCCTCCTCTAAAAACTACGTGCGTGTTATGGTTGGGTGCGTGTTATAGAGCGAAAAATACGGTAATAAATGTGAATTGTAAGAACACTAAGTCCCCTCTTGGAGCAGAACATGGCTCCAATATACCATCCCCATTGCACTTTGTCTCTGAAGTCATCTGTCCATGCAGGAGAAGGCATATATGGACCAATATCCATGCTCTTTCTCATCCCCTACCTGAGATGCAGACATGTCGGCCTCCACCTGCCGTCTGAACAGATGTAGCTCCAACACACAGGCTTACATCCTCAGAACTAGGCTTTAATAATATTAAGGACTGTTCCGTGTACCTTAGTAATTTCAGTGGACTTAAGCCAACTGTGCTGGTATTCTTTTGGGAAATAATCATAGCATAACTATGTTTGATAGTGTAGCACAAGATAAAACAATTGGAACTTGCATTCCATTTTTTAATAGGAATATTAACAGTGCTGGTATACAGAAGCGCTATTAACTTCCAGTTTTAGGCAGTTTATAAAGTCAAAAACTACACAGGCATATTAACAACAGCTGCTACTGCATGTGGGATCAAGTGTTTTCACCGCGCCTGGGGTAAGCGACACTGGTGGGAAGCGCTTAAAATAAGCAGGGCTTACTTGCCACTAATATGAGGGCATCACCAATAAGATTAATTCTGTAACACTCAAGGGCTTATTTCTATAGATAGAAATAAAATCTGCCTTTTATTGAGCGCTCAAAAGTAACCAATAGTATGGGCACACTGTATCCAAATTAAAAAAGCAATAAAAGAAACAGAAAAGAGCAACAACCTTGCAGCAGGAAAAGTTGGATTATATGAATTAATGCACATTTAAATGCATGCCTTTAAAAAAAAAATCCTTACTTTTCGCATATTTTGTTCTGGTTTTGCTGCTCATGGAAAGAGGCGGGACACTGAAATCTGGAAACGGAAATCTTACTTAGCAAGTCCTCTAGCTTCTGAAATTTTATCAAACATAATTTTTTTAAAACTACAGATGCAAGAAAGTTTCTGGCTTATTTTTTCAAGACAATGCTGAGTTTTCAGAAGCCAAATTATCTCCTCCCCCCAATAATTCAGCAGAATTACAGCCCCCATACTAGCACAGTGCAGAGCCCCATCCCCAACTTTCAAAATAAACTTTTGCTCTCCACACTTTCAAGGGGACCACAGAAAATTTGGTGAAATTGCAGGAGGGAGAAGGAGCTTGTACTTTTATTCTTAAATACAGATGGAAGAACTGTATGTTTCCCTTTTTGAAAACTCACTGCACGACCTCTCTGTGGTTTAGGGCTTTTCTCACAAAAGATTACCTGTTGGCGGCATTTTCTACACTTTCTGTAATGACTATATGGCCAGGCAACATCATGTAGTCACACGGTCATTACAGAAGCACAATGGGGAGGTGATGCTTTGTGCCATAGGGAACGTGTCTGGGGAGTTTCTCAGCATTGTAAAAAGGAAGAAAAAGAGCACTCTGCCACCTCATAAAATTTAAGAATGCAAGCATTGCCCCCACCCCACAAAAAAACCTCCAAAGTTCTCCCCTCACCCCACTGGCCTCTATCCAGGGCACTTCTATTTGCCCCCACCCCACTGAACTACTGAAAAAGATTGGAAAGAAAGCTTTGGGATAAATGTGCTCCTTGCTTACCACTTCTGATGCTCAAGACCATGTGCTGGAGACAGTGGCATAGCGTGGGGGGTGCAGGGGGGCCCGGCCGCACCGGGCTCAACATCTGGGGGGGCGCACTCGTCGCCTCCGGAGTCGCCGAAGAGCCTCGGGCGCAGGCTGTAGCAGAGCCCCATGTCTCGCGGAACCGACGAGCTGTGCGCGCGTCCGGGCTGAAGGCGTCCGGCAGCCAGCGGCTCTCAGCGCTCGCCTCGGAGGGTGTGCCAGGCAGCCCCTCCTCACAGCCCAGCCGCCGCTGCTGCTGCAGCTGCTGGGCCATGTTGCATTTTCCTCGCCTCTCTGCCCTCCTCCTCCTCTGGGCAAGCGGCGTCGTTTGGGCAGCAGCGCCAGTGGCAACTCGCCTCAGATCACCTGATACGGACCCGCCTCCGTCGCCGTGGTTACCTTACTGTAAATACCCCAGCCCAGGCAGCAGCAAGAAGAAGCTGGCAGCGGCGGCAGGTTAGGGGTTAGGGGCGCAAATTACTTGCCTTGCCCCAGGTTAGGGGGCGCAAATTACTTGCCTTGCCCCGGGTGCTGACAACCCACGCTACGCCGCTGGCTGGAGAACAAAATGGAAGAAGAGTTCCTTCTTCAGATTTCTCTAATTCCACCCACTACAGCAGAACTCTAACTACACTGCCTACAAGTTTGAGCTATAGATAAATGCCATATGAGGGGCAGAAAAAAATTGATCCATTAGCTGCCTGCAGAAAGAACGGTGTGGCAGGATTTTCCCTGCCTTCTTGGCCTGACAGCAGCCACGAAATTAAAAGACGCCTGCTTCTTGGGAGAAAAGCAATGACAAACCTAGACAACATCTTAAAAAGTGGAGACATCACCTTGCCAACAAAGGTCCGTATAGTTAAAGCTATGGTTTTCCCAGTAGTGATGTATGGAAGTGAGAGCTGGACCATAAAGAAGGCTGATCGCCAAAGAATTGATGCTTTTGAATTCTGGTGCTGGAGGAGACTCTTGAGAGTCCCATGGACTGCAAGAAGATCAAACCTCTCCATTCTGAAGGAAATCAGCCCTGAGTGCTCACTGGAAGGACAGATCCTGAAGCTGAGACTCCAATACTTTAGCCACCTCATGAGAAGAGAAGACTCCCTGGAAAAGACCCTGATGTTGGGAAAGATGGAGCGCACAAGGAGAAGGGGACGACGGAGGACGAGATGGTGGGACAGTGTTCTTGAAGCTACCAGCATGAGTTTGATCAAACTGTGGGAGGCAGTGGAAGACAGAAGTGCCTGGCCTGCTCTGGTCCATGGGGTTACAAAGAGTCGGACACGACTAAACGACTAAACAACAACAACTTGGCCTGAACGTTGTCACCTGCTCTGCTCCCGGATCTGATCAGGGACGATGGCAGCTCTGCAGAGGAGGGCCCACTCTCCAAGCCATAACTAGACATAACTACAGGCTAGTCCCCAGTTACACGGGGGTTAAGTTTCAAGGCACCACATGCGCCAGCAGGAGATGCATAAGCCTGCCCCATTCTTTCTGCCTCACCCCCTTCCGGTGTTGAACGTAATGCACGTCAGTGGTCGCACACATGCTAAACAAGCACAAATGGGGTGCATTGCAAGAATGGTAACTTTTAAGAACTGTTGCCTGAGCTTCCCTCCCCAACTCCTTTCTTCCCATCTCTTTTATATGTCATTTTTTTTAGGCCATTAAGTCTGGCGACAGGGACTGCTACACTACTGGTTTCTGCAAGCCACTCTAAAGAACAGAGTAGAAATCCTTTAAATTAATAAAAACACAGAGCAGTCCAGAGTTTGCCAGTCTTAATTCTCCCGATGCAGATGGTGGGGATAGCTTAGCAGATTGCACACATGAACAGAGTACATTTCTCCTAGGGGATCTGAGGGTACAGCGTTAGAAACTGAGAGGAGCTAGGAGCTAAATAGCACCTTGAAACCTAAGTTAGGGGCACAACAACTGAATGTCTGGACGTGCTTCTTTATGACAAGAATACAAAGCTGAAAATGAATGAACTGCAGCTAAAATATTATGTTCCTTTTTCGCATGGCCCAGTTCCTTCCCCTGCCCACCCCACTAATATTCTTAAGGGGGTCTCTTCTCCAGTCTTCAGAGAGTAGCTGGAAGTGGGGAGGCAGAAAAAGATCGTCCTTTCCTTCCACTCTGCAGTTTTAATCTGAAATCTTAGGCACAGTATGGCGCCCAGAGCACAGAAACTATTCGCCTTAATGAAATTCCCTGCTGCAAAATGCTCCTAGAACAATGGGAGTTTTGAACACTGTGAAGGGTATGGTCTGAAGTCTAGATGGAACCATGGAACCTTGTGCACATTACCTGGGATTCAGCCATGACAGAAAAAATTGAAATATAAATGGAAGAAAAGGGGGCAGGGACTATGGGGATAAATGTCCACTTACTGTTGCTGTCCGTGAAGAGCAACTGAAGGTTGCTAGTGTGTGTCATAGCCATGCAAAAACACCAGGGAGCTGTAGCAGTTGAAGTTTTGCTCAGTGAAACAGTGTGGAAAAGGACAAATAAGTTTCCTGCGTTGCTCTCTTTCCTCTAAGACATGGGTAGGCAAACTAAGGCCCGGGGGCCGGATGCGACCCAATCGCCTTCTAAATCCAGCCCGCGGACCGTCCGGGAAGCAGTGTGCTTTTACATGAGTAGAATGTGTCCTTTTATTTAAAATGCATCTCTGGGATATTTGTGGGGCATAGGAATTCGTTCATTTAAAAAAAAAAAATAGTTGGCCCCCCACAAGGTCTGAGGGACAGTGGACCGGCCCCCTGGTGACCCCTGCTCTAAGAGCATTCCTCCTCTGTCCTTCATCCACAGACACTGCTGCTTATCCACAGACACTCAAAAGTATGCTCATATTAAACTCCAGCAGAAACACATCTCCTTTCCAGTTCTCAAAAATCCTTGGTAACTTAGCTCCTGGCTGCAGAAGGGGCATCCCCCCCTCCCTGTCTCCCAAATCCATTTCTCACAGAAACTCCCGACTGATTATTTTGCACCATAGTACTGAGAAGCATGACTGCATGTGCATGTGTGACAAAGGAAAAGAAAGCACTTTATGGATGCCAGATGTTTTGCATCACAAGAAAGGACCCCTATTCCAGACCACAGCGCAGTCCATAGAACATAATTGGATACACATTCCCATGGCATCCGCTCTGCCCCCAGCATTCCAAGACCCATTCCCCATTCACAGTATTTTATCAGACACAATGAAGTGACCGTTCCCCAGCTCCGGATAACAACGGTTCGGAGGGAATCCCCGTCTTCACAGACTTCTGTAAGGCAGCCCCTACAATTTGCATGTACAGTCCCACATATGCAGAGTATTCTGGAAGTGAAAAGGAGGAAAAAATGATTGTCCCCCCCCCCAAAAAAAAAATACACTCCAATGCAACATTCACTATCCAAGGACAAACTATTAATGTGAATAAAAAATTAACTGCACAGAACCCTGGGATATATAGATAAAAAACACCCATTTCTATGGTGGTGCCCTAAATGCTAAACACCCTCCCCTAAAATATTTATCTGGCACCAACCTTGACTCCTTTTCAACACCAGGTAAGAGCTGGTCATGTTCCTTAGGGATTTATGAATTGTTAACTCTGCAGCAATAAAATGGCAGTCAGCTCCTCTTTGCTTTAATATTGTTGTTGTTTGTTTTCTGTTGTTTATTTATTGTTGTGAAATTTTAAATAAATTCTTGAGCTCAATTTGACATCAGACGAGTTATAAATAATTTTAAATAATCAAAACACACAAAATACTGATCATTCAGTGGTAGCATTTAGCATTTAGTCCGGGTGGAGAATACTTTAGAGACAACTTCCCTTCATCAAACCAGAGCCAGCACTATAATTAGGCAAAGCAAGGCCACTCACCCCAGGCAGAGGATATTGTGATAGAATTAAAGAGCAGCAAAATGCAAACTATTTGGTTTGTTCTTATATTTTTACTAAGGAGGGCATAATGCATGTTATGCTGCTGGCAGTAAAATGTTTTCAGTCCCCACTGCATCAAACAATGTTCAGCGCAGAGCCTGCTGCCATCCCAAGAAGCAGGGATTTTACAACTGGTAGCATCCACTCTGTGGGACTCATTGCCTAGTCTCACCATGCCTGTTTGCATGGAATAAAGTAGAGTCCTTTTTTTTAATTCCAGAGGACTTCAGGGACACAAAGCTGACTGCTAGATCTTATGATTCTGTTTTAAGCTCCTTAAATTCCCCTCATTATGACAGGCCAGGTTTCTCTGCAGGGAGGACCTGTGTATAATAATAATAATAATAATAATAATAATAATAATAATAATAATAATTATTTACTATTTATACCCCGCCCATCTGGCTGGGTTTCCCCAGCCACTCTGGGCAGCTCCCAACAAAATATTAATAACAATAAAGCAATAAAACATTAAAAACAGGGCTGCATTCAGATGCCTTCTAAAAGTCAGATAGTTGTTTATTTCCTTGACATCTGATGGGAGGGCGTTCCACAGGGCCACCACCGAGAAGGCCCTCAGCCTGGTTCCCTGTAACCTCACTTCTTGGAGGGAAGGAACCGCTAGAAGGCCCTCGGAGCTGGACCTCAGTGTCTGGGGGGACGATGGGGGTGGAGACGCTCCTTCGAGTATACAGGACTGAGGCCGTTTAGGGCTTTAAAGGTCAGCACCAACTCTTTGAATTGTGCTCAGAAACGTACTGGGAGCCAACGTAGGTCTTTCAGAACTGGTGTTATATGGCCTCGGCGGCCACTTTGTATATTTCGAGGATATCTTGAGAGTATGACAGCCCTCTAGCTGGGGAAAAAATGTCATCAGGGAAAACTTGGCCCTTAGCTCGACAGTGTCCCAAGTGAAGCATTTTACTTTGTGACATAGAAGTGAATAGTAACTTCAGTTGAGATTTCATTGCTGGGGGTTAGACTAGATGGCCAAGATGAGATACTGAGGTCTGGGGCTTGCTCTTGAACTCTGTTCTTCTGGGTCCTCCAAACACACAAACCATCTCCCGGTGTCTCCATGGCACAGCTTGATCTCTGAGAGTCCCGCCTGAGCCTTCTCCAAAGTTCTGCATGGCTGTACACACGTCACACATTTTTTAAGTCCTTGCAGTTGCTCGCCTTACTCTGCAAGGGGTCAGAAATAAGGAAGTTTTCAAAATAAAGGGCTGACCATTTAAACGGCTGGCTGAGAAACGGGGGGGAAAGTCACCTGCTTCTCAGAGCTGCTTCTCCCCCTAAAGGCAAAAGGGAACATCACCAAACTGGTCCATCCAGCTACCACCACCACTCCCATGTTCAAAGGTAACCGTGGCATATTGTTCACACTGCAATCACCTGCGCAAAAATAGCACCAAAGTAAACAGTCCTACACCAGCTGTTAAAAAGCAGAACGAAAACAACATAGCAGGTTGAATATTGCACACGAGTGTGGCTTACAAGTGAGGAAGACACTAAAGCCCTCCAGCTGCTGGGCTGTAACTACAGTGGTACCTCAGGTTAAGTACTTAATTCGTTCCGGAGATCCATTCTTAACCTGAAACTGTTCTTAACCTGAAGCACCACTTTAGCTAATGCGGCCTCCTCCTGCCGCCGTGCCGCCAGAGCCCGATTTCTGTTCTTATCCTGAAGCAAAGTTCTTAACCTGAAGCACTATTTCTCGGTTAGCAGAGTGTGTAACCTGAAGCGTATGTAACCTGAAGCGTATGTAACCCAAGGTACCACTGTACTGTACTATCAGCCTCAGCCGGGAGGGAAGGGGGCTGTTTTCCAGCAATGTCTGGGGGACCATGGGCTTCCCTACACTTGCAGGAATGCAATCAACTAAGCTCAGCCTGGATAGCTCAGTTGGTTAGAACATGGTGCTAATAACACCAAGGTTGCAGGTTCAATCCCCAAATGGGACAGCTGTATATTCCTGCATTGCGCTAGATGATTCTCAGAGTCCCTTCCAACTCTAGGAAAGACTTGTTAATTTTATTATCAACAGAAGTATTTGCATACTACTAACTTACGTAAACTATCACATTCACAGCACATAAAGAAAAAAACACACAGCACCAATGAAACAGAACAAAAATAATCTTTAAAGAGCTGCATAGTCCCATCAACATAAGAGGTCTTCAAGACACATGTGAAAGTCAGTAGCCTGCCAAACTTCTGCTGGAAGAGTGCTCCACAACATGGGACCGTCAGTGCTAACTGCCTGGCTTCCAGTTGAGGCCAGTTGGGCTGCTGTGACATGGGGAACACCTGGGAGCACTCTTCCAGATAATTGTGGTGATCAATATGGTGCATAAGGGTTCGCCACAGCAGTGAGGCACTGGCCCATGGCTTGCAACCCCTCCTGGTTCAGATGTTATGGAGAAACAGCGCTGGAAATCTCCTAAGGACCATGTCCAGTGGGCTTTATGGCATCAGGGATGAAATGGTGCTTGTGGAACATCATGGCACAAATGCCAAGGGGAACAGAACACTCCACTAGTCCTCTCGTCTAGATTCAATCATAAGAACAGAACCACTGGAATGCTGAGCCTTCACCCAGGCGATCCAGGAGAACACCTAGGACCCTCGTACTTACGGGACCACCTCTCCTGGTATGTCCCGCAGAGGACCCTAAGGTCCATGAATAACAATAGCTTAAAGGTCCCGGGCCCTAAGGAAGCCAGACTATCCTCCATCAGGGCCAGGGCTTTTTCGGTGATGGCTCCAACCTGGTGGAATGCTCTGTCCCACAAGACTAGGGTCCTGCAGGACTTGATCTCCTTCCGCAGGGCCTGTAAGACAGAGCTTTTCCACCTGGCCTTCAATTTGAATTAGCCTGATCCTCTATCCCCTTTTCCTTTTCCTCTTCTATGAAGAAATCCTTTCTAGGACCCCACATTTAAATTCTTCCCTGGTCTCCTTGCTGGCCCTAGCAGGACCAACTTGGCCAGTTAGCCCTGGTGATCATTTGATGTCTACTGACTGGATTTTGATTTTGTTTTTTCCAAAATGGCCCCTGAATTTTTGTATTTTATTGATATTGATGCTGCATTTTATGTTGTATTTTATGCTGTTTTTAAGTCGCATTTTAATCAATATTTTATATTTGCTGTTAGCCGCCCTGAGCCCAGTTTTTAAAGTATTATTATTATTATTATTATTACATGGTCAAAGGCCATTGAGAGAATGAGAAAGAGTTAATAGGTCACAATTCCTCATCCCTCTCTGAATGAAGGACACTCACCAGAGCCACCAAGGCTGATTTAGTCCTGAAACCAATCCTGAACCCAGACTGAAGTGGATCCACCAATTTAGTGTTATCCAGAAAGTTATCCTGTTCATAGAATTACAGAATCACAGAACCATAGACTTGAAAGGGACCTCCAGGGCCATCTCCAGTGTCTGCAGTACAATTACAGTTGCATCCTATCTTGAGTCTCTTGATAATGCTATATGGGGATGAAGTGTTGTGAGCCACCGTACGTGTGTACACACACACACACACACACACACACACACACACATACACACCACCTTTCTAGGCAAGAACAGTGGCCTAGCGTGGGGGTGCAGGGGGGGGGGGCCGGCCGCACTGGGCGCAACATCTGGGGGGGGTGCACTGGCCGCCTCCGGAGTCGCCGAAGAGCCTCGGGCGCAGGCTGTAGCAGAGCCCCATGTCTCGCGGAACCGACGAGCTGTGCGCGCGTCCGGGCTGAAGGCGTCCGGCAGGCAGCGGCTCTCAGCGCTCGCCGCGGTCCCCACGTGTCAGGGCCGCGGAGGGCGCGCCAGGCAGCCCCTCCTCACAGCCCCGCCGCTGCTGCTGCAGCTGCTGGGCCATGTTGCATTTTCCTCGCCTCTCTGTCCTCCTCCTCCGGGCAAGCGGCGTCGTTTGGGTGGCAGCGCCAGCGGCAACTCACCTCAGATCACCTGACACGGACCTGCCCCCGCCGCTGTGGCTACCTTACCGTAAATACCCCAGCCCAGGCAGCAGCAAGAAGAAGCTGGCAGCGGCGGCAGGTTAGGGGTTAGGGGCGCAAATTATTTGCCTTGCCCCGGGTTAGGGGGCGCAAATTACTTGCCTTGCCCCGGGTGCTGACAACCCACACTACGCCGCTGGGCAAGAAATCTACTCAAAGCCCACTAGGTCATGATGGCGAAGTACTAAGTTTGAAAAATTAAAAAAATAAATATAAGTTATTTACTTATACACCACCTCTCAAAACATACTTTCCCAAACTGAAAGAGGACATTTTATAGAACAGTTATTCAAACAGACCCATTGCACACATGGGCAACAGAGCAACGAAGGGGACAGCCATTTCTAAAGGCTTACAAAGATGCAGAGGTGTTAACATCTGCGCCAAGCATAGAAGCCTGAACTATTACAAGCTTGTGGCATGAGGTCTGAGGCAGTAGAGGGGAACTGGGAGCTGGTGGAGGAATTCAAAAAGGGGAAATGACATGACCATACCCAAAGGCAAGAAAAAATGATCTCAGTTTACAACAGCGTTTGTCTGGAGGGAAGAGGAGGCAATGTGGGTGCATGGAAGCTGTTAAAGTAATAAAATGCAGCTTTCAGACAAATGCAACAGCAGACACAATTTCTCTAATGCTGCAATGCATCCACCCACCCACTCAGCACTCAAATGATGGGCAGCACTAAAGCATTCACAGTAATGAAAAACAATAAAGTACCAAGGCAGAGAGAGTGGTTGGGGGTATACCACAAGTATCAGAAGTTCCACTGGTATTTGTTTTAACAAGATGCTGAATTATTTCAATGTGACGAGGGTCAATGGAACATAGCTAAAATTTACAGACTGCATTAATCTGGGACACGTCGTAAACAATAGGGCAATAACCAGAAGAACAACAAGACAAACGGATCAGGGAAGGTTAAAAAAATATGGCGAAAAATCAAACATTCTAGGCTGGAAAAAATTCCAAACAAATACATATGAGAGAAAATAATATAAAACACAACCAGGCAAAATCTGTATGGCGGTATGGCAAAAAAAAAAAAGTATAGTGGGGAATAGTTGTCCTGGATACGATTCTGGGATATGAATACTAGAAATGAGTTTGTAATGTGAAAATGGTTTGGAGGGAAAAAAACCTCTGGCTCAAATTGTAAAGGTAAAGGTAAAGGTAAAGGTACCCCTGCCCATACGGGCCAGTCTTGACAGACTCTGGGGTTGTGCGCTCATCTCACTCTAGAGGCCGGGAGCCAGCGCTGTCCGCAGACACTTCCGGGTCACGTGGCCAGCGTGATGAAGCTGCTCTGGTGAGCCAGCGCAGCACACGGAAACGCCGTTTACCTTCCCGCTAGTAAGCAGTCCCTATTTATCTACTTGCACCCGGGGGTGCTTTTGAACTGCTAGGTTGGCAGGCGCTGGGACCAAGCAACGGGAGCGCACCCCGCTGCGGGGATTCGAACCGCTGACCATGCGATCGGCAAGTCCTAGGTGCTGAGGTTTTACCCACAGCACCACCCGTGTCCCTATTGGCTCAAACTGTATGTTATGATAAATGCACAGGTGCCATCTGAACTGAAAGTTGCAAATCTATTCAGTGGCATAGCGTGGGTTGTCAGCATCCGGGGCAAGGCAAGTAATTTGTGCCCCCTAACCCGTGGATTTGCACCCCCTAACCCTAACCCCCAGATGTTGCGCCCGGTGCGGCCGGCCCCCCCTGCACCCCCGCTACGCCACTGAATCTATTTACTGTTCAAAGGATTCTAATAGACTCGATCCCTCACGAAGTTCTCCAACACTGCATATTTACCTAACAACATTTTGTCCCTGCTTCTTAGGAAGCTCTCAAAGTAGCCTATCATTATATCAATTAAGCAATATTCAAGTGACATAAAATCAAAAGCAACAAAATTTAAACATTCTAGAAATATATATTGCTGAACCCGGCCTCTCGTGCAGCCGCTGTTCATTTCAAAAAACCTTGCACAGAACAATTTCCAAATGGATTTTGCCCAATGTGCTCAATAGAGCATTGCTGATGCACAATAAAGATGGGATATTGTAAGTGCCTTTTATAAATGTAAATTGCAGGCATTTCCTAGAAGAGAAACCAAGAGGGAGTGGCTTATAAGGAAAAATTAGATGGTTACTGAATAACTTGGAACTAAAAACATGGATAATCAGAGAGGAGAACGCTGCTGCAAAATAGTGAACACCAATGTAGGAAATAAACTGTTTAGGATAACTAGTAAGCTACATGAAGTAACAAGACCACTGTTGATTAGACAAATGCTCATTTATTTCAGCAGTGATAGTGGGTGGAAATCTAATAACAAATGCTGAAATAATTACCGTATTTTTCACTCTATAAGACGCACCAGACAACAAAACGCACCTAATTTTTGGAGGAGGAAAACAAGAAAAAAAATATATTCTGAATCTCAGAAGCCAGAACAACAAGAGGGATCGCTGTGCAGTGAAAGCAGCAATCCCTCTTGCTGTTCTGGTTTCTGGGATAGCTGCGCAGCCTGCATTCGCTCCATAAGACACACACACATTTCCCCTTACTTTTTAGGAGGGAAAAAGTGAGTCTTATAGAGCAAAAAATACAGTAAGAGTTGAAAAAAAGAACATTTTTAGTAATACGCCTATATTAATTACCTTCTACCAAAATACATTTGCCACACGTACAAGCCGCAGATGCAGTACTGTAATGCTTATTGAAATGCAGAGAAACCATTAGTCCACAGGTTGAATGTGGCCCATGACACCTTCCCATCTAGCTCACAGCAAGATGGAGCAAGCTTGTTTTCTGCTGCTCCGCAGGCTAGGACCCGAATCAATGGATTCAAGTTACAAGAAAGGAGATTCTGACTAAACATCAGGACTAAACTTTCTGACTAAACTTTCTGACTAAATCTAATAACAAATGCTGACTAAACTTTCTGACTAAACTTTCCGAGAGGAAGAGCTGTTTGAGAGTGGAACGGTCTCCCTCGAGAGATTGTGGACCTTCCTTGGAGGTTTTTAAGCAGAGGTTGGATGGTCATCTTTCATGGATGCTTTAGCTGAGATTCCTCCAGCTCTCCAGGTCTATGATTCTATGAACCGCTCCTCAAGATGAAGAAGCAAATGTTCGCCTTCCCCTCCCGCTTCGCTGCTTGCACACACCCCGAAACTGCCCTCACACTACAATTAGGCTTGGGGGGGAAAGTCATCCGCTGGTTCCCGGAGTCTAATTTGTTCACGCCTAATTGTGGGGGTGGGTGGAATGTTCTTCCTGGAAAGTGCAGCTGGAGGGAAAAGGAATAACCCTCCTTCCCCAGCTGCAAGCTCCAGGAAGATCACATGCCACCACGTGAGCAAATAGGCTTCAAAATGTGAAATATGTTTTTCAACCCGAAGTGCTGGGTGGGGAGAGAGAGGGCACGTTTGTGCACGTGTGGGTGCACATGGTTTGTGGGTGGGTAACCATGTCTTATGGGATGCAGGTGGCGCTGTGGGTTAAATCACAGAGCCTCTTGGGCTTGCTGATCAGAAGGTCGGCGGTTCGAATCCCCGCGACGGGGTGAGCTCCCGTTGCTCAGTCCCTGCTCCTGCCCACCTAGCAGTTCGAAAGCACATCAGTGCAAGTAGATAAATAGGTACCACTCCAGTGGGAAGGTAAACAGCATTTCCGTGTGCTGCTCTGGTTCTCCAGAAGCGGCTTAGTCATGCTGGCCATATGACCCGGAAGCTGCATGCTGGCTCCCTCGGCCAATAAAGCGAGATGAGCACCGCAACCCCAGAGTCGGTCACGACTGGACCTAATGGTCAGGGGTCCCTTTACCTTTACGACAACAAGAGTTCAAGGTAGTATGCTAGAGTCATAATTACCCCCCAATATATGTATCTGAAGCACAACAAAAACCTGCAAAAATCATTTAATCATAGACCACAGTGGGAGAAGCATTAAGAAAAAGAGGCAGGAATCAGACAGTATATATGTGGACTGTTACTGGATAAAGTGACTTTTCTTCTTTAAGTTCTCCAAGTTCTTAACTTAGCTGAAGGTTGTCACCTAAACATCTAGCTGAAGTGACAACCTTGAGCTAGGTTAAGAACTTGGAGAACTTCAAGAAGAAAAGTCTCTTTATCCAGTGACAGTCCACATATATACTGTCTGATAATCAGTCAGTCCATTATCTGGAAAATAAAACTTTAGAGCCGTCTTGCCCAAAAATGGCAACTAGACATTGCGTTTTGGCGACTTTAACCCTGGTTTAAGGACCCATTTGGCACCTAGCTTATATGTCTGAGTTTCTAACACTGCTAAGTGGTACACAAGAAGCTCAATGCAATGAAAACAAAAAATGAGTTAAAACAGGGAAAATTCGGAACCAGCAGGACCAGACTTTCCTAAAGGAATGGAAGAAGTTTTCGACATATCTGGAAAGCAATCATAATCAATTGACATCGTTTGTAGGGTTAAAAGAAGTTTTGTAAGGAGTAATTTATAAACTATTGTGAAGAGAATTAAGAATAGATGTATTGGAAATTTGAGTTTATAGCAATAACTATAGTAACAAAATGCATAATTATAAAGACTTTAGAAAACCATCAGTCGAGATTGAAGGAAGTCTCAGGCTGTGATAGCCAAAAAATTCAAAAGGATGTTTAAAAGGATGTTATGCAGGAAAATATGTGTAAAAACTAAAAAAAAAATTATTTATAAAACGGTTAAAATCAGAATGCCTGCTGGATTTTTTTTTTAAGCCTTCAGTAGCAGGGAGGGTACCTGTTTAACCTTACCTTGGCCCACAATACTCAACTCACGGCTTCTGGTGGAGACAAGGAGAGCATCCTGGTGAAATTATGGGATAGGCATGCTCCAGCAACACTATAGTACTCTAGGGATGAACAGTCCAACCATTTTACCTAGCCTAGAATTGGGGGTTGCTTCCTCAGTAGAGCCCTTTAGTGCACCACAAAAAAGAAAGTCAAACTAAATTCTGTTGCTCTGAGAAAAAGACCTACTTAGCCATTAGGTCTACTTGTATTTAAAGACCACATAGATCAGAAGACGCCACAGCCTTGCCTGCTCCACTCCCAATCTTTGCATGTTCAGCTCAAAGGTCTAAGGAGGGATTCTGAACATCTTCAGTGCTTAGAATACCCCTTCAGGTCTTCACATTCAGTATGCAGAGATCTGAAGTGGAGCCTGCGGGAATGTTTGTGGCAAGGACAGCATCTGTGCCCCTGCTTTCCCTCCATGCATTTGCTGAGCACCAGCAGACCTAATGACTGGACAGAGCTGACAAAATATAGACCAAGACTTACCAAAAAAATTTTTTAAAAAAAACTTAGACAAAAGCACATACCAAAGGTAGGTATTTTGACGGCACTAAGGAAGTGGTTAATTAAGAGGCAAGCAAATGAATTTAATTTACAGCGAAGTTTCAGGATGCAATCCTGTATGCTATTTGGTACATTGAAGTCCTACTGAACTATTTCCAGATCTAAAATGACTAACCAAAATGCTCTTTTGCCGGTAGGAAATAAAACCAAGAAGAGCACCTCATAAGGAGAAAAAACAATTGTCCAGACCAATAATGATATCTAATATTTTAATAATAATAATTTATTATTTCTACCCTGCCCATCTAGCTGGGTTTCCCCAGCCACTCTGGGCGGCTTCCAGCAGAAGGTTAAAAATACATTAAAACATCAACCATTAAAAAACTCCCCTAGACCATCCAAAGCACTTCACACGGCAGCGTCAATACTTACAAAACCCTGCAGATGTAGGACTGAGGCTGAAGGAGTGGTAACATGCCTAATGTCACTTTGTGAGCACATGGCAAAAGAAATATGAACTTGAGATTTGTTTACCATCCAGTCTTTCCCAACCCTACCGCACAATCTGAAGAATAATAGCTTTCTAAGTGATACACATTTTGGACCTTATCAAGGGTGGGTGGAAACTATTGGCAAAATAAGGCGGCACAATCACAGATTAATATTTGATTAATTTTTTTCTCCTCCAGGATTACAATCTTTGGAGAGAGAGAGCGCGCGCACTTATTGGATGCTGAGTGAAATGCCTACTCCTTTAGGAATAGGATAGCGGGGGAGCAGTGGCTCACCAAACGTTTGAGGCATACAACCAAATTTGGAATCTGCACCCCAAAACACCCCACTCAACCTGCTCCAAACTGTGCTCTCCCCCCCCACACACACTAAACAAAGCCAACTATTTCCATAAATTTTCTTTAAAAAACAACTAAGAAACCCAACGAACAAAAAACACTGCCAACTTAAGATGAGCATTAAGCGTCTCTCATGTTGGCTCAAGCCAATTCTTTCCACAAACCTGGAAAACTGGAAGCCAAGCAGATGCTTCTATCCTCCATGGGCCCACCTTTCCCTCGGTCTTTCAGGGCCAAATCTATGTGGGGATGGTGAAGTATCTGGGACTAGCAGACATGCCCCCATATTATCCCGGTCCTGTAGTTCCTTATGGAACCTCCAGACCTTACTGTTTTGCTAGAGCAGGGATATGGGATATTTTTCTCAGCCTGAGGACTGCATTCCCGCATGGCCAACCTTCCAGTTGGGGGGAATCACATTAAAGGTAAAGGGACCCCTGACCATTAGGTCCAGTCGTGACCGACTCTGGGGTTGTGGCCCTCACCTCGCTTTACTGGCCGAGGGAGCCGGCGTACAGCTTCCGGGTCATGTGGCCAGCATGACTAAGCTGCTTCTGGCGAACCAGAGCAGCGCACGGAAACGCCGTTTAGCTTCCCGCTGGAGCGGTATCTATTTATCTACTTGCACTTTGACGTGCTTTCGAACTGCTACGTTGGCAGGAGCAGGGACCGAGCAACGGGATCTCACCCCGTCGCGGGGATTTGAACCGCCGACCTTCTGATCAGCAAGTCCTAGGCTCAGTGGTTTAACCCACAGTGTCACCTGTGTCCCATATGTCTGGGGTAAGTGGAGCCAAAGGCAAAACTGGGCAGAGCAGCAGGTGCGAGTCTTACATTCGTACAGTACCTATATACCTATATTGGAGCCCAGGTGGCGCCTTGGTCTAAACCACTTAGCCTTGGGCTTGGTCAGCGGTTCGAATCCCTGTGATGGCATGAGCTCCCGTTGTTCGGTCCCAGCTCCTGCCAACCTAGCAGTTCAAAAGCATGCCAAAAAGTGCAAGTAGATTAATAGGTACCACTTTGGCGGGAAGGTAAACAGCGTTTCCGCACGCTGCTCTGGTTTGCCAGAAGCGGCTTAGTCATGCTGGCCACATGACCCGGAAAAACTGTCTGCAGAGTGGACAAACGTCAGCTCCCTCCACCTGTAAAGAAAGATGAGCGCCGCAACCCCAGAGTCGCTTGCAACTGGACTTTATACCTATATAAAGGACAAAGGTTTCAAAAGTTTCTGAAACCCAGACATATTTACCCATCTCCATCTAGGCAAGTTAGAGTCATTATCATCGTTCAAGATCACATCCCTGGCAAGGGTATTTGTGGAGCAAAACCATTAACGGGAGATCATTATCAGGATTTTTAAATGCTATAAAATGTTTTTATTTTATTGTACACATTGAATTCTTAATGAGCGCCTGAACTTTAGCTCCTGCACATCAGGGAACATGTATAAATCTCTGGCAGATAATTTACACTTTGATTTGCTTTTGAGTGGGGAGGTTCTTTAACATCCGTCCGTATTTAATGTACTGTAGTTTCTGCAGAGGGCACAAGGAGAAGGGGACGACAGAGGACGAGATGGTTGGATAGTGTTCACGAAGCTACCAGCATGAGTCTGACCAAACTACGGGAGGCAGTGGAAGACAGGAGTGCCTGGTGTGCTCTGGTCCATGGGGTCACAAAGAGTCGGACACGACTAAACAACTAAACAACAACAACAGTTTCTGCAGAAAATAGCTTCTAGTGAGCACCTATTTCAGACAAGCCCACCACAGGAAAGACAAATCTTGGTTGCTAGCAAGGGAGGGAGGACAAACTACAGTACAGATTTTCCAAGGATTATAAAAGGAATTGGAAGCAGGAAAGAAGAATGCACTAAAAGGAAGGAATAAAGAGCAACTCTTTAGCGCCCCAGGGAGGGATTCCTATAGCCCAGTGTCTAAAAAACTCACTTGTCAATCACAGCTCTGCTTTCACTCATTGGCCAAAAGCACCTATAGGGGTGGGTGGGGAACAGCCAGGCTGACTCATCCCATAGCTGCCTGCACATTTTGTTTCATAACAGGGGTGGGGATCCTTTTTGGCTCCACAGACCAGATCCTTATCAGGACTGGCCTCTCAGGCCAAATTTGACAGGTGGGAGGCCCCACCCACCTCTCAAAATCCCTTGCACAGGTTTTCCAGCTGGCTTTGGGGCGCTTGGGAACCTGCAGTTCCTTCAAAGTTAGGCAGCGCTCGCACCCCTGTGTGAGCCTCTGGAGCTTCAAACAGGAGTGGGAGTGCAAGGGGGTGTCTGAAAGCCCTTTGCAAAATCACTGTTTGAAGCAGCCTCCCCCTCCCTCCTGGAAACATTGCTCAAGAAGGGAGGCTGCTTCAAAGAGTGCTTCTGCAAAGCTCTTTAAGACAATCTACGCACTCTCACCTGAGCAATGGGGCTCTCTTAAAGCGCTTGGCAAAAGTGCTATCTGAAGCAACTCCAGGCTCCTGCTTTAAGCAAATGGTGGGGAAGGAAGGAAGGAGTAAGAAGCTTGCATTGTACAGACTACTTTGTCCTCTCACCTGCCTGCTTACAGGAGAAGCTGACATTACCACCCATGACAGCAAGTGGACATGATTTGGGGAGGTGTTATCTACTCTCTCATGTGAGTGTAAAAAACCTCAAAGTGGTGTTAGAGACTTAAATTATATATTAAAAAAGCTAAGCATCTGGGGCCCCTTGCAGATGTGGGTTTGGGTAGAATTCCTCCAAATGAACCATTATTATCTGGCCATGCTCCTTGAGCTACTTTCCTGTAGGGTTGGGGCTGGTAGGAGTGGAACCACTACTGCATCATGCCTCAAAACTCCTGCGTCATTCCACTGTCAATGGTGACAAAAGTTGCTGAGATTTCAAGGGAAACCAAGAGGGTTTCACTCCCTGCATCTCTCTTCCGATAAAGGTCATCAACCAGGGTAACCAAGGCTGTTTCGGTGCTAAAACTAGGCCTGAAACCAAGTGGTGATGAGTCTGGATAAACTGTTTCCTCCATGCACACGTGCAGCTGGCTGCCCACCACCCACCCCCTCATTTACCCAGAAAGGGAATATTAAAGACTGGGTAGTAGTTTTCTAAAACCTCTGGGCCCAGGGAGGGGTGGGCATAAATCCCTCCCATAAAAAGGCATTAACCAGGCATAGGCAAACTCGGCCCTCCCAATGTTTTGGGACTACAACTCCCATCATCCCTAGCTGATAGGACCAGTAGTCAGGGATGATGGGAATTGTGGTCCCAAAACATCGGGAGGGCCGAGTTTGCCTATGCCTGAACTAAACCACAGACCCATCCATTCAATCAGCTCCAACTAGATTTCATCTACCATTGTGGGAAGGGATCAAGAGGGCTTCTATCTGACCTTACTTCTGCAAGCATCCACAACAACCCAAACTGATACCACAGACTGTAACTAGTCAGTGCTCCAAGGACGTCTATTAGCTGTGGCTTCCAGTTTGGCACAGATCTGGGGGATTTTGCCCTCAAAATACATTGCGAATCTCTCCCAGCAGCCTACTGTCTGTTGTTAATAATGCCACGCTGGTTTGAACTAGCAGGTTCCAAGCATAAATCTGTGGGTTAACTGGACCATAAAGAAGGCTGATTGCCAAAGAATTGATGCTTTTGAATTATGGTGTTGGAGGTGACCCTTGAGAGTCCCATGGACTGCAAGAAGATCAAACCTATCCATTCTGAAGGAAATCAGCCCTGAGAGCTCACTGGAAGGACAGATCGTGAAGCTGAGGCTCCAATACTTTGGCCACCTCATGAGAAGAGAAGACTCCCTGGGAAAGACCCTGATGTTGGGAAGATGACAGGGAGAAAGGGATGACAGAGGACGAGATGGTTGGACAGTGTTCTCAAAGCTACGAATATGGGTTTGACCAAGCTGTGGGAGGCAGTGGAAGACAGGAGCGTCTGGCATGCTCTGGTCACGAAGATTCAGACACGACTAAACGACTAAATCAAGAAACGGAGTTGCACATTTTCACTTGGGTGGTTTGGATTCTTGTTCCTGATAACACATGGTGAACTCTTACAGTATTATGCTCTGCCCCAACCCCACCCCACACCGGAAATAGGCGGGCATACTCCTTGCATCTTCAAGACAGCTCACGTAATACTGTCTCTTAATGTTCTGCTCTCCCTTCCATTCAATCCAAACTCAAATGCTTTTGGAAAAGTGAGGATGTTTCTGGGACTCCGCTGCGCCAGTCAACTGCAACGCAAGCTGCCTCGCAGAATACCATGGCTCCCTTGGGACAACATCACTGCAAAGAGAGCGAGAATCAATGCTGCTCTGGGGTTCCCCATTCTGACCAGCAGCACAGTGGAAATATGCAAGATGGCGGCAGACCTTTAGGCCAGACCCTTCAGTTATTACTGTGTGCCCTATCCCACTGTTTGGAAATTACTGCCTTAGCTTTGTGCCTCAAACCCAGTACCTGCTCCTCCTGAACAGAACTATGGCTGCCAATGAAGCAAGTTCTGATATGAACTGCAGGGGGTGGATTCAAGCAAAGCAATTGAAGGGATTTTGAGGGGAGCCTGGAGCATTTTAACAGGATGAGCAAAACTTCTCAAGTGGGCTTTGTGCATCTTTCCATGAAATTTGACTCCTTTTGCCTACAAAACATTCCTGTCCCTCCAATTTCAGCTGGCTGAGATAGTAAATATATCATCTAGCTATTAGCTTCTAGTTCACCATCTACTACCCAGGCTACCAAATGCCTGATTTGTTTTTATTACGTTTGTACGCAGCATACAGGGGCGCAGGTGGCACTGTTGGTTAAACCACAGAGCCTAGGACTTGCCGATCAGAAGGTCCACAGTTCGAATCCCCACGATGGGGTGAGCTCCCGTTGCTCAGACTCAGCAGTTCGAAAGCACGTCGAAGTGCAAATAGATAAATAGGTACCGCTCCAGGGGGGAGGTAAATGGCGTTTACATGCGTTGCTCTGGTTCGCCAGAAGCGGCTTAGTCCTGCTGGCTACATGACCCGGAAGCTGTATGCCGGCTCCCTCGGCCAGTAAAGCGAGATGAGCGCCGCAACCCCAGAGTCGGCCACAACTGGACCTAATGGTCAGGGGTCCCTTTACCTTTACCTTTATGCAGCATACATGGTTGTCCCTACCTCTATAGTTTATCTTCACAACAACCCTGTGAGGTAGATGAAGCTGCCAGAGAGAGTAACAGACTCATACTCACACCCTGTGAGCATCACTGGCCAGTGGAAATCTGAACTGTGTCTCCCCAGTCCTAGTCCAACACACAAATCACTTTTTTAAGTTATTTTGTATACAGATGATAGATGTGTTAAATGCTCGATGAAGCACACTGAAGTGAAATTTTAATATTCTACTTTATCACTCACACAAATCTGTCATGAGAAAGACTAGATTTGGGGCAATTCATATGTTACCAACAACAGCGTACAAGCTGCTTCCATTCAGATCTCTTTGGCGCAATGGGTCAGTGTGTCTGGCTGTTAACCAGAAACTTGGTAGTTTGAGCTCACCCAGGGACAGCTGTGGACCGGATCTCTCAACTCTACAATTCTATGATGATCTACAATGATGGCTTCTTCCCACACTAGTGATCCTGTTGGGAACATGGTTCCTTACCATCTTTAACTGTCAGACAGATGATTTCTGCTTTGAATGGCTTTACAAAAAGAACTGGACAAAATTCACGGGAGATGCAACTTTCATTGATAACTCTGATACCTAAACTCTGAATCTCCATGTTCAGAAGCAGCGGCCTTCTTTTGAGTAACCAGATGCAGGGGGGGAAATGGCAGTCATCTTCCTTCAAGCATCTGACTGGTCAGTGTTAGAAACAGAATGCTCAACTAAATGGACAGTCTGTTCCATCAAGGCAGTTCTTTGCACTTAAATATCACAGTTTTCTCTACCTTCACATTATGATGGGAAAATATTCTGACATCATAGCCAGTTTACCTCATGTTTTCTTCCGTATTAAATACCAGCCCAAGTTCCCATTTGGCCCTTTATTCCTTCTTCTCCAGTACTAGTGATTGTTTATCACCAAACAAACTTCCTTCGCAAATTGAAAGGTATTTCCATGGTGAAGCAATACATTATTCCTTGTTCTATTGCCACACTTTGCCAGAGTTCACCATCTCTACAAACAACTGCAGCTGGCCTATATCCTCAGATCTCAACTACACTACCACCATATCCTTTTATTATGCCCTGTATTATTACCACAAGCATCTTACAACACAATGCCATTTGCAGCCTTGTGTGACCCTCTGAACACAGGTCACCTGCAAACAGCCTCTTGTCCATCATTTCTCCAGAGAACCCATTACAGTCATACCTCTGGTTGCAAACATGATCCGTGCAAGAGGCATGTTCGCAACCCGCAGCGTTTGCAGCCTGAAGCGCCGCGTCTGCACACGCACATGACACGATTCGGCGCTTCTGCTCATGTGCAAGCACCAAAACACGGAAGTAACCCGTTCCGCTACTTCTGGGTCCACAACCCGAAAACGCGCAACCCACAGCGTTCGTAACCTGAGGTATGACTGTATAACAATATTATGAGGTAGGTTAGCCTGAGAAATAGAAACCTCCCTAAGGTCATCCAGTAAGCTTGGTAGCAAACTGGAAATTTGGACCCAGGTCTCTGCCATTTAAGTCTTCAGACACCATACCACACGGGCTCTCAGAGTGATGCAGCAATGTTGCCATTAGGATTAGCAGTGAGGTGCATTGCAGGCCTCTAACTTCAAGATTACTCCTCAACTGGTTTTATCCTCCAGCAAACCCCAACTCAAGTCTGCAAATCAATTCACTGCAATTTCAATATAATGGGATTACCTGATGAAATAGGTCACTGCATGAAAGAACACAATATGCCTATTATTTTCCAAGGTGCCATGACACTTTCTCCCCAGGGTTTTCCAGATCTTCAGGAAAAAGACTATGCCACTTCAGAATTCCAGATCCTCCCAAGACTATGCCACTTCAGAACTTAAAGTGAGAGAATCACAAGAATGAATGTTTCCCTACGTCCAAAATAATGTCCTGCTTCTGGAAAACTAATGGTATATCAGGGAGACATGACAGTCTGTCAATTTATCTAGTGCATTCTTTTTCTTTTTTACTAGCTTTGTGTGGAGTTGGGGCTACAAACACACACACATAGTGCTGCAGTCCCAGAAGGCTACACTGGGCTTTTCTGTACACATAAAACAGGTCTTGAAGGCTTTCTTTTTGGTGGCTACTAAAAGCTGTCATATTATTTACATAGTAATAAATACCTTTTATTATTTGCATATTTATATTATTGTGTGCATATATAGCTACATACACCCAAAAATCTTAAAATTCAAGTTAATATCTAAATGTTACTATGCCTATAGTAAGTATGCCCCAGAAAGTATTAACTCATACCTGCTTTGACCACACTGTTGAAATGCAATCAGGATAATAACCGGTTTATATGCTTCCAGAGCATACTCAAGGAATTACTCTGCATATTAGTGGGGAACAAAGGATTAGTGAGTAAGTGTTTATAAATAAAAAAAAGGTCTTTTCAGTACTAGAACCTAACACTATATATCACGCGAGCAACCTTTGTTCCCCAGTTGCCTTTACCTTCTCTTTCCATTCAATGTCTTCTTCCACTCTTTATTACAAGCGTGGACCATTCCTTTCATTGTTCATTCCCCACGCCTAAGGGAAATTTGCACAGATCTTTTAAGTGCTTTTACTACAAAGAAGACCACCCTTCCTCCGTATCCTAGCCTTCCCACACCCCCACCTTTCCTCCTGCTCTCAGAACTAATGCCCAGGGAAAGCTGTCCCTCATTAACAAACAACTGTGGCTTGTCTTCCCACTGAACATTAAGGAGGGACATTAAGATACGCTCCGCGCAGGCCTGAGCCCCAAGCACCTCTTGGAAGTGCCACAACTTCCCTTGATAGCATTCTCAGCAGTGTCAAAACATTCAAGTCTGAATGTGTGTCCCTCCTGTATGTTGGATGCCAGTGAGCACACCTGCTCACTTTAACCTCCAGACCATAACTGTCAAGCGTCCCTTATTTGGCGGGACAGTCCCTTATCCCAGCGCCATGTCCCGCTGCTGTCCCTTATTGATGATGTCCCTTAAATAAGCTACTGAAGGTAATGGGGCCCTTTCTATGTCCAGCTGTCCTTTGTCAACAACAAATTGTTGCTGTTTTTTGTGTTGAATATATGCTATATGGTGATTTATGGACCTAATAGGTATCTAAAGCCATTTGCATGCAACAAAATATGTATTTTATCAAAGTAATTGTCGATCCCTTATTTTGGCTGCTGATCCCTTATTTTCAAATCTGTAAGTTGACAGGTATGCTCCAGACCAGATTTGCACCATACCTCTCCAATTTCACTTTGCTTCCATGTCAGCCCCAAATACAGCAAGAATCGGTTCCACCTGTAGGTTCCTGCCACTATCTTCCGGTCTTTAGGCTACCATCAGCTGGGGCAGACACCACAACCCAACCTTATTTACTTTCTGCAGGTAGTATAATGATAATGAGGTCAGTAGACTCCAGTGGCAAAGCTTCCCCGGAGTCGGGAAAGCACCGCTCCAGACAGGAAGCCAAAGGTTGCCAGAAAACAAGAAAACCAGACCTGTACACACACAAAAACGTGTGTGGGAGAGAAACAAAACGAGCAGGTGAGGGAACAGGATTCAGCCTAATCTTTTCCCAGGTGTGCCATTTTTTTTATGTGCAGAGTTTTGATTTATTTTATTTCGGGGGTGGGGGAGAAATTCAACATACAGACACACATACTCATATACCCTGAAAGACTTCAGGCTATAAAAGGGTTTACTGCTCTTCTAAATTGCCACTTCTTCCCTAAGAGGCGTGTTTAGAGATTACAGATTACGCTGCATTATTGTGGTTTTGCACCAATGCAGCTGGATCCCTGGAATGTGGTGTTTTTTTATGTATATAAAAAATTGTTTTTGCAAAGCTTGCATTTCCTTGCACGCACGTGGTCCCCCCAACTGCCTGGATGCTGGGGGCGGTGGGGGGGGGGGGTTGAAGACCTCTCTTGGAGATACAGCCTACCTAAGATCACCCATCCAGTCCGACTCTCCCGCACGCGCCTCGCCCCTGCTATACCGCGAGGGAGCTCGCGGGCGCAGCGCGCAGCCTCCGCTTCGCAGGCGCTGGGACTCCTGCTCGCCTCTCCAAATAGCTGCGCGCAAAGTGACCGAAGAAGCCGCCCGCCAGCAAACTTCATTCAAACCCAAATCCTGCCGTCTGTCCGTCCCGTCCCCCCGTCCCCCGCTCTTCTCTCCATCTATTTCGAGATCCAGACCAACTTTCGCCCTTTCCTAGTTTTTATTTTAACGGGGAGGATTAAAGGGCTGTATCTGAAAAGTATCCAAACCATGTCAGGATTGCGCTCGCCTCTCGCCGCCTCTCCCTGCCCGCAAGCCATCGGGCTGAGCGTCTCCCGAGAAACTCGGCGACTTTTGCAGGAGCAGGAGGAGGAGAAAGGCGGAGGCTCCTCTCGCGCGCCTTCCCTCGGGCGCCCCGACGGGGGGCTCATCCCCCTCCGCACCCGCGCACAGGACGGGGCGCACTCCGCCGACCCGCGGCCGCGCAAAGCTTGCCTTTGATTTTCTGGAAAGGAGAATGATTTGCGCCACGCGGGACATTTTTTCTTGGGGGGGGGTGTCCCCGCCTTCGTGAAAGGGGAGGGAGGAGACGACCCACACCTGGAACGGGCCGCGGGAATCGGAGTTACCTGGAGTAACAGAGACGGGGAGGGGGGTGGCCGGGGGGGGGGAATCCCCCGCGCGCGTCTTCCTTCCCCGCCTGCTTTTGTTAGGAACCGAGCTTGCTCGATGTCTCCTCCAAAGCTTGGAGGGGGGGGGAATCCAGGGGAACCCCCCCCCCCAGATTTCCTCGCGTACATCCCTCTTTCCCTCGGAAGAGGACCCAGCTCCCCAACCTGGGCAGCCCCGCGCGCGGGGGGCTGCGAGTCCGGCGTGGCTTTTACTCACGAGTAGGCAAGCCCGGTGCCCGAGTGAGGCCCAACCTCATCGGGCCAAGGGGGTGGGCTGGGTGTTTCGGCCCCCTCCCGCCACCCCCGTCCCCTTACCGTGGCAGAAGTGAGCATGGCATCCGCGGGGCCGTTTGCAGGGAAGCCGACATGAAGAGAGCGAGCTGGCTGCGCAGGATCCGGCCCTTGGAGAGGCTCGCTCGCTCGCCCGCCGGCAGCAGCAGCAGCAGCAGCAGGCGCCCCCCGCAACTTGCACGGCTCCGAGCCGAGAGACGAGCTGCAACCTCTGCGCCCGCGAACCTGAATCTGCGCGGCTATAAGAAACCCGCTCCGCCAGATGGCTCGCCGCCTTAACCCCTTGGCTGCCGCGCACTCCTCCGGCGCCGGCCCCTTGCAAATCCGGGCCGGGAAACACCAGCAAGAAACTCTCGGGGCGAAGTTTTCTTTCCCAGACTGATTTTTTTTGGGGGGGGGGAGAGGGGGGCAGCATTTGGATTGCTCCTCTTGCGCTCCCGGGCATTAAAAGTAATTTCAAGCCCTCGACTGGCATGTTTTACAAGGATGGGAAGTGGAGTTGGCATGAGCAAAGCTTGGCCGGGGGGGAAAAAGTGCGGTGCGTTTCCTCGGAAGCAAGCCCCACTGTCTCCCAGGAGACTTGCACCTAGGTAAGTGCGTGCAGGATGGCAGCCTAGAGGCCCGTCTCCCGTGCGTGCAAGGCTACCCGGAACTGACTTGCACTGCAGCCTGGAATTATTAGCATGGCTTTCAAGAATTGAGGCTGCAATCCTGAGCCCGTTTACCTGGCAGAAAGCCCTACCGAATTCTCAGTAGACATGCTTAGATTTGCACTGTTAATTCTCAGAAGAGATGCCAATGACAGCCCCGGTCTACTCAAAACGGTCCCATCAGATTAAATGGAGTTTGCGTCCATTTTAGTGGGTATAGGATTGCAGCCTTAACATCTATATTGACAGTGATCTACCTGCATCTACAAAAATGCACAGGGAGGCTGCAAATTGGTAGATTCTGTACCAAATACATTCAAAATATTGGGGGTGGGGGGTGAGAGGAATACTGGAAACTTTCTGACTCTCTCTTACAAATCAGATTTCAGCTTCTGGTGGCTTGCTTTTTCTCCTCTTTTGTTAATGCCTATAAGTCAAATGAATTCTACTGATACATATTTCACCAAAACTAGGCAAATGTTCAAGGTTTTATATGTAGGTGAACCCATTATGAAAATGGTGTGTGCAAAACAAGTGAATTCCTCAGCATCAATAGCAAAGGCCACTTTGCCGCCTCATTTTTCCTTGAATTTATCTCACTAGCTCACTAAGAATGGAGATGATAATTTTAGCTTGCATGCCTCTTTAATTCTCCCTCTAAATTTATACATGCTTAAATCATCGGGTATGAGTGTGTGTGTGTGTGCTCTTTCCTCAGCCAGATTAAAATAGAACGTGAAGAGCAAGTTGCAACCAACATCTTTGAGGTCACAGAGGACGATTTGTTCTGAGCAAACTTTCCCACCCAAATGTTGATGCTACAGAAAGTTTGTGCAGTTTGCATCCTTACAGAATAATGTGGATCAGCATACTTTCCTTCCTTCTTCCATGAAAAACTTTTATCCATTTCTTTACCATTTAGATTGTAGACGCCTCATGATAGAGAGCAGTCTTTTTGTCTTATCTCTACCCTTTCAAGTACACTGAGAGTGCTATGGTTATTGCAATAATATATTGTCTAAGCAAACCGTCGGTAGATCTTTCCTGTCCACCCTTCCGTGTAATTTCCTTGCCTATACTTTTGCACTTTTCATAAGCAACAGGCTTAAAATAGTTTCGCTTAGGTGGTTGTTCACATCTGCACATGCAGGGGATTATGAGATGGTAAAAAGGACTCCACCAGTTCAGATGGAGGACTTTATTATTATTATTATTGTTTCCCTATGCTACAAACACCATGGAAACAAACACCAGCACAGCAGGCAGACATCTGGGCTAAAAGCTTTATGCCAGTTTTCTATTGTCAGGGAAATTTTTTATATAGGGAACATTTGAAAATGCCACCCCAAATCTGTAGTATGACCCCATAGCTCATTCTACTGCTGAGCATTATATCAGTTCGGTCTGCTTCATGTGCAGCCCCAGCTTCTCAGCACCCACCCTCATATGGATATCAAAGAGGTGAATGTTCATTCTTAAGGTTTTAGGATGCCCAGTGTCAGAAATGACTCTGTCACAAGAGTTATTTCTCATTTCTGTAGCCCAAGGTGTGACAAATGTCCTTTGAAAATGAAGATCACACTCTGACAATCACCATCTTTGAGACTTTGCAAAACACACACTGAATATAATTCATATATCAATCAGAAATTGCACACACATATAATAAATCATACATATATCTAGTATATATATATATATATATTCCCCTATTAATGAATTAATGTTTACGCTCCATATTTTTACACATTGTACCTGCCTCATCATCATCATCATTTTCACCGCTTGTGTTGACTTTCACGGAGGAGGAAATCTTCCTTCGCTGATGCTTCTTAAGTAAACTTATTCTTCTGTCGTTCTCTGCTTATCCTCCAGTCTGTACGGAAATTTATCCACTCAACACTTTGCATCTTCCATCCAGAATGTAGTCATAATAATAATAATATTAATAACAACTTTTTAATTAAAAAAATGGTTCGCTTGGAGCAAAAATGTAATGCTCGCAGCAGCTCACTCCTGCATTTAAACTCCTGCAAAAAAAAATGCTAGAATTAAAAGCAGCTCTTGTCCTGAGAAATATGGACAGCCAAACAGCCTGGGAAACTGTGGCCGCCAGTGCACTCTCAGTCCAAGCATAAGGAAAGGCAGTAAAGAGAAGCCCCCAAATCAGTGAGCCTGCAGAGAGGCTGGCTCCCAGCAACTTGCATTGTTCGCAACTGGAAAGGTTCCTGCCATTCTCCACTGGTGCCTGTGGCCTCCTGCGATCAACGCCTTGTAATTTGAGACGCAACACCTAATCTTGCCAAATATGCATCCCTGGGTGGGGTGGGGGAGGCAGGGTCTCTCTTCACAACTCTGCAAAAGGGAGACAACCCGTGTTTCCTGTTTCCTCGGCTCGGGTTCCTCCCAAAAGTTCCTCTCACTAGGAATCTTTTATTTTATTTTGTTTTACAAACAGTTTTGAAAGGTGTGGGTCTACAGCATTTTGAAAGCTGCAGAAATACTTGAAGCAAGACCAACATTTTAATAAGATGGTGAAAAAATCAATTGCAAGAATGGGGGGGGGGGGTTGCCAGGACAGGGATCTACAGATAGGAGCAGACTCCACTGTTTGGGTACCTAAGGGCAGGCTGTTTGTTTAGCATGCTTCTTCTTCTTCTTTGGTGAACACTCGTAGCCGAATAAGATTGTCTTCCATAAACACGGATTTAACCATGAGTCTGTAAGTGACTGTGGAGGCCAAATTATGGACCCACACATCTTTCCACAGTGGGGACATTGGTTTCTGGGTGGGAGTTGATCACGGTGTGGATTTGCCAAGCATACCTTCCTCTTAGCACGTTTCTCCCTTGCGTTCTGAGTTCAAGTTTTCTTCAAAGTCCATGACGCCTCTGGGAAAGGCTGTTCTCCAACTGGAGCGCTCGCAGGCCAGTGTTTCCCAGTTGTCGGTGTTTATACTACATTTTTAAAGATTTGCCTCGAGGCAGTCTTTAAACCTCTTTTGTTGTCACCAGCATTACGCTTTCCATTTTTAAGTTCAGAATAGAGTAGCTGCTTTGGAAGATGATAATCAGGCATCCGCACAGCATGACCAGTCCAACAAAGTTGATGTTGAAGAATCATTGCTTTCACACATGGAGTCCCTAGATGCACCTGTTTCAAATTCACCCATAAAATTGAATAGTTGTCGTTGACTTCTGGTGGGAGGGAGAGTAAAGTGCCCCTCTTGGCGCTGCTGCAGTGAGGTCAATACTTGCCCACAACTCCTCATAATAGGTGACCTAGCCTCCAGTGACCATGAAACTGATGTACAAAGCAGTGTTCATCTTTCCCCTTCTGAAGGCAGATAAGAGTTGGGGGATTTGGGGTACTCGGTGCAGGTGGGGAGTTGCTTTAGGAAAACGACAAAAACTCACCATCCCTCCATTCCTCTTGCCCTGAAACTTAGTGGGCTTTTGTTTGCATTTCAATTTTTCCCTGGATAGTGAATTGTAAGAAATACCTTCCACATCTTCTGTTATAGCTATTGATTTTGATACACTGTCATCTGATTGTGTATCCTATATTTGGATATATATAGGATTGTGTATCCTATATATATATTCCTATGGCTTAAGACGAGGACATACAGGAGAAATAGTATAAATATACTGTAAATCTTGAGGGCAGTTGCCAGAGATTCCCCCTGATATGGAACCAACTGGAAATCTAAACAGCATGGTTTCCAAATGACAGAGGATCAGATAGTGAGAATTTGAGGTTAGGAAAATGGACACCACCAAGTATTTAAATTAATTGGTAATTAAAAGTTGTTGAAATAATGTGATGTGGCAATGTCGCAATGTAACACTAGGTGTCTGAAGTGTTGAGGTGGTGAATGGTTGGCTAGAATGAAACTATTTGGGTTTATATATGTAGCCCTGATGCTTACAAGAACAATCACAATTCTCTTTTTGGTAATTGTTAGCTTTCACAATAGCACCGCTTTGTGGTTGAAATATTGCATAGAAACTGAAAAGTGGGGAAGGATCTGGGTGTTGTGAGCATGTTATGAGTACAAGTTAAACAAGTCTGTTGTGTTTCCATGGCGGTTGGCACTGATACAGACAAGCAGGCAAAACATACACAGCTGCAATGGAAATTCTTTCATGAGAAGGGGGCTGCTGAATGATGAACAAACAGAAGAAAAGTGTGATGATTGTGACTGATTGGGGAAGGAGAGGAGAGGAGCAGAGAATAGTTCAGGAACAGTTTTTTGGCTCTTCAATCATAATCCGTTTGAAGGATGGCTCTCAAACACTGACAGAAGAAATAGAAACCATTGCAGAAACTTAAAAGTAAAAAATGAAAAATAGTAAGTTAACGATGAACCTTTGAATATTAACCAGGGATAATTGCTCCATGAAGGTATCTAACCACATTCCATGGTTAATTTTTAGTTGAAGATATACCTGGGTCAAGTCTGTCTAGGAACTCTAATCCTCTAACCTAAGAGATCTTTCTTATCCTTTTTTTGTGATTATTTAGTGGTGAGGCAAATGTGCTCTGCATTTGTTCAGGGATGTTTTCCTGCATTCGTTGCAGTGTGGAATCTTAGTACTGAAAACAAATACAGGGTCTGAACTTTCCACTACTTTAACTCAGTAGGGGTGGATACATCCCCTCAAATCCCAAATTAGCTACATTCTGCATAGGAAATAGATTTGAGGTGTTTGGCACTTGCATTCAAGAATAATCCAAATCTGAGATCCTCAGTTGTGTCTGCCACTTCAACCCCTGAAGACTGGTAAAAACTCTGAGTTCTCCCTGCTCACTCAGTCTCAGTCCCTGTTAGGAGATAGCTGCTTTTCCTGTCTTGAAAAGTGCATACAGCGGAAAGAGCAAGTTTATCAATGGGCCTAAAAATATCATATGATTCAAAGAGCTGAGGATCCCAATTCCAAGCAGCAAGAAAATTAGGCCACTTATTTTCCTGGCACAACAATTAATCTCCATGTTAGAAGAAGTGGTGTATGTATGAATTTATCTCCTACCAGGAAGTTAGTTAGACAAAGTTCATTTACTCAGCAGACAGAGTTTCCCAGGAACGTAAGCCATTCTCCAAGATCATTTACAGGTAACCGGCTAAAAATAGGTTTACTGGGGAATGACAACAAAAAGAGCTGTAGCTGCAGGGGAAGGGATGTGGGGCAGATACAGTGGTACCTCAGGTTACATACACTTCAGGTTACATACACTTCAGGTTACAGACTCTGCTAACCCAGAAATAGCGCTTCAGGTTAAGAACTTTGCTTCAGGATGAGACCAGAAATTGTGCTCCGGTGGTGTGGCAGCAGCAGGAGACCCCATTAGCTAAAGTGGTGCTTCAGGTTAAGACAGTTTCAGGTTAAGTACGGACCTCCAGAACGAATTACAGTGGTACCTTGGGTTAAGTACCTAATTTGTTCCAGAGGTCTATACTTAACCTGAAACTGTTCTTAACCTGAAGCACCACTTTAGCTAATGGGGCCTCCCTCTGCCGGAGCATGATTTATGTTCTTATCCTGAACAAAGTTCTTAACCTGAAGCATTATTTCTGGGTTAGCGGAGTGTGTAACCTGAAGCGTATGTAACCTGAAGCGTATGTAACCCGAGGTACCACTGTATAGCTGGAGAGGCCACTCTCTGAAACCCTGGAAAGCGATTGCTAATCAGTGGAGACAGAATCATAGAGTTGGAAGGGACCATGAGGGTCATCTAGTCCAACCCCTGCAACGCAGGAATCTTTTGCCCAATGTGGGGCTTGAGCCCCACAACCCTGAGATTTAGAGTCTCGTGCTCTACAGACCTGTCCATGAACCAGTTGGATAAATGGCCTGACTCAGTGTGGGGCATCTTTCTACATTCTTACAGGTGCCAAGAACATGCCCATGCGCTGCTCTTCCAGCTGTTTAAAGTTATTATATGGAAAAACAGTTTCGCTGCAGTTTTACCTCTGTTGGGGATGCGTATTTATGGTTGCCAGTTTTTAATCTCAAAAAGAATCTGATCCCTGGATGGAATGCTGGGATTTTTAAGAGCTTGAGTTAGGACCAAACTGGACATGACATGCTGTTACATGCATCTTTCTCCCCACAGTTTTGTTGCTATTTTTAAGAACCCCAAACAGATTCCAAAAGTAGCCTTAGAAAGTCGCTGGTTTGAGTGGAAGAACAACTGAGAGGGTGGGGGAAGGGGTGCTGTTTTGTGTGGGGAAACGGCAAGCAAGAACAGCTACAGCAGACTGGCTTTCTCTCACTCCTACCCTAGCTGTTCCTCCACTCACAAGGTCCAAACCTCCTTTTGCTTAAATAGGAAAACACTGCAGGAAAGTTACAACTGAGTAGCTTTATTCGGCATTCAAAATTGCAAGAATTAAAAGCACTGCTTAATGTCTGGATTAAATATAAAGACTTTTTGGAGAACAGAACCCCAAGGTGGCTATCACCTATGGAAGCAAAAGCTCTGAAAAAACTCAATATGGAGACTAACTGGCCAAAATATTGGGAAATTTTGGAACAGGAGGGTGATAAATTGAAATTGCAGAGCTATGAGAAACTTAAAGATAAGGTGCGGGATTGGTTACACTACTTCCAAGTAAGAGAGGCCTACAATTCAGATAGAAAAATTGGCTTCCAGGTGGAAAAATCAAAATTAGAAACAGAACTGTTAGAACCCAATGGTAAGATATTATCAAGAATGTATAACTTGCTGTTGAAATGGAATACTGAGGATGAAATGGTAAAATCTGCTATGATAAAATGGGCACAAGATGTTGGACATAATATTATGTTTGCTGACTGGGAACAGTTGTGGACCACTGGGGTTAAATTTACGGCATGTAATGCCTTAAGAGAGAATATTATGAAAATGATGTACAGGTGGTACATGACTCCAGTCAAGCTTGCAAAAATCTATCACTTGCCCGACAATAAATGTTGGAAATGTAAAGAAACTGAAGGTACATTCTTTCACCTTTGGTGGACGTGCCCAAGGATCAAGGCTTTCTGGGAAATGATTTACAATGAAATGAAAAAGGTATTTAAATATACCTTTCTGAAGAAACCAGAGGCCTTTCTCCTGGGCATGGTCGGCCAATTGGTGTCAAAGAAGGGTAGAACTTTCTTTATGTATGCTACAGCAGCTGCAAGAATATTCATCGCAAAGCATTGGAAGACACAGGACTTACCCACCTTGGAAGAATGGCAGATGCAAGTAATGGACTATATGGAAATGGCAGAAATGACGGGCAGAATACGAGATCAGGGAGAAGAGTTGTTGGAAGAAGATTGGAAGAAATTTAAAATCTACTTACAAAAACATTGTAAATTTTTTGAATGTTGATGACATTGAAATGAAATGAATGGGTTCTAGTAAAAAAGGTAAAATATAAATATGAAAGAAGGGATAGATATTAGATGAAAATTAGGAACAAACAATATGAGAAGAAAGATAATTAAGGATAAAATTAATAAGAAGGAATTTGCTAATTAATTTCAAATTGGAATACAAGAAAGGGGGGTGCGAGGAAGTCAAGAAAATAGGTTTATGAATGGTAAGAAATTAAAGAGAGGGATTTTCTTTTTTAAATTATTGAATTTTCTTTTAGTGTTTTAATTTTTTCTTTTTTTCTTTTCTCATGTGTTAACTAACTGTTTGTTTTACTGTATTCTGATGTTTTTTGTATGTTTATATACTTTGTGTTTTTCTTGATGTAACCTTTTTCTTTGATAAAACTTAATAAAATATCATTAAAAAAAAACCAAAATTGCAAGAATTCTCACATGAGGGCAGGAGAGCAGGCCATGCTTGCTCACCTCATGGCAGCCCGTCCCCAATCCTGCAGCAGGGCAGCCGACCAACATGCCTAGGCTGGCCCTCCCCTCAGCGCTCAGAGCTCTAGCTCATAGGGACAACCCAGATGTGTAGGCAGCCTTGGGAAGTGGCTGCTGCAGGGTGAATCCTAAAATTGTGCAGTGCAGGAATCTCAACTAGATCACACATGACAGGTGGCCACCCAACCTCTCCTTAAAAAACTCCAAGTAAGGAGAGCCCACCACCTCTTGTGGGAGTCTGTGCCACTGTCAAACAGCTCTTACTGTCAGAAAGTTCTTCCTGATGTTTAATAATAATAATAATAATAATAATAATAATAATAATAATTTTTATTTATACCCCGCCCTCCCCAGTCAAGGCTGGGCTCAGGGAGGCTAACAAGCAATAATAAAAACAAGTTGAATGAATACAACTTAAAAACAAGATTAAAATACAACATTGAAACATTAAAATGCAGCCTCATCACAGGAGGAGAAAGGAAAAAAGAAAGAGGGGGAGGGAATCAAATTGACTCCAAGCCAAAGGCCAGGTGGAACAACTCTGTCTTGCAGGCCCTGTGGAAAGAAATCAGATCCCGCAGGGCCCTGGTCTCATGAGACAGAGCGTTCCACCAGGCCGGAGCCAGAGTTGAAAAGGCCCTGGCTCTGGTTGAGGCTAATCTAACTTCCTTAGGGCCCGGGACCTCTAGGGTGTTGCTATTTATGGACCTTAAGGTCCTCCGTGGGGCATACCAGGAGAGGCGGTCCCGGAGGTACGAGGGTCCTAGGCCGTGAAGGGCTTTAAAGGTCAAAAGCAGCATCTTAAATCTGACCCTGTACTCCACCGGGAGCCAGTGCAGCTGGAAAAGCACTGGGTGAATATGCTCCCATGGCAGGGACCCTGTGAGGAGCCTCGCTGCAGCATTCTGCACCCGCTGGAGTTTCTGGGACAGCTTCAAGGGCAGCCCCGCGTAGAGCAAATTACAGTAGTCAAGTCTGGAGGTGACCGTCACATGGATCACTAGCCAGAATCTTGTCAGAATCTTGCAAGGCTTTTAGCTGGGGCAATCAGAATAAGTTCCATTATTTGGCTATTGAGTCAAAACCTTAAAATTTATTTTATATAATTGACTTTTTATTTCTATTCTTTGTATATCGTATTGTTGTTTTATTGCTTTGGCCAATGGCTGATGCAAATAAAGATTCATTCACAGATAGGTAGCCGTGTTGGTCTGCCATAGTCAAAACAAAATAAAAAAATTCCTTTCAGTAGCACCTTAAAGACCAACTAAGTTAGTTCTTGGTTCCAGTTACAGATAGGTAGCCGTGTTGGTCTGCCATAGTCAAAACAAAATAAAAAAATTCCTTCCAGTAGCACCTTAAAGACCAACTAAGTTAGTTCTTGGTATGAGCTTTCGTGTGCATGCACACTTCTTCAGATACACTGAAACAGAAGTCACCAGACCCTTCTATATAGTGAGAAGGTGGGGAGGGGTATTACTCAGAAGGGTGGTGGGATTGGGTGATTGGCAGATAGCTGTGATGAGCCTGTTGACAACTCTTAACGACTGCAATAGGTCTTACAGGAAACCACAAGACAGAGAAACCAGTAGGAGAACACTTCAATCTCCCAGGACATTCTATACAAGATCTCAAAGTAGCTGTTCTATTACAAAGGAATTTCAGAAATAGACTGGAAAGAGAAGCTGCTGAATTGCAACTTATTGCCAAACTTAAAACCATGGAGAGACCTGGTCTGAACAAAGCCATTGGATTCTTATCTCGTTATACATGACAAAGCCATTTTTCACCTTCTCACCCCTTGCTTTTTCCTGTAAGACCTATTGCAGTCATTAAGAGTCGTCAACAGGCTCATCACAGCTATCTACCAATCACCCAATCCCACCACCCTTCTGAGTAATACCCCTCCCCACCTTCTCACTATATAGAAGGGTCTGGTGACTTCTGTTTCAGCGTATCTGAAGAAGTGTGCATGCACACGAAAGCTCATACCAAGAACTAACTTAGTTGGTCTTTAAGGTGCTACTGGAAAGATTCATTCATTCTTCTTAGTCAGAATCTCCTTTCACGTAACTTGAAGCCATGGGTTCAAGTCCTACTCTCCAGAGCAGGAGAAAATAAACTTGCTCCATCTTCATGTGACAGCCCTTCAGATATTTCAAGATGGAGATCATATCTCCTCTCAGTCTCCTCTTTCCAAGCTAAACATACCCAGCCCCTTCAACCGTTCCTCATAAGGCTTTGTTTCCAGACCTTTGATCATTTTGGTTGCCCTCCTCTGTACATGTTCCAGCTTGTCAACATCCTAATAATAATAATAATAATTTTATTTATTTATTTATTTATTTATTTATTTATTTATTTATTTATTTATACTCCACCCATCTGACTGGGTCTCCCCAGCCACTCTAGGCGGCTTCCAACCAAATATCAAAAACAATACAGCATCAGACATTAAAAGCTTCGCTAAATAGGGCTGCCTTCAGATGTCTTCTAAATGTCATATGGTTGCTCTTCTCATTAACATCTGATGGGAGGGTTTCCACAGGGTGGGCGCCACTACCGAGAAGGCCCTCTGTCTGGTTCCCTGTAACCTCACTTCTCGCAATGAGGGAACCGCTAGGAGGCCCTTGGTGCTGGATCTCAGTGTCTGGGCTGAACGATGGGGGTGGAGATGCTCCTTCAGGTATACAGGACAGAGGCCATTTAGGGCTTTAAAGGTCAGCACCAACACTTCGAATTGTGCTCGGAAACATATTGGGAGCCAATGAAGATCTTTCAGGACTGGTGTTATATGGTCTCGGCGGTCACTCCCAGTCACCAGTCTAGCTGCCGCATTCTGGATTAATTGCAGTTTCCAGGTCACCTTCAAAGGTAGCCCCACGTAGAGCGCATTGCAGTAGTCCAAGCAGGAGATAACTAGAGCATGCACCACTCTGGCGAGACAGTCCTTAAATTGTGGTGCCCAGAACTGGATGTAGTACTCCAAATGAGGTCTGACCAAGGCAGAATAGAGCAGTGCTATTACTTCCCTTGATCCGAACACTATACTTCTGTTGATGCAGCCTAGAATAGCATTAGCTTTTTTGGCTGCTGCATCACACCATTGACTCATGTTAAACTTGTGGTCCACTAAGATCCCTCGATCCTTTTCATATGTACTACTGGAAAGCCAGGTGTCCCCCATCTTATATTTTTGCAGCAGGTTATTCCTGCCTAAGGTGGAACCTATGGGACGCAGGTGGCGCTGTGGGTTAAAGCCTCAGCGCCTAGGACTTGCCGATCGAAAGGTCGGCGGTTCGAATCCCTGCGGCGGGGTGCGCTCCCGCTGCTCGGTCCCAGCGCCTGCCAACCTAGCAGTTCGAAAGCACCTCCGGGTGCAAGTAGATAAATAGGGACCGCTTACCAGCGGGAAGGTAAACGGCGTTTCCGTGTGCGGCTCTGGCTCGCCAGAGCAGCGATGTCACGCTGGCCACGTGACCCGGAAGTGTCTCCGGACAGCGCTGGCCCCTGGCCTCTTAAGTGAGATGGGCGCACAACCCCAGAGTCTGTCAAGACTGGCCCGTACGGGCAGGGGTACCTTTACCTTTACCTTTAAGGTGGAACCTTACATTTGAATGTATGCAGTCCCTCTCTCCTGCCTCGCACAATCATGTGTTTTGAATGCCAAAGGCGGCTGGTGTCATATCTAGTTTCAGCCAAAGAGAGATACATGTTGAATACTGAATACTGTGTGGGGCAGAAGGCAGCTGGCGGGCCAGATCATTAACTGCCTGTCCCCCTGCAGGCCACGTTTGACCACTGAGTGGATTACAGGGAACAGGTTATTAATGCAAGCTAATAATTAAATATTAAATAATTTTACTTTCTTGGGCTCCATGATCACTGCAGATGGTGACAGCAGCCACAAAATTAAAAGAGGCCTGCTTCTTGGGAGAGAAGCAATGACAAACCTAGACAGCATCTTAAAAAGCAGAGGTCCGTATAGTTAAAGCTATGGTTTTCCCAGGAGTGATGTACGGAAGTGAGAGCTGGACCATAAAGAAGGCTGATTGCCAAAGAATTGATGCTTTTGAATGATGGTGCTGGAGGAGACTCTTGAGAGTCCCATGGACTGCAAGAAGATCAAGCCTCTCCATTCTGAAGGAAATCAGCCCTGAGTGCTCACTGGAAGGACAGATCCTGAAGCTGAGGCTCCAATACTTTGGCCACCTCATGAGAAGAGAAGACTC
This sequence comes from Podarcis cretensis, assembly GCF_951804945.1. NCBI lineage: Eukaryota > Metazoa > Chordata > Lepidosauria > Squamata > Lacertidae > Podarcis > Podarcis cretensis. The sequence continues at coordinate 7,539,519 of NC_137174.1, forward strand.
CCTGGAAAAGACCCTGATGCTGGGAAAGATGGAGGGCACAAGGAGAAGGCGATGACAGAGGACAAGATGGTTGGATAGTGTTCTCGAAGCTACAAACATGAGTCTGACCAAACTGCGGGAGGCAGTGGAAGACAGGAGGGCCTGGCGTGCTCTGGTCCATGGGGTCACGAAGAGTCCAACACAACTAAACGACTAAACAACACCAACAAAAAATAATTAAATGCATCAACAAAAACAACGATATGCAGCATGCAACTTTCAATTTCCTTACTACACTTGGTTGGGACACTAGAGTATATACGGGAGAAAGCAATATTTTTGGAAAACTGGCTCCCAGACATTACAGGCATTAAAGGTTAAAACCAACATTTTCAAATTGTGCCCAGAAATGGCCCCAGTTAATTATTCATTTCTGTTTTGGTACATCTGTTGTCCAGACCACCTTAAAAGCAGTTGCATGGACAATACATTGCCATATGCTAAGTGCCACAGACAACTAAGGCCAAGCAATCACCACCCAGGTATGGGCACAGCTGGTGTATCAGCAAAGGTAAAGGTAAAGGGACCCCTGACCGTTAGGTCCAGTCGCGGACAACTCTGGGGTTGCGGCGCTTATCTCGCTTTATTGGCCGAGGGAGCCGGTGTACAGCTTCCGGGTCATGTGGCCAGCATGACTAAGCTACTTCTGACGAACCAGAGCAGTGCACGGAAATGCCGTTTACCTTCCCGCCGGAGCGGTACCTATTTATCTAACTGCACTTTGACATGCTTTCAAACTGCTAGGTTGGCAGGAGCAGGGACCGAGCAGCAGGAGCTCACCCCGTCGCAGGGATTCGAACCGCCGACCTTCTGAACGGCAAGTCCTAGGCTCTGTGGTTTAACCCACAGCGCCACCTGCGTCCCATCAGCAAAGGTAAAGGGACCCCTGGCCATTAGGTCGAGTCATGGCCGACTCTGGGGTTGCGGTGCTCATCTCGCTTTATTAGCCGAGGGAGCTGGCGTATCAGCAAAAGCTGCATGCAAAAGGGCACTTTAAGCTACAGGAGCCACTTGGACCCTCCATTTGGCCCTTTCATAACAAGTTGAATACCACTCAACTTTGGACAGCTGAGGCTCAGGAGAAGCAGGTTTTGTCCTGTGAAAGCAAGGCAAGGCAAGGCACATACAGCCAGGTCACAGGGAACACAGTCAAGTCATGGCAAGTGAAGGCAAATCAAGGCAAGTCCAATCAGAGGCTGCCTTAGGCAGAGGTCAGGAAAAACAAGACCTTGGACAGCTCCAAGTAAAGCCAACTGAAGCTGCACAGAGGCTGATGAGACCCATAGTTGGTTGACTCCAGCTTCACCTCTCTGGAAGAGCTAGCTGGGTTATTAAATGGTTTTCACATGATTTTGCAATGTGGGATTTCTGCAAGGCTGAGGAGGTGGAAGGACTCATCCTCCAAATCTGAGGGTGGTGGTAGGGCTGGATCCTCTGAACCAATGGTTGTGCCCCTGGGGAAGAGGCTTGAACCTCATAAGGGTCCTCTGTTGCACACCATGGTTTCCAGGGTTAGGGGTTATGGCACCAGTTGATTGAATCACCCACCAATTGTATTCCCAGCTGGTCTGGCTTGAATGTCAAGTTTGTTCACTCTCATCCAGGCTGTTACTGGATTACAGTCCAGCAGTAGCCCGCAGCATCACCTTCTGAAGCTGACCCTCTAAGTCTTGCCTCCCACATCTCCATCAGAGTGCATATTCAAGGGAATATGGTGGTTAATGGTACTGAAAGCTGTTGAGAGGTCCACTAGAATCAGCAGGCTCACATCTTCCCGTCTCTCTTTCATCAAAAGCCTTCCCACAGGGCTCCCTGGGCAGCTTTGGCCCCAAAACCAAGCCTGCAACTTGATCAAAATCTGTTTCCTCCTTAAAAGTGGAGTTGACCATGGCCTGACCAACACTCTTTTGAATATCTAGCCCAGATCTATTGGCAATAGATCTATGGTTGTTAAGATTATGGTTGTCCAGGTTATGTTTCTTCAATTTTATAATTCCTTTAAAGAAATCTGGGGCCATCCTGCACCCAACCAATTTCCCTTCCTCACTAGATTTAAGTCATGACAGGCAAAAGTGAAGAACACAAGTCACACAAAATCAACAAAGCTGGACTCCTTGCAGAAGTGCCAGCTTGGCTCCGCAACCGTGGACGCCCAAGGCTGTAGCTGCCATTCCGCAATGCATGGCCCTGGTGCTGAAATGGTGCCAGGCCCCTTCATGGGGAATTTTGTGGAACCCAGGGAGCTGACACTGATTCCATGGACTAACTACGGAGCCCAAATCATGACATCAAAAACATCTTCACGTATGCGACAACGGCCGCGAGAGTTTTAAAAGCACAAGGTTGGAAGACTGAAGAAACCCCAACTAAAGAATCATGGCAAGAAAAATTGATGGACTATGCAGAACTGGCAAAACTGATATACAAGCTACGGGACAAGGATAAATGTGATTTTAAAGATGAATGCAAACCCTTTACAAAGTATTTGAAGACGCAACAAAGCGAACTGGACTCCTTGGCTGGTTTTGAATAAACATTCACAAACTTTTTATTGATAATAATCAGCTAAATAGTTTGAGGATCTATACAACTGTGTAACATGCAGAAAACAGCATTTTTAGAGAAATCAAAGACTGGGACTGAGAGAAGTCGGGGGGTGGGGGTGGGTGGGTTCTGTGGGGGGAGGGAGGGGGAGGGAGGAAAAATGGGGGGGATAAGGATGATATTTCTGGGTAATATGTTTTGTTTTAATTTTGAATAAAAACTTATTTAAAAAAAACTTTATCCTCAAAGTGTCTTCCACATATGTCACAACTCGCTACCAAGGATTCTACAAAATCTCACATTGATACTGTTCATAGGTATCTTCTGCCAGATTTTCATATTTAACAATGCACTGCTTCACCCTTCTCTATACCCTGGAACTGTTTCCCCTGGTTTTGAGCATGTTGGGTGAGCTTATTTAATTTCTTTATCCTGAGCCCTAAGTGTTGGCATTGTGGTCAAGAGTTAGGGGTATATGCACATATGTGGTGGGAGTGTATTTGTGTAAAGGAATGTTGGCAAAAGATTATAAAGGTTATCTCTGATGTATTTCAGGTTAAGATAGAAGTCAATAGAGAAATGCTTATCTCAGGAATACTGGGGAATAGTAAAATAGAAAGAAAAGAGCAAGATTGGTATAAAATTATGATCTTAGCTGGTATGCTTGCTATTGCATTAGGATGGAAAGGAAAGGAAAAATGGACAATGGAAAAATGGAATGACTATGTTTTTGAATATATACAATCTGATATATTTGAACAGGTAATGGCGGAAGATACATGGGAAAACAAATGTCAAAAGATTTTGAATAAATGGACAAGTTATAGGAACTGGATAGCGCGGGGGGAAGCCAAGCCAAGCATCAAAATTAGAATGAATAATCTGTGCACATGGTTAAAGATCTGAAGAGAGAACAGGTTTTGAGGGGAGTGGTTAAAGAGGAGGGAGGAAGGGGGAAGGATAAATGAGTAGGGACAAAAGTATATGTAATGGTTATAAGGGGTTGCTTGTGCGTAAGTTACCGTCGCTGCTGGCTAGATTGCCTGGTTAACCTTGCCTCGGCTGACAGCCCTTCACTCCGTGGCCGTTCAGTCGCTCGCAGAATCCGTCAGTGGGCGTTTCTTGAATCTCTTCCAGCAAAGAAGTTGTTTGACGCCAAGTCTCCTCCTACTCTCCCTGCGCGGAAATCTTCTGCGCAGGGAAGGAGTGGGCAGAGGTGTGTCCGTGCTCTCCCCACTAGTTTCGGGCGAAGAGTCTTGGAGCCTCCTCTCCGAATCCCCCATCTGCCCCCCTTCTCTACTGGCGTTGCGCTGATTTCCTTCCCCAGCTGATGGGCTTCCTCTCTCCCTGCTGGGCCCCTCTCCTGCATCGCTCGAGAGCCTTGCCTCCACCTCTGACTCCGATGTCAGTTCCCTGACAGTATATATTGTTATGTATAACTAATAGGAGGATTATTTTGATGCATGGCATTGTTAGATTTTCGACTGAATGATTTTTATTTTATTTTTGTAAGTTATTTGACATCCCTGGATGAAAGTGTGATCATAAAGAATGGGAAAAGAAAGAAAGAAAGAAGAAAGAAAGAAAGAAAGAAAGAAAGAAAGAAAGAAAGAAAGAAAGAGAAATTAATTTCATTATCCAGCATAATGAAGAACAGAATAGTAACTGAGGTTAGCATCTTATGGAGGAATGGGAAGGGGCTGTGGTGTTCTGCAGGGTATTAAAAACAACAAGCATAAGATAGTGATGCATAGCTGACAAGTAGCAAAGCCCAGCACATGAGTCATGAACATTTGTAACAAATAACGGTAGAAAATAGTATTGGTCCTCTGATGCACACACAGCTGTCTTAATTGAATGGACTTTCCATAATAGTTATTTTGGGATTTTCTTTTTCCCGTTAACAGGAAACAAAGCTGGCTTTCCCTCTCTTATTTTGAAATGCATTGTAGCAAAGTAGTCACAGCTGTTAACATATATAGATGTCTACTCAGAAGAAAGCCCATATGAGTTCAATGTATGTGTATAGGATTGTAGCCTGAAGTTGCGAATGTGAATCCGTTTTTTCTCATGAAATGCCAGTGCTTCCAGCCTTGTCTGCTACAAACTAATACCCCAATAGATAAAGGTAAAGGTAAAGGGATCCATGATCATTAAGTCCAGTCGCGGACGACTCTGGGGTTGCAGCGCTCATCTCGCTTTACTGGCTGAGGGAGTTGGTGTACAGCTTCCAGGTTATGTGGCCAGCATGACTAAGCCACTTCTGGCGAACCAGAGCAGCGCACGGAAATGCCATTTACCTTCCCGACGGAGCTGTACCTATTTATCTACTTGCACTGGCGTGCTTTCAGACTGCTAGGTTGGCAGGAGCTGGGACCGAGCAATGGGAGCTCACCCCATTGCAGGGATTCGAACCGCCGACCTTCTGATCGGCAAGCCCAAGAGGCTCAGTGGTTGAGACCACAGCACTATTTGCGCCACCCAATTGATAGGCATGCTAAATGCAATGGGACATAGTGGATCACTTGCATCACTCCTCAGAGAAGGGGCCATGGGAGACTAAACCTGAACTTGTTTTTGAGGATACGTGCTCCAGCAAAAGGACCCTGAAAGCTGGAACTTGATATGCCATAAGCAGAAAACGCAGATCATCTATAAAGCCTCATCAATAAGTCCTGAATGGCTTTGTATCAGGGTGAGGAACCTTTTCAGCCTGAGGGCAGCATTCCCTTTTGGGCAACTATCCAAGGTGGGTGCAGCTGACTCACCCCGCTAAAGGTAAAGGTAAAGGTACCCCTGCCCGTACGGGCCAGTCTTGACAGACTCTGGGGTTGTGCGCCCATCTCACTTAAGAGGCCGGGGGCCAGCGCTGTCCGGAGACACTTCCGGGTCACGTGGCCAGCGTGACATCGCTGCTCTGGCGAGCCAGAGCCGCACACGGAAACGCCGTTTACCTTCCCGCTGGTAAGCGGTCCCTATTTATCTACTTGCACCCGGAGGTGCTTTCGAACTGCTAGGTTGGCAGGCGCACAGACTTTAGGAGAAGACATGCGAAAACTAGAGTGAAATTGATATAGCGGATCCACCTCATGTTGCGCCAGTTAAAGGAATACCCACAATTTACCACAGTCTATCTTGTGGGGGTCATGTGTGAGGGAAACTTTGATTCAGGGAGTCTCAGGCAGGAATTGAACAGTAAAGGTTTTATTTACAAAAAGAAGTTGGTAAAACAATGTTGGGTCAGGAGGTACGTTCTTTCAGGTAGAAGTTAACTTATTACTTAAACCAAATATAAAGAGGTCATGGGCTTAAACACAGTAGTACAGTGGTGCCCTGCAAGACGAACGCCTCGCAAGACGGAAAACCCGCTAGACGAAAGGGTTTTCCGTTTTGGAGGCGCTTCGCAAAACGAATTTCCCTATGGGCTTGCTTCGCAAGACGAAAATGTCTTGCGAGTTCCTGTGGGGTTTTTTCCCTTCCCCCCCCCTTTCCTATGCCCTAAGCCGCTTATCAGCTGATCCGCTAAAAGCCGCTAAACCGCTAATAGCGCTAATTCGCTAAGCTGTCAATGGGCTTGCTTCGCAAGACGAAAAAACCGCTATACAAAGAGCCTCACGGAACGGATTAATTTCGTCTTGCGAGGCACCACTGTATGTACAGCACAGCTTTCCTTAAACTTCAGTTACTCAGGAATCAGCCACTACACTTCAGTTTCTGTCCCTTCTCTAGCTCCTTTCACTTAGTTACGGTCAGACCAATATTTATGTATGCAACTACGGCGGCAAGGTTATGGATTGCCAAAATTTGGAAAAGCAGCAGCGCCCTAACTAAAACAGACTGGTTATCTAAAATAATGGAATACTTCCACATTGCCAAACTAACAGGGAGGATAAGAGGAGATATGGTACAAAAAGTGAATAAGGAGTGGGCTATCTTTAAGGAATACATCAAAAATTATGTGGAAAAAGTAGAATTTCTGACAAATACTGAGTGAATCCAGAAAATGATTAGAGTGAAAGAAGAGTAAAGTTAAGATAAAAGAAGAGATTAAAGAAATAATGAAATGCATTTAAGCTAGTTGGAAAAATAAAGTAGCGTAACAAGAACGGCGGGAAGTCAAGTCACTTAGTGGGTGTCTGTGTGGGGTAGGTGTGTAGGTATGTTGATATGTATAGTATAGGTAGGTATTATATAGAGTAATGTAGGTATGTTTTATGTCATGAAAATTAGGTAGTGTGTTGTGTACGTGTATTGTGTAAATGTATATGTATGTGTTTTATATGTTAATAAAACAAATAATAAATAAATAAATAAATAAATAAATAAATAAATAAAAACAAACTACTACAATTCAGTTTCTGCCACTTCTCTCTAGGTCCTTTTGCTGAGTTATGGCAGATGTTTCACATGAATTCTTTTTTTTTAAATCAGAGCACCGGTTCCTTTAGTGTTTATTAGTTTGGTTCATGAGCAAGGGGCACTTTTCATCAGTTACCCTCTCCCTTAGCAGTCCCACCCCTGAGATATTCCAGTTACAGACCCAAGGGATCACCTCAGCCCTTGTTACTGGCTTGGGAGTCTTTTCCCAGAAAAACTCTCCCCTCTTGACTGGAATGAGACCCAGGTAGACTTTATCCTAACAGCTTCTACCTTTCCCGGCTCAGACTCAGCCCTCCAGTTAACTCCTAGTCATGGACTGTTTACTATGGGTTTTGCAGCTCCCTGGATTGACGTCTATTCAGTGCAAACACAACCTATTCATATAATACAAACTTAACCGAAACATAGATTTTATTCAAACTGCCATCATCAAGTCTGCTGATGACTTTTAAAACAAACGAACAAACTACAGCAGGCACAAGCAAACTCGGCCCTCCATATGTTTTGAGACTACAATTCCCATCATCCCTGACCACTGGTCCTGTTAACTAGGGTTGATGATGGGAGTTGTAGTCCCAAAACATATGGAGGGCCGAGATTGCCTATGCCTGAACTACAGTATCTGCTTAGTTATAACTTAAAAGTGTAACTATTCCAAGGAAAACCCTTTGGTTTGTTTTAAACCAGGTATAGGCAAACCTGGCCCTCCAGATGTTTTGGGACTACAACTCCCATCATCCCTAGCTAACAGGACCAGTGGTCAGGGATGATGGGAGTTGTAGTCCCAAAACATCTGGAGGGCCAGGTTTGCCTATGCCTGGTCTATATACTTTCTCCAGACCCTCTTCCTATTCTAAGCTGTGAGGCTCCTTCCTCTTGCTACAGATATTCTCCTCAGGTAAAGGGACCCCTGACCATTAGGTCCAGTCGTGGCCGACTTTGGGGTTGCGGCGCTCATCTCGCTTTATTGGCCAAGGGAGCCGGCGTACAGCTTCCGGGTCATGTGGCCAGCATGACTAAGCCGCTTCTGGTGAACCAGAGCAGCGCATGGAAACGCTGTTTACCTTCCCGCTGGAGCGGAGTTCACATTAATGGTTCCAAATGTGATGGGATATGGCAAGAGTGCAACCTAAAATCCCAGGCGTGTGTGAACTGGCCCTTCAGCTATTAGAACAGATCTACTCCACAGACTTTAGGAGAAGACATGCGAAAACTAGAGTGAAATTGATATAACCTGTAGATGAGATTATGCTCCACAAGTTACGTGGATCATATGAATGAACATATATATATATTTAACAACAACAGCAACAATAATACTTTGAATAATATAATATTAATATAATGATAATATAATGATATGGATGGATATGATGGCAGGAGTGTGTAATCCAAGCAGAAAGAAATTTCAAATATCCCACCAGGAAGAAAATCCCCTTTAATAATAATAATAATAAATTTTATTTGTATCCCGCTCTCCCCAGCCAAAGCCAGGCTCATAGTGGCTAACATCATATAAATAAGACAATATGCATAATACAATATACAATATGCAAATAATATGCATATTAATATGCATTATATTAATATAATTGTTTTGCTTCATTTGTAAGACTACGTGTAAACAGATACCAGTTGCCTAAGAAAGGTGTCTGGAATAGACAAGGCAGCTTATTTGTTTCAGCATTGCACACAAACATGATGCAGTTATAAACTGCCCTTCAAATATAGCTATTGGGGTGGGTGTTATAACCTTTCCTATTGCTTTGGGCTGAAAACTGTTCAAATCCCTTTTTCACATGTAAACACACAGCATATATTTGCTTTAAAAATGCTTTGATCACCCATTGAAACTAAAAAATAATCATGTGAAGCTAGAGAGCTTCACATCTTCATATGTGTTAGGGAGAAAGGATGCTCACAAATATGATAATTTGACTTTAATTTTTTTGAGAGATTGAAAAGTTTACATTTTTCTTTTGTTTTTATCCCTGTGTAATGTTTGTAACTTTACCAGGGTATGCCTCTTAAAAAGCCAGCTATAAATCTATCAATTAAAAAGAATTCATCTGGTGCTGATAATCAATCTATTTGAACCATCTAGCTGTGGTCACTGGGGACGCGGGTGGTGCTGTGGGTTAAACCATGGAGCCTAGGACTTGCCGATCAGAAGGTCGGCGGTTCGAATCCCCGCGACGGGGTGAGCTCCCGTTGTTCGGTCCCAGCTCCTGTCAACCTAGCAGTTCGAAAGCGCCGCAAAGTGCAAGTAGATAAATAGGAACCGCTTTCTGGCGGGAAGGTAAACGGTGTTTCCGTGTGTTGCTCTGGCTCGCCAGAAGCGGCTTAGTCACGCTGGCTACGTGACCCGGAAGCTGTCTGCGGACAAGCGCCGGCTCCCAGCCTATAGAGCGAGATGAGCGCGCAACCCCAGAGTCGGTCACGACTGGACCTGATGGTCAGGAGTCCCTTTACCTTTCTTAGCTGTGGTCGCTAAGGTGATAGCAAATACGACCATGTCAATTTCCCCTGAACTGAATATGTAAAGCAATGGTTGCGTTTTGGATTTTTAGCTTGAATTACTCTAAGGGCCATCAGAATTTAACAGCGGAAGTTAAACATAATCCCATTAGAAAAAAAACCCAGGGATTAGATACAGCTAAAGAATTGCAAGATGTTTCAACTTCCTTATTTCCCTATTCCATTTTGCACAAGAAGCCAAATTTGATAATTTCTCCGCAGCTCCCTTGTGTCAACTGATGTCATGCACAAAACAGGCAACACTAGTTCTCAGTATTAGGGGGTCAGTGAAACAGTAGCAGCAGGAGGCCTCAGTTTGGTCCCAGAGGAAGAGAAGAATGTGACCCCGGATGGAAGGCAGCCATCGTTCTGTTGAGACAGTTTCCTGCTGTTGCTTTAGGATTGCTAGAAAGAAGGGCTTGGCAAAGCAAACTCCTCTCTTTGCCCATTTGGCCTAATTAATACAGACAAATACTCAGAAGAAGAATCCTTAATTCCAAGCCATGTGTTGTGTCGTGATCAATATTTTAGCATTAACCTGTTCGCGTTGTCAGACCTGAGACACTTCAGAAACGCTTTAGCCCAGAGGCTCCCAAGCTTCCGGCAGGTAAAGCTGCCATTTTATTTTTAATGGATTAAAATTAGAGGCCCACTTCATACCTAAAAAAGGTACTGCTGCAAGGATTTTATTAGCCAAAAAATGGAAAACACAAGAACTACCAATGGTAGAAGAATGGCAGATGAAGATGATGGAATGTGTGGAGCTGGCTGATCTCACAGGGACCAGAAAGAAGAGGAACATCAAGAAGACTGGAAGAAATTTAAAGACTACTTGAATAAATATTGTAATATTAAAGATATGTTATCACTTGAAAGAAACAATTAGGCCTAGGATTAAAATGGAATTAAATTTATAAATGAGAACATGTACGATAAGGAAAGTCATGTAATATGATTAGGACTGTGATATGGTCTTTTGAAAAACTGATATTGGAAACTGCTACATATAATTACTAAGAAATTTGGATGGAAGAGATTCGAGGAAGTCAAATACTATGTTTATGAAGATAGGTAAAGGTAAAGGTACCCCTGCCCGTACGGGCCAGTCTTGACAGACTCTGGGGTTGTGCGCCCATCTCACTTAAGAGGCCAGGGGCCAGCGCTGTCCGGAGACACTTCCGGGTCACGTGGCCAGCGTGACATCGCTGCTCTGGCCAGAGCCAGAGCCAGAGCCAGAGCCAGAGCCGCACACGGAAACGCCGTTTACCTTCCTGCTGGTAAGCGGTCCCTATTTATCTACTTGCACCCGGAGGTGCTTTCGAACTGCTAGGTTGGCAGGCGCTGGGACCGAGCAGCGGGAGCGCACCCCGCCGCAGGGATTCGAACCGCCGACCTTTCAATCGGCAAGCCCTAGGCGCTGAGGCTTTAACCCACAGCGCCACCTGCGTCCCACGTTTATGAAGATGGATGGTACTTAATTTTAATTAATTAAGTGGTAATATGTTGTATGTATCTTTGTTCTTTTTTTCTTTTTCTTTCTTTTTTGTTTGTCTTTATTATTGTTAATCTTTTCTTTCTTTACTATGTTTATTTACTGAAAATAATAAATATTATTTGGATAAAAAATAAAAAAATGTTTACTTTGAGTGTGACAATAAGAATTACCCACACATAGTGGAGCGGACTCCCTGGATTTCAGTGCGAGTCACTTTTCTGAGTTTCCCTCCCGACCGAAGAAAGGCAAGCCCAATGCAGAGACCCGCGAAGAAATGCAGAATGTTTTAAAATATACATCTTCTCAATGTGGTGGAAATTTTTGCTGCACCTCTGCATTAAGAGTAACTGAAACATCCCATCAGACCCGAAGCAGAGATGTGGTATACAGTGGTACCTCAGGTTAAGTACTTAATTCGTTCCAGAGGTCCATTCTTAACCTGAAACTGTTCTTAACCTGAAGCATCACTTTAGCTAATGGGGCCTCCTGCTGCCGCCGCGCCGCCAGAGCACGATTTCTGTTCTCATCCTGAAGCAAAGTTCTTAACCTGAGGTACTATTTCTGGGTTAGCGGAGTCTGTAACCTGAAGCGTATGCGACCCGAGGTACCACTGTAATTGCCTGATACCTTCTTCTCTGCGTGCAAGTACAGTCATACCTCGGGTTGAATGCGCTTCAGTTTGAGCGCGTTCGAGTTGTGCTCCGCAGCAACCTGGAAGTAACGGAGCGCGTTACTTCCAGGTTTTGCCACTTGCGCATGCGCAGATGCTCAAAATGACGTCACGCGCATGCGCAGAAGCGGCGAAAAGCGACGCGTGTGCAGACGTGCCGTCGCTAGTTACATTTGCTTCTGGATGCGAACGGGGCTCCGGAACGGATCCTGTTCGTATCCAGAGGTACCACTGTACAGGCCTACCTTGGAGATATTGCTGGTTCAGTTCCAGGCTGCTGCAGTAAAGCGAATATCACAACCATTATTTAATTATTTGTCTTGTTTCCCAGCGCATATATAAAAGTTATATTTACACGGTACTGTACTCGGCTGCAGCCCTAGCCAGATCCACTCCCATGGCCAGAAGAGAGGCAGGGGCAGCGAGGGGCTTTCTTCCCTTGCAAGCAGCCGGGCTCCTTGTGAGGAGCAATATCTGCGAAGCACAATAAAATGAGGTGTGCCTGTACTTTGCACTCACAGGAACACTTCAGTGAGTTAGTCTGTTTCTTGCAGTACGCTGGCAGTTCTCCCACAACACACAGCTTGGGTATTACTATGCTAGTATATTCCTGTTGTTGTTGTTGTTTAGTCGTTTAGTCATGTCCGACTTTTTGTGACCCCATAGACCAGAGCACGCCAGGCACTCCTGTCTTCCACTGCCTCCTGCAGTTTGGTCAAACTCATGTTTGTAGCTTCGAGAACACTGTCCAACCATCTCGTCCTCTGTCATCCCCTTCTTCTTGTGCCCTCAATCTTTCCCAACATCAGGGTCTTTTCCAGGGAGTCTTCTCTTCTCATGAGGTGGCCAAAGTATTGGAGCCTCAGCTTCAGGATCTGTCCTTCCAGTGAGCACTCAGGGCTGATTTCCTTCAGAATGGAGAGGTTTGATCTTCTTGCAGTCCATGGGACTCTCAATTGTCTCCTCCAGCACCAGAATTCAAAAGCATCAATTATTCGGCGATCAGCCTTCTTTATGGTTCAGCTTTCACTTCCATACATCACTACTGGGAAAACCATAGCTTTTACTATACAGACCTTTGTTGGCAAGGTGATCTCTCTACTTTTTAGTATATTCCTAGAGTCCTTTTAAATGTCTTTTTAAAGCCAACCGACATTCTCAGAAAATTCACATAATATGGATGCAATCGTTAGAATGCAGATTTAGGTCACAGAAGTCTGAATGTTTTCCTGATTATGCTGTTTTCCTGTGTGCTGCATCTTTTTAACATGGAATACTCTCCTAATCTGTCTCCCAGTGGTACTTTGACGTGGTCCAGCTCTGGAAGGGCTGCACCATGTGATTTTCTTTTCTCGTTTTAAAATACATTCTACTGTTCTTTTACAATTCACATCCCAAAATATAAATATTTGGATGTGGTCCTCTAAAAAAATAAAAAGTTTTTTAAAAAACTTCATTACAAACCATTTTTTAAAGAGTACCGTATTGTTCGCTATATAAGACGCACCAGACCACAAGACGCACCTAGTTTTTGGAGGAGGAAAACAAGAAAAAAAAATTCTGAATTTCAAAAGCCAGAACAGCAAGAGGGATCGCTGTGCAGTGAAAGCAGCAATCCCTCTTGCTGTTCTGGCTTCTGGGATTGCTGCGCAGCCTGCATTCGCTCCATAAGACGCACACACATTTCCCCTTACTTTTTAGGAGGGAAAAAGTGAGTCTTATAGAGCAAAAAATACAGTATTTTAAAAGATTTACAAAGATGGAGCAAAATATACCTATCCTGGCCTCTGTATAAATGAATCTCTCACCAGGTTTAACTTACCTCACACACACACACACACACACACACACACAGTAGAAACTATCTAAAAATGGAGAAATGGGGCTTTTTCAACTGCACACAGCATATGCCTTTGCAATTATTTAGGCAAACTAATGGAATGTGCAAGTGAAGACCTTATGCATCTTTGAGCCATACCATTTAAAGAAGGAAATATTAAATTGGATTGCTTGGTTTTTAAACCCTTGCTTGAAGCACACACTGCAGGTATGGCAAAAGTGGGGGGAAATTATTGCATCGGAACAATCACTGTTATCACCTATAATATTCCATCCGTTGTTCTATGCAGTGCTATTTTTCTAGAAAAAGAGGTTCTGAACTCACCATGAACAGGTCCTCTTATAATGCCAATTGCACCTACCCAAGAGGTGCCAGAACTGAGTTCTGACAAGTTCCAGCTAAAAAAAGCTCTGGTTCTATGGAAATTTTAATATATTGCAATTTAAACAATGGGAGTCTAGAGGCCTTCCTGGGGTGAGGGGGCTAGTCAATGGGTTGGACTCTTAAAATTGGGGAAGAACCAAAACATCAGCTCCAAAACACATAAATGTCATGGTTCCAACTACATCATAGTTTACATTTTAACAATAATAAGATGGTATCAACTAAAAGCACTGTATCAACTAAAAGCACTAAGCCCAACTAAAATGGAAAAATTATTACCAGAATATTCTTCAAGTCTTAAAAGAATAACTTCTTTCATCTACAGGATCCTTACCAATCACTCAAAATGATTCCAGTTCTAAAAAAGTTTTGGAATCAGATTTCAATATTAACATTTCAGATGTACAATGGAATGTCCTATTGAGTAAAAAACTACGGAAATTTGTTTCTGCATGCACGCATGAAAACACACCAAAACTGATCTATAGGTGGTACTTGACACCTGTTCCATTGAACCACCACAACAAATTGATGTGCAAACACTAAGGAACCTTCTATCATATGTGGTGGAATTATGTGGTAATAAATCAATTTCGGCAAAAAGTCTTGGAAGAAATGGGTAAAAAAATAGATTGCAAGCGTCAATGTATTCCTCAGTGTCATTGTCCATATTTTTGACAGTGTTGGCTTGTCAGGTGGTTAGTAAACACTGAAAAAATGGTCTGGGATTAACAGTATCCGGGTGGTATAGAAACATTTGACAAATTGCTTTAGTTGAAAAGTTAACCAGGCTACATACGCTTCAGGTTACAGACTCCGCTAACCCAGAAATAGTGCTTCAGGTTAAGAACTTTGCTTCAGGGTAAGAACAGAAATCGTGCTCTTGCGGTGCAGCGGCAGCAGGAGGCCCCGTTAGCTACAGTGGTGCTTCAGGTTAAGAACAGTTTCAGGTTAAGAACACCCTAACCCTAACCACTGTGTGTGTGTGTGTGTGTGTGTGTGTGTATATATATATATATATATATATATATATATTACGACTTTGACACAGTTTTGTTTTATTTCACATATCTACACAACTAGCTGTCTTTCAATATGCCCCGGGTTTGAAAACAATGTTCACTTTTAACAACAACAACAAAAATGAATATTTGTTAAAGACGGCTGGTGCTCACATAGAAATCAACCATCTTCCCAGGCTAACAAATGAGTGAACAGCTGCAGAGCTCACTTTCACATTCAACTATTACAGAATTCTCCACCATCCTTATGCTTGACACTGAGATTTTGCTTCAATAAAATATATGCTAATATTTCGGGGGGGGGGGGGAGAGATTTTGTACCAAGAGAATGTAAACTTCCTGAGCAGATCTTATTACAACCCCAGAACTTTACTGACCCCTAATCTGTACTTTGCTACTGCGTAAACCATGAAGAAAAGAATGTGCAGCCTGCCTTCGTGTTGGCAGAGATCCATCCGACTCATTGCCTGTTGCCTGAATTAATTTGCCCCTTTTCTTTGCAGAAGCAAATTATGCTATTGCTCTTGGCATATGGAGTGGAAATTGAAACCAACATGCGGTTTTTGTAATCACCACTTGAAGATTTCACCCTTCCTTTAAATAAACCGCTAGCTCTTTCCGTTTGAATAGGTAAGTATCTCTCATTTGCTTCTGGCTTGACAAAAATCTCCCTCCGCATAATGTGCACAGTATACGTCTATCTACTGATCTAACTAACTGGAATTATTATTGCCCAAATAGGAATTTGCTTGTTTAACCTCTTAAAAGCATTATACTCAGGGATGTGCAGAAGCTTGCCTGAGTACTCATAAATCCCAGGTTGTGCCACCTGGCGGCCCCGATTCCAAACTTTCATTGTTATGGTTGTTGTTAAAAAGGGAGCGAATGTGCAGGTAATAAAAAGTAATCTTGACCCCATCTGGCACCCACTGAATGGAAGTTCAAGTAATGATTGCCTTTGAATACTGCAGTGCCAAAAGCAGAAATTATATGTGGTAAATGATTAGATACAAAACTGTTGCTGTACCCGAGTTGTCAGAATCTTAAAATGGAAGGAAAATTCAGTACATGACACGAGTCAATTTTCCTCTGGATTATTTTTCACCTGTTACATTCCCTAGTTATCTTTGAGAACTGCAAGAAAAAGACAAGAAAAAGACACATACTGCTTCTTTCACCTGTGGTGGAACTGACCTAAAGCAGTCATTTTCTGAGTCAGGTATTTGAAGAAATCCAACAGGTTACCCAACAAGACATTTTCCACTCGGGTGATTTTGAACATCTGGGGTGGTCAAAATTTCAATAGTAAAAACAAAGAACTAATTGGCTAATTGCTGATGGCAGCTAGACTAGTGTTTACACACTTCTGAAAGCGCATTGGTAAACTCACAGCGGAAATTTGTTATGGTAAACTCATGTCTCTTTCAGAAAAGCAAAGGCAAAAAGTTCATTTATACAATAAAATATATCAAGTAAAGAAACCTTTTATCTAGTCCGGTTTGACTTATAAATGAGGGAGCAGGCATCCCCGATATACCAGCAAGAAAATGCAAATTTATGGAACTCTCAATAGCTAAAAGAATTGGCATCGGAGAATTCTCAGAAATTCTATGCTGCAAGCTATGGAACTTCTGGAGATAAATGGAACAATGCTGAAGGTTAACCTATCTCTTATTTATTTTCACTTACTTTTGTTGTATTTGCGGTGTTTCTCTTGTGAGTTTCTTATTTATGATTTGCTGTCTTGTCTTTTACAAAATTAATAAAAATTGATTTTTAAAAAATCAAAGGTAAGTCCTCAAAAATGGTGCTGATAACAAAGTATTTCAGCACCTGTGTTGCTTTTGCTGCGTCAAACTTACATGCTGAAAAGGTAAAGGCACCCCTGCCCGTTAGGTCCAGTCACGGACAACTCTGCGGTTGCGGCGCTCATCTCGCTCTATAGTCCGCAGACAGCTTCCGGGTCATGTGGCCAGCATGACTAAGCCGCTTCTAGCGAACCAGAGCAGCGCACGGAAATGCCGCTTACCTTCCCACCGGAGCAGTACCTATTTATCTACTTGCACTTTGACGTGCTTTCGAACTGCTAGGTTGGCAGGAGCTGGGACCGAGCAATGGGATCTCACCCCATCGAGGGGATTCAAACCGCCAACCTTCTGATCGGCAAGCCCTAGGCTCTGTGATTTAGACCACAGTGCCTCCCGTGTCCCTGACTTACATGCTAATCCTCTGCAAATGGTTAGTGCTAATCAAAATTTATTATTTTTTTACATATGCCAGGTGCAAGGTTTTCTTTTTTTTAAGATGGGTGGCCAAATTAAACTAAATTCAACTAAATTCTGCTTGCCCCAGCTAAGGATTCACATGCCTCCTGTGGCGTTTGCCTCCTAGGTAGGTCATAAGGAAAGGGTTAAAATGAGTGTGATGTGATTGGCCAGTGAGAATGCAAGGGGGGAGTAAAAGTTAGAGTGGGAGGTTTTGAAAGTCAGTTGAGGTTTGGGAGTTGAGAGTTGAGGTTTGAGAGTTGGAGAAGGAAGAGGGAGGATTAGGTGTGGGTTGGTAGAGTTGTATTGTGAGAGAGTGAGAGGAATTGTTAGGTTGAGTCAGATAGATAGTTGGAATAATCAGTTTGGAATTGTTAGGAACTAAGATTAAGAAACTGACAAGAGAAAAATAAACTGAAACCATATGCTTGTTCCTGCATTTAAAAATAAACTTAGAATCATAGAATCATAGAGTTGGAAGAGACCACAAGGGCCATCAAGCCCAACCCCCTGCCAAGCAGGAAACACCATCAGAGCACTCCTGACATGTGGTTGTCAAGCCTCTGCTTAAAGACCTCCAAAGAAGGAGACTCCACCACACTCCTTGGCAGCAAATTCCACTGTCAAACAGCTCCCACCATCAGGAAGTTCTTCCTAATGTTTAGGTGGAATCTTCTTTCTTGTAGTTTGGAACCATTGCTCCGTGTCCGCTTCTCTGGAGCAGCAGAAAACAACCTTTCTCCCTCCTCTATGTGACATCCTTTTATATATTTGAACATGGCTATCATATCACCCCTTAACCTCCTCTTCTCCAGGCTAAACATGCCCAGCTCCCTTAGCCGTTCCTCATAAGGCATCGTTTCCAGGCCTTGGACCATTTTGGTTGCCCTCCTCTGGACACGTTCCAGTTTGTCAGTGTCCTTCTTGAACTGTGGTGCCCAGAACTGGACACAGTACTCCAGGTGAGGTCTGACCAGAGCAGAATACAGTGGCAACTTGATTATTTGTTTATGTTAATAAACTGACTGGACTCCGTATGTTCCCGTGAGAAGCGGGGTGGTGGCAGCGGAAAAAGCAATCACAGTGGCGGCACAGGGTCAATAGACCGTCAAACGTCCGGGGGCCCTGTGTGTGATCGCCACACCTCCTTCCCCACCTGGCCAGCTATCAAACTGGGCTGCAGGCCCTGGCCTGTCTTTGCTTCCAGGAGTGTCCTGCCCGTTGTTCCCTATGCCCCAGGACCCACTGTGTTCGTGGGGACGGGGCCCCTCTGGCTCTGGCGAGGGGACCCACTGCTCAGCTTCCTGGCCACTGGCCCTCAGCCCCTTGTCATCCTCTGTCACCCCATGAGTACTACCTACACCAACTTCTCCTTCCACATCCCCAGCTTGCTCCCGTGTGACCCACTCCCAGCTGCAACCCTTGCCAAAATCCTCTTCCTCCTCCCAGAATTCCTGCCAGTTCATGACAACATCCATCAGGATTGAGTTTTCTGGAAAGCTTGCTCTTTTTTATAAGGACCAACTGAAAGCCACACAGGTCCTAATAAAGATATTAGCCTGCTGTTAGATTTTATCCCCTGCTTCCAAGGAATTAACCAAGCTACCTGCTGTGTTTGTATGTACCGTATTTTTCACTCCATAAGATGCACTTTTTTCCTCCTAAAAAGTAAGGGGAAATGTCTGTGCATTTTATGGAGCAAATGTGTGGTCCCTGGAACTGAATTGCCCAGGGGTGAAAAGCAGATCATGCCTTTTATTGTTTAGAAAGAGTGAAGGGGGTGTTGAAACAAAACCGCTGAGCAGCTGATCGGCAAACGATCGGGAGGGATAAGGGACTCTAGATATAAAGGAGGCTGCCTGGGAGTGGGGAGGTAAAAGCACATGGATGCTCAGGATTTTTGCACTGGGTCACCACAAATTCACCATCAGATCACATAGCATGCCCATGGCTATAGCCTGCATCAAAAAATCACACATCCACTGTTTTTTGGGGCCGCAATGGCACGGATCCACATGGATTCTCAGGATTTTTGCATTGGGCTACTCCAAACTCACCATCAAATCACATATCATGTCTGTGGCCACAGCATGAACCACAAAAATCATACATCCACTGTTTCGTTCAGAATATTTTTTTTCTTGTTTTCCTCCTCTAAAAACTATGTGCGTCTTACGGTCAGGTGCGTCTTATGGAGCGGAAAATACAGTATTTATCTCAGCCTGAGCTGAATGGGAGAGTTTTATCTAATCTGTTTAGCAATGACTAAACCAGAGAGGTTTCCTAGCAATGCGACCCAAGATCTGTCAGCAAGAAATGCATGGCATTGATTCCGCCGCTTTTGCTACCATGCCCACTTAAAAACACTATATGCATTTGTAACCGCTGCAACAATATGGAATGCAACTTCGTACACATTTTGGTGGCTTAAACCTCATTGCCTTCTGTGGCTTTTAAACAGCATAGCTGCACACGGGATCATATTCTGCATTTCTTAGGTTGCAAAAATAGGCCTGAGCTGAAAAAGAATCTGTTCTTTTTCAGCTCAGCCCTATAAAGTTATCAGATCCATAAACACAGTCGCCGTCTGCAGCTTAAAACTCCCATATGTGGCTTTACAGGTGTCAAAGATGTGGGGTGGAAGATAAGCCACATTTGTTGCCTGTTTAACCTAACCATTCAAAAGTATATATACTTTTTAATCGTGTGTTTACATATAGATACCACATATTTATAATGAAGCCTTCGTCCCGTTCCCTGCATTAATTTTTTTTTTTAATGTGAACCTGCCAATAGATGACGTTAGCTTTGTGGGATTGGTTCCAAAACAGAACTGGGTGTTGTTTGGCTGCAAAGTCTTCCATTTTTAAGATCTTAAATGGAACCGTGATGTGCTAGGCTAGACTTTATCGGCAGGGGGCCACTCCACTGTCAGCAAACTTTATCGGCAGGGGGCCACTCCACTGTCCCTCAGACCTTGTGGGGGGACAGACTATATTTTTTTTTTGGCGGGGGGGGGAATTAACAAATTCCTATGCCCCACATATAATCCAGAGATGCATTTTAAATAAAAGGGCACATTCTACTCATGTAAAAACACGCTGATTCCTGGACCGTCCGTGGGCCGGATTGAGAAGGTGATTGGGCCGGATCCGGCCCACGGGCCTTAGTTTGCCTACCCATGGGCTAGAGAGTGATTGTTTGCAATACATACACAAAGGTTTTCTGCAGAATAAGAGCTTTTACAGACCCATCCTGAACCTCTGGCACCTGATCTGGCACATGAATGCCAGGGTGGCACATATAAGAAAGGTCAGATAACTGGTGATAGCTCCTAAAAGTAGCTGGAAGGAATTCTGAACAGTTGATCAGCGTTGAACCCAATACATGACCAATACATTAACAGCCAGCTTGGAGGAAGAACGTGTCATTCAGCTCAGATCATCAGCGAGCTAGCAATCTGTGCCTCCACCTGAATTTGGATACTGCTGCAGAGTTGGCGTTCCAATGGGCCTGGTGCCTGAAGCCATCTCCCCAGCTCCTTGGGGATCCTGCCGTCTTCCTTTCTGTGGGCATGACCAAGCCTTCTGCTGAGACAGAAGGGTGAACATGCTGGGAATGTGGACTTGGGAGAGCACACCTTTGTTTGAGACTCTGTCCTGCAGTACTGATACTGAATTGTGTGATGAATCATGGGATGGGCAGCAACCAGGCAGCACCACCATCTACATCCATCCA
This sequence comes from Podarcis cretensis, assembly GCF_951804945.1. Lineage (NCBI taxonomy): Eukaryota > Metazoa > Chordata > Lepidosauria > Squamata > Lacertidae > Podarcis > Podarcis cretensis. The sequence goes on from NC_137174.1 coordinate 7,560,412, forward strand.
CCAGAAGCAAAAAGCTGTGAATACATTTTTGGTACTGTGTAACACAGGTGGCGCTGTGGTCTAAACCACTGAGCCTAGGACTTGCCGATCAGAAGGTCGGCGGTTCGAATCCCGTGACGGGGTGAGCTCCCATTGCTCGGTCCCTGCTCCTGCCAACCTAGCAGTTCGAAAGCACCTTCAAGTGGAAGTAGATAAATAGGTACTGCTCCGGCGGGAAGGTAAACGGCGTTTCCGTGCGCTGCTCTGGTTCGCCATGCTGGCCACATGACCTGGAAGCTGTATGCCGGCTCCCTCGGCCAATAAAGTGAGATGAGCGCAAGAACCCCAGAGTCGTCCATGACTGGACCTAATGGGCAGGGGTCCCTTTACCCTTTACCTTTAACCACTACCACATTGTCTTATGCTCAAGTATCCATGTACTTAAAAATAGTGTTTTGAATTTTGAGGACTTTGCCTGCCGGGAAACACTGGAAGTCATCACCCAGAACAGACCTCTCTCAGGGCCCTGTGATTCATCAGCAGACTCTTATCTTCCAGTTTGACTGCCTAAAGTTTGAGCGGCTCTGGCTCAGGCAGTGTGAACCTTCAAAAACAGTGCTGGGGGACCTTGCTGACATATAAAAGAAATTGTACTAACAAACTCTGTGGGGGCACATGGAAGGCCTTTTTGTGGTGGCGCACAAATGGTTGGAAGCAGGAGCCAGATGCGTCTTCAGACTTTTTCTTATTCTCCCAGTATTTGCACATTAAAGAGACAGGTAGCCGGCACTCAATATTATTCTAGAATGTGAAAGCAAGAGGTCCATTTTTAATCATCCTCAAGGTGTGACACTTACTAGCTTATTGATGGTTCATTGATTTCCTAATTGTAATCTGAATTAGGCTCTGAATGCCCTGGTAGAGCTCCCCTTTGAACCTATTGCCAGGGCTCTCCTTCAGGAGCTGATGTTGAAGACTCTTTTCCAGGTAATGGTTACTTCAGCTCATAGATTTTGAAATGGGTGCTCTGTTCTCAAACACAGAGCTATGTATTTTTCACTGGGGCGAGATGATTCTCTGCCTGGACATGCCTAGGATAAAGTCAGTCTTTCATAGATCATAGATTGCAACAAATTGTTCTTTCATCCCTTTGTCCAAACCCAGTTCATGCGCAGGAAAAAGTACAGTATAAACCTGATGTTCATAAGGGATCTTTGTTTTTACTTTGGCTCAGTACAAGAAGTCTCAAACTTCTTGAGTGTCTGCCACTTCTTGAATGGCTATGTCCTTGGCATTTTGAATCAATGTTTAATAATAATAATAATAATAATAATAATAATAATAATAATAATAAATTATTTATACCCAACCCATCTGGCTAGGTTTCCCCAGCCACTCTGGGCGGCTTCCAACAAAATATTAAAATACAATAATTCATCAAATATTAAAAGCTTCCCTAAACAGGGCTGCCTTCAGATGTCTTCTAAAAGTCAGATAGTTTATTTCTTTGACATCTGATAGGAGGGCATTCCACAGGGCGGGCGCCACCACCGAGAAGGTCCTTTAGATGTTTAGAGCATCCACCTGGGCTTTGGTCCACACATTTACTTGTCAATACCTGATTGGCATCAGGTGATCTCCAAAGGGAAGTTTACTCATGACCCACTTGGCAGAGACTGCTTTTTATATACCGACTGCATTTCCTTCCACAAATACAGTGGTGCCTCGCAAGATGAAAAGAATCCGTTCCGCGAGTCTCTTCGTCTAGCGGTTTTTTCGTCTTGCGAAGCAAGCCCATTGACAGCTTAGCGGATTAGCGCTTTTAGCGGTTTAGTGGCTTTTAGCAGCTTTTAGCGGCTTATCGGCTTAGCAGATAAGTGGATAAGCGGCTTAGCGGCTTAGAAAAAGGGGGGGAGGGAAAAACCCGCAGGAACTCACAAGACACTTTCATCTTGCGAAGCAAGCCCATAGGAAATTCGTTTTGCGAAGCACCTCCAAAACGGAAAATCCTTTCGTCTAGCGGGTTTTCCGTCTTGCGAGGCATTCGTCTTGCGGGGCACCACTGTATCCTGTTTGGGGGAGAATAAGAAGGGGATGTGACCCGCCCTATGCTATTTCATGCAAGAGAATACTGTTAGCTAGGGACTCCTGGGAGTTCCGTTCTGTGTTAAGCACTTTCCCCCACCTTATGTTGGTTCATGGAAAAGGCCTGACATGTTTGGGATTTGGGTTGCTAACGTGTTTCTTTTGGAAGGAAGTCCCTGCTCTTTCTAGTCAAGTCTCAGGATAGGGAATCCTCCCTGGCAAAGGATTCAAAAATTGAAGCTCACCCAGCCCCCCGCTCTAAGGAGGGCCAATTCCAAAGGGTGGTGTGTTTTTTTAATTCTGTTTTGAGAATATGTAGCAAAAACCATTATATATCGAACATCCTTGCTTTGTAGCACCCTGCTTGTGGTTAACGCTTAGCTGGAATGAAATATTCAACGCAGCAATAGAGAAATTAAAATAATAATTTATTTGTCAGACAAATAAATATGAGGCACAGTGGTATATGGTTACCAAGCTCTGGCCTGGCCTCTTGCCATTCTGGCCAGCACTTATATTTCCTTAATCCAGCCCCCTTGCTCCTCCTGTGGCTGCCTCTGTCCAATCAGCCTGGTTGAAATTCCTATTGGCTGTTTGCTAGAACCAATCACAAAAGATACACCCATTTCCTCTTGCCCTTTTATGGAAATCAAAAAGCTATATATTCTTCTATCTATAAATGACAAATAAGTAGTAATATATCTTACATGTGTCTCAACAAGGAATCTTAATTACCAGCTCACCTCTTGCCCTCCTTGCCCTATTGCCTTCCAAAACAGATAATTAATCTTGAATTTTTATCTTATGCATATGTCAAGGATTGAGTTCACATCAACATTGAGAGATTTCCTTCATTTGAAGGTTTCTAAACAAAAGGCCTGACAACCATATATCAGGAGTGCTCGATTGGCGTCTTCTGTCTGGCAAGGGGCTTGGCTGGCGGCTGACTTAATTTCAGGATAGTTACAACTCTTACAACTATATGAAATAAGAATCTAGCATTTCTTAAATCCTTTGCATAATTATATTTAAACTAATATATTTAATACATAAACAACCTTTTAAAAGGAAAAGAAATCTTAAAAGGATCTTAGTTTAAGAAAGAAACAGCTTTAGAAAAAGTCTTCCCAGAAAATGCTCTCTTTCTGCCAGCTAGATGCTTTTTCACTGCTCTTGACCTTCTTAACCTTAGGAAGAAGATATGGCTCATTTTACTATTTATCCACCCTTAATTTGTAGGGTCAGTGTAACCTTGGCTGTCAGCCTGTAATTCCCTTTTTACGACTTTGAGAATTGTTTTCTGCTATAAATCAGGGGGGGCCCCTTGTCTAGGAGTAAAAATATCTTGCCAAGGTTTTTAGGCAACTGGTCTTCTGCCTGGCATGAAACAGAACATTTTTAAACTCATTCTTAAAATACAAGCCCTGATTAAACATATAAGCTTTAATAAAAATGCACGAAGATGATTGGATATGAAGCACGAAGAGATTGGTTTGCATATATTGAGATTATTAATAGACCTTTGTTATTACTTTAGTTTTATCACTTTACTCTGGACTTTCAAATGAGGTTTTTTGATGCGCTAATCCATATTTTGCTTTCAGTTTCACGTCTCAGCTGAAAACAATTGAACCGTTGGGGCATCTGTGCTTGAGTATTATTGTTGCCTGTTCATACAAAATAATTTGGTCCTGCACAAACCAGCTGCCATAGTTAAACAAATTGTTCCAATTTTTAAAAACTGTAAATTGCCAAAAATGGTTATCTACAAGATCTTTTTTAAAACTGAGGTCCTTGGGGAGAATGTTCTCATATATATATATATGAATGACACCACATTTTATTAATCACTTAAGTAGAAGCCAAAAGGTCTGCATTTCGCTGGTTGCATTCTGTAAAGTTCTTTGACTGCTTTCAGTAATGGTTCATCAGTATCACTGGTGCTGTCAAGTTTTGCTGCCTGATATTATCTTATAAAGTTTGACAGGGCTTTTTTTCCAGCTGGAATTCACTGGAACTCAGTTTCGGCAACTGACTGAGGTAGGCAGAGACCTCCAGCTATCCCACCTGGGGAAGGCAAAGCCAAGCCTGTGCTAATGGTGCCACATAGGGTCCAGGGGGCTGCGCGCAACCACGCAAAGGGTGCCCCCCATTTAACGTGGAGAGCGGTCATTATAAGAGAACAAGTTCTAGCACCTCTTTTTCTAGAAAAAAATAGCATTGAAGTTTGGTATTCTAATGCCTCCATAATTTTTCTGATCTAAGCTTTTATTTGCTGTCCTGTTTGGTTTATTTGGCTATATGAACCCAAGTCACATGGTCAAATAAACCCAATAACAGCAAATAAAAGGATACTCTGTAAAGAATTAAGTTTCAGATAATCTGTTTCCAATGATGGAGTAGAGAATAGAAATAGCAGCTTGAGTGGAATACAGTGGTACCTCAGGTTACATACGCTTCAGGTTACAGACTCCGCTAACCCAGAAATAGTGCTTCAGGTTAAGAACTTTGCTTCAGGATGAGAACAGAAATTGTGCTCTGGCGGCGCGGCGGTAGCAGCGCTTTAGCCCCATTAGCTAAAGTGGTGCTTCAGGTTAAGAACAGTTTCAGGTTAAGTACGGACCTCCGGAACGAATCAAGTACTTAACCTGAGGTACCACTGTATTCACAGAAGTAGCTGATCCAAAAGAGTTGTAGCATCTGCCACCTTTTAAGATCTTCATCTTTTTGCATACTTATTTTATTATAGTTATGATCAACAATTGTTTGTGAATATAAGTGCACCCAAACTAAGTATTTTATTGGGCTATTTTTAACTGAGATCCAAGTTTATACAGAATGTATTTGTCACTTGAGTTACTGGGTACATTCAAAAAATGACTGTTTTAGTAATATTAATATTGTAACTGAATGTTTCTCAAAAAGTGTTTATTAAGGTCCACATTCATGCCAACCTTGAAATTATTAGCTATATGAGTGTGCACCTGTTGTACATCATTTCAAAAATTCTTTTAAATAGATTTTTATTTTATTTGTGATGTTATTCTTTTACCACTCTTCTGTTTGCTGCCCTGGACTCACTTGGAAGGAAAAGTGGGATAGAAATTTAATATCAAGATTGATGATGAGATACCACCGGGGGGGGGGGGATTTTTGAATATGCAAGTACAGCTGCTGGAATAGTGATGGCTGCTAGGTGGAAGTCACAAATTATAGCCACAAAGGAGGAATGGATTTGTAAACTAAACAAGTATTTAATTTTGGCAAAATTAACTGCTATAATAAGAAATCAGTCAAATCAAAAATTAAAAAAGGAGTGGAAATGTTTTGATGAATATATGGCAAAATATTGCTCAAAAAAAGATATGCTAATATGCCTCGATTAAAATGTGAAGTACTGGATGGAAGAAAAATTAGTAAGGAAAGATAATAAGAATATATAGATGATTTGAGAAGGTTGTAGAATGCAAAGATTATTGTAAATTGTATAATGTGGAGGAAATCGAGTGGGGGCGGAGGGAAGTGGAAGGAAGGAGAAAAGAATAATATGATGGATTGAGGAAATAGAAAAGTAAATGTATGGGGGGATGGGGAGGAAATGGTGTTGGCTTTGGTACATTTGTATTGTAATGTAACATGTGAAAACCAATAAAAGTTCATCTCCAGGAAAAAAATTAAAAGAAATTTAATATCAAGAACAACAACACAGCCAGACTTTGAGTGGAGGGCATAATGAGAAGGTACAAAATCTAAGGTCGCAGAATTGACAGTGAATAGTTTCCAACATGAAGAGAAAAATAAGCAAAATAATGGAAGGTACAATTGCTTGCAAATTTCATATAAGAATTTATCAGAGACGTACAATACATGCTTTGGATTTTTATGAGAGCAAAGGCATTTTCCCATGAAGCTGAGACTCGGGAGCCAAGAAGGAAAGCTAAGACGGATTTCATTGTCACAGAAGTAGCAAGAAAGAAAAAGCACGAGGCGTGATGGGCTGCTTACTGCGGGACATTCTTTCCACTGGACAGATTTTGGCACAGAAGGAGTCACTCAAAAGCTGACGTTGCGGCTTGGAAAAAAACGACAGCCAATCTCACAGCAAGTGAGCACGTATAATCACACCGTGGCTCACTTCCAAAAATACTATGGCATATTTGTAGAAAGGGAAACCTTTCCTCCCAAAGTTGACCAAGTAATTTTAGTAGGGGGCTGGGGAGTGGCACTGTATTATGTTATAGCATAAAAAAGAGAATCTCTTCACATAATTTGCAGACACTGTTATCAGGGCTGCCTGGCCCTTTTCCACAAAGCAAAGTGTTCTTTGGTGAGTGATGATATCATAGAGAGACAAACATATTTGTGGCAACTTGATGCAAACTAAAGGTCAGAGCCCAGTTCCTTTGGTTAGTTTGCTGTTGATTTCTGTGTAGGTCTTCGGCTAAAATTAATTGGATTTTCTCCATGCCCGTCCATATTAGGTAGGGACAGTATTCTGTTTTTGATTCATTCATTTGAGGAATTTGTATCCCACCTTTTACTGCACAATAAAATAGTAAACTAAACACCAAGATAAAATAACAAAGCCATCAAGCAATATATATAAAAAATAGAAAGGTATACAATGGAACCTCGGGTTAAGAACTTAATTTGTTCTGGAGGTCCATTCTTAACCAGAAACTGTTCTTAACCTGAGGTACCACTTTAGATAATGGGGCCTCCCACTGCCGCCATGCCACCACCACACGATTTCTGTTCTCATCCTGAAGCAAAGTTCTTAACCCCAGGTACTATTTCTGGGTTAGCAGAGTCTGTAACCTGAAGCGTCTGTAACCTGAAGCATCTGTAACCCGAGCTACCACTGTAATTTAGGAAAGAAGATAGTGCAGCTAAAAGACCATTGAAATGATATGAAATGCCATTAAAAGCAGGATGGACTTTTCTTGGCATCCCTCTCGGAAGACAATTCTAAAATTTGGGCACCACTTCAGAAATGGCCATCTCTCCAGTGGTCATCCACCTCACTTTCAGAAAGCCAGGACACCCAGAGAAGGGTTTCTGAAGAACAGCTCAACAACAAGCTACAAGGAGCCCCAATTGATGAAGCAATGAGGCAAGTAGAACGCCCAAGTAGTGAGAGGGCAAGTAACACCAATGTGTTGTTGGTGGCAAGGAAAAAATATAGTTATATAAAAAAGAGAATTACCTAGATGCCAAGATCCAGGTTTGGGGCAAGTACTCTTTGGAGAAAGAAGCCCAGGAAATGAAGTATAGAAATATAGGCTGTTAGACCTTTAAAATATGCCCTTGTGAGTTCCAAAATACAGTAGTACCTCAGGTTACATACGCTTCAGGTTACATACGCTTCAGGTTACATACGCTTCAGGTTACAGAAATATCAGGTTAAGAACTTTGCTTCAGGGTGAGAACAGAAATCGTGCTCTGGCGGCGCGGCAGCAGCAGGAGGCCCCATTAGCTAAAGTGGTGCTTCAGGTTAAGAACAGTTTCAGGTTAAGTACGGACCTCCGGAACGAATCAAGTACTTAACCCGAGGTACCACTGTAGTCCCCTCTTCCTCCAGCATGGGGGGGGGGGGAACCACACTTTTGGTGAGTTTAAAATGGTTTACTTGCAAACTCTCTGATGGGCAGATTAAAATGCTTTTCCTTACGTCAGTCAGAAAACAATGGCAGTAAAACTTGAGTGGTGAAAATTCATAAATTTTTGGTATAGGAACTCAAGGGAGACTTGACAGAGCCATGCATTCTGAGCCTGGGGCAACCAACTCCGACCTCTTTACCTGCTGAGCTTCTCAGGTAGACTGAAGGGAAGAATCAACTTGATTACATTCCTCCAAAGGTGAGGGTGTGTGACCTAGCTAAGCTTGGCAGGACAGATTACTCTGTGGTCTTAACCCTTTCATGTGTTAATTAGACTTAAGCATGTTGGTTATACAAGGCTGGTTATCCCACATGTCTTTCATTATTTAATTAAAGTAACAGCTCAGACCAATAAGGACACAGCAAGACCACTGCATATGAAGAGCCAAATCTTCTACTGAGGCATCATTACTCAGGAACTAAATTCTTGGGGCAGGAAGTCTATGGAAATCTAGTTTTCAGTCTTATCCTGAGAGGAACCTTGAGGGACCACAACAGACTAAGCCAGAGTTTCCCAAACTGTGGTCTGTGGATCACCACTGATCTGTGAGCTTCATGCTGGTGGGCCACAGAGTGAAGAGGAAAGGAAGCAGCAGCTTCTTCAGTCATGATCTAAGCCTCTAGCAAACTTTCAGTGTCACCCTCTTCTGGCCAGTCCTAGCCGCAGTAGCTGAAAAAGGCTGGGAGCCAACATTTTCATCAGCACCAATGTCAACTCTGGTGGCTCTTAGACCGCCTTTCTCTCTCTTGTTGCTTGTGCATGCCTGCCACAGGTCTGTCCAGACATGGAGACAGTCTGCCAAGCCCACCCTTACCCTATCCCAACTGCTTCTGTTTCCCCATACACCCATCATTTTCTCCTCCCCCTGTTTTGTAGCCCCATTAAATGCCCCACCTTGAAGCAGAAGTCTCCTGTCCCACTCAGCAGCCCGAGAGATACCAGGTAAGGAGGACTGAAACTAAATTTCTGGGCTGCCAACCATGGTGCTTACTTTCACTTGACTAGAGGCACAGACCTATGTACATCTACCATTGATCTCGGTGGGGTTACTTCTGAGTAAATATGCAAGGGATTAGCTGTATGATGAGCTTCGGGGAGGGAAAAAAGAATCAAAACTGCAATTATGTTTGGGAGGGAAATGGCGAAGGAGGAGAAGGAGCAATATGGGCAGATTTTAAGAGATTTTTTTGTAGATAACTGAGATCATGTCTGTGGAATGCTTTTCAGCTCTTTCCCACCTTAGAAAGATGACTTGCCCTTCTGCAACTAATCCCACCTACACACACACAATCCCTCAGTAAATCCCTCCCATTTCTGTTCCTTACGCTCATGGTGCTAGTTGTTAAATCTTCAGGGCTATTTAAATTTAGTTTAATATGCCCAAGCTGTCATTATAATGTTAATTATAGTGGAGGAGCTAATGGAGCAATGTCAAGAAGCCAGTTACGCAAGTGTTACTGAGATGATTGCCATGAATTAGGGACAGGTAACAGCTGATCTGACATGCTTTGGGAACTTTTCAAGAGGATTTTACTGTGAAAGTCTTAAACGTGTGGGGATATAATGCATTTTCCATGAGCAAAACAGTTAGGGCTGTGGCTCAGAAGTAGAGCATCTGCTTTTACATACAAAGGTTTCCAGGTTTAGTTCCCGAAATCTCCCGTCAGGAGACCCCATTTGAAAATATGATATTAAACACAACCTGGACTTCTAAAATTATGCTGTCTATAATATAGATACCAATAAGTACAAAATAACCCCTCTGCAGCATCACAAATCCAACTCAATGGTGTAACATTGGAAAATGTCAATCACTTCTCCTACCTAGGCAGTTATCTTTCCACAAGGGCCAACATTGATGCCGAAATCCAGCATAGCCTGAGCTCTGCGAGTACGGCTTTCTCCTGTTTGAAGTGCAGAGTGTTTGAGGACCGGGACATTTGCAGGGAAACCAAAATGCTTGTTTATAAAGATATTGTACTACCAACCTTACTAGATGCTTGTGAAACATGGACGACTTATAAATGCCATCTTCAACTTCTCGAAAGATTCCACTAACGGTGTCTCCGAAAAATTTTACACATCACTTGGGAAGACAGGCAAACTAATATCAGTGTACTGGAAGAAGCAAAGATTACCATTGTTGAAGCAATGATTCTTCAACATCAACTTCGTTGGACTTGTCATGTTGTGCGGATGCCTGATGATCATCTTCCAAAGCAACTTCTCTATTCTGAACTTAAAAATGGAAAACGTAATGCTGGTGGTCAACCAAAGAGGTTTAAAGACTGTCTCAAGGCAAATCTTTAAAAATGTAGTATAAACACTGACAACTGGGAAACACTGGCCTGCGAGTGCTCCAGTTGGAGAACAGCCTTTACCAAAGGTGTCATGGGCTTTGAAGACACTCGAACTCAGGATGCAAGGGAGAAACATGCTAAGAGGAAGGCAAGCTTGGCTAATCCACACCGTGATCAATTCCCCCCCCCCCAGAAACCAATGGCCCCACTGTGTAAGGACTTGTGGATCCAGAATTGGCCTCCACAGTCACTTACAGATTCGTTGTTAAAACCGTGTTTAGGGAAGACAATCTTACTCGGCTACTAGTGATCGCCAAAGAAGAAGAGAAGAAGAAGAAGAAGATATAATAATTAATGAAACTCGATTCTTTGAAGCAAATATGGGAGGAAGACCAAAGGACTGGAACAGAACAGGCCAACTGGTGCAATAGGTGGGGGGAAAAACCAAAACAAAACCCATGCAGTCTCTTTCTACAAATCGCCAAAAACTTTCTTTCAAGTTGCATCATCGTTGGTACTTAATGCTAACCTTTTCCGTTCTTCTCCTTTCTGCTGGTGGAGATGCACTGAAATGGGACCATTACACAGATGTGGTGGAAATGTGATAAGGTTCAAACAACCATGGCTACTAGTCCTTATGGCTGTGCTGTACTTCCACAGTTGGAGGCAGCAACGCTTCCCAGTACCAACTGCTGGAAGCCACAGGAGGGAAGAATGTTCTTGTGCCCATGCTCTGCTCCCTGTTTTCTCACCGGTATCTGGCTAACCAGTGTAAGAACAGGATGCTGGACTAGATGGGCCATTGGCCTGATTCAACAGGTTATTCTTATGTATTCTGCTAAATATGTGCTTTCTACTTGGGATGTAGGGGGTGCATTGTTTATGTTTGTTTTTTTCGTTGATGTACCAAATACCGTATTTTTTGCACCATAACACTCACTTTTTTCCTCCTAGAAAGTAAGGGGAAATGTCTGTGCGTGTTATGGAGGGAATGCCTACGGGTGGCATGCCTATGGATTTTCCTCCTCTAAAAACTACGTGCGTGTTATGGTCGGGTGCGTGTTATAGAGTGAAAAATACGGTACCTGGATGCCAGCGTGGTGTAGCGGTTAAGAGCGATAGACTCGTAATCTGGTGAACCGGGTTCACTTCCCCACTCCTCCACATGCAGCTGCTGGGTGACCTTGGGCTAGTCACACTTCTCTGAAGTCTCTCAGCCCCACTCATCCCACAGAGTGTTTGTTGTGGGGGAGGAAGGGAAAGGAGAATGTTTGCCGCTTTGAGACTCCTTTGGGTAGTGATAAAGCTGGGTATCAAATCCAAACTCTTCTTATCTCTGTGTCCTGAACCCTGGTGTACTCTGAGATAAGTCCTGAAAGTGCACACAGTCCCAAGGGCAACTCTAGAGAAGAGTCAGTGGTCAAATACAGGTTCAGCTCCAATGCAATGAGACAGGTTCAGAATAATACCACAAGGCTAGGTTCCCATCTTCAAAGAAGATCCAGGGTTAGAATCCTAGGGTCAGTCCTGTGGTGTTTCTGAAGCAGCCAGGCCATGGTCCATTAATGGAGAATGCTGTTCCTGATGCCTCAGAGCCTGCCATGTTCGCAGAGATGGGGGCACCTCTGGTCCTGGTGATGTGTCCACTTCCCCTGGCTCCTGTGAACTGCCAGCTGCCCCTTTGACATCCTTAGATGTTCCTTGAGTACCTCCTAAGTCCCAGTCTCCCCTTTCCCATCTTCAGCTGGTTCTAGTGTGTACCGATTGTGGCTACACCCCTTGCCGGGATCTTCTCCTTCCTCAGTCAGTGTCCTGCCAGTTCATCACACTCTGTAAGATTGAATACCTTATTGAAAATTCAGAAATGTATATGTGTGTGTGTACTTAGAAACCTTCCATTTTAATCCAGAAAAAAGAGGACTTCTGGTATCCAAAGTGTAGAAGGTTCATTGCCTCTCCTTTCTTTCCTCCGTGATAATGGAGAGCGTTTGCTTGAACATTACTTACTCCTCTGTTTTATGCATTTCAACTCTGGTGAAGGTCTCTGCGATGAATCTCCTTCTGTTGCCGTTCTGTTTAGTTTGCTAATTGCCCCCAAGGGATAATCCATCTTCTTCTCTAGGTGTTCAATTAGCCAAGATTTTGAGAGCTCCCACCTCCCATCCCTTTCAGCCTCCAAAGTCATCTTTCAGGAAGCAATATATTGTGTGCTCCGTTTAACATCTCTGGCTTCCTGCCCATTCTGGAACTTAAATCCCCTTTATTGTGATGTGGGGACAAAGGATAAAGCAAATCTTCAAAAGCCGGAAGACAATCTAATGAATTCCTCTTTAAGGGTCATTCCCAGATTGTGTGCCTAGGAACACGAGTGTGACTGGGATCTACCAAGAGAAATGCTTCAATTAAAGAACCAAATGAGGTCCTGGGCCTGTCCCCTCCTAACTAGGCTCCTCTGCGGTTTCTCTCTGCACCTGGAGTGACCGACCGCAGTGGCTGGAGATACGACCAGCAGCCATCACCACTGAGCAGCTGATGCTGGAGAGGGAGTCTCATGTGGGTGTCGCACGCCTCTTACAACAGCTGTATTGTCCTCAGCTGTTGTGGCTAGTAGGACAGCAATGCTCACCTGGCTTCTCAACCCTGAGCATTGCTGCCAGTTAATAATAATAATAATAATAATAATAATAATAATAATAATAATTTATTATTTATACCCTGCCCATCTGGCTGGGCCTCCCCAGCCACTCTGGGCGGCTTCCATAGAAACCAAAAATACAGTAAAATCACACGTTAAAAACTTCCCTGAACTTCTTCTGAATGTCAGGTAGTTGTTTATCGCTTTGACATCTGCTGGAAAGGCGTTCCACAGGGCGGGCGCCACTACCGAGAAGGCTCTCTGCCTGGTACCCACAAGAAGAAGGGCAGGGGAGAGGCAGAAGGGAGCTCAGCACGGTTGGGGGTGTCAGGTGGGTTCTTCTGCTGTGCCTGCCCCATGGCAACCTCCCTGATGCCTTGCCTCTCCTCCTCAGTAACCAGCTGGGACCCTGACCATACAGCCTACCAGAAAATATTGACACCATCTGAGATGAGTGTGCTGCGATTCATTTTTTGGTCCAATATTTCAACAGTTATCTTTGATTCAGTACTTTCGTTATCGCCATTAAGTTGTTCTGTTCTCCATACTTCACACTGCATAATAAATATTTTATTTCCATTTCACTACAGTATGCTGTTGTGAAAAGTGAGAGACCCGGGCACAAGTTTATTCTTAAATTTCTGCCATACCCCCCAAAATGTTGTTACACGTGGAGTATGCGTTGCTTATATGCCATATTCCCATAGGCAACTGCTTGACCACTATGAGAACAGGACACTAGATTAGATCAGCCTTTGGTCTGATCTAGCTGGGCTCGCCTTACATTCTTAAAGCAAACAGAGCTCTGCCTTGCACATTGGACAACTGGAATTTGGGTACCTCTTGAATACCTTCCATTTTCAACAAGGCTTTTAATGGGGGAGTTTTAATCTAGTCGGGACACGGGTGGCGTTGTGGGTTAAACCACAGAGCCTAGGACTTGCCGATCAGAAGGTCAGCGGTTCAAATCCCTGCCACGGGGTGAGCTCCCGTTGCTCGGTCCCTGCTCCTCCCAACCTAGCAGTTCAAAAGCATGAAGTGCAAGTAGATACATAGGTACCACTCCAGTGGGAAGGTAAACGGCATTTCCGTGCGCTGCTCTGGTTCGCCAGAAGCAGCTTAGTCATGCTGGCCACATGACCCAGAAGCTGTACGCCGGCTCCCTCGGCCAATAAAGCGAGATGAGCGCCACAACCCCAGAGTCGTCCGCAACTGGACCTAAAGCTCAGGGGTCCCTTTACCTTTATACATTCTGCTATGGACCTGAATCGAGCTAGACGTTTGTATTTTAAAAATTGCAAATCCAACTTCCATCAATATTTTATTTCAGGGTTGGTACGCACTACATAAAGCATTAGACAACAGCACATACATGGAGAGGAATAAAACTACTTGGCTACTTCATCATACAATAATTTAAAACAGCTGGACAAATAGAAAAGATTTTGACAATGTCGGAATTTCTAAGTGTCCTCATTCATGAGCAAATGAGTGAAGTTCTCCCATGTCATGGTAGACACGATCCATTGCTAGCAGATAAAAGGTCCGCTTTCTTTCTACATGTATAATGCACTTCAGAAAGGCCACCCCTGATTATGTTATTGCATGGGCAGGTTGTTACAGGAGGAGGCAATCCTTTAGAAATATGGGCCCCAAGGCGTTTAGGCCTCTAAAACAAAGTACCAGCAACTTCAACTGGGCTTGGTAGTGAACTAGCAGCCATTGTAATTCCTTCAGAACTGACAGAAAGTGGCTCCATGGAGCTAACCAGCCGGAATTCCAGCAGCCACGTTCTGTACTAGTTGAATTGTCTCCTTTTGAAGGGCAGCCCAGTGTGTAATATATTACGATAATCTAACTTGGAGGCCAACAGAGAATAGATCATTGTAGCCGAGCTGTCGCTATCCCAGAAAGGCTACAGCAGATGAACCAGCCAAAGCTGGTGAAGAAATGTTCTGTCTTAGCCGGAATTTAATTAAATGTCTAGAGGATCCATTCAGATACAACAAGGGAAAAGGAGATACTTTTATTTTAAATACTTTCTTGTCATGTTTCAGGCAGATGTCCCTGCTGCATTATGAGATAAATTCACAAGAAATAATTCATGTTTATCTTATTCATTAAAAAGTTCACCTTCCTGAGCTATGGAAAATCTACTAGCAGAATCTCTCCACATAGCAGTTGTTAAACCCTGAAATTTTCTTGCCTCCTTCCTGATCTAGAATGGCAATCTCCTTCCTACCTTCCTTCCTTCCTTCTCTTTTCTTTTCTTTTCTTTTCTTTTCTTTTCTTTTCTTTTCTTTTCTTCCATTTATGAATCACTTCCCATTAACATATCTCAAAGTGATTTTGCAATTAAAACATCAACAAAATTAAAGCAATTAAAAACAATTCCATACATGTGTTTTTATTTTATTTTTTATAATAATATTTATTAATTTTATAAAACAAAAATCCACATAAATAACAACAAGATCTTTCTCATTAACCACGTTTCATTCACATCTTTGGACTTCCTCACATCTCTTGTTCCTGCTTTCTAAACACATAGATTTTTCTAGCAAATTATTCACTTGATTCAATTTATATCATTTAATTATCCAATATTAAATCTCAAATCTTATAGTTTAAAACACTCTAGTTCTAACATATTGTTCATCCAAAATTTATCTTTTCTTTCAATCACATTTAAATTTATATTCTTTGTAACTAATTTGTTGGAACCATCTTATTGCGGATCTTACATCTTTCTTAACATTCATACAGTTTACAATATCTTTGTAGATAGTCCTTAAAATTCTTCCAATCCTCCTCCACCAATTCTTCTCCCTGGTCTCGGATTCTGCCAGTCATCTCTGCCAATTCCATATAGTCCATCAGTTGCATCTGCCATTCTTCCAATGTGGGCAAATCTTGAGTTTTCCAGCTTTTAGCGATGAGTATCCTTGCTGCTGTTGTGGCATACATAAAAAAGGTTCGGTCCTTCTTTTGCACACTCTGGTCCACAATGCCCAAAAGGAAGGCCTCTGGTTTCTTAAGAAAGGTATACTTAAATACCTTTTTCAGCTCATTATATATCATTTCCCAGAAGGCCTTAACCCTGGGGCAAGTCCACCAGAGGTGAAAGAATGTTCCTTCAGCTTCTTTACACTTCCAACATTTATTATCAGGCAAATGGTATATCTTTGCAAGCTTGACTGGGGTCATGTACCACCTATATATCATTTTCAAAATATTTTCCTTCAAGGCGTTACATGCGGTAAATCTCAGACCTGTAATCCATAACTTTTCCCAGTCAGCAAACATAATGTTGTGCCCTATGTCCTGTGCCCATTTTATCATAGCTGATTTGACCGTTTCATCCTGTGTATTCCATTTTAACAGCAAGTTATACATTCTTGAGAGTATCTTAGAGCTGGGCTCTAACAGTTCTGTTTCTAACTTTGATTTTTCCACCTGGAATCCTATCTTTTTATCCAATTTAAAAACTACATTATCTGAGCATAATGTAGCCAATCTCGCACTTTATCTTTTATTTTCTTCATACTCTGCAACCTCCAATTATCTCCGTCTTTTTCTATTATTTCCCAATATTTCGGCCATTTGGCCTCCATATTGAGTCTTTTCGGGGCCTTAGCCTCCATTGGTGATAGCCACCTTGGGGTTTTGTTTTCCAGTAAGTCTTTATATTTTATCCAGACATTGAATACTGCTTTTCTGACAACATGGTTCTTAAAAGCCTTATGTATTTTAACCTTGTCATACCACAAATATGCATGCCATCCAAAAGCATTGTTGAATCCTTCCAGATCTAAAACATCCGTGTTTTCAAGAAGTAGCCAGTCCTTCAACCAGCAGAAAGCTGCTGATTCATAGTACAACCTTAAGTCTGGCAGGGCAAAGCCCCCTCTTTCTTTAGCATCAGTTAATATCTTAAACTTAATTCTGGGCTTTTTGCCCTGCCAGACAAATTTAGAAATATCTCTCTGCCACTTCTCAAAACACCCCATTTTGTCCACAATCTGTAGAGTTTGAAACAAAAACAACATTCTTGGCAATACATTCATCTTAATAGTAGCAATACGTCCTGACAAGGAAAGTTTCAATCTTGACCAGATTTCTAGATCCCTTTTAATTTCAGACCAACATTTTTCATAATTATCTTTGAATAAGTTCCTGTTTTTGTCTGTTATGCTTACCCCTAGGTATTTAACTTTTTTAACCACATTTAATTCTGTCTCTTTCTGAAACCTTTCTGATTCTGAAGGGGTCATATTTTTTTCCAAAACCTTGGTTTTTTGCTTGTTAAGTTTAAATCCCGCCACCCGACCAAACTCATAAATCAATTGCAGTACCCTTTTGGTGCTGGGCTCTGGCTCCTGTAAAGTCAATACTAGGTCATCTGCAAATGCTTTAAGTTTATATTGTTTCGCTCCGACCTGAATACCCTCCACCAACCGGTCTCCTCTGATCATATTTAAGAGCACTTCCAGGACCGATATAAATAACAAAGGGGAGATAGGACAACCTTGTCGTGTTCCTTTTTCAATATTAAACTCTTCCGTCACCACATTGTTCACTATCAGTTTTGCCTTCTGCTCCGAATAGATTGCCTCTATCCCATTCTCAAACCCCCGCCCCACTCCCATTCCTTCCAAGTTTTTCTTCATAAACTTCCAAGAAATGTTATCAAAGGCTTTCTCCGCGTCTATAAATATCAAAACTGCTTTTGTGTTAATGTTTGTCTGCAAGAGTTCCAAGATATCAATAATATTTCTTGTGTTTGCAAACAAATGTCTACCTGGGAGAAAGCCTGCTTGGTCCTTGTGGATCACTTCATTTAGGACTTTTTTAAATCTGCTTGCTAAAATGTCTGCAAATATTTTGTAATCCACATTCAGGAGGGAGATGGGGCGGTAATTCTTAAGTTGTGTCTTTTCGGTTTCTAGTTTAGGTATCAATGTGATGAAGGCCTCTTTCCACGACTCTGGTGCCTTCTTCCCTTCCATAATTTCGTTACAAACCTCCATTAGTGGGTGCATCAAATAATCTTTCAATGTCTTATAATACTTGGAGGTGAGACCATCTGGTCCTGGAGATTTGCCCAATTGCATGTTCTGAATGGCTTCTTCAATCTCTTGTAGTGTTATTTTGTAATTCAGGATAGTTCTATTTCGCAGAGACAACCTTGGTAGACCATTCTTCTGTAAAAATTGTTCTATCTCCAATTCATCTTGCGGCCCTTGTGTATATAATTGCTTAAAATATCTCTGGAAGCACTTTCTAATTTCTACTGGGTTCTGAATATTTCTTCCTTCAATTTCTAAATTTGTTACCGTATTCAATTTTTGTCTCTTTTTCAGCTGCCATGCTAGCAGCTTTCCACATTTATTTGCTGATTCAAAGGATCTCTGTTTCATTAGCTTAATTTTCCATTCCACTTCCTGATTTATCAGTTTGGAATATTGCGCTTGATAAAGTTTAATTTCTCTTAGAATCTCCTTTGATTTTGGTTTAGATCTTAATTTCTTCTCACCTTCTTTAATTTTCTCCAAAATCTTGTCTTTTTTCTCATTCTGTGCTTTTTTCCTTATAGTGTTCTGTTGTATCAGAAACCCCCTCATAACCGCCTTGCTTGCATCCCAGACGGTTCTTTTTTCCACCGTATTGTTCAGGTTAATCTCAAAATAGTCCTTCAAAGCTTTTTGGGCCTTTTTAATAATCTCCTGATCTCTAAACAAGTTGTCATTCATCCTCCATCTGAAGGAGCCGGTTGGAGTTAGTCTCATATCCATCTTTACAGCACAATGGTCGGAGCAAGTCTTTGGGCAGATTTCCACTTTTTTTATCTTAGGTGCCAGGCCTCTAGTTGTCCAAATTTGGTCGATTCTTGTCCAGGTCAATTGGGCTTCAGTAAAGAAAGTTCCCTCTCTTCCTAGGGGGTTCTTTGTTCTCCAGATGTCGATCAAGTCCATGTTGTCAGTGAATTCAAAGAATGTTTTAGGTAGTCTGCCTTCTTTTGTTATGTTTTGGCTGTGTGGCTTATCCATGTTAGTTGATACCACGCCGTTCATATCTCCCATCATAATGATG
Organism: Podarcis cretensis; assembly: GCF_951804945.1. Lineage (NCBI taxonomy): Eukaryota > Metazoa > Chordata > Lepidosauria > Squamata > Lacertidae > Podarcis > Podarcis cretensis. Next base: position 7,579,165 of record NC_137174.1, read on the forward strand.
TTGTCATAGTTCAGATAGTCCAGCATTCTCTCATGCAACTTCTTGTAGAATTCCGATTTTCCGTCATTTGGCGCATAAACTCCTAATATCAAAAACTTTTCTCCTTGGTTCTGAATCTCAGTTGCCAGAATTCTTCCTTGTTCATCTTTGAATAGAAATTTTGGTGACAGGCTCTCTTTTGCATAAATCACCACGCCTCTTTTCTTAACTCAGTCAGAAGAGATAAATTCTTGGCCTAATCTTTTATTTATTAGCACTTTTCTATGAAGCCTAGTCACATGTGTTTCTTGTAAACAAATAATGTCCAATTGTTCTTTTTTCAAAATGTGGAATATCCTTCTCCTTTTTTCAGGGATGTTGGAGCCATTTATGTTCCAACTCAAAAGTTGCAGAGACATCCTGAGTCAATCTGTTATTTCTCTAGTGGTGGTATCTTTTTGTCCTGGTCTTCAGGCCCCAAGGGTATAGATGCAGGGGATGGTCCAGCCCCTGAAGGTTCTCCAATCCCTTTCTGAAGGTCCTCTCCGTAAATATTCAAGAATTTGTCTCTGTCTTCAGCTGTTTTTATTTTCACCTTCTTCCCTCTGAACGTGAACGATAGTCCTTGTGGAAATTCCCACCTAAAAATAATTGAATTACTCCTCAGCAACCTTGTTAGTTCAAGATAGGTGGATCTAAGGTCCAGAAGTTGTCTAGGAATATCCTTGTAAATCTCTGCTCTTTTGTCCAAAATTTCCAGTGACTTTCCGTAGTGTAGTCCTAATATCTTGTCTCTTTCCTCCTTGGATCTCAAAGTGATCAAACAGTCTCTGGGCTTGTCCTTCCTTGTCAATTTCCCAAGTCTAAAAGCCGTCACAATTTTAAAGTCCTCTTCTTCCTTCAAGGGCCACCACTTAGAAAATTCCTTTGTCAGAAAATCAATTAAATTTCCTTGTTCAGGTTCAAGTTCTGGCACACACCTCAATCTTAAATTATTTTCCCGGGCCCGAAGTTCGATCATAGACAAGTAGGCCTGCTGTTCCCCGACCTGCTTGTGGAGTGGTCTTACCTCCTGCTCCAGTGCCTCAGTTTTCTGGAAGGCTTCCTCTGCCAATTTCCGGTTTTCTGCAGTGGATTCAGTTAACTTGCCAATTGCTTGTGCATTTGATGCAACTTGCTCAGTTAATTTGTTGACAGAATCTCTGGTCTGATCGATCTTAGCCGTTTGTTCATCCACTTTTTTATCTAGGCCTTCCAATTTTTCTAATATTTTGTCTAATACTGAAGCAGATCCCCCTGATGCCATTTCTTCTACCGGCAGCTGTTCAGCTCCCTCTAGTTCCAAAACATTGGGGGCAGATGATCTTCGTGGCTGCGAAACTAAAGTCAAAGTTGCTTGCTTTTTTCCTCTAGCCACTCTTGTTTGTCTCGCAGTGCCACTCATTCCAAGTTTATCTGCAAGTCAAGGTCAAATTGAGTATGTTCCCATGGGAATCCACAAGCCCGTATAACAAAGTTTTAGGAGGAAAAGAAACCAAAAGGACAGTCAAATGTAGTTGTAAATCCAAAGTCCTCTAGAGGGAGCCCACCTTTAAGATCGGGGATATATCAAATTTATAAATCTCCTTGTTTAAATCTTTAGAGTTTTCCCCGATTTTTGCCCAGTCCAAACAGCCTTTAGTTTCCCAAAAGATCTTCAGTTTAGTTGTGTTTAGCAGAGTTGGTCTCAAAAGTAACAGTGTCTCAATAAGTGCAAAATGTAACAGTTCAGTATAACAGTTCCACTAAAGCTCAGTTAATAATACCTTCAGCAACAAAATATCAAAGTCTTGCAATCTGACAGCTCTGTTGTCCAGGCAGTCCCACTACCAGGGATTCTTAATCAATTTGTAAATCCAACGGAACAGGTATCAAACAATTTGTATTCCAAACTAAACTTTTAGCAAATTGAATCCTAAAGCAGCTTAAATAGATGTAGGATGTGAGAATTGCTTGCCTTTTAGCGCCTCTTCAGAGGCTCCAAGCTTCAAAGTCTTTGCTTTATATCTTTAAGCAATAGCAAGAGACGGACTTCCTGGTTTCGTCTCTCGTTTTTAGCCGAATTAGCAAAAATTTAGCATCCAAATCTCTCTTTCCTTCTTACGAGTTGTTGATTTCCAGCCGAATAGTTCCAGGAAAAGAGGACAGCGCTCTCCGACAGCAGCTTCGCGGCTTCACTCCACAGAAAGAGCGATTGACTCACAGCACCGCACCCCCTTCCACGTTCCGAGAACTCTTACGAGGTCCCTTCTACGTTTCGGGGAGCACTCCAGGTGCCCGCCGAGCCCCACGGCCACAGGCTTACGCTGCCTGCGGTTTTCCGGTGTGGGTCTCCGCTGCGCCGTAGCGGACGACCCGTTTCTGCGGAGCTCCCTCCTCACAGTTAGAGAAGGGCAGCCATTGCCAGACGCGCCACCTCCGGAAGTCGCCATACATGTGTTTTTAATATTTTATTGGCAACCACCCAGAGTGGCTGGGGCAACCCAGTTGGATGGGCAACATATAAATAGTAAAAATATTGTTGAAATAAATAAAAAATAATAAAAAATTGTCCAGTAGCACCTTAGAGACCAACTAAGTTTGTTCTGGGCATGCTTATACCCAGAACAAACTTAGTTTGTCTCTAAGGTGCTACTGGACAGAAATGTTGTTGTTGTTGTTGTTGTTGTTGTTGTTGTCTATTATTGCAACAACAACAACAACTCCATACATAAAAACAATCAAAGTCAATTTCAGATATAAAATATATATATAATCTAATAGAAATGCAGAGTAGATTAAAACTCCCCCATTAAAACCTTGTTGAAAATGGAAGGTGTTCAAGAGGTAGCCAAATGCCAGTTGTCCAATGTGCAAGTGAGGGCTCTGTTTGGGATTTGGTGGTTGTATTCTAGGACGCGGGTGGCGCTGTGGGTTAAACCACAGAGCCTAGGACTTGCCAATCAGAAGGTTAGCGGTTCGAATCCCTGCGACGGGGTGAGCTCCCGTTGCTCGGTCCCTGCTCCTGCCAACCTAGTCGTTTGAAAGCACCTCAAAGTGCAAGTAGATAAATAGGTACCACTCTGGCGGGAAGGTAAACAGCATTTCCGTGCGCTGCTCTGGTTCGCCAGAAGCGGCTTAGTCAAGCTGGCCACATGACCCGGAAGCTGTATGCTGGCTCCCTCGGCCAATAAAGCGAGATGAGCACCGCAACTTCAGAGTCGGCCACCACTGGACCTAATGGTCAGGGGTCCCTTTACCTTCACCTAGTTGTATTCTATGTCTCTGCTCTCCTAGTATGAGTTAGTTTTTGTTCACCCATTTTGACTGACCTTCCATCAGAAGAGACCAAATCTAGACTGGCAGTGGTTCACATAGTCCAGTCTGAGTCTCAGGGAAATTCTGGGGATTCAGTATTGAATAATTCTAACGCCTTGCACTCAGGTTGCCCAAAATGCACGAGAACGCTGGCCATTCCTTTAAGGTCTTTAAAAGGCTCTTTCTTCTTAACTAATATCCCTTTCTTCACCCTTCCTTTTAATCTCCCTACTTTCCCAGTCCTAAAGAAAACTACTGTATCTAGAAAGCTTTAATCCCAGACTGGCAAATTCCCATTCCCTTGTAGAAACCAAACTGCACTATTCTGAAAAAAAATTGTTTTCTGAGAAGTTGGGATCTTTATGAACATTCTAAACCATCACATCAGTTCAGTTGTCTTGTCAATGCAATATATATGCCATTTAGATATAATGTGCCTTGGTTAGAAAAATATTAAGGTATATTGTTTTTATTTTATTTCACTTCCATGTATCAGAATTTGATATGGGGTTGGGTGAATTTCCTTTTCTGATAGTGCCTTTATTGTGAAAAAAAATTATTGCCCCATCTTTAGTTAACTTTATTCATTAGTCTTATTATTCTATATCTAATCTATCTAATATATTTTTATTGCATGATAAAAGCTGTCATCCAGGAAATTGCTTCCTCAGTAGGCAAATTTACTGCAACAATGATGTATTTGAAATTAATTCCTCCATTTTACAGACTACTCTCAAATTGCCTGGCTAAGAGAGCAAAAAGAACAACAGCAGCTAATTAATACCTGAAAAAATTGTGAATTTTTCATTAGAACGAGTTTTTCATAAATTGAATCACATTTTAAGGAATCTCCTAACTATAAAAAGAAAGCTCTAGTCAGCTGCATTGGTACTGGACACTATCCGGAGAAATTTAAGTATGTTGTGCAGCCTAATTGTGTGCATGTTTACTCAAAAGTAAGTAAACACACTGGTGCTTACTCCAAAAGCAATGAAAAGCACTGCATAAGTGAGCACTTATTCAGACATTCTCAGAATTGTATTCAGCCATCCAGTCTGATCGGAAGCTCTTTGTCCATGAGAACAGAATATTGTGAACCTCCCCAGCTTGATCCAACAGGTAGCCTTTTAAAAAGTTAAAATCTGACCTCAGCAGGTAGTTGGGCGACGAAGCGAGAAAGTAGCCTTCTCTCCATCTGAAATTATTCCTGGATTTTTGAGTTCTCAATTACTGCTCCTGTTTCAAAAGTAAGATGCATTACTAGGGATGACAGAGGGATTTTTTGTGTGTGTCTGAATTTTGAAACGAGCTCTTCTGATCTGCACCTCCTAGACTAACAAGAAAATTGGAACGCAGTTCTGTTTTGGAGTGTGCATCTTATTGCCACCATTAAAATGCACCTTGTATCTTTAAACTTTGCTTTAGTTGGCAACCCTAATAGGCAGAAGCACTAGGACTAACGTGCATTTGGCCACCTAGTACATTAATGTTTCTTACAGAGATTAATGTTTATGATATTGTCATATACTGTGCTTTAAAAACATGTATTGAATCTCTTTATTCTATCCTTTTAAAAGTTAAGCAAATTGTGTTTTTAATCAATTTGGATTGAAAACTTAAACGATGAGCTTTGCGGGGCAGAATTTATCAACTGGGATAAGAAATAGTTCAAGCTTTAGTTATGGCATTGCAACCAGAACAAAACCATTACATTTATGTGTGTGAATGAGTTTTGCTTACAAAATGGGGCTAAGAAGCATAGAACAGGTTTGGCTGAACAAATAAGCCAGCTGGCGAGATTTGTGATGTCAGCAATCTGAACTTTTGCTCCTTTAAACTTTGGGTTTAAGCAAATGGACGGGGTTCCCATGCACGTGGAGCAAAAAATACAAACCTGGATCCTGGTAGAGAACAATGCTGTTTTCAACAGGTCAGTTGCCATTATGGCACACCTGGCCTGTCCATGAAGCAGACTGAAGCAAAATGCTTCAAGGTGGCACCTTAAAAAGCGGCAGCATCCTGGGGGGAAGAGGAGGAGGAGGAACCACCCAAAGGAGCGAGACAAGTAAGAGGGTGGTTGAAGGCTTGCCATCCCCTGCTCATCGACCCTAGGTGCTTGTGGAGTTTGCCCTCCTGGGTGGGTGACATCATGCTGGGTCATAAGGAAAGGGTTAAATGAGTGTGAAGTGACTGGCCAGTGGGAACCCAAGGGGAGGAGTTAGAGTTAGAGTTGTTAAGGAGTCAGTCAGGTGTTATAGAAGAGAGAGGGAGGATAAGTCTGTGGGTTGGGATAGTTTGATGTGAGAGAGTGAGAGAATCTGTTAAGAGGAGTCAGATAGACAGTTGGGATAATCGGTTAGAAGTTATTAGGAAGGTATAGGCCGGTAAAGAAACTAAGATTATGAAACTGACAAAAAAAAAATCTGAAACCATAAACTTGTTAATGCTTATAAAATAAACTTGTTTATTTGGTTTAATGTTAACAACTGTCTGGACTCCGCGTGTACCCGAAAGAAATGGGTTGGTGGCAGCGGGGAAGCAATCACAGTGGTGGCACAGGTATCAATAGACCGTCAAACGTCTGGGGACCCTGTGTGATCGCCACAGTGCTGCAGCAGTGTGCTCCTCTAGTCACCCCTGGGCCACTGTCAGGAGTCCAGGTTCCCAGCTTGATAACACAGTAAGCGTAGGTAATTAGAAAGGAGGATTTACTCCAAAAACAAACAGATAGTTCCAGACAGCTCTAACGCAGCCACCGGCATTATCACTCAAGATGACCTTTCTGAAGACTGCTTCCTGTGTCTACAGAATATACTGAAATTTCACACCTTATGTCTTTTGTTTTGCTTCCTGCCTAGAAGCCCTCCCATTTGCCGACTCCTTGGACTGAATGGATCATCTCCAGCCCCTTCCGTTTCCGATAAACTCTCTGTGTGTCTGTTCCTGCCTATTTGTCCTTCCGGAGAGCTTTGGCTGTGTTCCAGCCTACTCTCGGCCACTGCCTCATCAGCCAGCCCATCAAGGTCAGGAAGATCCAAAGTCTGCAGCTGCCAGCTCTCCCCAGTCTGACTAACATCAAAGCTTCTCTTTTCCTGGCTGCTTTCTGCAGTTGGCTGCAAACCTTTGCTGGGAGCTGGCTCATTCCTGACAACCACCCTCTTTGGGGCAGTCCAGGAGCGAAGAGAGAAGCAGGGGGCAGCAAGCACCTCCAGCAAAATGCACCCAAGAGGCGGTGGAGGTACGGGGGGGGGGAGTTGCCTATAGCAGCAAAATATCCCAGCCCGGCACTGCATTATGGGAAGTAACTTTTGTTCACCAGGTTACATGACTATTACAAAAGTTCCCTCTCCATACCAACTTGAGAAGGCCATATGGGGTGGAGAAGTCAATGGTGGAGAAGACCTAGTGGAACAGAAGAGATTCCGGGGGGGGGGCAGTTTGGAAGAACCCACATGATAAATGGGTTGCACTTGGAAGAAAGGATGGATTACAGTTCAGAGAAGAAGAACAGAAATCCAAAAAGGAAACACATGTCTGCAAGCCTTGCCTTTTCTCTATTTATTAGACTCTGGCATTCCCTCCCTAGAGAAGCCAGACTGCTTCCCTCCTTGTTGTCCTTCTGCCAGGCAGCTGAAGACGTCTTTGTTCCAACACGCTTTTGGGAACCGACTGCTTTTAAAGAAAGGGCTGTTGCTCTGCTGTTTTATTGTAATTATTGATGTGGTTAAATAGTTTTTATGTAAGTGTATATAGTTTTACTTTTTAAAATGTTTCATTGTTTTTTAATGATTCCCCCCCCTATGTTTTTAGCTGTTCTCATTTTTATATGTAAGTTGCCTTGAGTTCCATCAGAGAAAAAGGTGAGGTATAAATAAATATAAAATGATAATAGTAATCATAATAATATTTTTGCTTGTTACAGGATCTCAAGCCCAGGTCCTGTGTGTGTGTGTGTGTGTGTGTGTGTGTGTGAGAGAGAGAGAGAGAGAGAGAGAGAGAGAGAATACCCCATCCTCTATGTGTTCTTGCAGTGTTTGTTTGAAATGCATCCCTGTATTCTTTGTTGTCAGCTACTTTGAGCATAGGACTTGCCGATCAGAAGGTCGGCGGTTCGAATCCCCGCGACGGGGTGAGCTCCCGTTGCTCGGTCCCTGCTCCTGCCAACCTAGCAGTTCAAAAGCACATCAAAGTGCAAGTAGATAAATAGGTACCACTCCAGCGGGAAGGTAAACGCCATTTCCGTGCGCTGCTCTGGTCCCTTTACCTTTTTACTTTGAGCGTAATTTTTGTTTGTGTGGAAAAGCAGCATACAAAATAAAATGAATGATGAGGTCCTGCACAAGTGCCTGTTTTCGAAAAGACAACTCACAAGAAGCACTAGGAGAAGCTCTGGCTGTTGAGGCAGCTGCAGCAAGAACTCATGAAAGCAGGAAGCCCACCTTGCTCAGGTGGCTATAAATTCTGCAGCTGTTGGGTATCCATAGGGTGCAATGCAACAGCCTGTCACTCTGTGAAGCTGCTTCAGGGATTCAGATCTAGGCAAGCAGCTCCGCGTGCTGTGGGGGATCCCATGAACTGCTGCTGCATCAGAGTGCTGAAAATAGTCATGAATTTGGATATATTGGACAAGTGAAATCTTCCTTCCCCGGGAGTATGATGGAAGGAAATTCCATGCTGTTCCTACATGTGGTAGTACTGTTTACACCCTACTTGTACCTCTTATGAGACAACACAGAGGTGATGTATTTTTAATCTTTTGTTGGAAGAGGCCCAGAGTAGCTGGAGAAACCCAGCCAGATGGGCAGGGTATCAATATATTATTATTATTATTATTATTATTATTATTATTATCATCATCTGCTGGATCTCTCAGCGGCGTTTGATACCATCGACCATAACATCCTTCTGGACCGTCTTGAGGGTCTGGGAGCTGGGGGCACTGTCATACAGTGGTTCCGCTCCTTCCTCCTGGGCCGTGTTCAGAACATGGTAGTGGGGGATGAGTGTTCAGACCCCTGGGCTCTCACTTGTGGGGTGCCTCAGGGTTCTGTCCTCTCCCCCATGCTTTTCAACATCTACATGCAGCTGCTGGGAGAGATCATCAGGGGGTTCGGGCTGGGTGTTCATCAGTATGCAGATGATAAACAACTCTACCTCTCTTTCAAATCAGAACCAGTGAAGGCGGTGAAGGTCCTGTGTGAGTGCTTGGAGGCGGTTGGAGGATGGATGGCAGCTAACAGATTGAGGTTGAATCCTGACAAGACAGAAGTACTGTTTTGGGGGGACAGGGGGCGGGCTGGTGTGGAGGATTCCCTGGTCCTGAATGGGGTAACTGTGCCCCTGAAGGACCAGGTGCGCAGCCTGGGAGTCATTTTGGACTCACAGCTGTCCATGGAGGCACAGGTCAAATCTATGTCCAGGGCAGCTGTGTACCAGCTCCATCTGGTACGCAGGCTGAGACCCTATCTGCTTGCGGACTGCCTCACCAGAGTGGTGCATGCTCTGGTTATCTCCTGCTTGGACTACTGCAATGCGCTCTACGTAGGGCTACCTTTGAAGGTGACCCGGAAACTACAGCTAATCCAGAATGCGGCAGCCAGACTGGTGACTGAGAGCCGCCGCCAAGACCATATAACACCGGTCTTGAAAGACCTACATTGGCTCCCAGTACGTTTCCGAGCACAATTCAAAGTGCTGGTGTTGACCTTTAAAGCCCTAAACGGCCTCGGTCCAGTATATCTGAAGGAGCGTCTCCACCCCCATCGTTTTACCCAGACACTGAGGTCCAGCACCGAGGGACTTCTGGCGGTTCCCTTACTGCGAGAAGCCAAGTTACAGGGAACCAGGCAGAGGGCCTTCTCGGTAGTGGCGCCCTCCCTGTGGAACACCCTCCCACCAGATGTCAAAGAGAACAACAACTACCAGACTTTTAGAAGACATCTGAAGGCAGCCCTGTTTAGGGAAGTTTTTAATGTTTGATGTATCACAGTATTTTAATATTCTTTTGGAAGCCGCCCAGAGTGGCTGGGGAAGCCCAGCCAGATGGGCAGGGTATAAATAAATTATTATTATTATTATTATTATTATTATTATTATTATTATTATACCACATTCAGCCAGGGTTTTGCAGTATTTTGCCAAAGTGAAAAACAGTAAGCGGGACAGTCCCTATCCTGAGCACTTTGCAGATTTCGAAGTGGAAGCCCATTTCTCTATCATCGCATCAGTAATTTCTCTTATTTCACCAGGATTAAAAACTTGCAGGCAAAACTTTCCAGAAATTATTCTTTTCCCCTCCTAAAGTATTGGCTACTAGGAAAATCCAGTACAGTGGTGCCCCGCAAGACGAATGCCTTGCAAGACGAAAAACCCGCTAGACGAAAGGGTTTTCCGTTTTTTCGAGGCGCTTCACAAGACGAATTTCCCTATGGGCTTGCTTCGCAAGACGAAAACGTCTTGCGAGTCTTGCGGTTTTTTTCGCTTCCCCCCTTTTTTCTAAGCCGCTAATAGCCGCTTTGCCAATAGCCGCTAAGCCGCTAATAGCGCTAATCCGCTAAGCCGCTAATAGGGTTGCTTCGCAAGACGAAAAAACCGCTAAACGAAGAGACTCGCGGAACGGATTCTTTTCGTCTTGCGAGGCGCCACTGTACCAGTCAAATCTATCTGTTTGGGAAGCTGATGTGCATCACCAAAATCATTTCCACGGGATTTTATTGCATACTGGAGCCCATTCTCCTTGGTTTGGCCTCTGGGTACTGGGGTCCCCAATTGTTGGAAATCCCACCAGATCCCATTTGCACTCAAGTAAAGATTGATGCTGAATTCAATTAGTATGAGTCAACATGATTCCTGCACTGCAGGCAGTTGGACCCGCAAGTTCCCTTCCAGCTTTTCCAAGTATAATGTTCAGATCAATAGAAGTACAGTGGTACCTCGGGTTACAGACACTTCAGGTTACAGACTCCGCTAACCCAGAAATAGTACCTCGGGTTAAGAACTTTGCTTCAGGATGAGAACAGAAATTGTGTGGCGGTGGCACAGCAGCAGTGGGAGGCCCCATTAGCTAAAGTGGTGCTTCAGGTTAAGAACAGTTTCAGGTTAAGAACGGATCTCCAGAACGAATTAAGTTCTTAACCCGAGGTACCACTGTAACAGGGATGCGGGTGGCGCTGTGGGTTAAACCACAGAGCCTAGGACTCGCTGATCAGAAGGTCAGCGGTTCAAATCCCCGTGATGGGGTGAGCTCCTGTTGCTCGGTCCTTGCTCCTGCCAACCTAGCAGTTCGAAAGCACGTCAAAGTGCAAGTAGATAAATAGGTACCACTCTGGTGGGAAGGTAAACGGCGTGCGCTGCTCTGGTTCACCAGAAGTGGCTTAGACATGCTTGCCACATGACCCGGAAGCTGTACGCTGGCTCCCTCAGCCAATAAAGCGAGATGAGCGCCGCAACCCCAGAGTCGGCCACGACTAGACCTAATGGTCAGGGGTCCCTTTACCTTTACCTTTTCCACTGTAACATGCTGTTCTGCTTTGGTGATCACACCTGGAGTACTGTGTCCAGTTCTGGGCATCACAGTTTAAGAAGGCTATTGAAAAGATAATGAACATGTGCAGAGAAGGGATGAGCAAGATGGTCAAGGGTCTGGAAACCAAGCCTTATGAGGAGCGGTTGAGGGAACTGTTTTGCCTGCAGAAGAGAAGGGAGGTGAGCTGGTAAGAAAGCTGTCTTTAAATATCTAAAGATCTGTCACATGGAAGATGGCACAAGCTTGCTTTCTGCTGCTCCAGAGGGTAGGATCCAAGCCCATGGATTCAAATTACAAGAAAGGAAATTCCAACTAAACATTAGGAAGAACTTTCTTTTTTTTTTTATAGAATATTTATTAAATTTTCCAAAAATTATACAATGTAAAATAGAAAAAGAAAAAAAAGAAAAATAACAAAAATACAAAAATAATTTTAAAAAAACCACATAGAATTTCTATTACTTATTTTCTTTTAACTTATTTTCCAGACCTCCTCATACCTCCCTTTCTTGTATTCCAATTCAAATTGTTAGTTCAGCAAATCCTCAAATTCTATCCTTGCATTACCCTAAACAATTTTAATCTTATCTTTCTATAATAAAATAAATCTTAAAACTTAAAACTTAAATCTTGTCCATACCAGCTTCTCATAACCATAACATCCTTTCATAATTCTTTAAACATTTTTACTAAAACCAAATAATTTCATTCCAACATTTTTCTAATGTTCATCAATTTTTATAAAACACTTCTAATAAAAAAGAAAAGAGAAAGCAAATAAGTCCGATCTTCATCCAATGTCCCTTCCTCTTGGTTGATGGCAAGGACTGCTTGACAGTGTAACTGACTATGTCAGAAGGTAGTGGCCTCTGCTTCATTTGAGGTTTTTTAACCAGATGTTGGATAGCCATCTGCCATGGATGTTTTAGCTGTGGTTTCTGCCATTGCAGGGGGTTGGACTAGATGACCCTCAGGGTCCCTCCCAACTCAATTATGATTCTATAATTTGCTCAGAGTAAGGCTTCTCTGAGTCAGACACATCTGACATGGAAGATGCTCCACTGTCACCTCACTAAAGCCAACATTCATATTTGTGGTGTTTATAAGTGTGCTATTAATAAAGCCTTCGCATTAGTACTATATTCAGTTTCAGGGAGAGCTATTTCCTGGCATAGCTGTCAGAGGGAAATGTTTTTCCCAAGCTGGATCTGGCCCAGACCTATCAGGAGCTGTCAACGGATGATGCCACCGTTGATGCCCAGATCATCGCCATTCATTGTGGAGCATTCGGAGTAAAATGACTCCAGTACAGAGCGCCTGGCATTTTCCAGCATTGAATAGAAGTCATTCCTAAGGGTATGCCTAGTGTCACAACCTCACCATAGTTGAATGATGCCTCGACTGCTGGCAGATCTATTGACTAGCTCGTGATATGGGTGTGGAGGGTGAGACACTGTTTTGTTGAGTTATGCATGAGAAATGCATCTTTGGCATCTCCCAGGTTGAATTCCTTGGCTACACTGTTGGTACAAAGAACATTCCCTCTACCCCCAGCAAAATGGAAACAGGAACTCCAAGCTTCCTTTGGGCTTTTGAATTTTTCATCACACATTCCTGCAGCATAACGTTACAGAGACGGAAGCATTGCATAGCCTACTAGACCAGCATATCGAATGGCAGTGGGGCCAGCCAGCATGGTTAGACTTTTCCATAGCATAGAGCTCTTCTTATCATCTGACAGTATCATGGCCCACTGTGAAGGGTAGAAGACCCCAATTCTCATGCATGATATGTCTTCATATAAGGTATCGGGGCTGTTCTGAGCCACCAGCCTGACAACTCTCATAAGGTCCCCATTGCCTTCTAGAATCACAGACTTGGGAGTTATCTCAAAGGTTATCTCTACCCCCTATTAGGTCCATAAATTACCATATAGCATATATTCAGTGAAAATTTGTTGTTGACAAAGGACAGCTGGACATATAAAGGGCCCTGTTACCTTCAGTAGCTTAGGGCCTCATCAAAACCAAATCTGGCCCTCATGGTGATGGGAATTAATCCAGCCCCCTCAGCTATGAGGTCATCAGGCACTATTGTCACTTTTTGAATGTACACATCCACAGCTCCTGAACTGGGAAGAAACCACAATAGTTGCACCCAGACCTTTGAGCTTCCTCATTCCACTATGGATATAGCAGCTGTTTTCATAGTTGAACATCTCAGCCTCTTTTCCTTTCTTTACTTTTCGAACTAGATGTCCTTCTGCAGATTAAAGTAGATCTTTCAAAATGCCTTTCCGGGCTCACTTGTTCACATTCAACAGGACCTTATTGTTAACAAGCATGCTTTGAACATTATGCAATGCTTTGCTGACTAATGGAAGATGAACTCCTAAACTTCTGAACATTTTAAAAACAAAGTCTGCGTCCCATTGTGGAGCGCTGAAAAATTCCTGGGTGAATAGTAGGAGAAGCAGGTAATATATGTCCTTAAGTTGTTCAGAATGTAGGAATTTAGCTATTCAGTTGCAGAGGAATTTTTCCATGGCTGACATATCCTTGCATGTCTAAATAAGTGGTCTCTAGAGTGCTTGCAAGCTTGTGCATGTCATAAACCTCCTGCTAATTTAGAAAAGCTGGAAGTTTATATATTTTCTCTCCGCTCGCATTTTGACTAGCACTGACATAACCAAACAAGACTCTGAACAGCACCAAGGCCCTGGTGTGCTGGAGGCACCAAATACGCTGTGGAACGTTAAGAGTCCTGCCTTCAAACACTCGCAATCTAAATGAGGAAAGACAGGTAGCAGCAGATGGAGCACATTCTCCAACTCTGAACAGATGAAAATAGGGGCATGTTATGAATGGACGAAGAAAGGGAGCACAAAAAATGAATGGGCAAATCCACACTGAATAAAAGTAGAAAGGAGCAGCAGAGAACAGAAGATGGTAGGTCAAGATGAATATTGTAGAAAGTTATACTCAGAAGTGCAAGGAATATTATAAACTAAGTTATATGTAAGCTGGAAATACTGAAAGGCAAAATTGCTAACTTATTGATAGAAACAATTTTATTTTACTGTCCATATACAATCCTATTCCTTGTACCTGTTATTGCAAAAAAAGAAAAGAAAAGAAAAGAAAAGAAAAGAAAAGAAAAGAAAAGAAAAAGGCAAAGGGACCCCTGACCATAGGTCCAGTCGTGGCTGACTCTGGGGCTGCGGTGCTCATCTCGCTTTTAGAAACATATAAATACAATTTTACAAAGATTGTTGCTTGAAGTCAAAGCATCTGTTACATTTTCAGTAGTCATTTACTCAGAAACCTAATTTCTATATTCAAAAGCTGTGGGGGGATTTGGCTAAAGAATTGTAGTACACTAGCTTATTAGTACACTAGCTTATTGATGCTTTTGAATTATGGTGCTGGAGGAGACTCTTGAGAGTCCCATGGACTGCAAGAAGATCAAACCTATCCATTCTGAAGGAAATCAACCCTGAGTGCTCACTGGAAGGACAGATCCTGAAGCTGAGACTCCAATACTTTGGCCACCTCATGAGAAGAGAAGACTCTGAGGAGGAAAAGACCCTGAGGAGAAGGGGACGACAGAGGACGAGATGGTGGGACAGTGTTCTTGAAGCTACCAGCATGAGCTTGACCAAACTGCGGGAGGCAGTGGAAGACAGGAGGGCCTGGCGTGCTCTGGTCCAGGGGGTCATGAAGAGAGGGACACGACTAAACGACTAAACAACAACAACAAGCTTATTAGTAGGTCAGAATATCTGAGGAGCTACTTTGTGTGAAATGATGGACTATCCACTGCTAGGCACTTTTGCGTTCATCCCCATGCCACTCAGAAAGATCTGGCAGAGAGCTAGAAGGGACTGGACTCTGAAGCGAAGAACAGCTCACCCCAGGGATGCTAAATTGCCATGGACAAGAGTCCATAAATAGGGGCTACTCCTTGCACAATGCAAACACTCTTAATTTATGCTTATTCTATGCCAGGTTAAGTGACATTGCCTCCTTCCCAGGAATCCTGGAAGTTGCTGTGTGGGGTTGCTGAGGATTTGCTGAGTGAAGTCAGACAGATTATTATCATTCCCAACAACTGGAAAACACTGGCCTGCGAGCGTTCCAATTGGAGAACAGCCTTTACCAAAGGTGTCATGGGCTTTGAAGACACTCAAACTCAGGATGAAAGGGAGAACGTGCTAAGAGGAAGGCACGCTTGGCAAATCCACACCATGATCCACTCCCGCCCAGAAACCAATGTCCCCACTGTGGAAGGACATGTGGATCCAGAATTGGCCTCCAAAGTCACTTATGGACTCATTGTTAAAACCATGTTTACAGAAGACAATCTTACTCAGCCACGAGTGATCGCCAAAGAAGAAGATTATTATTTATTAACTTTCTGAGTCACCTGTCTCAAAAGATGATGCAATCTGACCTACAGATATCCACAGACATACAGACATGCTAAAGTGTGGTGGAAATTTATTCCAAGGCACTAGTTTTCAGGGCAGACTCTAGGCCAGGCATAGGCAACCTTCGGCCCTCCAGATGTTTTGGCCTACAACTCCCATGATCCCTAGCTAACAGGACCAGTGGTCAGGGATGATGGGAATTGTAGTCCAAAACATCTGGAGGGCCGAAGGTTGCCTATGCCTGCTCTAGGCTGTATCCCCCTGACTTTAACTCAGAGTAGATCCACTGAAATTAATAACCATGACCGCAAAACCATTCATTTCAATGGGTTTGCTCTGAGGAAAAGTTAGTGGAATACAACCCAACGTCTGGCTAACCTAGGGCTGAATAGAAACTTTGATTTTTTTTGCCCTTATTTCACAAGACCGGGCCATTCTGGAAGGGAAAAGGTGTCTGTCACAAAGAAATGCCATATCTATGGTGTGGAAGATTGTGGTCGCAAACTGTCAGCACTGCTGCTGCAGTCTACCCCACCAACACACACACACCCCAAAAATAAAACAACAACAACCATAAGAAGGGAGAGCAGGACCTTGAACCTGCCCATCAATAGTTAAGACACAGTTATTGTAATTATTTCTAAATTCACATTTATACAAATAAATTAGCACAATTTATCAAATCTGCATCATCTTCTATATTTTTTTGAGTGATGCATTTCTTTGGGGTGGGGGCAACTCAATGCAAAGATAAAAACCTATCAGCCACCTCTTGGCTATTACCAAACATGGCATATTACTGCCCTGGAAAGTGTGTGAGCAGCTATTTAAATAAACAGCAATAGTTAAAGCTGCTGTATTTTAAACTTGTGTGGTATTATTCCACTTGAAGATAAATGGGTTTAAAATGAGCTCTTTCAAAAAGTGAAATGAAGATTTCTTGGACATTCCCTCTGCACACTTCACGTGGCTTGGCAACAAGAATAATTGCTGTTAAAATTAAAGCTCCATTATTCAGAGGAAGATTCCTTGGGGGGAACAGAAGGATACACTATGGTTCCAGAGCACATCTGTAAACCACCAAAACCTTCCTCCTCCCCAGATATTCTCCTTCTTCCTGCTAGCAAGGCAATCAGGGCAGCAGCGATGCCTCACTAAGTGCCGCCAACACCAAGTGCAGCTACCAAGGTGTGCAGATGCACTGTCCTGCAGCTTCTAGCAGTGGGCCTAACAAAAGCTGTTACCTTGGAAGCACAAGCGTTTTAGAGCGAAGGACAATTTGGACAGCACAAGTTGCAAAACAGATGCTCAGCAGGCATCTGGAAAATTAATCCAGTAAAACCACAATTATTTCAAGATCAAAACCAGAAGAATGCACCCATCTTTACTCACAGCACCATTGACTTAGGGAAAGATTTGTTAGGTCAGGCCTGCATACCTTGAGGCTCACCAGTCATGTATGGCAGCCTGCCAGGCATTTGATAAAACCTCCTGTTACAACTTACTGCCTTCTTGGGACTGCGAAAACAGGAGAGCATGACAAACACATTTCAGGCCATAATACACAGCTGATGGGCTGTGTTCAGCTTACAGAGTTGTGATTAGAACTGTGATATTGCCCAGTTGGCCAGGTCTTATCGGGAATGTAGCCGTAACTCCCATTAGCTGGCCTAAGGTTCCATGTGTCTGTGTGTTTAAATGTTTCTTGCCCTTGCAAGAACTAGAGACACAAAGCAAAGTATGCAGGCACTATTCTGCCCAATCACTTTCCAAGAAAGAAGCACAGGTAAAGGTAAAGGGACCCCTGACCATTAGGTCCAGTCGTGACCGACTCTGGGGTTGCGGCGCTCATCTCGCTTTATTGGCCGAGGGAGCCAGCGTACAGCTTCCGGGTCATGTGGCCAGTATGACTAAGCCGCTTCTGGCGAACCAGAGCAGTGAACGGAAACGCCGTTTACCTTCCCGTCGGAGTGGTACCTATTTATCTACTTGCACTTTGACATGCTTTTGAACTGCTAGGTTGGCAGGAGCAGGGACCGAGCAACGGGGGCACAGCCCGTTGAGGGGATTCGAACCGCCGACCTTCTGATCGGCAAGTCCTAGGCTCTGTGGTTTAACCCACAGTGCCACCCACATCCCTAATCACTCGGAAATTGATCCTGCCCAATCACTTTCCAAGAAAGAAGCACACTCCCTGGTTTTTGCTAATAAGTGTAGCCATGAAGCAGGGGTAGCCAACATGGTACCTGCAAATGTTGGAGTCAAATTTCCCTCAGTCCCAGCCAGTATAACCAGTGATCAGGTGTGACTCTGCTTATGTACCTCTACTGAAGGAGAGTCCATTACTTCCCAGGACGATCTGTTTCACTGTTGAACATTTCATATTTTTAGGGATTTTCTCCTAGATGGCTGAAACCATCCTCCCTGTTCCTGCCCTCTGGAGCAACCAAAAACAAGTCTACGTCATCTTCTGCATGAGCCCTTCAACTACCAGTATTTGAAAATTGTTATCACATGTTCCCTTCATCTTCTCTTCTCCAGGCTAAGTATACTCAGTTGTTTCACTCATTCTTCATGGGATGCAGTTTCCAGATTCCTTCCCAGAAGGAGGTGGGGCCTTGGAGGCCTTCAATCTGAGCAAGGCAGCAGAGGGGGAGGAACAGGAGCGACCACAAGTACGGAGAGAAAGGATAGCTCATCCTGGTGACTGCCACCTGGGAGAAGGTTGGAGGATGGATGGCGGCTAACAGATTGAGGTTGAATCCTGACAAGACAGAAGTACTATTTTGGGGGGACAAGGAGTGGGCGGGTGTGGAGGCTCCCTGGTCCTGAATGGGGTAACTGTGCCCCTGAAGGACCAGGTGCGCAGCCTGGGAGTCATTTTGGACTCACAGCTGTCCATGGAGGTGGAGGTCAATTCTGTGTCCAGGGCGGTTGTCTACCAGCTCCACCTGGTACGCAGGCTGAGACCCTACCTGCCCATGGACTGTCTCACCAGAGTGGTGCATGCTCTAGTTATCTCTCACTTGGACTACTGGAATGTGCTCTATGTGGGGCTACCTTTGAAGGTGACTCGGAAACTACAACTAATCCAGTATGCGGCAGCTAGACTGGTGACTGGGAGCGGCCACCAAGACCACATAACACCGGTCTTGAAAGACCTACATTGGCTCCCAGTACGTTTTCAAGCACAGTTCAAAGTGTTGGTGCTGACCTTTAAAGCCCTAAATGGCCTCGGTCCAGTATACCCCCATTGTTCTGCCCAGATACTGAGGTCCAGCGCCGAGGGCCTTCTGGTGGTTCCCTTGCTGTGAGAAGCCAAGTTACAGTGAACCAGGCAGAGGGCCTTCTCTGTAGTGGCAGCCCCCCTCCCACCAGATGTCAAAGAGAAAAACAACTACCAGACTTTTAGAAGACATCTGAAGGCAGCCCTGTTTAGGGAAGCTTTTAATGTTTTTACGCACTATTGTATTTTAATATTTTGTTGGAAGCCGCCCAGAGTGGCTGGGGAAACCCAGCAAGATGGGCAGGGTATAAATAATAAATTATTATTATTATTTGGGGGGACGAAGTGGTGGGAGGAAGGGAGAGAAATTGGAGCTGTCTTGCAGCAGGCAGGAGTCATGCAGGGCCTTTTCCCTGGGTATCTAAAGCAAGTGTGGAGGCGGGTGTTGGCATGGAAAGTTTCATTCAGGGTCTTCCAGTACATCTCAACAATTGGGCAGAAGGGGATACAGCAACCCCTCGAAAGAGGCATTGTGTGGAATTACCACACCTGAGATCACCAGGCTGAGGAGGATGCCAGGCATTGTGGCTGAAGAGGAATACTGGGAGGGCATGGTCCCAATTGCCCAGGTGGCTGCCAGCTGGCCAGTGTGGTGTAGTGGTTAAGAGCGGTAGTCTCGTAATCTGGGGAACCGGGTTCGCGTCTCTGCTCCTCCACATGCAGCTGCTGGGTGACCTTGGGCCAGTCACTCTTCTTTGAAGTCTCTCAGCCCCACTCACCTCACAGAGTGTTTGTTGTGGGGGAGGAAGGGAAAGGAGAATGTTAGCCGCTTTGAGACTCCTTAAAGGGAGTGAAAGGCGGGATATCAAATCCAAACTCCTCCTCCTCCTCCTCTTCTTCTTCTTCTTCTTCTTCTTCTTCTTCTTCTTCTTCTTCTTCTTTTGGGTGGCAGCTGTTCCATGAAGCCCTGTATATCGACTCAAGCAAAGAGGAGCATGCAGACACACAGTGTCTTTGGGCCCTTGATAGGATTGCCAGCGGAGAGTGGAGACACCAAACCATTTCATGCCCACCTGCAGCTTCAAGTCCAGGTGGGGGTGGCAGAGCAGCTGCAGGTGCCTCTGTTGGTTCAGCGATCGGTGGTGGCATGGGGGTTTCACCTTGAGGAGAAGGGGGGCTGAGTTGGGAGGGGGCCCCTCAAGGAGCACCATGAGCATGGCCAGCCTAATGCTGTTGTGGCATCTGTGGCTGTTTCAGAGCCTTATACGTTTAAATAAACTTAATTGTCTCATGTCTTCATTACAGTGCCAAAGATGCATTCCCAGATTTTCCCCCTCATAGGATATTAATTTTGGCAGGTTACTACATAACACCATCCTCATTTACATGCACCATGTGTGCTTTTATGATTTGTAGCTGTTTAAGTAGAATTTGCTATAATTGCATGGTACTGCACATTAAACATATATACCTCATCTAATAAACAGATTTTTATTTGCCTGGTACAATGTAATCACAGGGTTCGCGTTCCAAACAGCAGTATTACATTAGTCAGTGTGTTCACATTTAACAATAAACGTTCTTCTTGTGCAATAAACTCACACTTCGGAATAATCATATGAATTAGACATTAGGGTGAGGTCATGGTCTCTACCTGGGGCCTTCAGATGCTTTTACAGCAGCAATTAGAGGCTGGTAGGCACAGATTTTGTTGGTGGATTTATTGCTGCATGCCACCTCGATTTTGGGGCACCCAAGGGGCAAATCATGGGCGGTTTTTATCTCACCCAGACCTCAGGCTGCTCCTGTGTGTTCTCTTCCACCGAGGAAAACACTGCCATTAACACCTAACAAATTATCTAAAACGTTTAAGAAGGATCCTAATAACTGCTGGAAGTGTAAACAAGTAGACTTTCTTCTTCCACTGCTGGCATGCAGGGAGTGGAGAAATCAATTGGCAGCGATTCTTGCATGCTCACATGAGCCTCCTGTTCCTCCTTTTCCACAACAGGCCCCCAGGAAACAGATCATCCAGCCTTGCTCCCCAGCCAGCCTTGCTCTTGTGGCTGGAAGGCACTGTGTTGGCTACCCCACCATAGGCTATCAAGCTTTTTTTTCTTAGAAAGTATTGTACCTGATCATTATCAACATCAAACTTAGAGGAGAAGTTTTGACAGCACATTTCCTCCTGAAAGTCCCATCCATACTAGAGAGTGGTAGCGATGCCAGTCCTGAAAAACAGTTCGTTCAGATACGGACCTGCTTGGAATGTCAAACCACCTTTTTGTAATTTAGGGAGGCTTAATGTGACAGTTTTTGAACCTACGCTTTAATCAAGCCCTTGTTCTTAGACAGGGGTCAGCAACCTAAGGCCCATGGGCCGGAAGCAACCCACGGAGATTGTTTGCCCAGCCCACGAGCCGCCCCCAAACCGAGCTGCCCACTTGTGCGCTGTGCTAAACCCCTGCAGTGCAGTCCAGCCCAGGCAAGATAAACCTTGCTGACCCCTCTTCTTAGTAATGACTTGGATTTTCTAAGCTATGCTCTGAAGTCGCAACTCTCAAACCCAGCCACCTCTATGTGGCTTTCAGAAAGCCAGTGGACTTCTCTGAAGCAAGTTTTTTTTTTTGAGGTTTGCCGTTTGTGTCCATTCTCTCTGGGCTATTCTCCGGGGAAATATTTGATCCTTATCTCCTTCGGAACAACTTTAGCCATTTATGGAGAAGTTAGGCTCCCATTAAAAGAAGGTTGGACAGAAAATAAAAGATCTTGCTCAGCATACAGTACACCCTGTCCAGAACTTCTGTAGCATTAATGGAAGCTTTCCTTGCTGATCGGATTAAGAATTGGATTAAGAATCCCCATAAAGGCAGAGCTGTAATTTTGAAATGAAGTTGCCTTTTAGACAAAACAGAAGCAATCAAATAATGAAACAGAAAGCAGATCAGGTTGGCGCAACAAGCCCAGCTGTTCACATAACATCAGCAGGTGGATCACAGATTTGGATTCTGAAACCAGTATTTCGTATACTAGGCTTTAATTAGCTGATACTTCTTCATAAATGTTGTTTAGTACGCTTTCCTGGCAAAATACTTGAAGTCTCATTTATACCTAAATATACTCATGGGACTCACAGGTGGCGTTGTGGGTTAAACCACAGAGCCTAGAACTTGCCGATCAGAAGGTCGGTGGTTCGCATCCCCATGACGGGGTGAGCTCCTGTTGCTCGGTCCCAGCTCCTGCCAACCTAGCAGTTCGAAAGCACGTAAAAGTGCAAGTAGATAAATAGGTACCACTCCAGCGGGAAAGTAAATGGTGTTTCCGTACGCTGCTCTGGTTCGCCAGAAGCGGTTTTGTCATGCTGGCCACATGACCCAGAAGCTGTACGCCGGCTTCCTCAACCAGTAAAGCGAGATGAGCGCCGCAACCCCAGAGTCGTCCACGACTTGACCTAACGGTCAGGGGTCCCTTTACCTTTATACTCGCAGGACTATATTACATTATATTGCTTTGTTTAACATTATATTATGTTGATATTTATCTCAAAATTTCAAAATAGCTGAATAGTCTGAGTCATGTATGAGTCACATTTTCCACACCTCTGGAAAATTTATTTTTTCAGGAATTAACACTGAACTGTTGTGGCAGTTAAAATAAATACTTGTATTTAAGACAACTGTAATGGCATCTCCCAAGAATGGAGGCAGTGGCCAGCCTTCTAAGACTCTGACAAGAACTATTTCAGCGGGTGCCCTGTGTTGTATATTATGCATTGAGAACCGAGGCAGAGAGTCTGTGGCTCCCCGGGTGTCAATGGACTCCAATTCCCATCAGCAGCAGTCAACGTACGCAATGGTCAGGGATACTGCAATCCAACAATATCTGGAGGTCTACATCCTTGATGGAGAAATTCATTTTCAAAGCAATTTGCACAGCAATTGGCAAATGCTTGGTAGGATAGTTATTATAAAAGACCCTAAAGCAGTACAGGAAACTACAGTGGTACCTCTGGATACGAACGGGATCCGTTCCGGTGCCCCATTCGCATCCTGAAGTAAACGTAAGATGTGATTGCGCGTGCGTGGGTTGTGTTTCGCTGCTTCCGCGCATGCGTGTGACGTCATTTTGAGCATCTGCACATGCGCGAGTGGCGAAACCGAGAAGTAACGCACTCCATCACTTCCAGGTCACCGCAGAGCACAACCCGAAAATATTCATCCTGAAGCTACTTCAACCCGAGGTATGACTGTAGTTTACGGGCGTCCAATCAACGCATGACCACGCACACGTGCATCATGCCGAACCCAGAAATGACTTTTAAAAGGCAAAAATGGCCCAAGAAGAGCCCAGAAAGTGTAACAAGGTATGAAAACAGTGTCCATAAACCACAATCCCAGGAGCCCTGGAAACAACCATTGAGGCCTGTGGAGAATTGGAATTTGAACAAGGAAGTTTAGAGGGAGTAATTGCAGTGGAGTTAAGCGTCTGGTGAGTGCTGCTGGTTTCTTTGTTTTTAATTGTGTGGTTTTTTAAGGATTTTAATAGTTAACAAGGGGACATATAAAGTCTCTGTTTTCAATTCATAGAGGCCAGTTACATCAGTGTGAGACACCGTTGTCATAGACACTGTGAGGTTGTGGGGGAAGAAAGAAGGGGTGTAGTGATCTTTCATTCTTTTGCTTAGTGTATGTGCAAAGTTTTTGTGGCAGTGATGTGAGAATACGTTCTTTATTTGTTTGTTTTTGTTGGAGGGTTTTGTTGGTCAAAGGGACGCGGGTGGTGCTGTGGTCTAAACCACAGAGCCTAGGCCTTGTCAATCAGAAGGTCGGCAGTTCGAATCCCCATGACGGGGTGAGCTCTGTTGTTCGGTCCCTGCTCCTGCCAACCTAGCAGTTCGAAAGCACCTCAAAGTGCAAGTAGATAAATAGGTACCGCTCCAGCGGGAAGGTAAACGGCGTTTCTGTGTGCTGCTCTGGTTCGCCAGAAGTGGCTTAGTCATGCTGGCCACATGACCCGGAAGCTGTACGCTGGCTCCCTCGGCCTATAGAGCGAGATGAGCATGCAACCCCAGAGTTGTCCATGACTGGACCTAAGCTTTACCTTTAGCTTTTCATTGGTCGGGACATTGCCTCGGGCCCTCTCATTCCTTTGGAGAAGGGGGCGCCTCTGTGAGCCCCTCACCATCTCTTGACCTGTCCTACCTCATAGGCTCATTGTGATGTGTGGGGGCTGCCATGCAATGCCCCCCACATCCATAAATAACGAATAAATAAAGGCTTGCTTGCAGTGTGACGGCTCGAGGGCACAAAATAATCCTCCACAAAGTATGCTGATAAATCAGTGCTTGGTGCCAACTGTCCAGAACTCAGCAAAAACTAGTGGTAGCTGTGACAGGCTATTAATAAAAATACATATTTTTCTTAAGAGCAACAAAAGGGGCATTCTCTGTTTGTTCATCGCCAAATATGTTTGCGTTGGCAAAAAATATTTAAGTGAGATTAAAGAACTATGAGTGAATTTCCATGCCTCAGATTGCTTTGAAATACCTTTATGCATTTGTGAATGAGGGCATTCAAGCACTTCTGTTACAAACATGTTAGAAGGTCCTCTTCTCTTCCCAAGGGCCAATTGTGTCATGGCTGTGAAAGCTGTTGCTCTAGCTGTAATAAATGTGAATGTGTGTCTGGAGCTCAATTTACATGTAACAATCTCATTGTTAAGAAATAGGCATAGCGAGCGGTTTTCACTTTCAATGTACAGTCGTACCTTGGAATTCGAAAGGAATCCGTTCCGGAAGTCCGTGTGACTTCCAAAACGTTCGGAAACCAAAGCACAGCTTCTGATTGGCTGCAGGAAGCTCCTGCAGCCAATCAGAAGCCGCGGAAGCCTCATCGGATATTCGGCTTCCAAAAATAGTTTGCAAGCCAGTACTGTACACTCACTTCTGGGTTTGCGGCATTCAGGAGCCAAAACATTCAAGAACTAAGCTGTTTGAAAACCAAGGTATGACTGTTCTCTTTTTACCAGTACCTGCAATAATGGATAGTAACTTTCTGGTGTCTGTGGGCCACCACAGAAACAGCTTTCACATTCATTTCATGCTTTTCAACAGAATATGTTCTGTTGGCAACAAGCATCTAGCGAAGAAGAGCTGCAAAACCTCTGACCTGCTGGCTCCTCCAGCTCCTTCTCCTCAGTCGCCCTTTTTCCTCTGCAGCTGAGCTGCTTTCTCTGAACAGTGGGAGATCACAGCGGGTGAATAACATGTGGAGCAGACGACAGAGCAAGTCCATGCCGCGCATTCAAAGCACATTCAGTACATGGCTTCCTCCCAAACAATCATGGGAACCACAGTTTGCAATTCCAACCTGGAGCATCTACTGCCATGTGCTGTACCATGTTCTGCTCCCTGTGCCTCATCCTGCCCCTGACAGGAGAGCGATGGAGCCCCACTGACACCACCTCACCAGCAGCTACTGGATGAAACCAGAGTTCCTGGGGTTTGGGGGTGGGACATGTACTTTAAATTTGGGTTGTCATAAGAATTTAAGGTCTCAAATATATAAATTAAATGTTCGTCAATTTACAAGACAATCACATACATATGTAAACCACCTGTCTGAAATAGTACAGGAGAACAATCCTGAAACCATTTTGACTCTCCCAAGTTGACTTCAAATGTTTCTCTTCAAGGAGGAAGGAAATGGGAAAGGAGGAGGGAAGGAGGAAGGAAATTGTCTTCTGCTTACCTGTCTTTAGGGCATCTTTGTGTATGAATAGGGTGAGCCTGTGACCTGGATTCAGGAACTAAAGTATTAACCATCACCAAAGAATGACCAGGCTGCCCAGGTAAGCAATCACTGGCCATTGTCAGGTATCCTGGCAGACAGGATTTCTGTTGTAGACCGCCTCCTTCTGTGATGTATGCATGATGTTTTTGGGGGTGGTCTTGAGCTACAGGGTGGGCAATTTCAAAAGTCAATATATCGGGCTTGCACACTATTGTTCTGGGTTCCTCCTCCCTCCTGCATGTGGTGAGTGAGGACCCTGTTGCAACAGTTTAATAAAGATCAGGCTTACTAGCTGCTTTGCTCCTCAATATTATCTGGCTGGCCTCTGTTATTTTCTCCTACCAATAGGGAACCCACTTAAGGACTCTGTATGGGCTCTTGGATACCCCATAAGGGAAAAGGAGCAGATTTTGTTTACATCATGGTGGAAGGTGTTTTAAATGCAAGTTATGGATCTGCCCATAGTTGTATACACTGCACTCAAGATTCACAGAATCCCTGGTGCTTGTCCTGCATGCTAAGGGCTGGGGGGGGGGCACGGAGATCTGTCTGAGGACTACAAACAACCCAAAAGCCCCTGTTTTCACTAAAGGTATATACAGTGGTACCTCTGGTTGCGAACAGGATCCGTTCCGGAGGCCTGTTCGCAACATGAAAAGAGCACAACCCGCAGCAGCGCGTCTGTGCACGTGCGGGTCGCGATTCACCGCTTCTGCGCATGTGTGTGACATCATTTTGCGCATCTGCGCATGCGCAAGCAGCGAAACCTGGAAGTTACCCTTTCCGGTACTTCCGGGTCGCCGTTGGACGTAACCTGAAAGAACATAACATGAAGCGGATATAATCAGAGTTATGACTGTATATATATTTGTCCAAGTCTTGGACATTTCTGATTTACTTTGTACAACCAGATGTCGATGACATTTTTCATGTTGTCATGTTATGTTTTCATTGCTGGCTCCAAAATTTGTCCTCGTATGCCACAAAGCAGCAAGTGGCTCAGGCGACAGCATAGACAGCACCCTTTTAAATTGGGTTGTGTGTGTGTGTGTTTTAATTAAGAGCATACGAAATCCTAAAATGTGCTTATGTTGTTGTTGTTTAGTCGTTTAGTCGTGTCCGACTCTTCGTGACCCCATGGACCAGAGAACGCCAGGCACTCCTGTCCTCCACTGCCCCCCGCAGCTTGGTCAGACTCATGCTGGTAACCTCGAAAACACTATCCAACCATCTCGTCCTCTGTCGCCCCCTTCTCCTTGTGCCCTCCATCTTTCCCAACATCAGGGTCTTCTCCAGGGAGTCTTCTCTTCTCATGAGGTGGCCAAAGTACTGGAGCCTCAGCTTCACAATCTGTCCTTCCAGTGAGCACTCAGGGCTGATTTCCTTCAGAATGGAGAGGTTTGATCTTCTTGCAGTCCATGGGACTCTCAAGAGTCTCCTCCAGCACCATAATTCAAAAGCATCAATTCTTCGGCGATCAGCCTTCTTTATGGTCCAGCTCTCACTTCCATACATCACTACTGGGAAAACCATAGCTTTAACTATACGGACCTTTGTTGGCAAGGTGATGTCTCTACTTCTCAAGATGCTGTCTAGGCCTGTCATTGCCCTTCTCCCAAGAAGCAGGCGTCTTTTAATTTCGTGGCTGCTGTCACCATCTGCAGTGATCATGGAGCCCAAGAAAGTAAAATCTCTCACTGCCTCCATTTCTTCCTCTTCTATTTGCCAGGAGGTGATGGGACCAGTAGCCATGATCTTCGTTTTTTTGATGTTGAGCTTCAGACCAGTCTACATCCCAATCCCAAAGAAGGGCAGTGCCAAAGAATGCTCCAACTATCGCACAATTGCACTAATTTCTCACGCTAGCAAGGTTATGCTTAAAATTCTACAAGGAAGGCTCAAGCAGTATGTGGACCGAGAACTCCCAGAAGTGCAAGCTGGATTTAGAAGAGGCAGAGGAACCAGAGACCAAATTGCAAACATGCGCTGGATTATGGAGAAAGCTAGAGAGTTCCAGAAAGACATTTACTTCTGCTTCATTGACTATGCAAAAGCCTTTGACTGTGTCGACCATGGCAAACTATGGCAAGTTCTTAAAGAAATGGGAGTGCCTGATCACCTCATCTGTCTCCTGAGAAATCTCTATGTGGGACAAGAAGCTACAGTTAGAACTGGATATGGAACAACTGGCTGGTTCAAAATTGGGAAAGGAGTACGACAAGGCTGCATTTTGTCTCCCTGCTTATTTAACTTATATGCAGAATTCATCATGCGAAAGGCTGGGCTGGATGAATCCCTAGCCGGAATTAAGATTGCCGGAAGAAATATCAACAACCTCAGATATGCAGATGACACAACCTTGATGGCAGAACGTGAGGAGGAATTAAAGAACCTTTTATTGAGGGTGAAAGAGGAGAGTGCAAAATATGGTCTGAAGCTCAACATCAAATGTGCTTATACTTAAGCCCAAATTGCAAACACATTTTGGATTCCCTCTCTTCCTACGTAGCCTCCTCGTATGGCAGCCTGGTTTCTCCCTCCTGCTGGCAGGAGATACTAGCGCCCCCTCCAAAGTCTCAGCTGAACAACAACACATTGAAAACATTGCTGAGAGGCAGAGGCAAACCCACTGCATAAATAGAACCCATGAGTAATAGTTCTCAAAAGTTGGCTGGGAAGTTGTGGATGCCATCAGCCTTAGTTTTTATTAGTATTTTCCTTCAGGAAAATATTTCCAAACAAATGAATAACGCGTGAGCTTTTGTCCCGTACAGCACATCTTCAGTCTCCTTAGTATCAGGGAACAAGACAAGATTTAAGCCAAGGGTAGCCATTAAGCAGATTTCTTCCTGCCACTCTCAGGCCAAATCCACATATGGAGCTTAAAGGAGGTCTTGCTTCCCTTGTTTTGAAATGCAGTATCTAAATTTGGCCAGAAATGTTGTTTGCGTTATCAATGACTCTCCTCCACCTTTCCCTCTTCATTTACACTAGATGTTCACACAGAGAGGGACTGGAAGGCAAAAGGAAGCCCACATAAGAGAAGGCTGCGAATCCGAAGAAACAAACATTTAGATTTAGCATCCACACATATTCATACTGCAATCGCTGCACCATCAGGTTTGCATGTTTGCATGTGTGAATGCACCAACACAGACAGAAGTTTCTTTTCCCCTTCCTTCAGAAACATTCCTTTCAATTGAATCAGTTCACACATTCAGCTGTGAGTCATCAAAACCCTCTCCAGGCATGATATTAAGGCCAAATGTGGGTGAGAATGGCTTATGCGATGGGAAGCGGTTCTCTCAACCTACATAAAGAATGTCAGGAGAGAATTTTGCAGCCGTGATTCCAAACCTCCACATACGTCCATCTAGCACTAATGCAATAGCTAAAAAGGACTGAAATGAGCAGCAATCAAGAGCAGATGATACATAATAATGCAAATGCGAACCCTTATGGCTGAGCTGCAATTCACTCTCAGAAATGTTCTAGTTGTGACATTTGGAAACTAGCCTTTAATGGTTCTGGGGCAATGATGAGTCATGAAAAACCGTAATAACTGCTTTGCTGAAGCTAAGCAAATGCACATCTAGCCTAGCATACAGTTTCTGACAGTGGTCAGCTTGATGCCTCTGGAAAGCCAGCACGCAAGGCACAAAGACAACAGCCCTCCAGAGTTATGTTTATTTCCTCTGTAGATGTAGGCACTTTGTAGTTGCAATGGCTAGTGGTCATGTAGGCATGAAGGAACTGCATAGCTTGAAGCTTCACGTACCATGTCTTCCTTTTCCTCTTCCGTAAAGGAGCCTGTTTACAAAGGTTCCACCATTGTAAACATCACAATTCCACTGCATATAAAAAGGACATCTTTCGAGCTAATCACTTGAAACTTGGTGTGCACAATCTACTTAATGAGGGCTACAAATATGCCTCATTTCAAACTGATCTGATGAAAATGATTAGGTACAGAAACTTAAACGAGCTGGAAATGGACACATTTTCCCTGTCTTTTACTCCACTAATGCAACTGGCTTGTCATATATTTCTTTCAAATGGTGGTGAACACCTACTGATGTCCTTTATTCATTCAGGCTTATCATGGACAGGAATG
Source organism: Podarcis cretensis (assembly GCF_951804945.1). Classification (NCBI taxonomy): domain Eukaryota; kingdom Metazoa; phylum Chordata; class Lepidosauria; order Squamata; family Lacertidae; genus Podarcis; species Podarcis cretensis. Next base: position 7,608,565 of record NC_137174.1, read on the forward strand.
CTTCATTGCTTTAGTGTGGTTCTGAATAGCAGTTCAAAGCTTATTCAGCTAGCATTGTGCTTGATTACTCCATTGTTTGCTGAGAAAGGCAGTGCAGGAATCTTTTGTCCAACATGGGGCTTGAACCCCAACCCTGAGATTCTCATGCTCTACTAACTGGTGCAAAGAAGAAGAAGAGGAGTTTGGATTTGATATGCCGCTTTATCACTACCCTAAGGAGTCTCAAAGCAATTAACATTCTCCTTTCCCTTCCTCCCCCACAACAAACACTCTGAGAGGTGAGTGGGGCTGAGAGACTTCAGAGAAGTGTGACTGGCCCAAGGCCACCCAGCAGCTGCATGTGGAGGAGCGGAGACGCAAACCCGGTTCACCAGATTACGAGTCCACGGCTCTTAACCACTACACCACTAAGATTGTAGTACTTAAACAAATGCAGTGCCAGATTTATGTATACGCTAAACAAGCTATAGCTTAGGGCCCCACTCTCTTGGGGCCCCCCAAAAAAATTTAAAGGGAAAATAAACTGGATGTACATTTCCAAAATATAAGACAAAAAAACAAATAAAAGAAAACCTACATACAACAACAGTGTTTTGTGTTGTGTAGGCTCCTATGATGTAAGCAATGGGCCCTGCCTGCTAGCCTTCTCCCTAAAATATCACTGATTTGCCCATTTCTATATATAGGGTGCCTACATTCTGCATGGACTGGTTGCATGGCATGTATTTCACTATTAATATACTTCTTAATTGTATTTCAGTTCAACAGACGTGGGAAATTTGCACCCACCAGGAGCGACACCTCAATGCCTTCTACATCTGCTGCATCAGGAAGATTTTGGCAGGACAGTCTCAAAGATGCTCCCCCAAGCCACATTCCCAGCATGTTTGCACTCCTGTCTCTTTTTCCCCCCAAATTTTTTTTATTAGTTTTCACAATATTATAAACAAACAAACAAACAAACAAGACAAACAAACATAAATCATAGCCTTATTGAAAATTACACTTATTAACTTTGTTAAGTGACTTCCTCGCTTCCCCTTGGTTGAATTTCATTGCATGTCCTTTTAACGGTTTTCCAAATCCCAATTCTTATGAAATTTAACTTAAACATTAACATCCTTAAATCTTTACCTTATGGAATTAAAGATATTAATTCATCACTTAACATAAATAAAATCCTAAGCCAATTAAGTATCTGCAAGCTGTTTTGAGTTAATTTAACTTAACAAATTTAACTAGATAATCATTAAATTTATTCCACTCTTCCTGATACTCCTCCTCCTTCTCGTCGCGGACTCTTCCGGTTAGGTCGTCTAGCTCCGAAAAATCCTTCATCTTCATCTGCCATTCTTCTATCGTTGGTAATTCTTGGGTTTTCTACTTTTTAGCTAAGAAAATATGAGCAGCGGTTGTGGCATACAAAAATAATTTAACATCTTTCTTGGGCAATTCCAAACCTGTTATTCCAAGAAGAAAGGCCTCTGGTTTCTTTATAAATGTATATTTCAACATTTTTTTCAATTCATTATAAATCTTTTCCCAGAAGTCTTTCACCTGTCTCAGTGACATCTACACTGGCTTGGTCATGCCAACAGAACGAACAATGGTAGGATCCCCAGGGACGTGTTCTACGAGGAGCTGGCTTCAGGCACCAGGCCCGTTGGCAGACCATCTGTGTTACAAAGATGTCTGCGAACATGAAATGAAGGCTGGCAGCATCGACCATGCCGTGAGATTATCCCTTGCAGACAATTGCAGTGCCTGCAGACAGACAGAAACAGTGACCAGAGGAGAAATGACCACCTGTTTTATTGAACCACATCGACAAAATGCTGCACAAACACTGGCTAAGGAACATTCCATCATATGTGGTGGAATTGTATGATTGTATCTTTGTGTCAACAGTTAGTGTTTTTGTCCGTACTTGATAATTAAAATGCTGTTCACGTCTGTCTCCCTTCTCACTCCTATGTTATAGCCATAGCTGTTGCACGATCTGCTTTCACCTTTGCTCTATGGTCCTGCCCCATTTTTCCCCTCTCCCTCCCTATATTCTGTATATAGCAGTGTTTGCCAACCTTGGGCCTCCAGCTGTTTTTTAACTACAATTCCCATCATCCCTGACCACTGGTCTTGCTAGCTAGGGATGATGGGAGTTGTAGTCCAAAAACAGCTGGAGGCCCAAGGTTGGCAAACACTGGTATATAGAACTAAAAATAAGCAATATTTCTTTTCCTAGTGATGGTCTTTTTTATTTTATTTTTACCAAAATCAGACAATTAGCACTCAAGCAAATTATAAGCAAATTTTCTTGAGGCTCAAGCTCAGGCATAGGCAAACTCTGGCCCTCCGGATGTTTGGGAACTACAATTCCCATCATCCCTAGCCTAACTAACAGAGCCAATGATCAGGGATGATGGGAACTGTAGTCTCAAAACATCTGGAGGGCTGGAGTTTGCCTATGCCTGCTCAAGCTCCTCAAATACCCTAAGTTGACTAGCACGAAATCCACTGATATAGAATTCTTTGTATTTATGCTATTTTTCTCTCTTTGAGTCCTGAAGATATCAGTATGAAAGCAATGCTGCAACATATGCCTCAGATCAGCCCTTCTGGCCTACCACAGCCAGAAATTGATAGGGATGGATAGAACTTCACTGCATGTAATGCTTTGAAGGAAAATGTAATGAAAATGATATATAGATGGTACATGACCCCAGTTAAACTTGCTAAAATATACCATTTGTCTGATAATAAATGTTGGAAATGTAAAGAACATGAAGGAACATTCTTTCACCTCTGGTGGACTTGCCCTAGAGTGAAGGCCTTCTGGGAAATGATATATAATGAGTTGAAAAAGGTATTTAAGTATACCTTCACTAAGAAACCAGAGGCCTTCCTTCTGGGTATTGTCAGCCAGAAGGTGTTAAAGAAGGACCGAACATTTTTTATGTATGCAACAACGGCAGCAAGGATACTCATCGCTAAGAGCTGGAAAACTCAAGATCTACCCACACTGGAAGAGTGGCAGATGCAGCTGATGGACTATATGCAACTGGCCGAGATGACTGGTAGAATTCGAGACCTGGGAGAAGAGAGGGTTGAAGAAGACTGGAAGAAATTCAAGATTTATTTACAAAAGTATTGTAATTTGGCAGAAGACTAAGAAGGATGCTAGATCATAAATAACTGCCTACCATTGAATTAGACTTGAATTTGATGATAAGTGAGATTGAGGAAAATATAAAATTTATGGAGAATTATTAGATTAAATTAATTGAACGAGATTTAAGAATGTAAACAAGATGATAAATTGCTGGAAAAAGGTTATAATGATGTAAGTGGGAGCGGGAGACGTGAGGGAGTCCAAAGAAGTTTTGAAAAAACATGTTATGATCCATGTTATATTGTTTATCAATTTTGCATTTTGTATTTATTTAAAAAATTTCAATAAATATTTATAAAAAAAAAAAAATAGAACCATCAAGTTCTGGCCTACTGGGTTTTGGTGGGAGACGCCTTTAAGGCACTAGAGTTGATTGTGAATGCCAGAAAAGTTTATACAATCTGCTCTGTTCCAGCAAGGGAAAGTATCAGAATCCCTTGGGAGCAAGGGCAGTTTCTCCTAGAATTATTAGACTAAATTAAATGAATGAGACTTAAGAATGTAAATAAGTTGATAAATTGTTGGAAAAAGTTTTACAATGATGCAAGTGGGAGCGGGAGACGTGAGGGAGTCCAAAGAAGTTTTGAAAATATGTTATGATATATGTCATATTGTTTATTAGTTTTGCATTTTTGTTTTTTAAAAAAATCTTAATAAACATTTATAAAAATTAAAAAAAAGGGCAGTTTCTCCTAGACTCCGCTCCACATCTCCCCCTAACATGCTCCAAGGATTCTCTGAAGCAGGACAAGGAATAAAAACAAGACATCGTCTATTTCTAGAAATGTCACAGAAGTTCATAATTATCTGGTTCAGTATAGAAATTTGTTCATCTTATGTAATGCTTGGAGAGTTATCCTCAGGCACCCTTATCCTCATAAGCTCTTCTCTTGCTGGAATGTCAAATTAAAACATGTGTGTTTCAAGCTGACCAGGCAACTTTGTAAGCAAACAGCCCTTATAGCAGGGTAGGGGAGCTGAAAATAATGCCAGTGTATTTCACATCTGGCAACTAATGTGCTCCTTAGGTTTCAGGTTGTACATAGGTAAAAAAAAGGTAAAGGTAAAGGACCCCTGACAGTTAAGTCCAGTCGCAAATGACTCTGGGGTTGCAGCGCTCATCTCTCTTTACTGGCCGAAGGAGCCAACGTTTATCCGCAGAAAGTTTCTCCGGGTCATGTGGCCAGCATAACTAAGCCGCTTCTGGCGAAACCAGAGCAGCGCACGGAAACGCCGTTTACCTTCCCGCTGGAGTGGTACCTATTTATCTACTTGCACGTTGACGTGCTTTCGAACTGCTAGGTTGGCAGGAGCTGGGAGCGAGCAACGGGAGCTCACCCCGTCACAGGGATTCGAACCACAAGCCCTAGGCTCAGTGGTGTAGACCACAGCGCCACCCGCGTCCCAGTACATGGGTTGTTTGTTGTCGTTTAGTCGTTTAATCGTGTCCGACTCTTCGTGACCTCATGGACCAGAGCACAAGTCTAAAAAGCTCGGGACACAAATTTTCATGGCCCTCTAGCAGCTATGGTGGCTCATTTACCAGAAGTAATGTATTTAGCATTAACTCAGGGAGTTTATACTCAATTCTGACCAAACTAAGCCTCCTGAGTCTGAGGAAGAGGAAGGCAGTATAGATTTACAAAAGGGGTTTGAGGGAGGTCACAGCTCGGAGGCAGAAGAGGAGGAAAGTTGGGAAATAATGGGAGAACCAGAACAACACCTGGCTGACATGTTGTCATTAGAAAGCATTCCAGACCCACCATCTCCCAGAACCTGGCGAGCCTTAAAGGTAGGAGAGCAAAGAGCTCAAAGATGGAGGGGCATGTAACAGCATCCATAGAAGTGACAAATGAGGAAGTGGGAGAGATGGGGGGGTGGAGATTCACTCGGGACAATGCCATTATCCAAAAGGCTCTCTCTGTAAAGATTGAAATAAAAAAGGACTGTAAGAAACGTTTCCTTGTCTTTATACTTCTTTGGCAACCAGCTGGGAGCTGCTGACAGATTCTGACCTAAGGGGCACATCGGTTTCCAGATATGAATTTTTTCAGCTCTCTCATCCAGCTGTTAACTTCGCAGACACTCCAAGTGCCTCTATTTACCAGGGACATCCCTGATTTAGAGAAGCCATCCCGGTTTCTGATTTGATCCCGGAATGTCCCGCTTTTCCTTGGGATGTCCTTATATATAAAAGGATGTCACATAGAGGAGGGAGAAAGGTTGTTTTCTGCTGCTCCAGAGAAGCGGACACGGAGCAATGGTTCCAAACTACAAGAAAGAAGATTCCACCTAAACATTAGGAAGAACTTCCTGGCAGTAAGAGCTGTTTGACAGTGGAATTTGCTGCCAAGGAGTGTGGTGGAGTCTCCTTCTTTGGAGGTCTTTAAGCAGAGGCTTGACAACCATATGTCAGGAGTGCTCTGATGGTGTTTCCTGCTTGGCAGGGGATTGGACTCGATGGCCCTTGTGGTCTCTTCCAACTCTATGATTCTATGATTCTGTTTTCATTGAAGAAATGCAGGAGTTATCCAACCCCTGAGCTGTCTGAAGGCAATCCTGTAGAGGGAAGTTTTTTAAAAATAATGTTTAATGTTTTATTATGTTTTTATATATGTTGGAAGCTGCCCAGAGTGGCTGGGGCAACCCAGTAAGATGTGTGGGGTATAAACAGTAAAATAAACATTATAGAATGGGACATCCCTATTTTCTTCGGAGAGATATTGGAGGGTATGGCTTCATCGATCCCTATGAGACTACAGGAGGTACAAAGCCAACTGCTTTGTAAGTGAACAATCAGAGGTTCTTCCATGTTAACTGCTTCCTCATGATGAACTTTTTATTGAGTGCTTGAACTGCATGACTAGACTGTAAAATCAAGCAGTAGTGTTTGGTGATTATATTCTCCAAGTCAATTAATTCTCCTGATTCCCCCCCCCCCTTGCATATATTGTATGGAGTTTTCATTAAGGATGCATGGACGTCCCTCAGCTTGACCTGAAAAGGGTTGAGGTTTCGTGCACCTTTCAAGGAAATGCATGCAGAGCTCAAGAAGCACCCGCTCCACTGGCAATGCCTTCCATGCCCTCTGCAGCCTTTCCAATCCCCAGTGGAGCATCTTTTCACCCCAGAGACTCGATAGGTGCCATTTCCCCCCACGATGAATGGTCATGCTTGTGAGCACTCAGGGCGTCTCCCATTATTAGCCTATAGTGATTGGTGCTACGAGTGGATGCAGGTCTGGTGAAACCAAACTAGAATTCCTCAGGAGGAAATGAGAAAAGACGCACGGAAGAAGAAGAAGAAGAAGAAGAAGAAGAAGAAGAAGAAGAAGAAGAAGAAGAAGAGTTTGGATTTGATATCCCACCTTTCACTCCCTTTTAAGGAGTCTCAAAGCGGCTAACATTCTCCTTTCCCTTCCTCCCCCACAACAAACACTCTGTGAGGTGAGTGGGGCTGAGAGACTTCAGAGAAGTGTGACTAGCCCAAGGTCACCTAGCAGCTGCATGTGGAGGAGCAGGGAAGCGAACCCGGTTCACCAGATTACGAGTCTACTGCTCTTAACCACTACACCACACTGGCACGTAATGATGAATATGCATGTGTCAACTCTCATAAAGCAGGTGAACTTTTCCCCTAGAGTTCTTTGGAAGCTCATAAATGCCAACCATCTTCCAATGTGAAAAAGGGGAGCTCACCCTTCAAAGTTTACTTTTGAAGCAGACGGGTTGGAAAACCATCCAAAAACAGCAGTTCTTTGGTTTACTCCAAAAATCCTTTTCACTCTGCCAGAAACCAGGGTTCTAACACTGAATCATAGACTCATAGAGCTGGGAGGAATCCCAAAGGGTCATGTCACCTGACCCCTTGCAATACTAAAGAATCCCCAACAGATGACCACCTGACCTCTGTTCAAAAACCTATAATGAAGGTGAGGCCACCAGCTTCCAAGAGAGTCCATTCCACTGTCAAACGACTCTTACTATCAGAAAGTTCTTCTTAATGTTTAGTCACATTCTATAAAAAGGTAAAGGTAAAGGGGCCCCTGACTATTAGGTCCAGTCGTGGCCGACTCTTGGGTTGTGGCGCTCATCTCGCTTTATTGGCCGAGGGAGTCTGCGTACAGCTTCCGGGTCATGAGGCCAGCATGACTAAGCCGCTTCTGGCGAACCAGAGCAGCGCACGGAAATGCCATTTACCTTCCTGCCGGAGTGGTACCTATTTATCTACTTGCATTTTGACGTGCTTTCGAACTGCTAGGTTGGCAGGAGCAGGGACAGAGCAACGGGAGCTCACCCCGTTGTGGGGATTTGAACTGCCGACCTTCTGATCGGCAAGTCCTAGGCTCTGTGGTTTAACCCACAGCGCCACCCGTGTCCCCACATTCTGTAAATACCTCTAAAAAGGTTTGCACCACGTGGCAATATCTGCCCATTTGAATATACACACCAGCCTCTGAAGGGACATGAGTGGCATTGTGGGTTAAACCACAGAGCCTAGGGCTTGCCAATCAGAAGGTCGGCGGTTCAAATCCCCGCAACGGGGTGAGCACCCGTTGCTCTGTCCCTGCTCCTGCCAACCTAGCAGTTCGAAAGCACGTCAAAATGCAAGTAGATAAATAGGTACCACTCAGCAGGCAGGTAAACAGTGTTTCCATGTGCTGCTCTGGTTTCCCAGAAGCGACTTAGTCATGCTGGCCACATGGCCAGGAGCTGTACACCAGCTCCCTCAGCCAGTAAAGCAAGATGAGCGCAGCAATCCCAGAGTCGTCCGCACCTAACGGTCAGGGGTCCCTTTACCTTTACCTTTACCAGCCTCTGAAAAATTTTATCTTCATCTATATAGCCTAGCCAAGTTACATATTAAACCTAGTTTCCTTGGAGTTAAATACCACCCATGAATTAGTGTTTTCCTTTGCACTGCTCTGGTTCGCCAGAAGCGGCTTAGTCATGCTGGCCACATGACCCAGAAGCTGTACGCCGACTCCCTCAGCCAATAAAGCGAGATGAGCGCCGCAACCCCAGAGTCGGTCACAACTGGACCCAATGGTCAGGGGTCCCTTTATCTTTACCTTGTTTTTGCTGGTACTGATTTAATTGATCTTTAGTTCCAAACTGACTCCCATTGTTCAGGTAGACAGCTAAAATTCAACATTTGTTGTACATTTAAGCACTGAAGATATCTTGAAGTTGTTCTTTAAGTTGTCCTCAATTTAATCTTGTGCCAATATGTAGGTTAGTTAATACATGTAGTCAGTGCTTTTTTTTCCCTGGGGGGACAAAGGGGTACGCATACCCCTAAACATTTTGTGAATCTTTGTACTTTTGTCAATTTGCTGTCTTTATTTTTCCCTAACTGAACTATAAAATGGTGATTTTCTTGAGTCAAAATGAGACTACCCCTAAACGTGTTTTTAGGGGGGGGGACACTGCATGTAGTCAGTTAATATTATATAAACCCTTCAGCTCCAAGTTATAAATTGATTATATTTATCTACATTATCGGTGAGACATTGTCAGTGGGACAGGAGTTAAAGGGGAGCTTTTTGGAGACAAGTTTTGAGCTCTGTAAACACATTTCCATTGTAACTCTAAAGAACACACTACAGTTATCACTTGGCGAGTTTGAAAACTTTTGGCAAGCCTTTTTAGCACTTATGACTGCAGCTCCAATTCACTTACATTAATGGGGCCATTAATAGGGTTTTTCAAATTATTTCCCAGATGTTTTATTATAGCTCAGCATTAGTCAGGTCAGTTAATGGACACCAAAGGCTCTAATTTAGCCATGTGGGAGGAGTGGAGACACTTCTCGCTTGGGATATTCCCACTCCCATGACATCTTTTTACGTCCATTTTCATGACATTAATCAGGAATATTGATTTACATACTGTTCATTTCCCTAGGGATGCCATTGTAATTCAACATTAGAGGGCTATATAAATGTAAAATAGAAGGATTGCTAATTTACTTAAATAGGGGGCCTCTGAAATATTTTCACTTTGGGAAATTTTACCCAAGGCACTTAAATCCAGTTAACACATTAGCTCTCAATGGGATAGACTCAAACAACTGTACACTTCGAAGGGAACACAAGGGTCATCTAGTCCAGGGGTCAGCAACCTTTTTCAGCTGTGGGCCGGTCCACCGTCCCTCAGACCATGTGGTGAGGCGGACTATATGGGGGGGGGGGAATGAACGAATTACTATGCCCCACAAATAACCCAGAGATGCATTTTTAATAAAAGCACACATTCTACTCATGTAAAAACATGCTGATTCCTGGACCGTCCGCGGGCCGGATTGGGAAGGCGATTGGCCCGCATCCGGCCCCTGGGTCTTAGCTTGCCTACCCCTGATCTAGACCAACCCCCAGAAATGCAGGAATATTTTGCCCAACATGGGGTTCGAACCCACAATCCCGAGGTGAAGAGTCTCTTTCTCTACCAACTGAGCCATCTCAGCAGGTGCCATTTGCAAAGTTTCCTTCTCTGGTAATTCAGAAGCAGGGGAAGGGGTTGCTGCCAGCCACCCCAAATTTCCCCTCTTCTCTCTTTCCCTTTCCCTTTCCATTCTCTCCCTCACCAACTCCCCATGCAGGAATAAGGCTTTGAAAACAGCTTCCCTAGTTGCACAGTACAGCTTCAGGATAGAAGGATTTAACCCCCCACACACACACACACAATAAGGCAATTTGCAGTGGCAAAGAATAGGGTGCTTGTGAGATTTTGACCAGCTTCTGCCCATCTGAAGCTGAAGCTGATACAGGCTCGTTATATCTTGAGCCCAAGCAGAGCGTCGTCACACAGCAGAAGGATAAGCAGTATGTGCTACATCCTTAATTTTATTTACACTCTATGCTGAGAGAATACAAACATGCATCTTGCCTCTGTGAGAGCAGAGAAGCAACTCCTCTCGGAAACAAAGAACACCAAGAGAACAGTGAAAAACAGGAAACCAGTGAACGTCACATCCAGTCTCCCATTCCCGTGGGAACCCAACAGTAACTCTGACTGTGGAATGCAAAACAATGTCCTGTGACTGCAGTTGCTGCTAAGTGAGGGAAATAGAAACCAACAGTGCTTAACAGCTAAGTTAGCCTGCTCTCTAATTAGCCAGTGTGGTGTAATGGTAAAGAGCGGTAGACTTGTAATCTGGTGAACTGGGTTTGCTTCCCCGCTCCTCCACATGCAGCCGCTGGATGACCTTGGGCCAGTCACACTTCTCTGAAGTCTCTCAGCCTCACTCACCTCACAGAGTGTTTGTTGTGGGGGAGTAAGGGAAAGGAGATTGTGAGTCTCTTTGAGACTCCTTCGGGTAGTGATAAAGCGGGATCTCTTCTTCTTCTCAGCTGCTTTTCCATAAGAAAATCCAAACTCTTCTTCTTCTTCTCAGCTGCTTTTCCATAGGAGTTAGGGAACTCCATCCAGGCAAAGGGTTCTGCAACATTGCTCCCACTTGCCAGTTCTTCATCCCAAATCATTCCCTTATGAAGAACGATAGAGGAAAAGGTTAATACCTGATTGAAGCCAGAACTTTTTTCCTTTCAGGATTAATGGATGCACAATTGGAAAAGGACTATGGAAGATTATTTCAATATGCAATTACAGCGCCGAGATTGTTATATGCACAAAGATGGAAAGTTACAGTCCTATTTTCTGTGGATGGTTGATAAAATTATTGGGCTTAGCTGAGATTGCAAAATTAACGTTTTTAATCAGAGAAAAATCATGGTTGATTAAGGATTGGAAATTTCTTATGGACTTTCTGCATGAAAGAGAAAATGAACTTGTAGTATCTGGATTTCAAGAGTGAAAAAACATTGGTTCATAGAAAATTGAATAGTTGGATATCAGTTTGAATGAGTACTGTACTTGGAATAAGTTATTATATTTACTGTAGCTGACAAACAGAGAATCGGAAGTCTTTTCATCTTTTTCTCCCCCTTTTTTCTTTTTCCTTCTTCCATTTCTTTTTCCCCTTCTTCCTTCTCTTTGCTTCTGTTTCTTTTTAGATTATATTTTTTAAATATTTCTTTTCTTCTGGTCTACTATCTACTATAAAAGGATACTTTATATTGGGTATAAACTTTTTTATATCATATGATGAAGATTTTTAAAAATGTTTAAAAACGGAATCGTTGATGAAGTTGGGTATGTTTTGCTTGGATTAAGAGGAGACTGAGGGGAGATATGAAAGCCGTCTACAAATACCTCCAGGGAAGATGGAGAAAGCTTGTTTTCTGCTGTCCCAAAGGGGACGACGTGAACGAATGGATTAAAATGGCAAGAAAGGAGATTTCAACTAAACATTAGGTATAATAATAATAATAATAATAATAATAATAATAATAATAATTTATTATTTATTATCTCTGGGCGGCTTCCAACACAATATTAAAATACAATAGTCTATTAAACATTAAAAGCTTCCCTAAACAGGGCTGCCTTCAAATGTCTTCTAAAAGTCTGGTAGTTGTTTATTCCTTTGATGTCTGATGGGAGGGCGTTCCACAGGGCGGGTGCCACTACCGAGAAGGCCCTCTGCCTGGTTCCCTGTAATTTGGCTTCTCGCAGCGAGGGAACTGCCAGAAGGCCCTCGGAGCTGGACCTCAGTGTCTGGGCAGAATTATGGGGGTGAAGATGCTCCTTCAAGTATACAGGACCGAGGCCTTTTAGGGCTTTCAAGGTCAGCACCAACACTTTGAATCGTGCTTAGAAACGTACTGGGAGCCAGTGTAGGTCTTTCAAGACCGGTGTTAGATGGTCTCCATGGCCACTCCCAGTCACCAGTCTAGCTGCCGCATTCTGGATTAGTTGTAGTTTCTGGGTCGCCTTCAAAGGTAGCCCCACATAGAGCACATTGCAGTAGTCCAAGCGGGAGATAACTAGAACATGCACCACTCTGGCGAGACAGTCTGCGGGCAGGTAGGGTCTCAGCCTGCGTACCAGATGGAGCTGCCCTGGACACAGAATTGCCCTGCGCCTTTCTGAAGGTGAGAGCTGTTCAACTGGAACCGGCTACCTTGAAAGTGGTGGCCTCCACTTCATCGGAAGCTTTTGGAAGCAGAGTTTGATGGCCACCTCTCAGGGATTCTTTAGCTGTGATTCTTACATTGCAGGGGATTGAACTAGAATTCAGGGTTCAGCAACCTTTTCCAGCTGTGGGCTGGTCCACTGTCCCTCAGACCTTGTGGGAGGCCAGACTATATTTTGAAAAAAATGTGAATGAATTCCCATGCCCCACAAATAACCCAGAGATGCATTTTAAATAAAAGGACATGTTCTACTCATGTAAAAATACACTGATTCCCGGACCATCCGTGGGCTGGATTGAGATGGCGATTGGGCCGCATCCGGGCCCCGGGCCTTAGTTTGCCTACCCTTGAACTAGATGACCATTGAGGTCCCTTCCAGCTCTATGACTCTATGAAAGGGGACATGGTTACTAGGTAAAATCATTTCCTCTGATTACAAGTTTGACCTATCCGTTACAGGCACACATGTCAGCATCTATCACTCCTTTCTTTCCTTTCTCCATCTGGACAAAAGAATCTTTTGCCATTTTGCTTGGGCTACAGAACTGCTTGGAAGGGTGTTGTGCTTTGCTGCTCAGCCATCTGCGCGTGTGACAAAAAAAATACTTTCAAAGGGGGAGAGAATAAATGCGACCATGTTATCTGATAACCATTAAATTTATTCCCTATTAGCACACATACGGACTTCTGAGGCTACTTGAGGAATTTGCAGCTAAAGGCGGAACTACTCCAAATCTGGAACTCGATAGCTGCATTTTTTTAAAGAGAAAAGAAACAAAACATTCAGGATACCCTCCAACCATTTGCAGGTCAAAATGGGGGAATTCTTACTGACACCTTTGTTTCCTAAGAATTACAGACACTTTTCCCCATTACACATTGGTAAATGCTTTCTTTCTGTCTAGTACATTCCGTATACAGTGTTACCTCGGGTTAAGTACTTAATTTGTTCCGGAGGTCCGCACTTAACCTGAAACTGTTCTTAACCTGAAGCACCACTTTAGCTAATGGGGCCTGCTGCTGCTGCTGCAGCGTCACCAGAGCACGATTTCTGTTCTCATCCGGAAGACAGTTTCTTAACCTGAAGCACTATTTCTGGGTTAGTGGAGGCTGTACCCTGAAGCGTATGTAACCTGAAGTGTATGTAACCCGAGGTACCACTGTACTTTGTTATAGACCGAATAGTTAGTACAGTGGTACCTCGGGTTAAGAACTTAATTCGTTCCAGAGGTCTGTTCTTAACCTGAAACTGTTCTTAAACTGAGGTACCACTTTAGCTGTTAACTAAGCGCTGTGGGTTAAACCACAGAGCCTAGGACTTCCTGATCAGAAGGTCGGCGGTTCAAATCCCTGCGACGGAGTGAGCTCCCGTTGCTTGGTCCCTGCTCCTGCCAACCTAGCAGTTCAAAAGCATGTCAAAGTGCAAGTAGATAAATAGGTACCGCTCCAGTGGGAAGGTAAACGGCGTTTCCGTGTGCTGCAACAACCCTCAACCCTAAACTTAACCCTAACCCTAATTAACAGGAAAATTAGAAGGAACACAACAATTTCAGCTCAGTTGTAAGCGAGTTAACATAAGAAATCAGAAAAGTGTAATAATTTAGAGACTGAGCTGTGAGAAAGAAAACCCCCAATTTAAATCCTAATTCAGCCACAATTTCACAATTGTGCCCTTAGGCTGCATACATACCATAAATCACATTTTTCTCCTCAAAGAAGCCTGGGAACTGTAGCGTACGGCTTACAGAGTTGCAGTTCCCAGCATCTTTAACAAACTACCATTCCCAGTATTCTTTGGTGGAAAATGCACATTAAATGTGCTTTAAATGTACGGTAGGTACACAACCACTCTTTCTTTCTTTCTTTCTCTCTCTCTCTCTCTCTCTCTCTCTCTCTCTCTCTCTCCAACATGCACACACACAAGCTGCCTCACAAATTCATAACCTGGTGACGGCACTATCATGTGAAAAATTGTGTGTACAAATAGGCCACCACAGGAATAACACACACCACATTTTAAAAGTCACCTTACACATCCAGCAGCCAGCAGCCGTGCATACAGAAAGCAAGTAGCGTTTATTCACGTTTGAGCCAGGAATCATGGCTGTTGATTGTTACAACACACTGCGTATAATACAGAAAACATTTCTTAGCAACATAGGTTTGGGGGTTTCTGTTTTTTAGGCCCTAGGATGTGTTCTGCCCTTCCAGAAAGACCAGTGGGAACAGGAGAGTCAGATTTCACAGAGGCACTCGATTCCTGACCTCGAAGAGACTTGCAGGAGAAACAGTCAGAGTTGCGTACGATGTAACTGGATCGTGTGCCCATGGCTACTAACAGGTGGGAGAGTGGGAAGGTGAAAAGTTTGGCAGAGGGATGGGGTATGAAGTTTTAAAAGTTGACAAGAACAGCGAAGATATTGTTAATCTTTCAGCCCCTTGCGATGATATGGAAAACTGTTTATCCTAAGAACGGAAGTGGGGCTGCTTGGAGATTTAGGCTACATGGATGTACATGGATGTACATATATATAATTTTTATTGATTTTCCAAAAAACCCAACCAATATTGTATAGCAAAAAAACACAGCGTCTACCTGCATACTCAAGCCTTTATAGCAAGTTCTCACATATATGCCCATGTCTAGCTATTGAAAACGCCATTCTAGAAGCTGAAATGCATAACATTAAGGTAAAGGTAAAGGGACCCCTGACCGTTAGGTCCAGTCATGACCGACTCTGGGGTTGCGGCGCTCATCTCGCTTTATTGGCCGAGGGAGCCAGTGTACAGCTTCCAGGAGCAGGGACTGAGCAACGGCAAGTTGCTGACCGATCGGCAAGTCCTAGGCTCTGTGGTTTAACCCAGAGCGCCACGTGCGTCCCTTGCATAACATCTTCCCATATTATCTTAAGGCTGTTTTTCATCTTAGGAGAGCCCACCATGTGTCATTAGAATAGTGTTTTCACTGTGTAAAACCAAACCATCTTATCATTAAATAACTGACAAAACTGGCATT
This sequence comes from Podarcis cretensis, assembly GCF_951804945.1. Lineage (NCBI taxonomy): Eukaryota > Metazoa > Chordata > Lepidosauria > Squamata > Lacertidae > Podarcis > Podarcis cretensis. The sequence goes on from NC_137174.1 coordinate 7,623,787, forward strand.
TTGTGGCTTGTAGTTGTTTAGCCAGTGTTTCCAATAAAGGTGTTTATCACTGTCTCCCCATGTCCTTTAGTTGTCCAAAAGTTGGGTTTTCACGGTAGTAATAGAGCCAAAATGCAACATTTGGTGTTTAAGCCCTGAAGTTGATCTCTAAACTTTCCTTATTTTAAACTTTCCTTATTTTAGCCAATTAGTGCTGGTTTCGACATATAAAGCCTTAAACAACTCAGAAATGCAATGCAGCAAGGAACACTTTGCCCCATATGAACCAACCTAGACCCTGTGATAACCATCAGAGGCCCTTCTTTGTGTGTCCCCTCCGTGTGAAGTTCAGAGGTGGCAGCGCAAGAGCGGGGCCTTTTCTGTGGTGGCTCCTCACTTGTGGAATGCTCTCCCCAGGGAGACTCGCTTGGCACCTTCATTGCATAACTTTTGGTGCCAGGCAAAAATGTTTCTCTTTAACCAGGCATTCAGCTGATTGACATTCTATAACTTTTTAAATATGTTTGTGGGGGGGGGGATTGTTCGTTTGTTTTTGTTCTTGTTTTTATTATGTATTTTGAGTTCTCATCTTGTATGTTTATATTTATATTTATATTTGCCAACAAATATATATATATATATATATATATATATATATATATATATATATTTGCCAACAAAGGTCCGTATAGTAAAAGCTATGGTTTTCCCAGTAGTGATGTATGGAAGCGAGAGCTGGACCATAAAGAAGGCAGATCGCCGAAGAATTGATTCCTTTGAATTATGGTGCTGGAGGAGACTCTTGAGAGTCCCATGGACTGCAAGAAGAACAAACCGATCCATTCTTAAGGAAATCAGCCCTGAGTGCTCACTGGAAGGACAGATCGTGAAGCTGAGGCTCCAATACTTTGGCCACCTCATGAGAAGAGAAGACTCCCTGGAAAAGACCCTGATGTTGGGAAAGATGGAGGGCACAAGGAGAAGGGGACGACAGAGGACGAGATGGTTGGATAGTGTCTTCGAAGCTACAAACATGAGTCTGACCAAACTGCGGGAGGCAGTGGAAGACAGGAGGGCTTGGCGTGCTCTGGTCCATGGGGTCACGAAGAGTCGGACATGACTAAACGACTAAACAACAACAACAACAACATGTTTATATTGTGAACTGCCCTGTGATCTCCGGTTAAAGGGTTGTATACAAATTTTAACAACAACAACTAACTCAAAGTAGGAGAGCAGAGACACGGATTACAACCAGTAGAGCCCAAACAGAGCCCTCCGATCTCAATCTCATGTTATCTATGGCCCATTAGCAGCAGGAATTCACTATGGGTTCAAGTTTCAGACACCTGCATGTCTTAGAAATCTGTCTGTACCAACATATTGGCATCTTTTCACCAAAACCAATTAAATGTAGTCCCATCAAAAGTGTTAAATGGCAGACTGAGAGGTATCCCTTATCAAAATAGGATCTGTGTGTGCTCTCGGGACGTCGACTACATGAGGCATATTTTATTGCGTTGAGGACAATATGATCAAGCTAGGGAACTATTGCTTAAACCACTATTGGCAAATCGGCCGGGTCAGTCTGAAACCTACTTGTCAGGGAACTGCCATCAGAGCCAGAGGCGGAGGGAAGGCTCCAGAGCGATGCCGGAGAGGGTCCCAGCAGGGGGAGAGGCAGCCCAGCTGCTGGGGAAGGAAATCAACGTAACACCAGGAGAGAAGGGGGGCAGATGGGGGAATCGGAGAAAAGGCTCCAGGACTCTTCAACGGAGACTAGTGGGGAGAGCACGGGTACTCCGCTACCCACACCCTCCCTGCGCAGAAGACTTCCGTGCAGGGAGAGTAGGAGGAGACTTGGCGTCAAAGAACTTTTTTTGCTGGAAGAAGTTTAAGAAACGCCCACTGACGGATTCTGCCAACGACTGAGACAGCCACGAAGTGAAGGGCTGTCCAAACAGAAAGGGTTCAACCAGGCAACCAAGCCAAGAGTGGCGGCAACTTACGCATGAGCAACCCCCTAGAACCATTACACTACTATATCAAAAACCTTCTGGAAGACAAGTCCAATGATATCACAGTGGCCGTGGCAAAGTTTCTTTCAGTACAGTGGTACCTCTGGATGTGAACGGGATCCGTTCCGGAGCCCCGTTTGCATCCTGAAGCGAATGCAACCCACGTCCACGGGTCGCAATTCACCACTTCCGCGCATGCGTGTGATGTCATTTTGAGCGTCTGCGCATGCGCGAGTGCAACGCGAAAATACTCATCCCGAAGCTATTTCAACCCAAGGTATGACTGTAGTCATACGAATCAAAGATCCACATACCCATGACTAAACAAATAACGCTTCAATCTTCCTTCCCTGGGGGGTTGTCTGTATGAATCTGTATTTTATTCTGTTGTTTTTTTAAAAAATAAATTTTTATTAAGATTTTACAGATTACAGGGGAAAAAAGAAATAATAATAGCAATCAAGGAAAAAACGAAAAAACAATACATATAAAAAAATCATCAACAACCAGAAAACAGAAGAAAAAAGAATAAAAAACAAGCCAAACCTGTACATCACTTACTTACATTCACTTATTTCCTTGACCTCCTCACACCTCCCATTTTTGTATTCTAATTCAATTTGTTATTTCAGCAAATCCTTCCAACCTTATTTTTATCTTAATAATTTGTCTTAATATACTATAATTTTACATTCTCTCTTTCACCAACTCATTTTTACTTAATCCTTTATGTCATTTCTACTAAAACCACAAAATTTTCTTTTCCCAACATCTTTCTAGCAATCCTTAATTTTGCAATATTTTTGAAGATAAACTTTGAATTTTTTCCAATCTTCTTCCACCGACTCTTCTCCTTGGTCCCGAATTCTGCCAGTCATCTCAGCCAGTTCCATGTACTCCATCACCTTCATCTGCCATTCTTCCTGGGTGGGTAGATCTTGTGTCTTCCAATACTTTGTGATGAGTATTCTTGCTGCTGTTGTGGCGTACATAAAAAAAGTTCTATCCTCCTTTCGCACCAATTGGCCGACCATGCCCAAGAGAAAGGCCTCTGGTTTCTTCTGGAAGGTATATTTAAATACCTTTTTCATTTCGTTATAGATCATCTCCCAGAAGGTCTTAATCTTTGGCCATGTCCACCAAAGGTGAAAGGCCTTCAGTCTCTTTACATTTCCAACATTTATTATCGGGCAAATGATAAATTTTTGCAAGCTTGACTGGTGTCAAGTACCACCTGTAAATCATTTTCATTATATTCTCTCTGCCGTAAACTTCATACCTGTGGTCCATAACTGTTCCCAGCCAGCCATCATAATGTTATGTCCAACATCTTGTGCCCATTTGATCATGACAGATCTGTATTTTATTCTGAATCCATGTTATGGGTCGTTGGCCCGCAATAAAGATTATTATTTATTATTATTTATTTATTATATATCAATCTGGCACTGGGCTCTTGTCTCCTGGCCCCACTCCCCTGCCACAGCCTCTTCTGCTTCCAACACTTCCTCCTCCAGTCTGTTCCTTCTTCACCATTCATCTTTGTCCCACCACCAATTCCCTGGCTCACCACTTCTCTGCATCCAGCCAGTCTGTGTCACTGAAGTTCTTGGTGTGTGTTATGTACTGAAGTTCTCATCCTGGGCCAGCAGGGGGATGATACTGTAGATAGTTTTCACTCAGGTCCACATATGCAAATTAGGGGTCGAAAGTGACATTCAGTGATTGGATAGTTACAGAAAATGGTTACTGTTGCGTTCTAGCGGAGCTCTATATAAGCAGGCTGGCTGAACCCTTCAGTTCAGTTCTGTTCTGGCCTGTGAAGAAACAAGAGCTGTTTGAAGAATCGCTGTGTCGTCTTTTGAAGAATCGCTGTGTCGTCTGATACGTTCACCCACAACTTAACAGTGTGTTTGCAGTCTTTTCCTTTGATGTAAAAGAATGTTGTTTAATGGGGTTACTATCACATGACTGTGCATATGAGTGCCACATTAGTGTCACCCAATGCTATCCCTGGCTCCTTCTACATTCACTGCCATCTACACTCTATCAAACCAGCCCCAACAACACCAGGAATCTCTGAGATAAAGATAATGTTGAAAGTAATTGTGGGCAATTTGCATACGTTTAAATTTCTTAATTAAGTCAAGTCACCAATGGATTCTCCAGCAGACATTTGAGCCCTAATTAGATGATGTGTCAATGGCTGGGACAGTCTGATTATCTGAGACATCCCTGTGTTCCCATAATACCCTCAATCCTTTGGAAGCAGATGAAGAGGGTGGTAAAATCTTGACATGCCTTCACAGGACTTGAGCCAGGAGCTGCTCAGATTTCTTGACTGTGGTCCAGGAAGAGTTTAAAAGGAGATTAATGTGTATGTTTTTGTTTCAGTCCGATCCTCAGCCAGAGTTCACGAAAGGTAAAGCGAAAGCAAAGGTCCTTTGTATAAAAATCTTCCACTTGCCAATTGGTGGCACAATATTAGGGGATTATTTCTCTTTTTCTCCCCCCCGCCCCCCGCCCCTTAAACATTTTTATTGATTTTCAACTAAAGTTGTACAATAATGTGTGTTTCTGCGTGCTCAGACTTTTATAGCAAGGTCTGCCATGTGTATAGTCTTGTTTTCCCCACTGATTCAGAATCCGCATGGCACCAAACCCATGAGGCCTGCAAAGCTGGAACTTCTTCGAATGTCAACAAACAGAGGCAATCTGGTTGACATATTGCACTTGGCTTTCATAAAGCTTTCGACAAAGCGCCTCACCAGACACCCCTCTTACTCAAGGAGTAAGAGGGGAGGTCCTCTTGTGGATCAGGAATTGGTTATGTTGCAAGAAGCAAAGAGTAGGAATAAATGGACGGTTTATGGCCACTGGTCCCATCACCTCCCAGCAAATAGAAGGGGAAGAAATGGAGGCAGTGAGAGTTTTTACTTACTTGGGCTCCATGATCACTGCAGATGGTGACAGCAGCCACGAAATTAAAAGACACCTGCTTCTTGGGAGAAAAGCAATGACAAACCTAGACAGCATCTTAAAAAGCAGAGACATCACCTTGCCAACAAAGGTCCGTATAGTTAAAGCTATGGTTTTCCCACTCGTGATGTATGGAAGTGAGAGCTGGACCATAAAGAAGGCTGATCGCCAAAGAATTGATGCTTTTGAATTCTGGTGCTGGAGGAGACTCTTGAGAGTCCCATGGACTGCAAGAAGATCAAACCTCTCCATTCCTAAGGAAATCAGCCCTGAGTGCTCACTGGAAGGACAGATCCTGAAGCTGAGGCTCCAATACTTTGGCCACCTCATGAGAAGAGAAGACTCCCTGGAAAAGACCCTGATGTTGGAAGGAGAAGGGGACGACAGAGGACGAGATGGTTGGATAGTGTTCTCGAAGCTACAAACATGAGTCTGACCAAACTGCGGGAGGCAGTGGAAGACAGGAGTCTTTCTTAAGGAAATCAGTTGCACTTTTAACTTTTCATGATCAGAATTTGGAGGGGGGAAAGTGTGGTTTTTATTTGGGCCAATCGGTAATAATTAAATTTCTATACCATGGGTAGGCAAACTAAGGCCCGGGGGCCAAATCCGGCCCAATCGCTTTCTTAATCCAGCCCACGGACAGTCCTGGAATCAGCATGTTTTTACATGAGTAGAATGTGTCCTTTCATTTAAAGTGCATCTCTGGGTTATTTGTGGGGTATAGGAAATTGTTCGTTCCCCCCAAAAAATATATATATAGTCTGCCGCCCCCCAAGATCTGAGGGACAGTGGACTGGCTCCCTGCTGAAAAAGTTTGCTGACCCCTGTTCTATGCCTCTACCCAAGAGGTAACATAAAAGAAATTTATAAAATTATATTGGCATGGAGATAGTGAATGAAGAAAAGTTTAATATGCAATATGTATTTAAAAAGAAAAAAGTGTCCTATATTTGTAAGGATAAGAGGAAGGGCTCAAGGCCAAATTAAGGTGGTTGGAGTACACTTCCCCAAAAAAAGCAACCCTTCTCCCCCAAAGGCACACATGAAATAAGGTAAGCTAAATAGCATGAGACTCTTAATCTAAGTGTCAGAAATTTGCGCCCCATGTTGGACAAAAAGATTCCTGCCTTGCAGGGGGTTGGGCTAGATGACCCTCGTGGTCCCTTCCAACTATACAATTCTATGATTCCATATGTCTTGTGGTGTAGCGTGTCCTCCCTAGAAGAGGGCACGTGTTGCGGTGAGACCTAGAGACCGACCTCCTGGTTGTGGGTGGGTATATTGGACAGCCACAACACCCGATTAGTAGGTCCCTCGTTGCTGGGTTTAATCTAGCCAATGGGGAGCTATCTAAATGGGCCAAAGGACCTATATATACAGTGGTGCCCCGCAAGACGAATGCCTCACAAGATGAAAAACCCGCTAGACGAAAGGGTTTTCCGTTTTTCGAGGCGCTTCGCAAGACGAATTTCCCTATGGGCTTGCTTCGCAAGACGAAAACGTCTTGCGAGTCTTGCAAATTTTTTCGCTTTTTTCTCCCTTTTTCTAAGCCGCTAAGCCACTAATAGCCGCTTAGCCGCTTAGCCGCTAATCCGCTAATCCGCTAATAGGGTTGCTTCGCAAGACGAAAAAACCGCTAGACGAAGAGAATCGTGGAACGGATTCTTTTCGTCTTGCGAGGCACCACTGAACCTATGCACATGACCCAGAGCTTCCTCTTTCGGCATGTGCAACGGAACACCCGCCGACCTCTCCCTATATTTAGGACATTTTGCAATTGACCTTGCCATGCTGTCGTGTGTTGTCTGTCATTGGGACAGGGGCACAGCAGAAGTTTTCCCCACTTGGCTGATTGGCTGTTGCCATTTGGGTTTCACCTGCCGCGTAGCAAATTGTCACAACTTGTAAGGTTGTGAATAGGCCCTGGTTCAGGTGATAGGGAAGGGAGAACGGTCTTGCCATCCCTATGTGAAGGGTATTCCGTTAAAGGAATCCAGGAACTCAACTTGGTTTGGCCAAACCCCGAAAATGGGTTGTGCCTGTGCCTGAGTCCAGGGGAGCATCTGGGGAGTGAATAGAGTCTGTTCCCAGGCTTTCTACCTTCCTCAGGTGTTCACCCTTGGCTGACCTATGATGGAGCTCTGGGCCAGTGCTGCCTGCAAGGGTGCAGGGAGCTAGTCGAACCAGAGCCTATGCCAGTGTTTCCCAACCTTGGGTCTCCAGCTGTTTTTGGACTACAACTCCCATCATCCCTTGCTAGCAAGACCAATGGTCAGGGATGATGGGAATTGCAGTCCAACAGTAGCTGGAGACCCAAGGTTGAGAAACACTGGCCTATGCAACCACTCACTTTCTGTAATCAATAAAGTTGTGGCCTAAATTCTGCCAAAAACCAAAACTAAAATTTGAGTCAAATGTGTCTTTAGTTATTGGGGAGGTCTCGGGATCTGAACACGCAAATTAAGGACTAACAGATTTGTTGTGGCATAAGCTTTTGCGGGCTACAGAAATATTCTGATCCTGTAGGACTTCACAACACTCAGCAAAACACAACCCAAAAATGTTTTGCACACCTTGGTGAGCAAAGATGAAAATACTCAGAGGATGTGCACTTCCACGTTTTATACTCACTTTCACTTAATGCTTCGTTCCTTTTGCTCATGTAAAACATGTTTTTTCTGGTTGCCACCTAGCGGCCCAAAGGCAAAAGTGTTTCTTGATTTAAAAGATGGAACTGAGCATTCCTGAGGCCTGTGTTCCTGGGAGAGGCTCCCAAGATGGAAGCTAGACAAAAAACTGCACAACAGAAACCAAGAAATAAAGCCAGTTATTGCTTATCTTAATGCTGTAGTCTACACATATCACATAAAACTTCCTGACTTGGGCCAGTTACCAATTCTCAGGCTAGCCTACCTCCCACAGCTGTTGTGAAGTTATTTAAGGAATATAAGGTGGCTGCTAATTTCCTGTAGGCAAAACGTTTTGGTTCCTTTAACAAGAGCGATGTATCTTTGTCATAGCTGTCAATGTTTCCCTTTTCTTAAGGAAAATTCCCTTATTCCGAATAGGATTCCTTGCAAGAAAAGGGAAAAGTTGACAGCTATGTGGTTAATGTCCACAAGGGACTGATTCCTAAGGAGTAATTTTACATTCCATAGCCAATGGAGTGAGGGGATATAGAAAGCACAGCAATCTGCTTTCATTTTAAAAATGATGGGCCAGTTGACTATTTTACAGGTAAAATAGGAAGGGAAAGCAGGTGGTAGTTTTCCTAACGGCTCACTAAAACAAAACAAACAAACAAAAAACCTCAAAACCCTCCTCAACCTTCTTATTTCCAAATGCTCTACAACCTCTGAACATGACCCAAGAGTGTGTCACTCTATGTCCATCGTCCCCAGAATTAGGGTGGGGGTGGCTCAGCTCAGGCAATAACCTTCCTGGCCATGATAAGACTCATGGGCAGGCTTCCTCAACCTCGGCCCTCCAGATGTTTTGAGACTACAATTCCCATCATCCCTGATCACTGGTCCTGCTTAGCCAGGGATCATGGGAGTTGTAGGCCAAAAAACATCTGGAGGGCCAAGGTTGAGGAAGCCTGCTCATAGGCATTGTGAAACAATGTCAGATACAGGTTGCTTTGTTTTTGAATTACAGGCCTTCACATTGACCCTTCCCCATAACCCAGGGGTCCCCAAACGAAGGCCCGCAGGCCGGATAAGGCCCGAGGGACTCTTATATCCGGCCCATGGTGACCCCTGCCACCTGCTGCCACCACCACTTACTGGCGCTGCACTGCACAACTGCCCATTTCTGGGTTGGAGGAGCACCGGAAATAGCATGTGCGCATGCACAAGCGTTATTTGAGCATGCACAAGCGTTATTTCCGGTGCACATCCGGGTCGGAGGAGGCCCATGCACATGCGCACAAGCTATTTCCCATGCTCCTCTGACCCGGAAATGTGCTGAAAATATTGTGTGCGCACGCGTATGGGCACATGCTCCCCCGCCCTCCGCGCGATCGGCACTGGAGACACTGTCCTGAGGCGCGGTAAGTTTGCTGACCCCTGCCATAACCTCCTTACCCTACAAGTTCTCACTGTGGGCCTGTTCCTATGGAGACTGGCTGCAGTCTTCCAGGAAAGTGGAAAAGGCAGCGAACCAGAGGGTATGGGGAGAGTTGCCAGTGTAGCAGCAGTCAGAGGAAGCAAAGAAAGGTGTAAATTCTCCATCATTTTATTCTTGGGGAATGTTTCCGCCTTCTTCATACCTTCATAGCCCTAAGGTGAATTCTTTGGAAACAGCAGTTTCTTCTTCAAAGCATTATCTCCCCACTCAGAGAAACTTTTTCAAAGATATCCCCTAATCTTAGAGGCTGTGCTTTCATCTTGACAGTCCTTACTAGAAGTGACTAAGTGTGTAACTTTTGAATTTAGGATAGTATTATTATTATTATTAGGGAGAGTTTAGTCTGTGCCACTGTTTATCTTGCTCTCAGCTAATGGACTCTTTCACTTTATCTTTCTTTGAAGCTAACTGATCTTACAGAGGAACAAAACGGATCGCTGCATGTAGCATTTGGACTTCTCATCCATCTGAACTTTGCTACCGCAAAGATAGTGCAGTATCTTTTTTCACTTGGAGTTCTTCAAAGGAGGTTTTCTGTCCTTAATGATAATGAGTCTTTCGTCCTTAGTCTCAGGGGGTAGTAGGGCAACTTAACTAATAGACTTCCTTATATTACATTCACAAAAGTTGGATTCCCAGGGTATCTGGTTACAGCACCAAAGAGATAACTTGAATCCATTTATAAAATGCAAAACATAAAATTTCGCTTCTTCCAGAAGTACCAGCCATTTTGTAACTAGTGCTCTCTTATTGTCTACTTTTTGTTGATTTACCCACAGTAATATTGTATTTAAGTTCTTACTTTCACAGTCCGTTATATTACAAGAATAAAAAGCAAAACACAGTTCTGGGTTGATTGTGGATTGTAAACTCCAAACCAAAATCCATTAGAGCACAAAGATGGGCACCAAGTCATACAGAATGAAGTTGCATTTAGTGACAAATGAGTCAAATTGTGTCATGGTAAGTGGTGGCTCCCATCAGTAAATGCTCCTCCATCGAAGAAATCCCCTCTGCCAGGTGCCAGAGAGCTTTCTAGCATAGCCTTTTCCCTGACTGCAGTCTAAAGCGGCACAGTCCAGATATTTTGGCCTACAACTCCCATGATCCCTAGCTAACAGGACCAGTGGCAATAGATGATGGGAATTGTAGTCCAAAACATCTGGAGGGCTGACGGTTGCCTATGCCTGGTCTAAAACATACCAGTGAAAAGTTGGCTTTATCTGAGATGATCAGCCAAGGGAACCTGAGGGAAGGCACAAATGGTGGAGAAGGTGCAGGGTGGCAGGCATAACCCCAAGTGTGACATCCCCCCCACCTCCAGCACCCGCTGCCATGCTGTGCCCCTGATGCCACCCCCTGATGACCTCCTCCCTTCCCAGACTAACCTCATTCTCAGATTCTGCGGCTGCTGTTCCTTGTGGATGCTTGCTGAATCTGCAGGGAGCAGCTGCTACTGGAATTATGTTGGGGAGAATAGCCTGAAAGAGAGGTGTTATCACGAAGCATAGCTGTCAACTTACAGATTTGAAAATAAGGGACCAGCAGCCTCAAAAATAAGGGATCAGCAGCCAAAATAAGGGATTGCTCGCTCCCTGCTCCTGCCAACCTAGCAGTTCGAAAGCACATCAGACTGCATGTAGATAAATAGGTACCGCTCCGGCGGGAAGGTAAATGGCGTTTCCGTGCGCTGCTGTGGTTCGCCAGAAGTGGCTTGGTCATGCTGGCCACATGACCCGGAAGCTGTACGCCGGCTCCCTCGGCCAATAAAGCGAGATGAGCTCCGCAACCCCATAGTTGCCTTTAAGCGGACTTAACTGTCCAGGGGTCCTTTACCTTTACCTTACCTTATGATTGCTTTGGTTAGATTCATGATTATGTGATTTTTTTTTCCATGCTGTAAGCCGCCTTGAACATTGTTTTATAACTATGGAAAGGTGAGATACAAATAAAATGATGTTTGATGCATGTTGGCCTGCATCCTTGAGGACTGCGAGGAAAGGGCGGCCATGTGAGTCTAGGTCTGATTTCTGGGGGCTGGGTCCTCCCCATTAACTTCCACGGCATAATTTGAGTTATAATAATCTTTTTGACTCTCCAGGTTGATGGACTGTATGGTGTGGACGGAAGTGTCTGGCAGAGCCCGAGACCGGGGAGATGAGATGGTGGAAAAAGATTGGAAGATTTAAAGTTTATATATAGAAATATTGTAAAATTAATGAGTGACAGGAAAATGTTGGAATGAATTTTTATGGCCTTAGTAGAAATGCTATAAGGAGTTAAGCTTAAATAAGTATACTAATTTTAATGGAAATAAGATTAAAAATATGTTAAGACATTTATATGATAGAAAATGGAGAAAGATGGAAAGGAATTGCTGAAACAATTAATGGAAGTGGAATACAAAGAGGGAGGTGAGAGGAGGTCGATGATATAAGGGAATGAAAGTTAGAATGTGGAAAAGGTGTGATGTGTGTTTTTAAACTGTTTTTGTTTTGTTTTGTTTTGTTTAGTCCATTGTGTTAGATAATGTGTTAAGGGTGTGTTTTGTATGGTTTACATATTGTATTGTATTGTTTTGTTTTTTCTTGTTATTGTTCTTTTCTTTTTTTCTCTCTCTTGTCTCTTTTTCCTTTTTAAAAAAGTAATAAATATTATTTTTAAAATATATATATATAATAATCTTTTTGGCAACTTAACGAGCACCAATCTGGGTCCCATAGCTGAGCTGAAGGGGCTTAGAATCCAGACCAGTTCACTTCCTTAATGGAAAGATGGTGAAGGTCTCTATTTGCAGCAGCTTTGCTGGGATGAAGGGACACAGATGGCACTGTGGGTTAAACCACAGAGCCTAGGACTTGCTGATCAGAAGGTTGGCGGTTCGAATCCCCATGACGGGGTGAGCTCCCATTGCTCGGTCCCTGCTCCTGCCAACCTAGCAATTTGAAAGCACACCAGTGCAAGTAGATAAATAGGTACCGCTCCAACGGGAAGGTAAACGGCATTTCCATGCGCTGCTCTGGTTTCACCAGAAGCGGCTTAGTCGTGCTGGCCACGTGACCCAGAAAAACTGTCTGTGGACAAACACTGGCTCCCTCGGCCTTTAAAGCGAGATGAGAGCCACAACCCCAGAGTCATTCACAACTGGACTTAATTGTCAGGGGTCCCTTTACCTTTATTATGGTCTAAGCCACAGAGCCTAGGGCTTGCTGATTGGAAGGTCGGTGGTTCGAATCCCCACAAAGGGGTGAGCTCCCGTTGCTCAGTCCCTGCTCCTGCCAACCTAGCAGTTCGAAAGCACGTCAAAGCGCAAGTAGATAAATAGGTACCGCTCCAGCGGGAAGGTAAACGGTGTTTCCGTGCGCTGCTCTGGTTCTCCAGAAGTGGCTTAGTCATGCTGGCCACATGACCCGGAAGCTGTACGCCGGCTCCCTTGGCCAGTAAAGCGAGATGAGCGCCACAACCCCAGAGTCGGCCACGACTGGACCTAATGGTCAGGGGTCCCTTTACCTTTACCTTTACTGTATAGAGCTGTAGGTAAGGTAATAGTTTTTCTGCCAGACTCTGCTAGCTAAATGCTGTTGTCATATCTTATCTATCTATCTGTCTATCTATCATCTATCTATCATCTACTATCTATCTATCTATATCTATCTATATCTATCTATATCTATCTATCTATCTATCTATCTATCTAATCTATCTACATTATGACAGTGAGTTAAAAAAAAAAGATTTTCAATTTTTAAAAATACAATATAAAAAGAACATACTGAATGTTAACTTTTGTGAGCTGCCTTACTTAAGGAAATGTGGCCCATGCATTAAAACACACCAAGTCCAAAAATAAAAAATAGCATCATAAACTGTTGATTGCTTGTGAGGAACAGCTGGGGAATAGCAAAAGTTCTATATGGACCTATGCTGAAGTCAGCAATCTCACAAAAATGGTTATATCACCACCTGCTGCTGAAAATGCGGCATTGCTCCATTGCTTTTAAAATTAAGATCGCAGTGTCTCCTCTCCTCAGAGAAGGAAATCAGATGCTCTGCATGGTTTATCATGTGCATTAAAGCTCTTATGAATTTCTACATGCACCAGAAAGCATGGAAGTGGTCAGTTGCAGCAATTTGCACCCATGGCAGGGTGACCACCCAATCAGAACTATTATCAGTGTACTGGAAAGGGCAAAGATCACCAGTGTTGGGTCGGCCAATTGGTGCTAAAGAAGGACAGAACTTTTTTTATGTACGCAACAACAGCAGCAAGAATACTTATCGCAAAGTATTGGAAGACACAAGATCTATCCACCTGGGAAGAATGGCAGATGAAAGTGATGGACTATATGGAACTGGCGGAAATGACTGGCAGAATCCGAGACCAAGGTGAAGAGTTGGTGGAAGAAGATTAGAAAAAATTTAAAGTTTATCTACAGAAACATTGTAAAATTAAGGAATGTTAGAAGGATGTTGGAATGAGGTAATGTGGTTTTAGCAGAAATGATATAAAGGATTAGGTAAAAATTGATTTTTTAATTGGTGAAAGACGAGAATGTAAAATTATAGTATATTAAGATAAATTATTAGGATAAAAACAAAGCTGGAAAGGATTTGCTGAAATATCTAATTGAACTAGAATACAAAAAAGGGAGGTGTGAGGAGGTCAAGGAAATAAGCAAAGGAAAGAAAGATATGTACAAGTTTGAGCTGTTTTTCTTTTTCTAACTGTTTGTATTTTTTCTGTATTTTTTTCTTTTTTCTTTTTTTGTTGTTTCTAATTTTCTTTTTGTAATCTTTAAAACTTGAATAAATATTATTTAAAAAAAAAAAAAAAGATCACCAGTGTTGAAGCATTGATTCTTCAACATCAATTTCGCTGGACTGGTCATGTAGTGCAGATGCCAGATTATCGTCTTCCAAAGCAACTACTCTATTCCAAACTTAAAAATGGAAAGCATAATGCTGGTGGTCAACAAAGGAGGCTTAAAGACTGTCTCAAGGCAAATCTAAAAAAATGTAGTACAGTGGTACCTCGGGTTAAGAAATTTATTTCTTTCTGGAGGTCCGTTCTTAACCTGAAACTGTTCTTAACCTGAGGTACCACTTTAGCTAATGGGGCCTCCCACTGCTGCGCGATTTCTGTTCTCATCCTGAAGCGAAGTTCTTTTTTTCTTTTTTTTCCTGAAGCAAAGTTCATAACCCGAGGAACTATTTCTGGGTTAGCGGAGTCTGTAACCTGAAGCGTCTGTAACCTGAAGCATCTGTAACCTGAGGTACCACTGTATAAACACCAACAACTGGGAAACACTGGCCTGTGAGCGCTCCAGTTGGAGAACAGTCTCTACCAAAGGCGCCATGGAATTTGAAGACACTCAAACTCAGGACGAAAGGGAGAAACGTGCTAAGAGGAAGGCACGCCTGGCAAATCCGCACTGTGATCAACTCCCATCTGGAAACCTCTGTCCCCACTGTGGAAGGACGTGTGGATCCAGAATTGGCCTCCACAGTCACTTATGGACTCACTGTTAAAACTGTGTTCATGGAAGACAATCTTACTCGGCTACGAGTGATTGCCAAAGAAGAAGAAAGCTTACACAGTGCTGGTTTGGACATTGTTGCCTCACCTGCCATCTCTTGCTGAGGAAAGGTAATGATAGGATTGCATTGTTGTGATCTGTGTTGCTTCATTGCATGCATTGGTCGTTTTGCTAGTCATGGCATGAGCCAAAGCTATGCTAATGTGCATTCCAGTAGCCATTTTGCAAACAACAGAAAGTCTGTGTGGACTGCAGTGGGATGGAGAATAATTTGTTTCCAAAACGAGCCAGTTTCTTATGCTTCCAGTCATTTCAAACTGAGCAATATTAATACCTGCAGCGTCCATTGTCTTCAGAAGCACAGAGAGATGTTGTCAAGTGCATGGCAGAAACTGAATATCACAGAAAGTATCGCTTGCAATACTTAGGTGGCATAAAATTTTTGATGTGGATCTCCATCAGCACCACTTCCAAATAAGTTCCAAGTTGGGGGTTTGTGCTCCTTTTCCATGGCTGGTGCCTGCAATGCCAGTACCATGGAAAAGTGACTTTCAGAAGCACCCTGGAAGATCTTTGCCTGGAACTCTGCTTGCCTCCTGCACTTACCCCTGGGATTTTACCCTGGCCTCTCTTAAAGACTTTGGTCCATGCTAGCAAGGCCCTGACAACTGCTGTTAGCGGACCAGTGGGTTGAAAAACTGCCTGGAATCCCTCCTATCTCCCTTTGAGTCTTTCCCTGACGCCTCCTGTTAGTCAGGACAGGGGGTCACGGGGAATCAGCTTCCTCCCCCGTGGCAGTAAACAAAGGATCAAATGAAAGGAAAGTCTTACCAGTTAGAATCTTTGAGAGAACAAAGAACACATCTCCTAGAATGGCAGTGCTCCCAATTAAGGTTCATCCCCCCCCCCATTAATCTACATCACTCCTACATTTTGTAATCTGAGCTTGTACCCTCTGTGCTTTCTGTTCTAACACTGTCTGAGCTCTCCGTGTTTTTGGAGAAGGGGGGGGAGGGTGAATGCTGTCCAGAGACTCAGAGGTGCATTAAGAGGGGTGCGGTGGGTGCGGTCCACCCCGGGTGTCATTACTTAGGAGGGCGACAAAATGGCAGGCGAGTGGGTGGCACAGTGGCAGCAGCTCTTCTGACCCGGTGGCAGAGAGCAGCCCTCCTCAGCCGTGGTGAGGCGCACTTGGCCACAACAGCTCCATTGCTGGGTCATGTCTGACCCGGCTGTGGAGAGCAGGAGAAGTGTGAGCAGCAGCTTTCCCGCCCCTCTCATACCCTGAACTGTGGCATGTGGGAGGGCACCCTCCGCACCCCACATCCCTTTGGAGCGCACCCACCCTGGGCAGCGCAGGCATATGCTTTGCGGCTGCAGAGACTGTGTATCTGTTAACTCTCTCTCTCTCTCTCTCAGTATTTCTTCTCCTAGCTGTTCCCCATCCAGCATTTCCCAGCTTCTGCCTTCTGAACTGTGCCCCTCTGCAAACCGCTGTACCAAATCTATACTGTCCTCCTGCTCCAGGGAGGGGGAGGGGTGGCTGCCAGCATTCTTCCTCAGTGCAGCCCTCCTCAGCACGGTCCCTGACCTGTATTCAGGCAGATGGACAGATCCTTACCTTGACGCTATATCCCCAGGGGGCTATATTAGCTACTGAGATACCTGTGGCCTAATCTCTCCCTTGCCCACCACTCTAATAAAGCAGACATAGATATGACTATGCTGTAACAGACAAAAAAATTATGGCTGATGGACAACCGTTATTCAAATGTGCACATGACAGCAGCCATGAAATTAAAATACGCCTGCTTCTTGGGAGAAAAGCAATGGCAAACATAGACAGCATCTTAAAAAGCAGAGACATCATCTTGCCAACAAAGGTCCATATAGTTAAAGCTATGGTTTTCCCAATAGTGACATATGGAAGTGAGAGCTGGACCATAAAGAAGGCTGATCGCTGAAGAATTGATGCTTTTGAATTATGGTGCTGGAGGAGACTCTTGAGAGTCCTATGGACTGCAAGAAGATCAAACCTCTCCATTCTGAAGGAAATCAGCCCTGAGTGCTACCTGGAAGGACAGATCCTGAAGCTGAGGCTCCAATACTTTGGCCACCTCGTGAGAAGAGAAGACTCCCTGGAAAAGACCCTGATGTTGGGAAAGATGGAGGGCACAAGGAGAAGGGGACGACAGAGGATGAGATGGTTGGATAGTGTTGAGCATGAGTTTGACCAAACTGCGGGAGGCAGTGGAAGACAGGAGTGCCTGTTGTGCTCTGGTCCATGGGGTCATGAAGAGTTGGACACGACTAAACGACTAAACAACAACAACAAAGCTAGCTTGGTTTAGACTCCTACCACAGTATATGCTCTCATAGCGAAATGTATTTTTTATATATAAATTCCTAATTTATATTCTTTATGCTATAGGCAGGGCAAAAACAATTTTGGGAAGTATTTGGCCTTTGTAAAAAATGGACGTAATGATGAGGATCAAAACAAAATTTTAAACTGTGATGAAAATAAGCAGCTCTCTTGCCACTCTTTGTCTAATGTGGGAATTTGGGATGACAATTTTGCCTAGAACTGCATGTGTGTGACTCATCCCATTGAGCATGTCATTGAAAACGTGACCTTTTCAAGTCTTCTGAACCTTAAACAATGTGTAAGGCTACAAATAGAAAGGGAAGTGAACTGCTGTGTGTGGCATATCAAATGGTGAATGTGTACCTCTTTTATAATCTGAGAAATTAATAAATAATAAAATTAAAAGGGGAGGTGGAAATGCTGTTGCAAAAACATATTGCACCTTAGTGAAAAAGCTATACTGTAGCTTATATAGCCTATATTTTCTCATATTAATCATAGAATTGTAGATTTGGAAGAGATCCCGTAGAAAACAGGAGAAAACGAGCATGCTCTCTTTTCCATGTGACAGCCCTTCAGATATTTCAAGATGGAGATCATATCTCCTCTTTTCCAGGCTAAACATACCCAACTCCTAAACATACCCAACTCCCATACCCTCCTTCTTTGGAGGTCTTTAATCAGAGGCTTGACAACCATATGCCAGGAGTGCTCTGATGGTGTTTCCTGCTTGGCAGGTGGTTGGACTCGATGGCCCTTGTGGTCTCTTCCAACTCTATGATTCTATGATTCTATGAACTCCCTCAACCGTTCCTCATAAGGCTTGGTTTCCAGACTCTTTATCATATTGGTCACCCTCCTCTGCACACCTTCCAGCTTGTCACTATCCTTCTTAAATTGCGGTGCCCAGAACTGGCCACAGGACTCTGGGTGTGGTTTGGCCAAGGCACAATAGAGCAGTACTTCTACTTCCCTCAGTCTGGACTCCATACTTCTGTTTTTGCAACCTAGCTTCCTTTGCTGCTGCATCACACTGTTGATTCATGTGAAGCTTGTGGTCTAGTGTTGAACTATTCTATACCTGAGCAACCTTCTAAATGTGATTGTGTTTGCTGGAGTTGTTTTTGAGGTTTTAGAGGGAAGAGAGCTCTGTAATAAATCCATAGGCCCCAGGAACCTTGCCAGCAACAAAGGGTAAAGTTGGCAGGAGTGAGGCAACTCCGCCTCTGACTGAGAGAGCTGCTAGCCCAGACCACGCATTGCAGCGGGCTTCCCATATGCCCATGTGTTCCTCTTTGCACATGTGATGCTTGCTGCTGTTGCCTTGTGGTATTTGAGCAGAGGCAGAGCTTTGAGCAAGTAGCAGGAAGAGGCTGGTGGACCGAGCTGTGTAGGACCCGCAGCTTGCCCTGCACCATCTAATCTAACCTGCAGCCCTTAGGTGCAATGGTGTTGATGCAAGAGTCAACTGCCAAGACTGTCTGATTTTTTTTCAACCTGGGTGGTTCTGTCTTTGCCTCTGGTACACCTGGGGGCATCATCCAGAAAGAAACGGAAGCCCCAAATTGAACACACATTGCCCACCAAGCATGAACTACTAAATGCTAACGAGCAGAGGTGCTTGCAAGCTCATTTGGGTTTAAGCAAGTCTTTTCCCGCACTAGGTAATTGCACCCAGCAGCCTGTTCCAGTTCTAGTCCAATCATTATTATATGACCCCGTATTTAAAAATCAATTCATGCGAGCTGGACCATAAAGGCGGCAGAAATGTGAAATGTGTAAAATTAGATCTAACCAGAAGGTGGCAGTTGAAGCATGTACTTTCCCAAGTAACACGCAGTCGATAACCTTTTTTGCATTCCTCCCATCCTCATCAGAGAACTGAGAAAAGAATTTCAGAAATTTCAGAAATAGACTGGAAAGAGAAGCTGATGAATTGCAACTTATCACCAAACTTAAAACCATGGAGAGTCCTGGTCTGAACAAAGACCTTGGATTCTTATCTCATTATACATGACAAAGCCATTTTTCACCTTCTCACCCCTTGCTTTTTCCTGTAAGACCTATTGCAGTCGTTAAGAGTCATCAACAGGCTCATCACAGCTATCTGCCAATCGCCCATTCCCACCACCCTTCTGAGTAATACCCCTCCCCACCTTCTCACTATATAGAAGGCTCTGGTGACTTCTGTTTCAGTGTATCTGAAGAAGTGTGCATGCACACGAAAGCTCATACCAAGAACTAACTTAGTTGGTCTTTAAGGTGCTACTGGAAGGAATTTTTTTTGTTTTGACTATGGCAGACCAACACGGCTACCTATCTGTAACTGAGAAAAGAATGACACACATCTATCCAATCATATTGGTAAATATATACACATTATTGGTCAGAGACTCTCCTCTGATCTGATCTGATTTGATCTGATCTTGGAAAGGGTAATAGTAATTAAATCCTAGCCCCAGACCATTTCATTGTTACTTAACTACAATTCCCATTAACTCCAATGGGTTGAAAATGGCTGGGGGGGTTGATGGAGCTTGGAGTCCAACAATGTTCTGTGTCTAGGTAATGACAGTGGTTATGTGAAACAGGAACATTCTAATGCTTTTCTTGCTGATATTTCTTCTTCGTTAGTTACTACTATTTTCAATTGCTTATTAGTCTTCTTGTACTGAATGTCGCTGAGGAATTCTAAAATGGGGGCAGGGAATCAGTGCAGTTTTAAAAGGTTCAGTCTGCCAACATGATTCAAAATGGTGTCCGGTTGTATCCAAACATAGATAAAGGTCTGTTCCTTGATCTCAGGAACCATCCTGCGAAATGTGGCTATGAAATTTTAAGAAGTGGCCAAATGCATAGCCAACAAACAAACAGCTTTCCAGAAGGTGTAAAGGTAAAGGTAAAGGTACCCCTGCCCGTACGGGCCAGTCTTGACAGACTCTGGGGTTGTGCGCCCATCTCACTTAAGAGGCCAGGGGCCAGCGTTGTCCGGAGACACTTCCGGGTCACGTGGCCAGCGTGACATCGCTGCTCTGGCGAGCCAGAGCCACACACGGAAACGCCGTTTACCTTCCCGCTGGTAAGCGGTCCCTATTTATCTACTTGCACCTGGAGGTGCTTTCGAACTGCTAGGTTGGCAGGCGCTGGGACCGAGCAGCGGGAGCGCACCCCGCCGCAGGGATTCGAACCGCCGACCTTTCGATCGGCAAGTCCTAGGCGCTGAGGCTTTAACCCACAGCGCCACCTGCGTTCCACTCCATAAGGTGTAGCAGACGCCTAAAAATACCTAGCATTGCCCAGAAATTCTAAGAAACAAACAAACAAAAATACTGAGATTTATAGATGGAATTTGTTAGTGTCTAGGGCTGTATATGGCTCTCCCACCTGGACCTAACAGGGGATCTCCCAGCCAGCACCCATCCCTGAAACAATTTGAATAATGTTTACTTAGGACTTCTAAAACCCTGAACAATTGGGAGGCTGTGTTTTGATCTCCAGAGCCAGCCAACCAAAGCAATTTCTCTGCTGCCTCCAGAAACCTTCTGTTCTAGTTTATGATGGTGAGAGCACCTGAAGAACTCCCTAATATTACTATCACAATATTTCTGAAACAAACCATAGTTTGATAAATAAATTGACAAAACGGGCAAAAAAGCCCATTTTCCTAACAGGCATAAAAATGGGAGTGCATGCCCCTTGCTTGGAAGATGTTATAAGACACGTTGGTTTCCTAACGGCAACGAGCTAAAAGGGTTGTTCCAGTCCTCTGGAATCTGATCAGAACAAGTAAACAATCTGAAAAGCTCAGATGCTCATTATGAATCCCACAAGCCATCTGGCCCCTGGGTTCTTTGAAATGAGCCCATTGTTCGGTGGAAATCACTTAGCAAAGGATTATTGAGTTATGTACTTATCCAGACAAAGCAACAACAATGAAATTAAATGCAATTAAATTGCATGAATAATTGATGGCTTCTATCCTAAAAGTATCTCTGAAACGTGATCCAGACCACTTTCGGAACGATGTCTCATTCAGAAAGTGAAGTGCCAACTTATGTATATACTTTACTACTGATGCATTTGTAGGTAATGACAGAGCCTTAGTTCTTTATTCTGATGCCACAGCCAGTCATACAGGAAATACTAATGCTCTGATCAAATTACATCACTGGCAGCACTTTAAAAAATGCTGGTTCTTCGCCGAGCAGATACTCTACTTGGTTTAATATTAGGTTCCAAAGAAAACCCAGACTTGAGGTCCTTTTTTTTTTCTTTTTCTTTTAAAGTGGCTTTTAGAGTGGCTGGGGAAACCCAGCCAGATGGGTGGGGTATAAATAAATTATTATTATTATTATTATTCTTATTATTATTAATCTGGAGCAGACTTCCAGGCATAGCTGTCAACCGTCCCTTATTTGGCGGGAAACTCCCTTATCCCAGCGGCGTGTCCTGCTGCTGTCCCTTATTGATGATGTCCCTTAAATTTCCCGGGTTTCAAAGGAAGCAGCTGCTCTCCCTCCCTCCCTGCCTGCCAACCAGGGAGGAGGGAGGCTCTAACTGTGTTGCTTGGCTGCCCAGCCCGCCCCCCTCCAGCCTCCTCTCACTAGCCTCAGCCCCCGGGAGCCTCTTCCCGCTGGGACTGGCGGGAGCCAAGGGCCCTTCTGCCGCCATCCTCCTCGCAGCCACCGAACTGAGTGTCTCTGACTAGGGCCTCTCGTCTGCCCGCCGCCGCCGCTCCCTCTAGGCCGTACTGTGGCTGCGCCACTGAAGGACCCGGATGAGATGTGCAGCCTGGCGCAGCCTATGAATTGATGAGGATCCTTGAGAGGAGAGCGAGGGCAGCCATAGAGAAAGCAGTTCAGAGAGAGGAGGAGGAGGTGGAGGCGTGGGCAGGTGTTCCAAGGGCTAACCGTAGAGGGGGAAAGCGGAGGAAGGACCACAAGCGCTTCTCCCATAGATTTGTAGTGGTAGACTAGCATAGATGGTCTGATCTGCGGGTTTACTTCGGACGCTATTCCCCCCCCCCTTCCTCCCGCCCTGCCTGATGGAACTGAGAGCTGCAGACAGCAGCATCTTCGTAGCTTGGCCTTCGTTTTGCATGAAAAGTGGTTGCTGCTTGTAGTTATTTAATTGCAGTGTTTCATCAGCTAGTGTCTTGAGCAGCAACCTCTGGAAACGAAGGGCTAAAAACCGGCGCTGCTCTCCCAAATTATCTGGTCCCTTTTAACTTTGTATTTCAGCTGGTTGACTAAAATCCCTTATTTTGGCTGCTGATCCCTTATTTTCGAGACTGCTCCTCCCTTATTTTCAAATCTGTAAGTTGACAGCTATGCTTCCAGGTGGCTGCTGCCCAGTTGAACTGGTAGAACCAACCAGAACCCAGATTAGAAAGAATTGGAGCCAGTGGCAAGAACCACCTAGTTTTGTTCCCATCCTCTTCGCTCCAAACACTTAAGCACTGCAGTTCTTAACATGGTGTCTGTAGCTTAATAATAGTATTACTGGGTGCTCTCATACTTGGTTGTCTGCTAGGAAAAGAGTTGTAGCACGTTCTTCACTCACTCCTATCCTTTGGGTTTTGGGATACAGCAGCGTTGTGGAGCAGAAGACTCCTGAGCTGTTGCTTGTGTCCCCAAAGTGGGGGTGAGGCAATGTGTGTCTGAATGCTCAAACTTATATAGCAAGGCCTCTCCTGTTAGTTGCCAGGATGGCATTGTAAGAAAACAAAAATGCTGCACACAGAGGGATTAAATAAGGACTTAGAGGGTAGTCAGGTCGGGTACATGGCTACTACTGAAATATTAACTCAGAAATTAAGGTACATCAAAGGGCAAACGAAAAAGATCCATTTTCAGCTGCGTGGCAAAACAGTATTTTATATATTAATGATGAAAGCAATGGTCAAATTCCTCCTGTGAAATATTTTACTATTTGGAAGTCTTAGTAACATTTCAGCTTTAAGTGAGAATATCTTAAGAGCTCAGGGACAACATCTCGAAATATGAAATAAAACAGATCTGTAAAAAAAAGAAGAAGATATTGCTACTTCTCAAAACCAATAATAATAATTTTTATTCCAGGGATTATGAGCCAAACAGCCCTAATTTGTATTTTGTGTGTGTATATGTCTAATTTCAATTCAGTCGCATTGCCTTTATTTCTTATTGTATGCTACTGAAGCACGTGTTCTTGCTTAAATTAATAAATTCACAGAAACCTAGGAAATCTCCTACTAGCTGAAGGCCTATTTCACATTGGCATAACATCCACAAAGCTGGGGATAGGGAACTGTTGCCTTAGTAGACGTGCCATATGCTTTCCTACAATTCCCACTCACACTTTTCCTTGGCCCAAACCCAGAATTATAGGACAGAGTGGCTTGGAATAGCAAAGGTGGGTGTTTTTAATGCCAAACATGGGGGTCTTGTGTGTATCACATTGACACCAGGTGGTGTCAGGCAAAGTTCTTGCAGGACCCAGCAAGCAGGCAGAAAGGTCTAGAAAAGAAAGCCATTTTAATAATCCAAAAATTACTTGACAATGAATGGGCAAGCACTCCAGAACCACAGAGTGGGGAAAATTGATGAGTTCTGGCTTCTCAGGCAACTTAGAGAGGCATGGCACATAGCTTCAGAGCAAACCTACGTATGCATATATTGCAATAGAACCAGCTTGGGGGTTGAGCAACTTGACAGCAGCATTTTAATTATGCAACTCCAGATATGGAGGAGGAATCAGAGATTTAGCCATGTACACACACACACACACACACACACACACACACACTATTGGAAATTTGGGTAGACTTCAAGACTTACAAATTTATTATGGCCTAAGCTGTCTTGAGCTGGAGTCTGCTTCGTCAGATGTATCATTTTTGGTAATCCATGAAAGCTTAATACATGAGGTGTCAAGCCCGAGTATGTCTGTCATTGGATTAGCTGCTGTTAATTCAACTTTAAGGTCTACGCTGACAGTCATTCATAATTATAGGAGTACCATAAGCCCCTTTCTGCGCATGCCTGGCCACGGAAAAACACAGACCATCTGTTCTTTTAATGGAGAATTAATTTCTAGGAAACACTTGTGTCCAGTATCAAAGCTTAACATGCTTACATCCCTCTTCATTCTGTTCTCTGGATAACAGCAGACTGTCTCTCCAAGAGAATAAATCATATACATGTGTCGTGGCTAAGCCAGCACAGAGTAATGAAGTTGTGTCTGACATCATGTTTCCAAGAACATCTTGTTCAGATCCTGACTTGCTTGGTCACTGCTACACGGAGGTAAATATAATCTCTGTGCGAAGCCAGAACTGCCTTTGCAAACTTGAACGCTGCTTCATCACTGGGAATATGATGGTTGAGGGAAGTTTTTAATGCTTGATGTTTTATTGTATTTTTAATGTTTTGTTGGAAGCTGCCCAGAGTGTCTGAGGAAACCCAGCCAGATGGACGTTGTATGTATGTATGTATGTATGTATGTATAAATTATTATTATTATTATTATTATTATTATTATTATTATTATTATTATTCAGCGGTGCTTTTGAAATATGGTGCTGGAGGAGACTCTTGAGAGTCCCATGGACTGCAAGAAGATCCAACCTCTCCATCCTTAAGGAAATCAGCCCTGAGTGCTCACTGGAAGGACAGATCCTGAAGCTGAGGCTCCAATACATTGGACACCTCATGAGAAGAGAAGACTCCCTGGAAAAGACCCTGATGTTGGGAAAGATGGAGGGCACAAGGAGAAGGGGACGACAGAAGATGAGATGATTGGACAGTGTTGTTGAAGCTACCAGCATGAGTTTGACCAAACTGCAGGAGGCAGTGGAAGACAGAAGTGCCTGGCGTGCTCTGGTCTAGGGGGTCACGAAGAGTCGGACACGACTAAATGACTAAACAACAACAACATTTACCAGCAATAGCAGTTCCATTTAGTCCAAGCTTTAACTTCTACTCTCTTTTTTTCACACAAGGCATGTTGCAGCTCATTTGTAAAGCTGTGCTTTCACAAAGATGTGCAATATCTTTATCACAATAAAGTCTGTATATCAAATCACTTAACTGAAAACCTGACACTGGGGCTCAGCTTTTGCCATGTCTGGTGTCAACAGCCTTGTATTGTGTGTCCTTGAAAAAGGATACCATACAGTGCTTCCAATAGCAGCTGCCTATAATATACCAAGACTGATGGCGTTGCCAACCACCCAAAACTACTGGAAACTACAGCTGAGCTGGAAATGCCCTGCCCTTTCATGCGTGATGTGCAGGGCAAATATTTTGGAAGGGGAAACGGGGCGAGCACAGTGGAGAAACTGCAGCAAAAGGAAGCTTGACCCACCTTCAGTTTCTTCTTTACCCAGGCTTTGGCCATTAAATAATCTATGACCTGTTAAATGTGAGGCTGGGGACTGGTATTATGATGATGACTCAGTTTTTCTAAGCCTTGCCTTATTTCAGCTAGTACAACCTTAGAATTGATAGATAACAGCCGCCCTGAGACCCCCAGGTATAGGGTGCCATATTATTATTATTATTATTATTATTATTATTGACAACAGCTACTGGTAGGGCATGCATTAGCAGCAGAGGCTGGTGTGCTATTAACAGTTCCTCCAAATTATTATTATTATTATTATTATTATTATTATTATTATTGGCTGGGTTTTTTTTAGAATTCCTGAGCAATGCCAGGCACAAGGCTCCTGGTGCTAAAATGTCTTGTGAATCTGCTTCACAGATTCAGATAGTTCTTTAATATCAGTTGTATCTAAGTATCTGCTTCCTGTGCTGGCTCATGTGAAATATCTGGGTGCTGCTGATCTCTTTCTAAATGCATTTTCCTGCTTCCGCTTCCCAAGTTTAGTAAAGCCAATGAGTTGTCAAGTTTATGAAAAGAAAAACGGAGCTGAAACCTCGACACTGAACTTGGGGGGCCACTAGGGGGCGCATCGGAAGATGGCTGACAATAACATCTCTCCGACCCACACAAGGTAATTTGGAGGCTATGATGGGAGTAATTAGCCTCCCTACCCCCCTCCCAGGATGGTGGGGGGGACTGCCCTTGCCTGCTGTGCCCTATACCACCCCCGAATTTGTGGGGATGGGGGCACTAGGCACAAAGCCCTCCTGTGGGATTCCGGCACTCCTGGACGCCGTCCCTGATCTGCGCCACTAGCTGCAAGAACTTCAAAAGAAACAATTTGGATGAAGGAATGCACATATCTCAAGGAAGGAGGGGGAGTAAAGACTGCTAACTGAAGAGATCTCTGATAAAACAAGACAAGAATAAAACATGAGAAGATACGCCAAGATACGGTATGGCAAATGACTGATGGGGGAGGGGGGAAAACTTTCCTTTCTTTCCTTATGTGATTAAACAAGAATCCCCTCCCCTCATGAGTCAGAATTGTCATTTTTAAGGACTTAAGCTGTAGATTTAAGGCTGTGTGGAGATAAACTTTCGAACCAAAGCATGTTTTAAGAAGAGCGTGGAATGTATAAGAGCTTTGGAATGACGCAGTTAAAAATGCCGTCGCCATATTGGGAAGTTCTGTTGGAGGTCTTGAGTCTGGGAGGAGAAAGAGAGAAATAGAGCTGTTTATACATTGTGGGTGAAACTCCTCAGAGGGACTTAAGAGCGACAGTTTTGCATGATGGAAAGAGCGATGTTATCTATGAAGGTGATGATATATGGAAACCATCTCGATTTGAGGATTGGAAGAACGGAACATTCACACAGGATTATTATTGGTGTTTATCGGCTTAAGGAGACTATCAGAAGAGATCATAAAGAAAAAAGAGAAAATATATGAAAAAGAGGTGATGTGGAAACAGCAAGATAAGACTGGATAGAATTATGAACTCTGTTTGGACTGATTTGGATTGATTTGGACATTAACGCAGCAGCAAGAAGATGATCAGAATCCCCCTTCGGATCTTGAAATATGGGTCCCCCCAACAAAATTTAAAATTCGGCTTTGTAATTTGGAATTTATGTGATGTGATTTAATTTGATTTGATTGGCCAGTTAATAAAAATTATTTTAAAAAAAAGAAGAAAAAAACCTCGACACTGAACTTTGCCAAGTGACTTTATACAATTTTGAAAAAACCAGAGTCATTCCTGTTGGGAATGGTGGGAGAAGACATTGGTGGGAGAAGACATTGGTGGGAGAAGACATTGACAAGAAAGACCAGAAACTGTTCTTATACACAACAACGGCAGTGAGGTTATTGCTGGCTCAGGTATGGAAACAGCAAAAATTGCCTACAATAGAAGAACGGCAGTATAAGGTTATGGAGTACGCAGAAATAGCCAAATTAACAGCAAAAAATTTGGCATCAGGGGGATGAAACATATCAAAAAGAATGGAGGAAATTTATGTTATATATAGAGAAGATGATATGAAATAGGGAAACCAGTAGAATTAAAATAATATCTCATAACGGGAAAATACAAGAAATTGACTGGCTAATAATATCAAAATGAATTAAAGATGTATATTAGGATTATTATTGAACAATATTTGTAAATGAATATAGACAAGCAGCAAGAATTTGTATATGTAGAAAGATGTATTTGTTTAAAGACATTTAATGGAAAAAATGAAGAAGAACAATCTTGTGGAAAATGGACAAAGACAATGCGAAAAGTCAAAGGGGACACAAAAAAGCCAGAAGAAGGAAGGAGGGAAGTCAGCTTGGGAGAGCAAGAACAAATGTGAAATATAATGTATGTGTATGTACAGTATGTAACTAAAAATTTGATAAAGATCATCGGGGGGGGGGCGAAATAAACACATAAAATTTTGGCAATGGCACCTTGTGAAATTTGGTAAATGCTTTTAACTGTGGCTCTGAAAGGATAGGAATACCTATGCCAACAGAAAAACCAATCTGCCATCTTCCCAGCTGGTAGCAATTTGCCCATCCATTTCAGCAGATTTTCTCTGCTGATTAAATGATCCGAGGAGCACCAGGAAACCATGTCAACATTAAGCTAACACGGACTCTCCCGCTGGGGCGGTTGCTCGGCTTGGGGATTCTTCACCAGCAGAAGGCAAGCATTACAGCAATGCCCAAGTGAGCGCTGCGTGGAACAAAGAACAAAGCATCAGAGACTGCGATGACACTCTGCAGGGTAATCTGCCTTAAACTAGGCACTTTGAAAAAATCAAGGTGCCAATCGGGTATTAATGAGGGGCCATTAAGGAAGGCTGCATGTTGAGATCAGCCTGTCCCATTTTGCCACGTGAAGGAATGTGCCACCCAGGGCTGTCTTTAGCAGATGCAACACCGGGGTGCAAATATCCGCCCAGCGCCCCCAAATTACCATGGATAGTGTTGGGGTATGGAAGTGAGAGCTGGACCATAAAGAAGGCTGATCGCCGAAGAATTGGTGCTTTTGAATTATGGTGCTGGAGGAGACTCTTGAGAGTCCCATGGACTGCAAGAAGATCAAACGTCTCCATTCTTAAGGAAATCAGCCCTGAGTGCTCACTGGAAGGACAGATCCTGAAGCTGAGGCTCCAAGACTTTGGCCACCTCATGAGAAGAGAAGACTCCCTGGAAAGGACCCTGATGTTGGGAAAGATGGAGGGCACAAGGAGAAGGGGACGACAGAGGACGAGATGGTTGGACAATGTTCTTGAAGCTACCAGCATGAGTTTGACCAAACTGCGGGAGGTGGTGGAAGACAGAAGTGCCTGGTGTGCTCTGGTCCATGGGGTCACGAAGAGTCGGACACGACTAAATGACTAAACAACAACAACAAAATCATATCTCCTCTCAAGTCTCCTCTTTTCCAGGCTAGACATCCCCAGCTCCTTCAAGTGTTCCTCGTAAGGCTTGGTTTCCAGACCCTTGATCATCTTGGTTGCCCTCCTCTGCACACATTCCAGCTTGTCAATAATTTTTTAATTGTGGCGCCCAGAATTGGACACAGTTTTCCAGGTGTGGTCTGACCAAGGTAGAACAGAGTGGGACTATTACACGACTAAATGACTAAACAACAACAACAACAAAGTGTTGGGGTGGCCGTAGCTGCGCACTGCCAGTCATCCGAGGCGGGGGCGCAACTCTCCCCCATGTCGCTGTGGGAGAGCGATCCCCGCAGAGGCTTGGGAGGGAAGTTGCACGCCTGCCAGCCTTATGGTTGGCGGGGTGCAGCTGGTGGGCGTGCAGGGAAAGGGGAGGCCGCCGGCAAAGCCGCACAGCTCCCCCACTTCCTGGGGCGTCCCTCAGAGGCCGGCGCCCTGGTGCAACGCACCACTAAGCCCTATGGGAAAGAGGGCTCTGGTGCCACCCCTGCTGCCCTCCCACCCAAGTCTTGCTTACCAGGGTTGCGTGGTGGCGGCTTCAAGGGGGACCTCACAAGATCTCACCAGAAGCCATTGCCACAGCTTCTCCTTGCTTCTCCAGTGGTGTGGTGAGACAAAGAAAAACCCCTGCGTTACAACACAAAATAATCTGATCAACAAAAGACAACCCGCGGGCTAATAATGTACAGTGGTAAAAAGGTAAAGGTAAAGGTACCCCTGCCCGTACAGGCCAGTCTTGCCAGACTCTAGGGTTGTGCGCTCATCTCACTCTATAGGCCGGGAGCCACCGCTGTCCGCAGACACTTCCGGGTCACATGGCCAGCGTGACAAGCTGCATCTGGCGAGCCAGCGCAGCACACGGAGCGCCGTTTACCTTCCCGCTGGTAAGTGGTCCCTATTTATCTACTTGCACCCGGGGGTGCTTTCGAACTGCTAGGTTGGCAGGCGCTGGGACCGAACGACGGGAGCGCACCCCGCCACGGGGATTTGAACCGCCGACCATGCGATCGGCAAGTCCTAGGCGCTGAGGTTTTACCCACAGCGCCACCCGCGTCCCTAATGTACAGTGGTACCTCGGATTAAGAACTTAATTCGTTCCGGAGGTCCCTTCTTAACCTGAAACTGTTCTTAACCTGAAGCACCACTTTAGCTAATGGGGCCTCCCGCTGCTGCCGTGCTGCCACCGCACGATTTCTGTTCTCATCCTGAAGCAAATTTCTTAATCCGAGGAACTATTTCTGGGTTAGCAGAGTCTGTAACCTGAAGCGTCTGTAATCCGAGGTACCACTGTATAGGCAATATTTATGAAACGCTATCAATTGTTTCTTAATTCATAAACAAAAGCCATCTAATACGTGCAAAAAGGTCCCGGATAATGAACTGTTTCAACAATATTTCTTCCTCAGCAAGTTAATAGTCCCCAAAGGTACACAAAGTGATTGTGGATCAGCTCTCACTCAAAAGTGTGGTAGGCTGAGCCTACTGTCATTGAAACAGTTCATTATCCCGGAAGAACTGTTCTGTTTGCTGCTTGTTGCCGCTGTGCTTACAGCACCATGCGGCTCCAGTTTATTCTCAACCAAACTTTGATATAGGTATGAACTGTGGAAAGGCCTTCTGCCTCCAGTGGTGGTGGCAGAGGCAAGTGGGGCGGTTGCCTCAGTCTGCCCCGGGTGGGCCGGCCTTATCCAGAGGTATCTAAAAAAAGTATATCTTCAGCTGCACATGCATCAGAAGGTGGTGGAAAAGGAAGAGGAAGGTTAAATGAACAGCCAAAGTGATAACAGTTTTTAAATACTAACTATATCTTACAAGCTTTACTCAGGCTTGCCTATACTTTCAAGAAAATAATCTTGCATTATTCTGCCAGGGGATCTTGCCACCCCCCAACTTCCCTGGTTTGATAAAATTTTCTTCACTGATTAGCATGATAAAACAGACAATTGACATGCAATACAGTGATGTTACCATGGCAGGCATCAACTACAGATTACATCCTACAAATTAAAACTTTCCTATTGTTGTTGTTTAGTCGTTTAGTCGTGTCCGACTCTTCGTGACCCCCTGGACCAGAGCACGCCAGGCACTCCTGTCTTCCACTGCTTCCCGCAGTTTGGTCAAACTCATGCTGGTAGCTTCGAGAACACTGTCCAACCATCTCATCCTCTGTCGTCCCCTTCTCCTTGTGCCCTCCATCTTTCCCAACATCAGGGTCCTTTCCAGGGAGTCTTCTCTACTCATGAGGTGGCCAAAGTATTGGAGCCTCAGCTTCAGGATCTGTCCTTCCAGTGAGCATTCAGGGCTGATTTCCTTCAGAATGGAGAGGTTTGTTCTTCTTGCAGTCCATGGGACTCTCAAGAGTCTCCTCCAGCACCAGAATTCAAAAGCATCAATTCTTCGGCGATCAGCCTTCTTTTTGGTCCCGCTCTCACTTCCATACATCACTACTGGGAAAACTATAGCTTTGTGTGCAATGATCCTTCATGGAGGAAGCTCTGGCATGCTGTTGCATTGTTCATCATACACCTTTGATTGCCATTCTGTTCACCCAGGAATTTTAAATAATTTAGGAATTATGGCCTCTATTTTATTTATTTAAAAAAATAAAAATCTAAGGGGTGCTGCCTTTTGTTGTATCCTGTAATGCCCCGCTTAATAGGTTTATGTTTTAGTTTGCATTTATTTTTATTTTTATTGAATACTTTTAATTTACTATAAGCTGCTCGTGTAATGTCATTTGTGGCTACATTGAACTTTATTGCAATCTTTTTGCCAAATTGTCCTTAAGAACGAACTCCTTTGCTCCCGAGTCTCTTAATAACTAACAATAAGTTTTTATCTTCCATTATATAATGCCATACACAGGGACGCAGGTGGCGCTGTGGGTTAAAGCCTCAGCGCCTAGGACTTGCCGATCGAAAGGTCGGCGGTTCGAATCCCTGCGGCGGGGTGCGCTCCCGCTGCTTGGTCCCAGCGCCTGCCAACCTAGCAGTTCGAAAGCACCTCCGGGTGCAAGTAGATAAATAGGGACCGCTTACCAGCGGGAAGGTAAACGGCGTTTCCGTGTGCGGCTCTGGCTCGCCAGATGCAGCTTTGTCACGCTGGCCATGTGACCCGGAAGTGTCTCCAGACAGCGCTGGCCCCTGGCCTCTTAAGTGAGATGGGCGCACAACCCCAGAGTCTGTCAAGACTGGCCCGTACGGGCAGGGGTACCTTTACCTTTATATAATGCCATATACTCATATACATCTATATTTAGTAGGCTATTCTTTTCAATGGGTATGGAAAATTCAAAAGGGGGCAGTGAGAATTGATTCAGGTAAGACATCCTGGCTTGTCATTATGGCCATGTTGCAGCACGACTGAAAGAATTCAGTGCGTATCTGTTCCTGCAGCTTGTTTTGTTTCCTGCAGCTGCCCATCTCTCATCCCATCTGCTGGAGATTTTGCTAAGCTAGCCTTTAAAATATGTGTGGTTTTTAATGAATGCAGTACTCAGGAAAGGGAGTTGGCAGAGGATATTGCGGGCATGTCAGCTTTCCTCGTCATCTTCCATATGAGCTTTTAATGCCAAATTAGGATGTCCCTTGATATCTACGTGTGCCAAATTCTTGTGCAGCAATGTTGATTTTACTACTGGTTGCCCAATTCCTCCTTTCCTTGCTATTCCTCAGGGACCGGTAAAAAAGGAAGCAAGTAGGATGAGCATGCCATACTATAGGTGGCAGATTCAGCGGCCCACAGACACCCTGAACCCAAAGATCTTTTCAGTTTTAACACACAGCTCTCCCTCTCCTTCTCTCCAACTGCTATCACATTCTCCCTCTCCCTCTCCCTCTCTCTCTTTCCCCTTCATCGGACACTTTCTTCAAGAAGGGGTGGAAGATTCTGAAAATCTTGCTGTCAGCCTTCTTCATCCTCTTTCTCTCCAACTTCTTCTTCTTCCTCCTCTTCTTATTTTCCAGCATTTCACATCCATCATTGTCAAGTTCTTGTCTGCAATCTCTCTTCGTTGTGTGCTTCTGGCAAACTATGGATCCACATACAACAGGCTGAGTAAGAATTGTGGCTTTTCTCACCTGGTTTTGTTGTTGTTTAGTCGTGTCCGACTCTTCGTGACCCCCTGGACCAGAGCACGCCAGGGACTCCTATCTTCCACTGCCTCCTGCAATTTGGTCAAACTCATGCTGGTAGCTTCAAGAACACTGTCCAACCATCTCGTCTTCTGTCATCCCCTTCTCCTTGTGCCCTCCATCTTTCCCAACATCAGGGTCTTTTCCAGGGAGTCTTCTCATGAGGTGACCAAAGTACTGGAGCCTCAGCTTCAGGATCTGTCCTTCCAGTGAGCACTCAGGGCTGATTTCCTTCAGAATGGAGAGGTTTGATCTTCTTGCAGTCCATGGGACTCTCAAGAGTCTCCTCCAGCACCAGAATTTAAAAGCATCAATTCTTCGGCGATCAGCCTTCTTTATGGTCCAGCTCTCACTTCCATACATCACTGCTGGGAAAATCATAGCTTTAACTATACGGACCTTTGTTGGCAAGGTGATGTCTCTGCTTTTTAAGATGCTGTCTAGGTTTGTCATTGCTTTTCTCCCAAGAAGCAGGCGCCTTTTAATTTCGTGGCTGCTGTCACCATCTGCAGTGAGTTCTATAAGGGAAGTACGGTAATTGCTTATGGTATCCATGATAGGGTCCTCAAAGAGTGGCCGATCTGCAGGGCCGCAGAAACTGTGAAAGCACAAGTCAAAGATCTGAATTCAGATGAAAATGTCACTTACACTCTGAATATTAAGGAACCGAGTATGAGGAGTCCAGTTTCAAAAGCAGAAGTAGCTCCCCACAAGTAACCATAAGAGGAGAAATACAAAAGAAACAAGTATGAAAAACTGCGGAATGCAACATGATCCTAAATAGAGCATTTGGAAAATGTTGTTTTAACTATGGGAAGTACGGTCATTTTGCAAGGTGTTGGCAAACCAGAGGAGGGTGGAATCAGGTGCGCACTGTTGGAAGAAACTTTAGATGAGGAGTTGGCAGAAGCAAGAAATATTGGTGGAAAGGGACTGGATCCTTTTTATATTGGTGAAAGGGACTGGGCCGTTTAGAATAGCTTGGTACATAGAAATGTAGCCTAACACTGTAATAGGATAAGACCAGAGAACCATCTCATCCAGCACTCTGTTCTGATCATAGAATCATAGTTGTAAGGGACCCTGGGAGTCATTTAGTGCAGCCCCCGCAATGCAGGAATATGCAGTTGTCCCATGCAGGGATCAAACCTGCAACCTTGGTGTCATTAGCAGCACACCCTAACCAACTGAGCTATCCTGGCCACACAGTGATCAAATGCCTATGGAAAGGCCGCAAAGCAGGCCATGAACACAACCAGTAACTTTAGGCTGCATAGCAATTCAAAACATAATCACAACTAGGAGGCATGCATAGGATCAGACTCAAAGTTATACCTAATAATAATAATAATAATAATAATAATAATAATAATAAATTTTATTTATATCCCGCCCTCCCCAGCCGAAACCGAAACCGGGCAGCTAACAACAATAAAATTCTAAAACACTTCATTAAAATTCTAAAATCATTTCATTAAAATTAATTCAACTCAAATTGATGGCAACCATTAGGCTAAAGTTCTGTGAAGATTGCCAAAGGAGGGAGTCAGGCTGTGCCCTCACCAAAGGCCTGGTGGAACAGCTCTGTCTTGCAGGCCCTGCGGAAAGATGTCTAGTCCCGCAGGGCCCTAGTCTCTTGTGACAGAGCGTTCCACCAGATCGGAGCTACAGCCGAAAAAGCCCTGGCTCTGGTTGAGGCCAGCCTAACCTCTTTGTGGCCTGGGACCTTCAGGATGTTTTTGTTTGAAGACCGTAAGTTCCTCTGTGGGACATACCAGGAGAGGCGGGTGCAGGAATGATATTCAGAATTCCCTCTCATTACAGCAAGGGATCATTTTATTTCTTTTCAAACAGCAGCAACGCTGGATGAAAGCTGGCACATTAGAAACAACTAGCCATTGGCTCCAAAAGAAACTTCTGCAACTGGTGCCAAAGTCAATGTTATGCTTATCTATTTCTGGAAGAATAATTCCAGTAGAAATTATATTCCATATCCAGCTTCCAAATTGGGAGCTCCAGGTGATAGAGCTAAATGTGCCCAGATAATCCGGACAGAAGCATGCCAACTAAGCATACTTAAAGTGTGCAAGGGGGCAGAGACAAGGATAAACAGCATTTTCCATTCCCACAATCTACTTTGGAAAGATTTGGTGCTAGATATGGCATTAATATCACAGAGGGGCAAGACAGACAGAAAAATATCTGGTTCTGGAAAGCCAGACTGATATAGTAGATAAGTAAGCACGCGGGTGGCACTGTGGGTTAAACCACAGAGCCTAGGACTTGCCGATCAGAAGGTCGGTGGTTCGAATCCCCATGACGGGGTGAGCTCCCGTTGCTCAGTCCCTGCTCCTGCCAACCTAGCAGTTCAAAAGCACATCAAAGTGCAAGTAGATAAATAGGTACCACTCTGGCGGGAAGGTAAACGGCATTTCCGTGTGCTGCTCTGGTTTGCCAGAAGCGGCTTAGTCATGCTGGCCACATGACCCGGAAGCTGTACGCCGGCTCCCTCGGCCAGTAAAGCAAGATGAGCGCCGCAACCCCAGAGTCGGCCACAACTGGACCTAATGGTCAGGGGTCCCTTTACCTTTACCTTTAAGCAGATTTTGGAGACCTGGGTTCAAATCCCTCCTTAGCTATGAAGCTCATCTTGGCCAAATCACAAGCTCTAAGGTGAACTGCCTTGATGGGTTATTGCAACCCTTAGTGATATACATTGCTATAAGCTTCTAAGAAGTGAAATAGAAATGTAACAGTAAATATAATTAGAAGTTGCTGAACTGGTGCCAGATAAAGGAGGGGAAGAAGGCAAGACACAGAGGTCCTCCTTGGGCTAAAGGTTTGGCAAACTGCCTGCTTTGGAAGGGATTACGCTCTCCCTGAAGGGTCTCCAGCTCTGTCACTGGATTCAGTGCTGTCCTCAGTGACTGACATTTTCCAACTTCTTTTGGGAAGACAGCTGCGGCTGCTTCTTCCTGGGTCAGGATAGCTGAGCCTCAGTCATCCATATGTAGGTAACCTCACAGCTAGATTACTTTGTCACTGAAATTCTACTCCATATTGATCCAGAGTAGATTCCAATGTATAGTTAGCAGAGTAAAAACTTAAACACATTGCAGGATTCTTGAAAGATAGACCAGAGGCCATTGTATTTCATCCAGCTTTACTGCTACTGAAGGCAAATGGTCACAAATCCAATACATTCAGGAATGGCACTGTCGATAAGAAATCCAGTTGCAGCAGACTTCACTTAAACTTACAATAACTTATAATAAGACTAAACCTTAATACTATATACAGTCGTACCTCCGTTTACGAAACCCTCTGGCTACATAAACTTTGGGATGTGCGTGTGGCAATCCCGGAAGTATTTGACCGGGTTTTGTCATGTGCGCATGTGTAGAAGCGGTCCTCAGGTTGCGGAAACTCAGGTTCTGACTGGACCTCTGGAATGGATCCCATCTGCAACTGTACAGAATACCACACCGATAGGAAAAGATATAAAGACAGAAAGTGAAACCCAGGCTCCTTCTGGCCTCTTATTATAGTCAGCATGACCTTTACAGAAAGAGATAAGACAACCAGTTTATTTATTTATTTTATTTATTATTTTAATTTTATTTGACATAATCAAATAGGCTGAATTATAGGTTACAAAATATAAGCAAAACACTGCAAATACATACACACATATACACTTCAGATAAGTACATATACATGAAAAAAGGAAGAAAAGAAGAAAAGATGGAAGAATTTCTTCCAAATTTATTCTACAAATATCTCAATATGAAAATAATAATAAAATTTCATTGATTGACTTCCATCGCTTACACTGCACTTCCTATATACATTTTAAGCAAGACTGTATCTGTTATTCTGTATTTTTCCCATACAATCTCACACAAATATTCTAATCAACGTTTTCTAAATCTTTCATAAATCTATTCTAAACACAACCAATACCTTACATTTAATCCTTGTCTACATAAATAATCATTTAGACATTTCCATTGTTTCTGGATTATATTTTGTAGTTTTTGTCATATCAAATCAGTCAGCTTTGCTAATTCCAAGTATTCGCATAATTTATTCAACCATTCTTCTATGGTTGGAACATAATTTCCTTTCCAATTATTGGCTATCAACATTCTCGCTGCTGCTGTCGCGTACAAGAAAATATTAAGACAACCAAAATAAGACAACCAGTTTAAGCCAGCTGTACTTGGCTTCTCTGAAGGAATAACCCAAACACCATGAACCTTCTGCTTGCTTCTTTCACACAGAAAAGCTTCCAGAACCCTCTTGAATTAATTAGAATAGGAAAGATTGCTACACATCAGATCAATACTTTCTACACTAAGAAATGCAAACTGACAACTATAATGCAATCTATGCAGGGCTGCCCTTTGGGTTGGGCCGGAGGCTGTTGTTGGTGCCAAACACAGTGGCCAGGTTGCTTGCATATACAGTATTTTTCGCTCTATAAGATGCACCAGACCACAAGATGCACCTAGTTTTTGGAGGAGGAAAACAAGAAAAAAAAATATTCTGAATTTCAAAAGCCAGAACAACAAGAGGGATCGCTGTGCAGCGAAAGCAGCAATCCCTCTTGCTGTTCTGGTTTCTGGGATAGCTGCGCAGCCTGCATTCACTCCATAAGACGCACACACATTTCCCCTTACTTTTTAGGAGGGAAAAAGTGAGTCTTATAGACCAAAAAATACAGTATCTGCAAACAACTGCCTGCACATAACAACCTGCTTTCAGGATTTGCACTGGCTGCCCATCTGCTACCAGGACAGGTTCAAGGTGTTACCTGAGAGGCTGCCACCTCCTTTACATATGCAGTAGAACCCTGCAGTCTGAGGAAGAGTTTCTCCTCCAAATTCCAACTTGCTCAGAAGTCCCCTCTGCAGTAGCACAGAGCAGGGCTTTTAGTGCAGTTGCCTCTGTTCTTTGGAATAGCATTCCTGTCGAGATATGACCAGCACCCATGCTGATGCACTGGAAACAATTGAAGACATTTTTGCTCCAATGGGCTTCCACAGCTGGATGAATGGATCTTTACCTCATTGCAAGAAGCAAAGCTACAGGGAACTAGGCAGAGGGCCTTCTCAGTAGTGGTGCCAGCCCTGTGGAACGCCCTCCCATCAGATGTCAAGGAAATAAACAACTATCTGACTTTTAGAAGACATCTGAAGGCAGCCCTGTTCAGGGAAGTTTTTAATGTGTGACATTTTAGTGTATTTTTGGTCTCTGTGGAAGCCGCCCAGAGTGGCTGGGGAAACCCAGCCAGATGGGCGGGGTAAAAATATAGTATTATTATTATTATTATTATTATTATTATTATTATTATTATTATTATTTACCATGAGTGTCCACTTGTTAAGCTTTAAGTCTTGTTTTAAATCTATTTGTTCTTTTGGTGCTTTTAACTGTTTTTAATAATCTTACGTGGAAATCACCTTGAGACCATTTTCAGAAGACAAATAATAAATTGATGACAACAAGAATAATATAATAAAATAGGATCAGTGCTCTCAGTTTTTAAAATTGGTGTTTGGGCTTTGGAGAAGGTGGTGAGATTTATTTTTCTTTTAGCTTTGTTTTTCCGTCTTATTTTGTCTTCGTATTGTAACTTATGTGCCATAAGCCACCCATAATCAAAGATTATGCAGTCAAGAAATAAATGTATGTTGTGCGTCAACATGTTTATTCTGCCTTCACTTGCACTCACTAACATGACACACACACGCTCACTGGGATGGAATTTCCCATCGGAGCAGAACACTGGATGTGAAAAGCCTTGAGGACCCTTCCCAAAATAGCACAACTGTGTCTGTTCCAGGTCACAAAAATAAAATGAAAACAAGCAACCCAATGTATATCACTACTATTGTTCCTTGTTGTTATTCTGTTTTCTTCTCTTTGCAGCAAAGTTCCCCTTCATATGCATGAATATAGCATTTATTTCAGTAATACAAGAATGCTAGATTCATGCTAAATTTAGGTATCAAGCTAAAATAAACATCTTAAAGGCAGGAGAACGAGAACAAGAAAGAGCCACAATTTCTGGCAGGAAAAGTCAAGACGAGAGACCGTCTTTCTGCATTGCAAATATGCCCTCAAAAGCAAAAGACCACAACCATTTTTTACTAACCTTTCGGTCAACACGTAATCCGTTGTGACATAAAAGCCTTTACCCAAAAAAAAAGTCACCGCCTGCTCATTTCATTCCTGACTGTGGTGTATAACTTCCAGAATTTCACAGATTAAAATCTGACCAGTCATGGATTTCTAAAGCCCAACCCCACACCATAAGGATTGCTGCCTGAATTTCTATCCGTTGCACATTGCTGAAGGTTTTTCACCGCTCACATTATATAATTTCCAATAGTCATGCACCTGACACTGAAGGAAACTGGCCATAATATTTTCCTGTACTTCCACACACACCCTGCTCACTCCCTTCTCCAACTCTGTCTCTGTTTTCCTCCCCCAAGTTTCCCTTCCCAGGACCACAGTGTGTAATTCCTCAGCTTTCAAGCCCACAAAAGCTTCACAATATCTCCTCCCCACACCACCCTGAGATCACCTACAGCTCTCCCCCCCGAAAAAGATGATGATACATCTTTCCCCGACCCCCAGACCAATGCTCCCTCCCAAGAAAGACACTATCTTTCTTCCTCCCCACTCTCTTCAGTGAGAAAAAAACTTCCCATGGTTCCAGGGAGAAAGAGAGGGGGTGAAGGACAGCCCCACCCCCAAAGCAGGCTGTGGCAGTGCATCTTCCTCTTATCATGCTCCTCGCAAGGTGACGCATCTGAACTCTAAGATGAATCCCTGTAAGAACCAGCTTCCAAGTTGCAGCTTAGTAAGTGTGCTCATGCGCCTCCTAGCAGCTCAGACAGTTGTCACAGCGTGATGACAATCTTATGCAAATACTGTATAGCAGAGAGAGAGGGGGGGGAATAAGAATACTTAATAAGATGTTGTTCAGCTAGAGAGGCAATTGCCTGTATGGCCCCAGTATTTTGCATTTAGACCAATAAATCTGACTAAGGTTTCAGAATAGGGAAGTACGTCATCTTTCCCCTGACAAAATTAGGGGGGAAACATTAACTTCCCTTTTAAATGTTTTCACACTGAAGTGTTTAAAATGAACATTGTTAGCTGTATTGTGTGAAATGGCAGTGGGTGTGAACAAGTATCAGGATTCATCCATTTTTGTCACAAAGATATGATTTCCAGGGTCTTGGAAAAGAACGCTAAGATCTTAAAAATGGCAGCATACGCTACAAACAAAGTGAAATAAAAAATAGGAACCATGATAGTACAGTGAAATAAAAAAAAGGGAAAAGGACCATGAGGGTTTTTTTTAAAAAAAGCCAGCATTTTCTTTTAGTGTGCACTGTAGCCTTCACATGTGCACTAAAGCACCAGCTTATTGTGTTAATTCCTAGAATACAATTTCATAAGCTGCTGCGTATCAAGACTGCGGTGAGCATGTGCGTGGTTCCTTCAGTCTTCTACAGCTCTTCTGAGCTGAGGGACATGGTTGGTTGGTGGGGAGGGAGGGAGGGAGGGAGGGAAAACTGCAAACAGCAGAACTGCATGTGGTAAATGTGGTAAACCCAGTCAGCCCAAAATTTACTTGGGAGTTATGTTCCAGGATCGCACCTAAAGCCAAAATTCTGTGCATTCTTCTTGGAATAACAGGTTTGGAATTGCCCAAGAAAGGTGTTAAATTATTTTTGTATGCTACAACTGCTGCTCGAATTTTATTAGCCAAAAAGTGGGAAATGCAAGATTTACCAATGGTGGAAGACTGGCAGATGAAGATGATGGATTTTTCAGAACTAGCCGCCCTAACCGGAAGAGTCCACGACCAGAAGGAGGAGGAGTATCAGAAAGATTGGATAAAATTTAATGATTATTTAATTAAATATGTTAAGGTAAATTAACTGGAAACAGCTTGCAGATACCTAATTGACTTAGGATTCTATCTAAGTTAAATGATGAATTAATATGTCTAATTTCATAATGTGAAGATCTAAGGATATTAATGTTTAAGTTAAATTTTATAAGAACTGTGATTTGGAAAACCGTTAAAAGGACGTGCAATGAAATTCAACCAAGGGGAAGCGAGGAAGTCGCTTAACAATGTTAATAAGTGTAATTTTTAATAAAGCTATGATTTATGTTTGTTTGTCTTACGTGTTTGTTTGTTAATAATTTTGTGAAAACCAATACAAAATTTTGGAGAAAAAAAATTGTGTGCAGTCAAAACACATTGGGTGCAATAGCAGGTGGAATAGCCAAAATATTTTTTCCTGGATGCCCGTCCCCTTTCTTTCTTTCTTTCTTTTTAAAATTTGCCAAGTGTGTAAATTTAAACGCGCACAAATTTAATGTACATAAGTTGTGGCCTTATTGTATACAGTTATACACTGTGAGTGTTAAGTTGTGGGTGAACATATCAGATGACACAGCGATTCTTCAAACAGCTCTTGTTTATTCAGAGGCCAGAACAGAACTGAGCTGAAGGGTTCAGCCAGCCTGCATATATAGAGCTCCAGTACAAATACAGTGGTGCCCCGCAAGACGAATGCCTCGCAAGACGGAAAACCCGCTAGACGAAAGGGTTTTGTGTTTTGGAGGCGCTTCGCAAAACGAATTTCCCTATGGGCTTGCTTCGCAAGATGAAAATGTCTTGCGAGTTCCTGTGGGGTTTTTTTCCTCCCCCCCCCCTTTTCTAAGCCACTAAGCCACTTATCAGCTGATCCGCTAAGCCGCTAAGCCGCTAAAAGCCGCTAAAAGCCGCTAAGCCGCTAATAGCGCTAATCCGCTAAGCTGTCAATGGGCTTGCTTCGCAAGACGAAAAAACCGCTAGACGAAGAGACTCGCGGAACGGATTAATTTGCGAGGCACCACTGTAATTGTAACAACTTTCTAAGACTATCCAATCACTGAACGTCACCTTCAATCTCTTATTTGCATAACTATCTACAGTATCCCCCTGCTGGCCCAGGGTGAGAACTTCAGTACATAACAGTGAGTTACTTAGCTCTTGCTGAGGTTGCTAGTGGATGTGGCTTAGCAGGGCTCTCAGCAGACTCTGCTAACATTCCTTTTTCTTTTCTCTTTGTGCTTCCTGGAACAAGTGAAGAAGGAATCATGTGACTAGGGGCTCCCAGCTGCACAAAAAAACCCAACCCAACTGAACCAAATCTCTCAAAAAATGAGATTTAAAGTCTGCATCTTTTTGTAACCCAAAGATGCTAGTAACCCTTTTTGTGAGGAAACCAAATACTTCAGTTTTTAATATGTCTGGAATGTTTTTCACCTTTGCATCAGGGACTGGCAAGGCTCTGAAGAGTGTGGGGCAGAGGCAGGGGACCAGGGGAGTGACTCAGGAGAGGGGATCAGTGCTTTATGGGGTGCAGTGGCATAGCGTGGGTTGTCAGACCCGGGGCAAGGCAAGTAATTTGCGCCCCCTAACCCGTGGATTTGCGCCCCCTAACCCTAACCCCCAGATGTTGCGCCCGGTGCGGCCGGGCCCCCCTGCACCCCCCCCCATGCTACGCCACTGATGGGGTGTGATGCTATGTACAAGGCAAGAGGTAGGGGGGAGAGGGAGAATCAGGGCAGTCTGAGGCAGAGGAGGACATGCAATCTCTGGAGAAGGAAGAAGGGACAGTTCAGGTGAGGGACAGGTCAGTAGATTCCCCACCTTCCCAGGTATTATGTGGCACCTATAGCAGGGCCAATTCCGCTGACTGATGTGGTCAAGAAGGCACAGGTGGAGTAAGGTGATCTCACAGGTGAACTGGTCCCAAGTTGTTGAGAGCTTTATATACTTATAGTAACACCTTGAGGTAAAGGTAAAGGGACCCCTGACCATTAGGTCCAGTTGCGGACGACTCTGGGGTTGCGGCGCTCATCTTACTTTATTGGCCGAGGGAGCCAGCGTACAGCTTCCGGGTCATGCGGCCAGCATGACTAAGCCGCTTCTGGCAAACCAGAGCAGCGTACGGAAACGCCGTTTACCTTCCCACCGGAGCGGTACCTATTCATCCACCTATTCATACTTGCACTTTGACGTGCTTTCGAACTGCTAGGTTGGCAGGAGCAGGGACCAAGCAACGAGAGCTCACCCCATTGCGGGGATTCGAACTGCCAACCTTCTGATCGGCAAGTCCTAGGCTCTGTAGTTTAACCCACAGCGCCACCCGCGTCCCAGTAACACCTTGAACTTGGTAGTCAATCAGCAACCATTACTTATTACTGAGCACAGATGTTATATGCTAACAAGGCCTCACTCCTGCCAGCAACCGCGGTGAAGCATTATACTTTTTTTGCGTTTTCCCCTTGTGCCAACCTTGCATATTGCACACAACTGCACA
The DNA here is from genome assembly GCF_951804945.1 of Podarcis cretensis. Lineage (NCBI taxonomy): Eukaryota > Metazoa > Chordata > Lepidosauria > Squamata > Lacertidae > Podarcis > Podarcis cretensis. The sequence goes on from NC_137174.1 coordinate 7,667,164, forward strand.
GAACTAAGGGGAGATTGCAGGCAATGACTTCCACCTGCCTTGCCCCAGCCCTGGGAGTCTCTTGCAGACCATGACTTTGAGGACAGCAGACGCAGCTAGGAGGAGAATTCGGGGTTAGTTTGTTTTAAATAATTTTATAAATTGTGTGTCTTTGTTTCTTAATTTAATCCTTTTACATCGGTTTGTATGGTTTGTGGTATTTTATGTATTGTGATTTGCTGCTGGTTTTATCAATTACAGATTAATAATTCTTTATTGTAATAAGTGTCAACTGTCTAATTATTACTTGCTGATGCTTAATTTTAGTGTTTACTCTTGGATTCTAATGCATTATTGCATATTGCTTTATTTGGTAGAAGTTGTTTATTTTAAAGTTATTGTGACTTTTTACTGTATATAGGATCTGATTGTTACTCTTAATGTTTGGTGTTTTATTGTTAATTTTGTGTGTGTTGGAAGCCACCCAGAGTAGCTGGGGCAACTCAGCCAGATGGGCTGGGTCTAAATATAACAACAACAACAACAACAACAACAACAACAACAACAACAACAACAACAACAACAACGTATTTTGTGAGTCTCAGATGACCCAGACTCATAACAACCTCTTCTCCCACCTTCACAGTAGCGCCAGTCGCAACCTCAGCTTCAAAGGTCACTAACTCAATCCAGGATGAGCCCCTAATTTGTAATTTGGCCTGTGCTTAAGACTTCATGCCAGAAGCGGAACTGGTGTCTTTTGAAGCAAATGCTAACAATCCTCGCAACTCGGGCTGTAAAGCCGCTGGCTTTGTGATGCAACAGGGTTCGGTTACACTTGCTAGTCCGCACAGGACACTTTTTTTGGAAAGTGAAGCAGAATCGGAGGGGTCTGCTGACACTCCTCAACTAGCCTTGGGACCTCTCCAGTTGAAGAGAAACTGGAATGCAAGGAATGAACAAATACTCAAATGACTTTCTTTTCCAAAGGGGAAGCTAAATGAGTTTTGCTGCAGCTAAAGGACAGAAGAGACGAAGACTAATAAATTTACTGATGGCAGAAGCCTCTTCACGGAAGCTTACGCCACAATAGATTGCCGTTGGTTTTGGTTTTGTGTTTTTGTCATCCGACAATTTGCCACGGTTCAGCTGTTTAGCCCACATCTGCTGGCAGTTTGGTCCAGTGAGGGGACATCCTTGCTTCCCAAGCTTTCCCTGTCCCTATTTTCCCAGAGAAACGCATGTCGCTTCTTATCTCCCTCTCTCGTCTTCTGCCCTTGTGGCAGGCTCTCCTGTCAGCTGAACTTGAAAAAGTTTTATTTATTTAAGTGAACTCATATGATGGTTTAGATAGTCTGACAGCTGCAAATTATTTATTTTCTTTTCTGTTTTTTGTAACTAGCTGAAAGCTGTCAGTGACAAGCTTGCCTTGATGGTACCTCAGGTCATTCGCTGCATTTTCCTCTCTGCCTGCCTTGCAGCCTAAAGCTGGTATGACTGATTGTCTGGAGGCGAGAAGGGGGTGCATTTGACAGAAGATTGAAAGCCTGCTCATCTTGCCTCAACTCAAATGTCCCTTTGCCTTAATCCAAACAGCAGAGCATTCCCTGAATCCAAAGCCTCGGCTTAGCATACCAGTTCTGTCATTTCTCCCTCTGCCATATTGCTAAACTGCAGGAAAGCCTAGTGGAATCCTGAAGTGCCTGAGATCAGTGACCTGAAATCTAGTCTCCGCAGATAGCACAATTTCAACAGCATCCTTTCTCAAAGCAAGGGGATCCCACCGGCAACTAAAGGTTTTAGAGAACAGGATGGGATGTGTGGGGCCCATCTAGCAAATGCCTTGCTTGTCAAAGCCCTTTCCACAGGGTTTAATGGGTGTTTTTCGTATTGATGTCCTCAAAATTAGTTCCATTGTTTTAAGGTGGCTGATAAGAAGGCAGCCCGGACACAAAGTGTTGCCTTTGTTTAGATGATAGCAATGCTTTTTTTCTGGGGGGACGCAGGGGGATGCACATCCCTAAACATATTGTGAATCTTTGTACTTTTGTCCATTTACTGTATTTATTTTTCCCGATTTGAACTATAAAATGGTGAATTTCTTGAGTCAAAATGAGAGTAATCCCTAAACATTTTTTTTAGAGAGGAAAAAAAGGACTGGATGATAGCAAACCACAAACATTTAATTTGTGCACCAGGCATGGTTAGAACAAAAAAGCGAGCAAAAAGAGAAGTTTAGAGTTCATAAATGTAACTGTTTAAGAGATTTACATTTTGGAATCCCAGATGCTTGTACATTTACTTTGTCCCACTGAACTCAATGAGAGAAATTATGAACTGAATGTAGCCCCTAAGAGGGTGATGAATAGGGGAAGGGGAAGAATGCCATATTAAGGTGGCAATTGGAATATAAATGGAAAATAAGTTTTGAAGGGTCACTACATTCTATATAGGGACATGGGTAGCACTGTGGGTTAAACCACAGAGCCTAGGACTTGCCAATCAGAAGGTCGGTGGTTCGAATCCCCACGACGGGGTGAGCTCCCGTTGCTCGGTCCCAGCTCCTGCCAACCTAGCAGTTTGAAAGCACGTCAAAGTGCAAGTAGATAAATAGGTACCACACTGGCAGAAAGGTAAACGCCGTTTCCGTGCGCCGTTCTGGTTCGCCACATGAACCAGAAGCTGGCCACATGACCCGGAAGCTGTACGCCAGCTCCCTCGGCCAATAAAGCGAGATGAGCACCGCAACCCCAGAGTCGGCCACGACTGGACCAAATGGTCAGGCCACGACTGGACCAAATGGTCCCTTTACCTTACATTCTATATAATGGTAGCACTGGATATGCGAGATTATTCAGACTCCATTTCAACTATGTTGTTCAATGGTTTTGAAACTCCATCCTCCTCCTCCTCATCATCATCATCATCTTAATATATTACCTGCCCTTCACGCATCATATTACCTGGAATCTTATTACGCTTGTATTATTTATATTTTGTAAACAAAACTTTAAAAGTATTTTTTTAAAAAAATTGCTACATGCATGTATCATGTTTTTATTTTTTTTAAATAGCCAAAACTTGCTGAACAAATAATTAATTGGAAATACGTGATCAATATGGTTTAAATTTTATATTCCAACAACTACTTACTAGCAACTTATTATTGAAGACAAAATCGATATTGATATTTTAAGTCATGATCTTTCAATATCATATACTTTCTGCTTTCAATTTTAAGAAAAGAAACAGACAATAGTAACTGTTAAAATGTTAATTCTAGCTCAAAGAGCTGCACACATGCACTGAGAAAAGCAAGATTCCGTGGGTTCGAGGTGCACTTAACCAGTGCTTTTTTCCCTGCAAAAATAGGTGCTGGTAGTCACCATCAAGTAGTGTACCTTTGAGTAAGGTAAAGGTAAAGGGACCCCTGACCATTAGGTCCAGTCGTGACCGACACTGGGGTTGCAGCGCTCATCTCACTTTATTGGCCGAGGGAGCCAGCGTACAGCTTCCGGGTCATGTGGCCAACATGACTAAGCCGCTTCTGGCGAACCAGAGCAGCACACGGAAACGCCCTTTACCTTCCCGCCAGAGGGGTACCTATTTATCTACTTGCACTTTGACGTGCTTTTGAACTGCTAGGTTGGCAGGAGCAGAGACTGAGCAACGGGAGCTCACCCCGTTGCGGGGATTCAAACCACTGACCTTCTGATCAGCAAGCCCTAGGCTCTGTGGTTTAACCCACAGCGCCACCCACGTCCCGTACCTTTGAGTACCCCCTGGAAAAAAAGCAATGCACTTACCCAAGCCGTGTGTTTCCTTTTGGAAAATGAAGCACAGCAGAGACAGTGGTATCTTTGGGATATATAGTTTATTTGCACATATTTATTTATAGTTTATTTACACACATTTATTTCTCTTACCCTCCAGAGCAGGAGAAAACAAGCATGCTCCCTCTTCCATGTGACAGCCCTAACGATATGGAAGTGAAAGCTGGACCATAAAAAAGGCTGATCGCCGAAGAATTGATGCTTTTGAATTATGGTGCTGGAGGAGACTCTTGAGAGTCCCATGGACTGCAAGAAGAACAAACGTATCCATTCTTAAGGAAATCAGCCCTGAGTGCTCACTGGAAGGACCGATCCTGAAGCTGAGGCTCCAATACTTTGGCCACCTCATGAGAAGAGAAGACTCCCTGGAAAAGACACTGATGTTGGGAAAGATGGAGGGCACAAGGAGAAGGGGACGACAGAGGACGAGATGGTTGGACAGTGTTCTTGAAGCTACCAGCATGAGTTTGACCAAACTGCGGGAGGCAGTGGAAGACAGAAGTGCCTGGCATTCTCTGGTCCATGGGGTCACGAAGAGTCGGACACGACTAAATGACTAAACAACAACAACAAAATCATATCTCCTCTCAAGTCTCCTCTTTTCCAGGCTAGACATCCCCAGCTCCTTCAAGCGTTCCTCGTAAGGCTTGGTTTCCAGACCCTTGATCATCTTGGTTGCCCTCCTCTGCACACATTCCAGTTTGTCAATAATTTTTTAATTGTGGCGCCCAGAATTGGACACAGTTTTCCAGGTGTGGTCTGACCAAGGTAGAACAGAGTGGGACTATTACTTCTCTTGATCTAGACACTATACTTCTGTTGATGCAGCCCAGAATAGTGTTAGCTTTTTTTTGCCGCTGCATCTCACTGTTGACTCATGTTAAGCTTGTGGTCCACCAAGACCCCTAAATTAAGGTTACCAGATTTTTTTTCAATGAATCCAGGCACACTTTTCAACTTCCTACTAAATAGATGGATTTTGTCAGGGGACTGATTTGTAAATCCGGGGACTGTCCCCTGGAAACGGTGACATCTGGTAACCTTACTCTAAATCCTTTTCACATGTACAGCTAGTACTGCCAGGTGTCCCCCATCTTATATTCGTGCAGCTGGTTCTTCCTGACTAAGTGCAGAACCTTACATTTGTCCCTACTGAAATTCATTTTGTTAGCTTGTGCCCAGTTCTCCAATCTGCTAAGGTTATTTTGAATTCTGATTCTGCAACACTCTCCTTTCCCTTCCTCCCCCACAACAAACACTCTGAGAGCAAAATGTGTGGGGCTGAGAGACTTCAGAGAAGTGTGACTGGCCCAACGGCATTAGCTACCCCTCCCAGTTTGGTGTCATCTGCGAATTTGATGAGCATCATGGTCTCTGGCCAAGCTATCCTCTCCAAGCTATACTAAGTCACATTTCTTCTGGCTTTATCCCTGAAGTGAAAGGGGCCTCACCCCCTTGTCACCTCAGAGTTTCCCTTTGATCCATTGTTAGCCTATGGGCTCATTACCCCACAGGCTTAAGACCTCCAAGGAAATTAGTCTGAGTTAGTTGGTGGAAGAAGATTGGAAAAAATTTAAAGATTGTTTACAGAAATATTGTAAAATTAATGAGCTTTAGAAAAATGGTGGAATGAAGTTATATGGCTTTGGCAGAAATGTTATAAGGAATTAGGTACAGATAGATTGTTCATGTATTAAAAGGAAAAAACAAGGTTAGAATATGTTAAGATTAATTACAGGACAGAAAACAGAGGAAGATGGAAAGGAATTGCTGAAACAGTTAACTGAAGTGGAATACAAAAAGGGAGGCGTGAGGAAGTCAATGAAACAAGTGAATGAAAGCTAAGATCGAAAATATTGGAAGTGTTTTTAATTGTTCTTGTTTTGTTTTGTTAATTCAATCTTTTATGTAGTGTTTTTGTTTTTGTTTTTGTTTTTGTTTTTGTTTTTGTTTTTGTTTTTGTTTTTGTTTTTGTTTTTGTTTTTGTATTATATTGATTAGTTTAATTCTTTTTTTGTAATCTTTAAACTCTTAATAAATATTATTTTTTAAAAAAAAGGAAATTAGTCTGAGTTAATTAGTTTCTAACACTTGTAGATTCCAAGGGATTAGCAAGTTGTCTAATACACAGCTTAGGAAGTTTGCCTTGCTAAATTAGTTCTGTCACACATGTTGATTCCAGAGAATTAAAAGCATCTAGCACACATCTTAACACATATGGGTCTAACATCCAGTTTTAACACACCAGCCTGATTAAATTCTAACAGTAACTTGATCTGGAATTTAGGGTGTCTTGCACCCACAGATTTATAACAACATTCATTCATTACAGGGACACAATTCCCCCACTCTTCCCGTGAGATAACTAGGCAAGAGTTTAAGTGAAGCAATGGCAACACAAAGCAACGCTCTTTTTCTATGCGCAATCTGTTTCCTGGGGAAACACACAGTTCTTGACAGCAATCTGTTCCCTCATTCTGCAGTGCCATTTTCTATGCTGAACATTCGACAATGACATGCCTTATATAATTTCATGTTATTCCTTTCAAGAGTGTGGAAGCAGGCTGAGTCACAACTATACTTGTGAGCTGTCAGTGAATAATTGGCCTGGCCTGGCTAAAGTTATGCATTTTAAGTCCCACTGATTTCAGCGTAAGACATGCTCTCAGTGTGCCATTTGCAAAAGCGCTGGCTGGATGCTTGGGGTGGCACACAGCCTTGTTTGGGATCTCAGCAAGGCTGTTTGTATTCTGTCCCAGTTTTTTCTGTGGTAGGCTGCAGCTGAGAAGGGAGGTTTTGCTTTTGGCCTAGAGAGGCAAGGACAGAGCTTTCACAGCAGTAACTCAAGCAGCACATTAAAAAGGTAAAAGGTAAAGGTACCCCTGCCCGTACGGGCCAGTCTTGACAGACTCTGGGGTTGTGCGCCCATCTCACTTAAGAGGCCAGGGGCCAGCGCTGTCCGGAGACACTTCCGGGTCACGTGGCCAGCGTGACATCGCTGCTCTGGCGAGCCAGAGCCTCACACGGAAACGCCGTTTACCTTCCCGCTGGTAAGCGGTCCCTATTTATCTACTTGCACCTGGAGGTGCTTTCGAACTGCTAGGTTGGCAGGCGCTGGGACCGAGCAGCGGGAGCGCACCCCGCCGCAGGGATTCGAACCGCCGACCTTTCGATCGGCAAGTCCTAGGCGCTGAGGCTTTAACCCACGGCGCCACCTGCGTCCCTTCAAGCAGCACATTACAAGCAGGCTAAGCTGCAATATCTCCTGCTAAGCCCATTGTTTGCAGTTTCCTTTACTGTAAATCCTTGCCATCCTGTGTGCCAGTGTGGTGTAGTGGTTAAGAGTGGTAGATTCGTAATCTGGTGAACCGGGTTCGCGTCTCCGCTCCTCCACATGCAGCTGCTGGGTGACGTTGGGCCAGTCACACTTCTCTGAAGTCTCTCAGCCCCACACATTTTGCTCTCAGAGTGTTTGTTGTGGGGGAGGAAGGGAAAGGAGAGTGTTGGCCGCTTTGAGACTCCTTAAAGGGAGTGAAAGGCAGGATATCAAATCCAAACTCTTCTTCTTCTCTTATCGTCTATAAACAAAAGAGCATCAGACTTCTTTGAGAAGCAAGCCACTATGATCACCTAGAAATCCCTCCTTTCTTCTCCCCACCTCCCCACAATAACTAATCTAGTAGTTTTAGTGACATGAAGTTATTGCTAGAGAGCTGCACCCACCCACCGACCGCCCCTAATTTCCCCTAGAAAGGCAAGGTGAGAGCTTCAGTTACAGGAATGCAGGTGTCGCAGGACACACACACCCCATCATTCAGTTTGTACAAACTTCACACACACACACACACAACATACGCTACGTTTCTGTTGTAAATTCATAGAAAATCAACCATACATCGGATCTGCACCGTTCCACTTTTATTTTACTCCATGAAGGAAGGACTACAAAATGGGGAAGGTTTGATACAGGGCAGCCATAATCCCTTGAGCATACCAGCACATACACAAGAGCCCTGCCCAGTTGCTATGCCAACCCTGATGGTCCTAGACAGAAGTCCATCAAGATCACAAAGAACTTGCATATAGGAGTGGATTCAGCGCGGACTGGAACAAAGGACAATGATCAGCTCTTCCCTCTGGGGGCAGGAAACTGCCAACTCCCCTTTGTCCTCTGGAAATGACTCATGGGGAGGGGGAAAGGAGGAACCAGCCAAGTGACAAGATACTCAGGTTACCTCCACAACTCCTCCCTCAACCCCTCCTTTTTGTGATGTAGTTGTGATGTAGTCTTAGGAGTGTAGTTTGGGGGATTAGTAACTAATAAAAGTTGGGGTCTTCTTCTGTTCTGGGCTTCCATTTTGCTTCATCTTGTTGTGGGTGGGAGTCCTGTCACAACAGTTTCCAATAAAGGCCAAGCCTACAGGCTGCTGTTTTGCTCCAAGTTATCCTGGTTGGTGTCTTTGTTTCTTGTCCAAGGGAGCCCTCAGATTCCTCCGCTAACACAGGCATGCATGTTCCAGCAAGCTGAGTCGAAACACCTTCTGATAAATCTATATTGACTGCTGTCTCCTGTACGCTCTTGCCATGCTTCTTTATCGTTTGTCAGTGTTAACCAAAGAGCACCTGATTCCTTCTGGAAGTGTTAAGCCAAGATATGATAATCTAAAATGCCATTCCTTCTCTTCTCTTCCCACTGTAGCGAACCAGGACATTTGAGTAGCCTGAGGAGGCCAAAATATATGTTAATCCCTTTCCCCCACTCACTGGAAGACCAGAAGGAAGATGAGTTTTTAGATGCCGTTTCTCAGAGTTTGGGGGCAAATTATTCCTGGCTAACTTCATTTAAAAACCTACCTTGTGTTTCATGTTACCAACTAGGAATCCTTGGAATTCCTAGACACCTCACTCTTTCCACTCAATAATATTTATTGTTGATCACTCCTACCACTGCCCCATCTCTGCTCTTTTTCACTCCTGTGTTAAAGAGGTCTCCATCCCAACTCTAAAAAGGTAAAGGTAAAGGACCCCTGAGAGTTAAGTCCAGTCGCGAACGACTCTGGGGTTGCGGTGCTCATCTCGCTTTACTGGCTGAGAGAGCTGATGTTTGTCTGCAGACAGTTTTTCCGGGTCATGTGGTCAGCATGACTAAGCCACTTCTGGCAAACCAGAGCAGTGGACGGAAACGCTGTTTACCTTCCCGCCAGAGTGGTGCCTATTTATCTACTTGCACTCTGACATGCTTTCGAACTGCTAGGTTGGCAGGAGCAGGGACCGAGCAACGGGAGCTCACCCCATCACAGGGATTCAAACCTCCAACCTTCTGACTGGCAGCCCTAGGCTCAGTGGTTTACACCACAGCACCCTGCATTAATAAGGGCAGGAATTAAACATCCCTTCTCTCTATCTTGGCAAGTAGTGGGCAGTCACAGTGCTCAAGATGCCAACTCATCTTCAAGGGCAGCCCCACTTTGCAGTAGCCAATCCAATGGTTACAAAAGCTGGAAGATAGTGGTGGTGAGATCCATCTTCTTCAAGAAGAGGTACAGCCTCTATATTAGATATATTAGATATATTTGTGTCTCCAGGTACAAAGCTGGATCTAACAGCAAGACTAGACGGCAAACCTGCAATGACCTCATTAACCAAGTAAATTCCTCCTACCAGAGCATCTGGTCTTTCCACTAATCCTGTTTCTCTTTGAATTTTGCTTCAGCCTCATGAACACAACCTTCAGTCACTGATTCAAACCTGGTAGCTTAGTCGGTGATCCACATCATCGTCGTGGTTGATGTCAGAGGTCCACACAATCTCCCCAAGCAGTTTCACATTGGAGGTTTTATGTGTATATATGAATAATAACAAGGGACGCAGGTGGCGCTGTGGGTTAAAGCCTCAGCGCCTAGGGCTTGCCGATCGAAAGGTCGGCGGTTCGAATCCCTGCGGCGGGGTGCGCTCCCGCTGCTTGGTCCCAGCGCCTGCCAACCTAGCAGTTCGAAAGCACCTCCGGGTGCAAGTAGATAAATAGGGACCGCTTACCAGCGGGAAGGTAAACGGCGTTTCCGTGTGCGGCTCTGGCTCGCCAGAGCAGCGATGTCACGCTGGCCACGTGACCCGGAAGTGTCTCCGGACAGCGCTGGCCCCTGGCCTCTTGAGTGAGATGGGCGCACAACCCCAGAGTCTGTCAAGACTGGCCCGTACGGGCAGGGGTACCTTTACCTTTACCTTTACCTTATGAATAATAACAGAGTATTGAGATTTTGACCTTTGTGGAATCGCATACAAAAGTTTATGAAGAGCTAAGGAGTCTTTGCTCTGATTCTTGCACCTCCATAACCACTCAACAGAGAGTTCAGTAATTTCATTAGCGCCGCATCAGGCTTGACAGTCAATTGCTACCAGATGCATTTTTTCCTGTTTGCATCTTGATGAGGGATGGGGAACCTGTGACCCTCCAGATGTTCCCCCAGATATTTGGGGCCCAGGTTGCTAATAAGTATGGGACAGAAAAAAAGAAGTAAATTAGAGTGGTAAACAGCTGCCACGCCATAAATCCCAAGGCTCCATTTGACCCATTAAGACAATAAAGGTAAAGGGACCCCTGACAGTTAAGTCCAGTCACGAACGACTCTGGGGTTGTGGTGCTCATCTTGCTTTACTGGCCGAGGGAGCCGACGTTTGTCCGCAGACAGCTTCCGGGTCATGTGGTCTGCATGACTAAGCCGCTTCTGGCAAACCAGAGCAGTGCACGGAAACATTAATACAATACACAAAGCCAATCTAGTCATAGCTCAATGTGGTGCAGCAGTGAAGGAAGGGAGAGTAAGCACTTTTGGGGAGTCCATATATGTGCTCACAAACACCACAGTTTGACTTACTATGGCCTGTGAACCAGTCCAGGCCTTTTTTTATTTTCTGCTTTTGTCATCCAGAACCATGCGCTTGCATGTACTTGGGTTGTGTTGTTCTTGGCACTGGCTAGCTGCTTGACTTTGCCTTACTCATTCACAGGAATGTCTCCCCTTCACCCCTTATGCTACAGGGCCAGAGAATGGGCATCAGAGCAGTGCAAGTGTGGCAGGAAGGCCTATCCACCCCCGCTAAGCCCACAGGGCCTCATCCACCAGTGCAAGACTGCAGCGGTCTTTCGCTGCCTCCCTTGGCCCCCATGCAGCAAGTCTGCTCTCCCTTCTATATCAGATTTCCTGTTCAGAGCAGAGCTTCAGGCTTCCCAGAATCCAGCCCTGGCAACTCTCTCAGGATATTTTCCATTTGCATATATTTCCAGTGTGGAAATATTTGCATATATTTCCAGTGTGGTGTAGTGGTTAAGAGTGGTGCACTCGTAATCTGGGGAACCGGGTTCGCGTCTCCGCTCCTCCACATGCAGCTGCTGGGTGACCTTGGGCTAGTCACACTTCTTTGAAGTCTCTCAGCCCCACTCACCTCACAGAGTGTTTGTTGTGGGGGAGGAAGGGAAAGGAGAATGTTAGCCGCTTTGAGACTCCTTTGGGTAGTGATAAAGCGGGATATCAAATCCAAACTCTTCTTCTTCTTCTTCCAAAATGGCTGACCTCACTTTAAGCTATCCTCCTAGTAGCAGCCCTTTCTCAGCTGCACATTATGCTAACTCACCCAGCGAACTCACTTTGACATCTTTTTTCTAGAACGCGGAATAAAGTGAAAGGATATTACAGGAACCCAGGAGATCAGGGTTAAAACTCAGCCACAAAGCTCACTGTGTGACCGGTCACTGTTTTTCAGCTTATCCTTCCCCACAGGGTTGTTGTGAGGTTAATATGGGGAAAAGGTCAACCAGGAATGTCACATTGATCTACTTGGAGAAAACATGATAGAATGATTATGAAAGCAATACTGAATGAGAAAGAATGAAAGCAATCAAAATGCCTATGTCCAGCCAGCATGTCCACAATTTTGAATTGGAGGGGTGTGTTTGTGGAATCATGAAAAAAAAAACTAATAAATATCTGGGACTCAACAGAATATCCAGGTCTACAAACATTGGTCTTTGCAAGTAGTTCCTCAGCAAATCCAATTTGTGGCTGTTGGCTGGGCCAGGCTCGCTTAGGTGATATATGCAGGCAGGGTGCAATCCATAATCCTGAACTATATATAGGCACTGAGCTCTCATCTGAACCATCTCTTGCAGTCTTATACTTTTTGGTTAAGAGCCTTTTTATATTTGCCAGGTTCTTTAAGATTCTTATTTCCCACAACGACCACATGAGCGCATTTTTAGCAAGACAACAAAAAAGAACATCGCTAGCACCTTCAAGACTAACACATTTATTTGGGCACAACATTTGTGGGACTGTGGCTCACGTCATCAGATGCATCGTTCTTGGTACAGTGGTACCTCAGGTTACATACGCTTCAGGTTACAGACTCTGCTAACCCAGAAATAGTGCTTCAGGTTAAGCACTTTGCTTCAGGATGAGAACAGAAATTGGGCTCCGGCGGTGCGGCGGCAGTGGGAGGCCCCATTAGCTAAAGTGGTGCTTCAGGTTAAGAACAGTTTCAGGTTAAGAACGGACCTCCGGAACGAATTAAGTACTTAACCCGAGGTACCACTGTATTCTATGAAAGCACATGCACTTGAAAGTGCTACTTGATTCCTGTGGCTGCTGTTAAGCCCTGGCTAGTTGGCTACCACTTGGATTGAGAACATACCAGACCAGCCAGACCAGAGTAATCTATCCAAAACTACAATGCCTGTGACAGACAGAAGGAATTTTAAATTTGGTCTCTAGATCTTCTGGTGGGCTGGCTTTTTTAAAAAAGTGTGAAGGCCAGTTAGCTCACTGAGAAGGAATGTGTTCAGGCATAACTAGAACTTACGAGTGTCAGAAATCAATGGTATATGTACTGTGGGGAATACGATGATTTCCTAAAATGTCCAGTATGCCTTTGAAGAAAGCGCTTCAGAACAGATGCATTGTCTATCTAAATAGCAGAGGTGCGAAGCTCAAATCCTGCAGCTGGACTGTCATCATTGGCAGCAGGAAGAAGGAGAACTGCACAGCCACAGCTAACCCCCAGTGGCCCCAGTAAAATAAAAATAAATATTACAGCATGCATTTACTGACGGGAGACAGATGAGTAGGACTTCCTGGCCAGAGCAATATATTTGAGTGATGCAGAGAGCTGATTGGCCAGGTAATGGAAGACTGACATAAATGTCTCCAGGAGCCTCTCTAAATTCAAATACCATATTTTTCGCTCTATAAGACGCACCAGACCACAAGACGCACCTAGTTTTTGGAGGAGGAAAACAAGAAAAAAAAAATTCTGAATCTCAGAAGCCAGAACAGCAAGAGGGATCGCTGCGCAGTGAAAGCAGCAATCCCTCTTGCTGTTCTGGCTTCTGGGATAGCTGTGCAGCCTGCATTCGCTCCATAAGACACACACACATTTCCCCTTACTTTTTAGGAGGGAAAAAGTGAGTCTTAGAGAGCAAAAAATACGGTAGATTGTGGAAGGATGTGTGGGACAGGAAACAAATTGGCTATGAGATGATAATGGTGATGATGATGATGATGATGATGATGATGATTATACAAATGGCTGGCATTCCACTTGGTAGGGACCAGTTTACATAATCCAAGGGAGAAAACATCAAATTCCACTGGATTAAAAGGGGAATCCTTAGCATGGGCAGGGGGGCTGCTGTCTCCCGTAAATCAAGTAAATAAATAAAAATACTTGACTAAAAGTAGAAATTGCAGAAAGGTTTTGACAGATTTTTCTGAGCACTTGGGGTCAAAAGAAAGGGATGTAAAACAACTGTTGTCAAGACATTTCATCCCGAATCTGCTAGACAGAGCCAGACAGAGGATGATGACAGGTGGGTGTGCGGCACACTCACACCCACGACATAAATCCTGGCTATGCCCATGATCCTTAGCTTACTATGACCTGAAAGAACATAAACATATGCACCATCCCTCTTCCCCCAGAAAAGCTGTGCCACGTTTATGCTCTTAACATAAAGTGGCCATTAATTTGTGCTGTTCCTGCCCTCTCTCTCCATTTGCAGCTGGGCTTAGAGGTTTCACGTTAAAAGCCCCAATCATTTAGGGCCCAGTTAAAGGAACACAGGAGGAAGCATTTTTTCCCTTGAGCACTGAAGTCCAAATAGTGAAAACTCACATTTAAAAGCACTATCTCAACTTGCATGCTAAAGTATCTATTTAGACAAGTTGGTGTCAACCATTCAGGTGTTGTTAATTCATATCTCCCGTAATATTGGACCTCTGCTTTCTCCTAGAGTGAAACATGGAGGGCCTTTAAGGAAGCGTTCAGAAATTCTAGCTGCCCTTGATAGTCAACCATTCATTTTACAATATCAAAGCATTTACAATATAAAACAAAATGAAAGACTCTCCGAGCCATTTTTATAGTTATGTATTAATAACGTTGACTTTATCGAGGTTCCTGAACACATACAATTAAAAGAAAATGTTTATGCTGCAATTCTGTACACGCTTACCTGAAAGTAAGTACACCAAATTCAGTGAGACTTACTTCCAAGTAGACCTACATAGGTTAGCTCTGTCAATCCTCTTATTTATTTCATGACTATTGATACTCCTTTTTTCTGATTTTAAAAGTAATTTTTTTCCTTTCTGGAAATATTTTTCATATTAAACAAGACTGGCCTTTTCTTGGCCAGCAGTGAGTTTATATTTAGCATGCATATCCAATAACCCCCCAAAGATCAGTTGGTTCAACTAGCAGAAGGCTTTGGCATTTTTAAGACCAATACCATTTTTATAGCATCAGTTTTCATAGGTTAGAGTCTACTTCTCAAATGTGCTTTTTTCAGTTAAATTGCTGAAACCCTCTGCTTGACAAGTTTGGAAAAACTCTGAGGTTTATTTTGTATTCAGGATTCACTGTCCTGCCCCAAATACCAACCAATTCTTTTTGCATTCAAAAGCACTCTCAGAATAAAATTAAAAGGTTTTATTGAAAATGTAAACCAAGGTCTTTGTTTAAAAATACAGATTTCGTCATTTGCAACTGTTACAGCTACAAAGTTTAACTTTTCCAGAGTCTTCTAAGATGTTATGCACGTTGAGTTCAGCATATTCTCCATTAAACTCAGTGGGACATAACGATGAATGCATAGCATCTGGTAAACATGAGCCAAGAATCTTCTGTCGCCTGAAACGGAACCTTTGCATTTCAAATCTCAAGCTAAAAAGTCTAACATAGAACTGCTGCCATTTCAATATGTTTGCTATGTTCCTCTAATTTTTTAGACTACTATTCTGAGGCGCCAGGCATCCCCTAAAGCAGGGGTCAGCAACCTTTTTCAGATGTGGGCCAGTCCACCGTCCCTCAGACCATGTGGTGGGCCGGACTATATTTTGAAAAAAAATTAAAATGAATGAATTCCTATGCCCCACAAAAAACCCAGAGATGCATTTTAAATAAAAGGACACATTCTACTCATGTAAAAACATGCTGATTCCCAGACCGTCCGCAGGCCAGATTGAGAAGACGATTGGCCCGCATCCGGCCCCCAGGCCTTAGGTTGCCTACCCCTGCCCTAAAGATTATTTTTCTCATTTTCAGTTCCAACTTGATAAACTGTTAGCCTAAGTGGTAAACACACAGGCCCAGATTGGGCCAGGGTGCCTTCCCCATCAGTGATAGGATGGAATCCCTGCCAGATCCACCTCAAAAATGCTTCTTCAGAATGGCTTGCCCATCTTCCTGCATCTCTAAAGATAAAGGTAAAGGGACCCCTGACCATTAGGTCTAGTTGTGACCGACTCTGGGGTTGCGGCGCTCATCTCGCTTTATTGGCCGAGGGAGCCAGCATACAGCTTCTGGGTCATGTGGCCAGCATGACTAAGCCGCCTCTGGTGAACCAGAGAAGCACATAGAAACGCCGTTTACCTTCCCACCAGAGTGGTACCTATTTATCTACTTGCACTTTTACATGCTATCGAACTGCTAGGTTGGCAGGAGCAGGGACTGAGCAACGGGAGCTCACCCCATTGCGGGGATTCGAACTACTGACCTTCTGATCGGCAAGTCCTAGGCTCTGTGGTTTAACCCACAGCGCCACCCGCGTCCCTTCTGCATCTCTACACCTTTATAATTTCTGCCCATTACCCAGACTATAGTAAAAATGTAAACCCTGCCTTCAGCCCCAAACTTATCAGCACCAGAATTTGGAACAGCTGTCAGCAGTATCCAAGGGAAGGGAATTTGTATGCATTCTTGCCTATAAGATCCCATAGAAAATAACATTAAGACTTTCATCCTCCTCCTTATATAGATAGATAGATTCTTTATTGTCATTACACAAGTGCAACATTGCACAGTGCAACGAAATTGGATGTCATCCCTTAAAAAAACAACAAAAGCAAAACAGCAACAACAACCAAACAAACCACATTCCAGCCACACCCACACCCACACCCATCAAACTCCCAGGTCACACTATCGAGTTACAGCATTCAAAAAGGCCACAGCTCTTGGATAGAAACTATTTTTCAGTCTATTTGTCCTTGACTTGATGTTTCTATATCTCCTGCCAGAAGGCAGTAGTGCAAACAGACTGTATCCCGGGTGAGATGCATCCTGCAGGATGTTGTTTGCTTTCCTAAGACAACGGGAACCGTACAGATCTTCCAAAGATGGGAGAGGATGACCAATAATCCTTTGGGCTGTGGTTATGACCTTCTGGAGCACCTTCTTCTCCCTAGCTGTACAACTGGAGAACCAAGCACAAATACAGTATGTGAGAATGCTCTCTATGGAGCCTCGGTAGAAGGACACCAGCAGTTTCTCACTCAGATTGTTCTTCTTTAAAAGTCTGAGGAAATAAATATATCTGTCAATATATCCTTATCCTCCTTGTACTTTTGAACTAGAAGCAATAATCCTTATCACAATTCCATTATTAAAACATTTTTGGAGTCATCAGGTACATCTTTTAAAATACACATACTGAACTGAGGTTTGTTTTGGCTTCTTTATCTGATTACAAAAGAGTTTTTTCAGGTATAGGGAATTAACAAGTTTTTTTAAAAATGCATGTAATTCAATATCCTGAACCCCCAGATTCAAGATGTTGCAACTTTAATTATGCTTTTCTGCATGGGATGCACAATTCCAACCTGACCAGAACAGGAAATAAACATCACAAAGAAGAAAGGGTTTGATTCATAGCTGTCAACGTTTCCCTTTTTTTAAGGGAAATTCCCTTACTCCGAATAGGATTCCTCGCAAGAAAAGGGAAAAGTTGACAGCTATGGTTTGATTTTCCCAACAAGAAGTCCACTCAATTTAGTTTGAGTCTTGAGCATGGATGTGCCTCTATTCACTTCCCTGCAGGGAGGAAATAATGACTTAACTGAGTTTATTCTATTTAATTGGGGGGGGGGCAGTTGCCTTCAAGTGACCAAACAGGGGAATTTTGCAAGATTTGGCTTCTTTATGCAACTATCAATTTGCATATGTATGAGCAAGCAGGAATAAACACTGAAGGATAGCAACATTTATGAAGATGAGACAGAATTGCATTTTCAGACATGTGTGTTTTTTCTTATGAATATCCCCCTTCCCTCAGCTGCTTTTAGGGAAAACATACAGGAATCTTCTCTCCAGGCACAGGTTAAAAGCTTCTTTTCATATTCAAAATGTGGCCTCTGTGGGTGCATTTGTAAGACCAAAAAAAGTCTATTAAAAATCACCAAGTCATGTAGAATGGCAATTCTGCTCCCATTTGCAAAGTTCTGGCCAGTTCATTGGTTGCTTTTATCTCTGAAGTGAGGGTCAACTTACCCCCTGGCAAAACTGAGGGTTATATCCCACGCCCTGAATATAGTAGTTGTGTGAGTAGGGTGTGTGTTTGAATTGTCCACACAAAAATAAGCCCTGTTTACAGAGAAGCTTGTAGAGAAGTATGCTAGAGAGAAGGGTTTAGCTCAACTTCATTCCTGATATGCTATCTTCCAACGAGCTGGGAGGTTTGTCTCTTGAGGATACACCCCACCGGCAGCTTGAAGTGGTGGGGTCCAAAGAAAGTTTTTCCACTTTGCTCTGCTGTCTGTAAGGTAAAAGGTAAAGGACCCCTGGATAGTTAAGTCCAGTCAAAGGTGACTCTGGGGTTGTGGCGCTCATTTCGCTTTCAGGCTGAGGGAGCCGGCGTTTGTCCACAGACAGCTTTCCGGGTCATGTGGCCAGCAGGACTAAACCACTTCTGGTGCAACAGAACACCATGACAGAAACCAGAGCGCACAGAAACGCCATTTACTTTCCTGCCACAGTGGTACCTATTTATCTACAGTGGTACCTTGGTTGGCAACCGTTTTGGATTACAACCATTTTGGATTACAACCATGTCAAACCCTGAAGTGTTGTGTCCCCTTTTTTTGGATTACAGTGGAACCTCGGGTTACATACGCTTCAGGTTACAGACTCCGCTAGCCCAGAAATAGTGCTTCAGGTTAACAACTTTGCTTCAGGATAAGAACAGAAATCGGGCTCCGGCGGAGCGGCAGCAGCAGGAGGCCCCATTAGCTAAAGTGGTGTTTCAGGTTAAGAACAGTTTCAGGTTAAGAACGGACCTCCGGAACAAATTAAGTACTTAACCTGAGGTAACACTGTACAACCCTTTCTTTTTTATTACAACCAAATATTTTTTGGAGGCCCCATTGGCGAAAGCGCACCTTGAGTTACAATCTGTTTTGGTTTACAACCAGACCTCTGGAACAGATTGTGGTTGTAAACCAAGGTATCGCTGTACTTGCATTGGCGTGCTTTCGAACTGCTAGGTTGGCAGGAGCTGGGACAGAGCAACGGGTGGCGCTGTGGTCTAAACCACTGAGCCTCTTGGGCTTGCCGATCAGAAGGTCGGCGGTTCAAATCCCCATAATGGGGTGAGCTATCTGTATGCACTTGGCTTCTGTGTGCTGAGGACTTTCTGGCATGTAAAGAAGGATTAGGCCATATGTTAATCATGACAGAATTCAAAGGAGTCTCAGGGCTAAGCTTTCAAGAGTGATTTAAAGCTACCTTGATTCACTTTCTTAGCTAAAGCACTCATTAACAAATGCAATTCAGCATGAATAGTTTTGAGTTAGATATAAACTAACCTTGATTGCCGGTCCTCTTCTATGTTCATTAGTAGACTGAAACCTTCATTCACAATGAAATGGGAATTCGACACAAAATCATAGAACTTGGTTCCTTGCTGCAGCAACAACAAAAATGATGAGGATGGTTGTCTGAAGACATGGCTCAGCTGATTTCACGGCAGGCTGCGTTATCCTAGGTGAACAATGGAGTTCTGTGCTTCATTAACATTTATCGTTTGAGAACTTCTGTGCAGGAGACTGCGAAATGGGCCCATTGAAGATTTCATGCTTGTCCCATGCAAAATTGAAGCCACAAGAGCATTATTTAGATAACTGCATTCGATACTTTCAGAAGCAACCATTCCTGGAATACTGTCAGTGAGACAACCATACAGTGAAAGCACTAAATGGTACTACCTGGAAAATCTAGAGTGCCAATTCCAAAGGCTTCACATCCTGAACATATTTATTCTCACGCTCCGCTTATGTCATGTCCAGTGCCTTTGATCTGTAGTGCACTTGGATCAAACCTGATTAATAGTAAACAGTTTCTAGTAACAAAACAAAACCCTTAAAAAACAACAGTTATAAAGGACAAGCAACCAAACAGCAACACCAACAAACTTTTAAGATTTTTGTTTCTTGGGATAAAAAGCACATCACTGGATTATCAGAAATATTATACAGTATTATATGTATTTATTAAGAAAAAAAATCTGCATTTTTAATAATTTAAGGCTCAACAAGAGAACAAAACCCCAACTCTGACAACAAAATACTTTTCTGCTAGAAGGTTGAAAATACCACATTCACTTCACACACGAGAAAATCAGTTTTGTACTAAAAGGGGGGATATATTACTTCACTAAAAGTTTCTAGAGATTTTATGAAGTCATACATCACCGAAAAAGTGCTCTTTTCATCTATAAATATAATCAGACATATAGAAAATAGAAATATTTCAGCTTGAAACTACAGTACCAACAAATAAATCCATTTACTTCCCATGGAAAAAGAGGGTTTGGACAAATGAACTGTGCTACAAATGAACTGTTTCTTTTTTAGTAAAATAAATTATCCGCAAGCAACATCAATTTGCACTTAACAGCTTAGAAAGCCTCCTAGATAATGGGAGGTGTCTAGCTTAGTCTTAGCTGGTTTTATAAATAGATGACAGTCTCATGGGAAGGGGAGAACATTAAAAACCAAAATGAAACAAAATAACTTGCTTTTTCCTGAAGGTTTCTTAAGAACGGCTACCATATTTCAAAAATGAACACTAAGTGACAGTACCATTTAGCTTTCTCTAACAATTCCATCAAGCAAACTTCATTTTCTTCCTATTCCCCTTGTATTACAAGTCTGTTTCCCTGTTGGTATCCAGGCAGAGTGCATAGAGAGATTTTCTGAGATCCATGCTGCTTTTAGCTTTGATGTTGGCCTTTTCCACAGACCCGGTCCCATTGTTAACCCCCTCAGCGTTTTCCAAGTGCACAACGGATTTGTCCAAAGAGTTTTTGCTGGTTCGTCTCTTCAAGTCCCCGGCTGAGCCGCCTTGGGCAGTACTAGATTCCTCCTTGAGGATGGCCTCTCCCTCATGGTCCGTTTCTCGGTGGTAGAAGTAGTTGAAGTTGGAGACAATAACCGGGACAGGCAGGGCAATGGTGAGCACGCCAGCAATAGCACACAAGGACCCCACAATCTTGCCCCCCACAGTGACAGGCCTCATATCCCCATAGCCCACCGTGGTCATGGTGACCACAGCCCACCAGAAGGCATCAGGGATGCTGGAGAAATGTGATTCGGGATCATCAGCCTCAGCAAAATACACGGCACTGGAGAAGAGAATCACTCCGATGAAAAGGAAGAAGATGAGAAGGCCCAGTTCCCTCATGCTGGCTTTCAAAGTCTGACCCAAGATCTGCAGCCCCTTGGAGTGCCTGGAGAGCTTGAAGATGCGGAAGACCCTGACCAGGCGGATGACCCTCAGGATGGCCAAGGACATGGCTTGCTGCTGGCCTCCGTTGCTGCTGCTGCTGCTGCTGCTGCTACTGCTGCCCTGCGACTGCTCCTCCTTCTTCTGCTGCTCCTGAGCCAGCTCCGTCCCCAGCGTGATGAAGTAGGGGATGATGGCCACAATGTCAATGATGTTCATGATGTTCCTGGAGAACTCGGGCTTGCTGGGGCAGGCGAAGAAGCGCACCAGCAGCTCGAAGGTGAACCAGATGACGCACGTGGTCTCGATGATGAAGAAGGGGTCGCTGAGGGTGCTGGGCGCCGTCGGGGCGCTCTCCGCCGTGCCGTTGGGCGACAGAAGCAGAGGCACGCGCAGCTCCCGCTCGTCGCGGAACTCGGGCAGCGTCTCCAGGCAGAAGGTGATGATGGAGATGAGGATGACGAGCACGGAGACGATGGCGATGCCCCGCGCGGAGCTGGAGCTCTCCGGGTACTCGAAGATGAGCCACACCTGACGCTGGAACTCGTGCGCCGGGAGCGGCTTCTCCTCCTCGCGGATGAAGCCCTCGTCCTCGCGGAAGCGCTCCATGGCCTCGTCGCCCAGCTGGTAGAAGCGGATCTCGTCGGCGAAAACATCGATGGAGACGTTGACGGGCCGCCGCAGCTTGCCGCCCGACTGGTAGAAGTAGAGGATGCCGTCGAAGCTGGGCCGGTTGCGGTCGAAGAAGTACTCGTTGCGCAGCGGATCGAAGTACCGCATGCGCTTCTCGGGGTCCCCAAGCAGCGTGTCCGGGAACTGGCTGAGGGTCCCCAGCTGCGTCTCGAAGCGCAGCCCGGAGATGTTGAGCAGGACGCGCTGCTGGCCGCCCAGGGCGCGCTCGCTCTCCGCCTCCGCCTCCGGCCCCTCGTCGCCCTCGTCGCCCCCAGCAGCAGCCGCCGACGAAGACGGCGGCGGCTCAGTGGCCGAGGGGGCCCCCGCCGCGGCCCTGGCCCTGCCCGGGCGGGGGGGCCCTTCCTCGTCGGCCGCCAGCATGGCCACGTCGGGTGGGCGCAGGAGGCCTCTTGGCGAGCCGCGCGCTGCGCCCGGCTCCGGGCAGCCCTCCTTGGCGCCGCACTCGGGCAGCCAAGGGAGCCGCTCAGCCCGGCTCAGGCCGCCGCCGGGGCCATCTTCGCCGATGGCCGTGGCGCCGCCGTTCTCCAGCGTTACCAGCGCGATCTCCATGGGGAGCAGCCGGGGCGGCGTCGGGGGCACCAAGAGGCATCGGAGGCGCCCCGCATGCTGCGCCCCGTCCGAGGCAGCCACCTCCCGGTGGGGCGGCGCGCCTCCTCCTCCTCCGGCTGCTGCTGCTGCTGCTGCTGCTGCTGCTTGGGCGCGCACGAAGCGCGCCAAGCGGCGGCCAAACGCGGAGAGGAGGCGGCAGGCTCTCGCTCGCTGGCTCGCCGGCTCCTCCTGACGTCAAGCGAGGCTCTCGCCTTCTTCCCGGGCGGCCACGAGGAGGCGGGGGTCCCGGCGTAGCTCGGCTCTCCGGCGCAACCGCGGCCTCGGCAAATGCGCGCGCGCGCGCGCCCCCCACGCCGCCACCGCCGCCTGCTAAGCGAAAGCCCGCCCCCCGCGGCGCGCCGGGCCCGACGACCAAGAGCCGCTGCTGCGCGCTCGGGGCGGGACGCGGGAGATGCGCGCGCGCGCGCGCCGCCGCCTGGACCACTGCCTCCGGGTGGAACGAGAGTGCCTCTGGGCGCGCTGCGCACCGATCGAGGTAGAGAGCCCCGGGGCGCCTCTCTCCGGAGGGGTCATCTCCAAAGTTCTCGAGGGAGCGCTCCCGGCGCAACTTTGCGCACCTGTTGGGATGCGCCGGGATGCCACTCCGAGGCAGCGGAGATGCGCGCAGGCGGCGGGGGGTTGTTTTGCTTCGGCAAATACGGCGGCGGGGGAGGGGGGAACGGCGGCGGGGGAACTGCGGCTTCCCAGGGATAATGCAAGAGATTATTACTGTTCCCTTGTGATATTACTTTCATCATCCAGCGCACGAGTGGAGAGCGGGGGGGGGGGGGGAGAGAGAGAGAGGGAGAGGATTATATCTCAGGAAAGCCACACGGATGTTTTGCCAGTACATTTGCAGCAGCAGAGAAATGGAGGCGTGTGGAAAGCCAGACATCTCTGCAAACGCCGCTACCATTTAGGTAGGGCTTCTGTTGCGCATGCAGCAGCATCAGAAATCTTTTCCGGTTAAGGTTGGTCCGTGTTTTATCTCCGAGACGGGGATGGAGAGAAGGTGGCTGGGGAACCTGTGGCTGATAAGCCCACCTGGTGCGTTTACAGCGAAGGTGAAATTTGGACCAGGGACTCGCCTAGTCACACACAGGATCATCAGGAGCCAAAAGATCTGAGTCTCAGATCTGAGACTCAGAGGCATAGATAGCCCCTTTCATGAACTGGATTTTTTGGGGTTTGGGTTTGGCTAAAGGGATTTTACATCAACAGGGTTATATGCCAGTACCTCAATATATACACCCGAATGAAAAAGTTCTCAACAGCCTCAAGAAACTGCTCTTCTTCCTTCTTCTCCTACATTGGAGGTGCTCCCTTAAACACCCCCACTGGCCCTAAAAGTTTGGTAACCTCTGATGGGCACAGAGACTGGCAGCAGTTCATGGCAAATGCACAGAGAGAATGACCAAAGAAGTATTAGTAAGAATGGCCCTTGTTTCCTCTTCAGAAGAAAGGAGTGAAGGAGCTTTGGTTGGACCTGCCTTAGGTTGTCCTGAATGACCTCAGGTAGTTGTCATTGTCAACTGTTCCTTTCAATGTTTTGGCTTGTTCATGGAGTATGGAATCAGCTGCCTTGTGGACTCAGTAGGCAGCAGCAAGGTTGTGGCAGATAACCCACAGGCATGGTCGTGTGGCAAATCATAGATTTATGGAGTTGGAAGAGACCATGAGAATCATCTAGTCCAACCCCCTGCAGTGCAGGAATTTTTTGCCCCATGTGGGGCTCGAACCCACAATCCTGAGATTAAGAGTCTCATGCTTCTTTCTATGACTGTCCTGAGATCCTGGTGCAATGTTGCCACAGATGGGCACTGCTGCTCCTCGTCTTTCCTTTCTTCTGTGCTTCTGATTTCTAGGCATATGTTCTTGCCAGCTTCAAGGTCACTGGCATTTCAAATCCCCCTTTGCAATGGCGTAGCGTGGGTTATCAGCACCCGGGGCAAGGCAAGTAATTTGCGCCCCCTAACCCATGGATTTGCGCCCCCTAACCCGTGGATTTGCGCCCCCTAACCCGTGGATTTCCCTAACCCCCAGATGTTGCGCCCGGTGCGGCCGGGGCCCCCCCCCCTGCACCCCCCACGCTACGCCACTGCCCCTTTGTACTTGTTTTTATAATCTTAAGGACTAGAAACTTAATTAAAAGAAGAATCTGCACCAGCTAAAACTTGGGGCACTGAATGCAGGTGTTTTTTGTTTGCTTGCTTGCAACCACCTGCTGACAACACACATTCCCAGCTTCTTCTTTTGCATTGTTAGTCTAGATCAGGGGTCAGCAACCTTTTTCAGCTGTGGGGCGGTCCACTGTCCCTCAGACCATGTGCTGGGCCGGACTATATTTTGAAGAAAAAATCAATGAATTCCTATGCCCCACAAATAACCCGGAGATGCATTTTAAATAAAAGCACACATTCTGCTCATGTAAAAACACCAGGCAGGCCCCACAAATAACCCAGAGATGCATTTTAAATAAAAGCACACATTCTACTCAAGTAAAAACATGCTGATTCCTGGACTGTCCGCGGGCCGGATTGAGAAGGCAATTGAGCCGCATCCGGCCCACGGGGCTTAGGTTACCTACCCCTGATCTAGATGACCCTTTGGGACTGTTCTAATGCTACAGTTTTACAATTCTGTGGAATCAAAAACTTCCTCTTTCCAGTTCAGCCTCTCCCATCGCTATTTCCCTATACAGTATTGCAATTTTAAAACCCAGGAATCTAAAACAGAACCTGACTAAACAAAGGGCACTTAATCACCTACCCATCACACTGAGCAGTAAAGCAATAAAATGGGCTCAACCTGTAATCTCTCAGTTAATGTTAGAAATTATATTTGCTGAATGGAACTTACTTGCAAGTAGGCAATATGGAAGGATGCTATAATATAATGCCTTGCTGGATGATATTCTGTAGAATTAAGTGCTTTAATTTTGCTTCCTGCCAAATGAAGAAAAACTGCCTCTGTGATGCTGTAGGGTAGGTCTTTAGTGTGGAAACAACCTGTGCAGTTTTTCCTGCAAAGATTTTGTTGTGGAGATTGCTGTGGTCAGGTGTCATTTTGTTGCTGCAATTACTATTTTTCCTGTTATTTTCCCTATTGGCTTTGCTGTTTTGTTTTGTTTTTTTTTTTGAAGTTGTTTTTGTATGTTTTGTTGTCATAATTTTGAAGGCCTCCTCCAAACGGGGAGGGGGGAATAAAATGTTCCAAATAAAGAAAATGAAATAATAAAACCTGCTGAGCCAGGCTCTTCTGGGGTAGGAAGAGCCCCCGCCCCATAGCCCATTGCAGAAAACTCTTGGGTAACTCTGCAGTGGTATTTTCATACTCAATCTGTCTGGAATCTTCATCAAGCCATATCATTCCCCATTTCCTAAGGATTAACTCATTTCCCTTTAATGCAAAACATTGCCCTCATATTTCAAATCTGCCCCAAAGATACAAAATATCCCTGCGACAGAAAAAAAAATTAATTATGTTAAATGGTTGACATTAGTGATTATTTCCTGCCAACGTGGTCCTTTTGATATAATTTTCTTCCAACAATTTAATACGGCGTTAGTGGCATCTAAGGTTACAAGCTTGCAAAAATAATCGGTGTAGATTATTTATTGCTGAGAACTGGAGGTTACCTTATGAGGGGAGGGGGGGGTCAAGAGTCACCCGTGGGGCGTGAGAAACTTGCAGGTACATCAACTGGCCACAGAGACAGGAGCTATGAAACTGGAGACGTAGCTTTATCTCTGCCATTCTATGCAACCGTATTTTTAAACCAGAACTGCTGAGGATATTTCTTCATGTTTCTTTAATTTTTTTGAATGAGAACGAGGAGCTGCACTCCTGCTCATGTTGCTCACCAGCCCAGCCAACCCCCTCTCCCACCCTATGCCAAACAACCCCAACCCCTTAGACCTGTCAGTTTGCATTTCTTAGTACAGAAAGTATTGGTCTGATGTGTAGAGATCTTTCCTATTCTACTTAATTCAAGATGGTTCTGGCAGCATCTCTATGTGAAAGAAACAAGCAGAAGGTTCATAATATTTGGGTGATTCCTTCAGAGAAGCCGAGTACAGCTGGCTTAAACTGGTTCTCTTTCTGTCAAGGGCATACTGACTATAAGAAGCCAGAAGGAGCCTGGGTTTCACTTGCTTTCTCTATCTCTATCTCTTTTCCTATCTTTCCTACCTTTTCCTATCGGTGTAGTGTTCTGTATATAGTGTTAAGGTTTAAAAGGTAAAGGTAAAGGTACCCCTGCCCGTACGGGCCAGTCTTGCCAGACTCTGGGGTTGTGCGCCCATCTCACTCAAGAGGCCGGGGGCCAGCGCTGTCCGGAGACACTTCCGGGTCACGTGGCCAGCATGACAAAGCTGCATCTGGCGAGCCAGCGCAGCACACAGAAACGCCGTTTACCTTCCCGCTGGTAAGCGGTCCCTATTTATATACTTGCACCTGGAGGTGCTTTCGAACTGCTAGGTTGGCAGGCGCTGGGACCGAGCAGCGGGAGCGCACCCCGCCGCGGGGATTCGAACCGCCGACCTTTCGATCGGCAAGCCCTAGGCGCTGAGGCTTTTACCCACAGCGCCACCTTATTATAAATTATTGTAAGTTTAAGTGAAGTCTCCTGCAACTGGATTTCTTATGGACAGCACCATTCCTGAATGTATTGGATTTGTGACCATTATGCTCATTTGCCTTCAGTTGGTACAAAAATGGTATTATACACCTGTAAGGTTATATCATATTACAAAATCTGGAAGTAAGAATTGTTGGAAGAAATGTGGAGTGATGGGAACATACAGTCATATGTGGTGGGATTGTCCATTAGTTAATGAATTTTGGAAACAGAGTGATACAGAAATATCAGGAATTGTGGGTAGGAAGGTGGGAATATATATAAATTAATGGTTCTTATTAGTCTGAGTAGCACCGAGTTAAAAACAAAAGAGGAATGTAAATCGGTAAAATAGATGGTAACTGCAGCCAGACAGGTTATAGCGAGTAATTGGAAAAATGCAGAAGAGCTAGGGGTGAACCAATGGAGGAAAAAACTGAATAATATTATAATTTTAGAATATCTAACTGTGAAGATACACAGAATGAAAGGGTTTAAGGTCAGTGAGAAAGAGGAGGATTGGTTTGAGAAGATACTGAATTATTTGGGTAGGTTTGAACAATTTGGGGCAATTAAAATGTTGAAAGTTAAATAAACCTTGCGGATGGAGGAGTGTTAACGTATATAAAATTGTACATATGGTTGATTTGAAGATGTTATTATTGATTATGTATACCCAATGTATCAGTCGCCTGGGGGGGTTTCACTGTTTGTGTTTTGGTTGTTGGTAAAAAAAAAATTCTTTTTAAAAAATTGCCTTCAGTAGCAGTAAAGCTCTGCTGGATGAAATATTAATTGCCTCTTGTCTATCTTTTGGGAATCCTGCAACATGTTTAAGTTTTTACTCTGCTAACTATACTCTGGAGTTCTGCTCTGGATCAATATTGAATAGAATTCCACGACAAGACCAGCAACGAGAAACCTTTCTGGCTCCCACTCTGAGGACTAACATTTGACAGGTGGGTGGGGCAACCCACCTATCAATCACATGGCATTCTGATGTCACATGGTGGACAGGTGATGCTCCTGCCCGCTGTCCAAATCAGCAGTTGAAATGGGGAGTGTGGGAAGGTATAGTGGGAAGGTGGGAGTGTGGTGGAGTGGTTAAGAGTGGTAGTCTCGTAATCTGGTGAACTGGGTTCGCTTCCCTGCTCCTCCACATACAGCTGCTGGGTGACCTTGGGCCAGTCACACTTCTCTGAAGACTCTCAGCCTCACTCACCTCACAGAGTATTTGTTGTGGGGGAGGAAGAGAAAGGAGATTGTGAGTCGCTTTGAGACTCCTTAGGGTAGTGATAAAGCGGGATATCAAATCCAAACTCTTCTTCTTGCAAATTCTTCCCTACACTAATTTCAACTACTTCATCTTCTCCCCCTTGCATGTCAGAGGTGCAAAGGAGAAGGGGAGGGTGTCACAAAAGGCTCAGGCCCCCTTTCCACCTCATGCTGCTGCCCCAGCCAATGTCATAGAAAGTGGTCTCAGCCAGAGGGAACAGCACAGGAAGGAGCCACCGGATGGGGGATCGGTGGCAGCTGCAGGACTGGCTTGGCCACGCCAGTTGGCTGACACTTCTGGCCACCTTCCCCTGTCCTGCTCTGCTATTCCTCCCAGGCTGACTCTTCATTCTGGGCAGAGGCTGAGGTAGCACAGTAGATGACCAAGCTAGCTGGCAAGGAAGAAGGTGCCCAGCAGGAGCACCAGCCAGCCCGCAAATCTGGCTGGCAAGTGGAGGAAACAAAAGAGCTTGAGGGAGCTGCTGCAGCCTCTTCTATGTGGGATGTGAAACACAAGAGCAGCCAAGTACAACATTCCTAAAGTGAACATGTTTACACATGGGGAGGAATGTTTGTCCACCCAGCAGGTAAACTTCCTGTTTCCTTCTGGGCTGGGACAGACTTTCTCTGCATGTGACTAGAGGTGGGTGTGGCCTCACCTGTGCAGGTAATGACAAAAGCACAGGGCAGGGCAGCCATCTCTCTCTCTTTCACCACATGCATTGAAGAAACAACACCTACTGAGCCAAAGATGCCCTCTTGGCTTCCAGCCAAGAGAGGACAAAGGGACTGTCTTCTTTTGAGATAGATTCCAAGTGTATGTTACTTCATTAAGCTAAGTCTGCCTTCTGGGATCTGATTGTGAACAGAATGTGAGTAAACTCTTTTTATACTTTTGTAAAAGACTGTGTCGTCTCTTATATTTTATGAGGGGGAAAAGGGGGAAATACCAGAGCAGTTATTATGGAGGCTTAGCGAGCCTGCGCAAACGCATCCGTTGCAAAGTTTAAAATAAGGGGAATGTTACTCTGCTGAAATTGTGGAACTTGTTAACACAAGTTGGATAAGGATATAATCAGACAATATATCCTCTCCTGCATCCCTGAACATTCCCACATTCTAGCTGTCCTGCTGTGGATCACCAGGGCTTCCCTGCCAGCATCTCCTTCTGTGGCCAAGCAAACTGCAGCGTGACTACAGTCTTACATTTTTATTACATGTAAAGATAGATTGAGGGGGTTTCTTCGCAAAGGGCTTAGTCTGAAAGCAGAACTACAGGTTTAAAAGATATCTCATGTCATCATTTTGGGAGGTCTAAGGGGAAATCAAAAATCAACAGTGGTACTGCTTCAATGTAAACATGCTGTTTAGTGGGACTTACTCCCAAGTAAACACACTGAGAAATCAACAAAATGATTCAGCGAAACGAAGTTGGGAATCCTTATTTTTGATGTAATCCTTGTTTCTCTTCAGCCCCAGTCTAATGATAGACCCTCTGAGTGTCGCTATTTTCCAGGGACGTCCCTGATTTAGAGAAGCCATCCTGGTTTCTGATTTGATCCCAGAATGTCCCACTTTTCCTTAGCATGTCCCAATTTTCACTGGAGAAATGTTGGAGGGTATGGTGTTATCCAACCCCCAAGCCGTCTGAAGGCAATCTTCTATGAGGACTTTTTAAAATATTTCATTATGTTTTTATATACTGTATGTTGGAAGATGGGACGCAGGTGGCGCTGTGGGTTAAAGCCTCAGCGCCTAGGACTTGCCGATCGAAAGGTCGGCGGTTCGAATCCCTGCGGCGGGGTGCGCTCCCGCTGCTCGGTCCCAGCGCCTGCCAACCTAGCAGTTCGAAAGCACCTCCGGGTGCAAGTAGATAAATAGGGACCGCTTACCAGCGGGAAGGTAAACGGCGTTTCCGTGTGCGGCTCTGGCTCGCCAGAGCAGCGATGTCACGCTGGCCACGTGACCCGGAAGTGTCTCCGGACAGCGCTGGCCCCTGGCCTCTTAAGTGAGATGGGCGCACAACCCCAGAGTCTGTCAAGACTGGCCCGTACGGGCAGGGGTACCTTTACCTTTACCTTTATGTTGGAAGATGTGCAGCATGCTGGGGTGACCCAATAAGATGTGTGGGGTATAAATACAGTGGCACCTCAGGTTAAGAACTTATTTCGTTCCGGAGGTCCATTCTTAACCTGAAACTGTTCTTAACCTGAAGCACCACTTTAGCTAATGGAGCCTCCTGCTGCCATCACGCCGCTGGAGCACGATTTCTGTTCTCATCCTGAAGCAAAGTTCTAAACCCGAGGTACTATTTCTGGGTTAGCGGAGTCTCTAACCTGAAGCGTCTGTAACCTGAAGCATCTGTAACCCAAGGTACCACTGTAGTAAAATTATCTTTATGGAATGGGATGTCCATATTTTCATTGGAGAAATGTTGGAGGGTATGTAATGAGGAATACCTGTTCATCTGCTGTAGTGCCTCTGCATGTTGAATAAGTTTCTGGGGTATCTTTGCAAATAAAAAAAATTCTGCTATTGTACAGCTGAACTCCTGCTGAACACAAAAATATGAGGTTGGTTTTTTTAATGACACAAGTTTATTTCATAACATGATAGTGTTTAGATTCATTTTAATTTCTTTTCTTCCAATTATGCTTCCATAATAAAATATAATTTAAAAGAAGATTTGGAAAGTAAACAGCAGCTTCGGGGGGGGGGGGCTTTTACATCGGCTGAATCACCTGTCCCACTGTACTGCTTTCAATTTTAAAATATAAATACCTGAGCTTTTAATTTCTGCTTTTTTCTTCCTGCAGGATCATTATGGTGCTCCTGCAGGAAGGTTTCAAAATATCAACAACAGCAGCTTTAGAGGAACATTTAAAAAAGAAAACAGTGTGTGAGGAGATTTGCCAATAGTCCATAATCTAAAATCTGTGGTGCAGAACCCCCATGTACTGGATTGCCAGGAAAATATGGAGTACAACTAGGGGAATTGGCTCAATCCCCCCCCCACAGTATGTTTTAGGGCATCCTGTTGATTCACACAGGACAGCCATGAGGCCTTGAGTATGCCCTAGTCCCGTATGCGGGAATGTTGAGGGTGGCAGGAGAGGATATAATGTTTATTAATATCCACCCTAACTTGCGCTAGCACGTTCCTTCACTTAGCAGGGTGTGTTCCCCTTCTTAAAAGGTAAAGGGACCCCTGACCATTAGATCCAGTCGTCACCGACTCTGGGGTTGTGGCGCTCATCTCGCTTTATTGGCCGAGGGAGCCGGCGTACAGCTTCCGGGTCATGTAGCCAGCATGACTAAGCCGCTTCTGGCGAACGAGAGCAGCGTACGGAAACGCCGTTTACCTTCCCGCCGGAGTGGTACCTATTTATCTACTTCCACTTTGATGTGCTTTCGAACTGCTAGATTGGCAGGAGCAGGGACTGAGCAACGGGAGCTCACCCCGTCATGAGGATTCGAACTGCCAACCTTCTGATTACCAAGTCCTAGGCTCTGTGGTTTAACCCACAGCGCCACCCATGTCCATGCCCCTTCTTACACAGAAGAAAGCTGGTTGCAAGCTCAGTATCAGCAGTACAGGAAGTTTGCAGGACAGAAAGGAAGAGAGAAGAGAGAAAAGTGGTGGCATTCCTTGGCCTTTTACCAGGTCTGGAAAGGTCACGCCCACCCACTAGTCACATGCAAGGAAGGATGTTCCAGGCCAGGAGGAACAGGAAGTTTTGACTGGCTGGACCAAACATTCCCTTGCATGTAGAACTTTCTTTATGTATGCTACAGCAGCAGCAAGAATACTCAACGCAAAGTACTGGAAGACACAAGATCTACCCACCCTGGAAGAATGGCAGATGAAAGTAATAGACTACATGGAATTGGCGGAAATGACTGGCGGAATCCGAGACCAGGGAGAAGAGTCGGTGGAAGAAGACTGGAAGAAATTTAAAGACTATTTGCAGAAATATTGTAAAATTAATGAAAGTTAAAATGATGTTGGATTGAAATGAAGTGGTTTTAGCAATAAGGTTAGAATGAATTTGCAAAAATAGATTGATAACAGATGAAAATATAAAGTTACAATGTGTTAAGACATTGGATTAAGATTAAAGCAAAGAGGGAAAGGATTTGCTGAACTAAATATGTGAACTGGAATACAGAAAAGGGAGGTGTGAGGGGGTCAGGGAAATAAGTAAATGAAGTATAAGCTATGAAAAGATGGATTTGTTTTTAATTGTTGTTTTTTTCCTATTTTGTATTTCGTAACTTTTTTCTTGTATCTCTGTACTTTTGTATCTTTTCTTGTTTTTTTTCCTTTTGACATCTATTTTGTAATCCATTTCTTCTAAAACCTTAATAAAGATATTTTTTAAAAAAAACAAAAACAAACATTCCCTTGCATGTCCACTCTAGCAAAACAAGGAATGTTGTACTTGACTGCTCCCAGTGGATTACATCTCACACCGTAACTTCTCTGTCCTTCACACTCTTGAGGAAACAGTGGTCACAGTCGACAATGGAAGCTTGTCTGTCATTATGGATCCTCACATGGAGGAAAGCTTGATACGCTTCCTAGGAATTGCAAATGATCTCTGGAACATTGATTAAAAACCGGTGGATTGCAGGAGAATAGCTGAAGGAAATATGGGCACAGCAAAGACAGGGAAGGTCTGTTCTTACAACCTGCTCAGTCAGTCCGTATTTTCATGAATCCAAATTACTGGGAATGGGGAAAGGAGATAATGTTTCTGTGTAAGCTCCCAGAGGGAGACCCCATCTGAAAGGCTCTTCTGTTTCCTGTGCAGTGGATTAAATTGCAACGCCATTGACAAATCACAGCAAAACATCTGCATGGGGTGTATTCTCTGTACTGAAGTCTAATCCCCCCTGAAAAAATTCATTAATGTATTCAGGGCATTCACATGCTTCTATCTATAGCATCTGGCTGGTCTATTTCAGCCTCATCCTTGCAGGTGATGATGCTTCTGGGGGCGTTTCCCAGTGCAAGTTAGGTTTTATTTTGATTTAGAAAGAAACTGGTTTTCACCCAAGCCTTGTGGCAGGAATTGGGAACTAGGGAGAGGACCTGTTTTCTGGTATGTATGAGCAGTGCTTTTGTTCCATTAAAAAATGTTTAGGGGTACTCTCATTTTCCTATTCATATTGAAATACTGTCCCTCAATGAGGCCAATCTTAGATTCACAAAATGTTTAGCGGTATGCGTACCCCTGCATCCGCCCAGAAAAAAAAGCACTGTGCATTAGAAATGGATAGGTTGGAGGCCCAAAAGGAATTGCTGGGGGGGGGGCAGAGAAACAAGACGAAAAATCCCACCCCTCTATAATATCCTGCTGTGAGATTTCTGAACATTAACTGCCCAGTTATAGGACTGCTCATCTAGCTCCAAACTTGAGTGGAGGAGAGGGTGGAGAAGGGGGTCTACTGCTCTGGGATAGTTTGGTTGGGGTGGAAGAGGGGCTCATATCACACACATCCTCAGCCCTAATTTCATCTTTCATTCCAGGATATTTTAAGCTGTTATAATAATAATAATAATTTTAATTTATTATTTATACTCCGCCAATCTGGCTGGGCCTCCCCAGCCACTCTGGGCGGCTTCCATAGAAACCAAAAATACAGTAAAATATCACACGTAAAAAACTTCCCTGAACAGGGCTGCCTTAAGATGTCTTCTGAATGTCAGGTAGTTGTTTATCGATTTGACATCTGCTGGAAGGGCGTTCCACAGGGCGGGTGCCACTACCGAGAAGGCCCTCTGCCTGGTTCCCTGTAGCTTTGCTTCTCGCAATGAGGGAACCGCCAGAAGGCCCTGCTGGGGCATTTGGGGGAAAACTGTGTACAGTTCTGGTCACCTCGCCTCAAAGAGGGTATTGTGGAGTTGGGAACGGTTCAGAAAGGGGCGACTAAAATGATCAAGCAGATGGAAACAGAAGCAGTTGGAAACAGATGGAATGATCAAGCAGTTGGAAACAGAATTGTTAGAACCAAAGACTAAGGTATTGTCAAGAATGTATAACTTGCTGTTAAAATGGAATACACAAGACGAAATGGTTAAATCGGTTATGATAAAGTGGGCTCAGGACATTGGGTATAATATTATGTTTGAGGACTGGGAAAGGTTGTGGACCACTGGGCTGAACTTCACTGCATGTAATGCTCTGAAGGAAAATGTAATGAAAATGATATATAGATGGTACATGACCCCAGTTAAACTTGCCAAAATATACCATTTGTCTGATAATAAATGCTGGAAATGCAAAGAACATGAAGGAACATTCTTTCACCTCTGGTGGACCTGCCCTAAAGTGAAGGCCTTCTGGGAAATGATATATAATGAGCTGAAGAAGGTATTTAAGTATACCTTTACTAAGAAACCAGAGGCCTTCCTTCTGGGTATTGTCGGCCAGAAGGTGTTAAAGAAGGACCGAACATTTTTTATGTATGCAACAACGGCAGCAAGGATACTCATCGCTAAGAATTGGAAAACTCAAGATCTACCCACACTGGAAGAGTGGCAGATGCAGCTGATGGACTATATGCAACTGGCCGAGATGACTGGCAGAATCCGAGACCTGGGAGAAGAGAGGGTTGAGGAGGACTGGAGGAAATTCAAGAATTATTTACAAAAATATTGTAATTTGGCTGAATGTTAAGAAGGATGCTAGATCATAAATAACTGCCCACCACTGAATTAGATCTGATTTTGACGATAAGCGAGATTAAGAAAAATATAATTTTTTTGGAGAATTGCTAGATTTTATTTAAATGAGTGGAGATAAGATTGTAAACAAGTGGGTAATTTGCTGGGAAAATTTTTTTTTGTAATAATGTAAGTGGGAGCGGGAGATGTGAGGGAGTCCAAAGAAGTGACGAAACTATGTTATAAGTAATGTCGTTTTATTATTTATGCATTTGTATTCAAAAAAACTTTAATAAATATGTATTTAAAAAAAAAAAAATGATCAAGCAGATGGAGCGACTCTCCAAGGAAGAAAGGTTGCAGGCAACACTGGGCGGGCAGGCAGCTTAAAGAAAAGGCAACAAGAGGTGACATGATAGAAGTACATGGCATAGAGAGAAGGAATAGAGAAACGTTTTTCTCTACCATAACACTTGTGGGCTTCCAATGAAGCTGAGCGTTGTTGGATTGAGGACCGATAAGAGAAGGTACATACTTTTAACGCAGGGCCTGGTTAAACTATGGCACTCGCTGCCACAGCAGGCAGTGCTGGCCACTTTAAAAGAGGATTGGACAACTTCCTGGAGGAGAAAGGTACCAATCAGCGGCGTAGCGTGGGTTGTCAGCACCCGGGGCAAGGCAAGAAATTTGCGCCCCCTAACCCGGGGCAAGGCAAGTAATTTGCGCCCCTAACCCCTAACCTGCCGCTGCTGCCAGCTTCTTCTTGCTGCTGCCTGGGCTGGTCGGGTGTGGTTCTCTCCCGCGCTCAGCGCTGCGCTGAGCTGCCCCTCCACCAGATAGTCCCTCCCTCGCTCTCTCTCCGCTCCACACCACAACGCACGCCTGGCACCCTCCCCCTCCACAGTGGGCGGCGACCCGGCAGCTCGGATCGGATTCGCACAGCCAGCACTGCAGTGAGAGAGAGTGAGTGAGCCAGGTAGGGGCAGAGAGCTGCGAGTGCGAGCGCGCGCCCCCCCCAAATGTTGCACCTAGTGCGGCTGGCCCCCCCTGCACCCCCCACGCTACGCCACTGGTACCAATGGCTGCTAGCCATGTTGCCTGTGCTCTGCCTCTGCAGCCAAAGACAGTAATGCTTCAGAATATCAGCTGCTGAAAACCACAGAAGAAGGGAGTGGTCTGATCCTACTCTTCTTATTTCCTTGCATTATCTCCTTGTGGTATGCAATGAGATGGTTTTGTGTAGCGGCAAGGAGAATGAGCTGTTAATCCAGGCATCTTTGCTTCAAACCTCTGTCTGTCTGTCTGTCTGTCTGTCTCTCTCTCTCTCTCTCTTCAGCCTCTTTCTGCAATATGGGGCTATAATAATGACCTTACAGAGCTGCTGTAAGGATTTCAACAAAATATTATTTTTGAGTGCCTCCCGCAGGTTGGTCAAACTCATGCTGGTAGCTTCGAGAACAATGTCCAACTATCTCGTCCTCTGTCATCCCCTTCTCCTTGTGCCCTCAATCTTTCCCAACATCAGGGTCCATAAAGAAGGCTGATCGCCAAAGAACTGATGCTTTTGAATTCTGGTGCAGTCCCATGGACTGCAAGAAGATCAAACCTATCCATTCTGAAGGAAATCAGCCCTGAGTGTTAACTGGAAGGACAGATCCTGAAGCTGAGGCTTTTGAATTATGGTGCTGGAGGAGACTCTTGAGAGTCCCATGGACTGCAAGAAGATCAAACCTATCCATTCTGAAGGAAATCAGCCCTGAGTGCTCACTGGAAGGACAGATCCTGAAGCTGAGGCTCCAATACTTTGGCCACCTCATGAGAAGAGAAGACTCCCTGGAAAAGACCCTGATGTTGGGAAAGATGGAGGGCACAAGGAGAAGGGGACGACAGATGGCTGGACAGTGTTCTTGAAGCTACCAGCATGAGTTTGACCAAACTGTGGGAGGCAGTGGAAGACAGGAGTGCCTGGCGTGCTCTGGTCCATGGGGTCACGAAGAGTCGGACACGACTAAATGACTAAACATAGCTTGTTCAGCGCAGGGCAAAGAATGAAGGGAGAAGCCCAAGCACAAAGGACCTTTTTGCTCTAAGTTTCCCTGTCTAATCCTCAATTCATTCCCTCTGAAATCTCTTCCTCTGAATCATCATCATCATCACTTGTTACATAGGAAACATCTCCAAGTGACTTAGGACATTTTAAAGAGCATAAGCGCAAGTAAAACAAAACAAAACACAATAAAAAACAAGCAGTTCATAAAAATCCTCAATGACAGCAGCAAAAAGCTTCAGCAGCACAACTAACAGGAAATAGTAATAGAGCACAGGACTCTTAATCTCGGGGGTTGAAGCCCCATGTTGGGGAAAAGATTCCTGCATGAAAAGTTTAAATCGAGACCAAAAAAATAGTTTAAAATTAATATTAAATAATTTTGGGGCAAGCAGATAAATTACAGATGGTTTTAATCATCTGATCCATGGAAGGTTTTCCATGCACGAACAGAGTCTCATTTTATATTCCAAGCAGAGAATAACTTCTTGGGCCAAGATGCTCTATTCACAATAGTTCCAATATGAGCTGTGCAAATTGGTATTCAGAACCAAGGAATCCAGAGGAGGAGAATGAAATCTTTCCATTCCATTCCAAAACTGGGGGTCCAGCATTGGTTTGGCCTGGTCCAGTTAAATTCCAGGTGGAAACCCTGATTTTTGAATGCTGGGATGAAACTGATTCTGTGCATGAGCTATTCATGTTTATCTGGCTTTTAAGTGTTTTGTTGTTGTTTTTTCATTTGAAAAGAACATCAGTTCCCTTGTATCATTTTTATCTACTTCCATTTAAGTCAACGGTGACATATTGACTTGTGAACACAGACAAAAAAGCAGCAGACATCACCGCTGAAATCAGTAGGAAGGTTTAAAGAGGTTGCAGCTCAGTGGCATGTCAGTGGCGTAGCGTGGGGGGTGCAGGGGGGCCGGCCGCACCAGGCGCAACATCTGGGGGTTAGGGTTCGGGGGCGCAAATCCACGGGTTAGGGGGCGCAAATCCATGGGTTAGGGGGCGCAAATTACTTGCCTTGCCCCGGGTGCTGACAACCCACGCTACGCCACTGGGAAATGTGTCATGGGGGACAAACAGCACTTTCGACAAAGCATTCCCAAGGCTGCAGCCTCTTTCTGTCCCCCACTGCTCAGCCAACAGTGTATAAAAACAATAACTTTGACTTTAATGGGTTTGAATATGCATTTTGTGCTGTCATCCCCTGCCCCTCTGCTCTTCACCCCATTTTTTGTTCTGCTATAAAAGCACAAGTGAAATATACTCAGAGTCGCAAAGTGATTTCATGCTCTTTATTCAGCTCATAGTGATGAGGAGGAATGAAAGTCCCCTCAAGGTATCTGCTTTATATACATTATTTACACAATGGGCTGCACATGATTGGCTAATTCCGGAATTCTACTGTAAGCCAATCAGGTTGTGGATTCACTTCTATCTGGAGCATGATTGGGTAGTTCCTGCCAACCAATCATACTGCTGCATTGTTCTAGGACCAATCAGACTGCTGCATTCTGAATCCTATTGTTCTAGGACCAATCAGGCTGCTGCCTTTTGGATCCTATTGTTCTAGGGCCAATCAGACTGCTGCAGTTTGGATCCTATTCAACCCAGTACATAACACCCCTCCCCTCTAAGTTCCAGTCCTGCCCGGGAGGTCGCATTCATAGTCCTCGAGGTACGCCGGTGGCCTACGTGTGCGTTGCGGCCTGGGGTGTTCCCTGGTCCGGGGTTCAGGTTCTGGCTCGTGTTCCAAGGATGCTGGTTGTGATGGGGCTGTTTGGTCTGGCGCAACCGGCTCGCTCAGTCGTGGTTCTGGTTCCGGTGTCCTTTCGGCCTCACGGGTCCTCTCTGTATTTACTGATTCTGCCTCTCCTGCTGGCCCCTGCTGCTCTATGGGCCTCACTGCCCCTCTGTTCCCTTGGGACTCCTCTGCCCTTTCCTCCTCCTGGTTTTCTCCTGGGAATCGTCGCCGTATCTGGTCGCAGTGGCGGCGCCAGCATTGCCCCCCATCCGTTAGCACCTCATACGACACGGGGCCAGTGACCCTGGTGACTGTGGCGGGTACCCATGCTGGGCCTGCCCCAAAATTCTTTGCGTACACTGGGTCCTGAGCCTCGAAGGTCCGGGGGTTCTTGCCTTCCCCCACCACTGCCTCATCCTGAGCTCTATCGGGGTGAAGGCGGTCCAATCTGATTGCAAGGCGCCGACCCATTAGTAGTTCAGCGGGGCTCCGGCCAGTCGTTGAGCTGGGGGTGCTGTGCTGTGCTAGAAGGAATGTGGCAAGGCGGTACTCCCAATCCCCTTGTGTCATGCGGCGAAGGGTGTCCTTGGTGGTCCGCACCATGCGTTCTGCTTGGCCATTG
Organism: Podarcis cretensis; assembly: GCF_951804945.1. Classification (NCBI taxonomy): domain Eukaryota; kingdom Metazoa; phylum Chordata; class Lepidosauria; order Squamata; family Lacertidae; genus Podarcis; species Podarcis cretensis. The sequence goes on from NC_137174.1 coordinate 7,706,291, forward strand.
GTGGCAGGGTGGAATGGCGCCGAACGGATGTGGCGGATGGCGTTCTGCGTTGTGAAGGTTTGGAATTCTCCTGACGTAAATGCAGTCCCGTTGTCTGAGACGAGAGTGTCAGGGAGCCCGTGGGTTGCAAACAGCCTGCGTAGTACCCGGATGGCTGCGGACGTAGAAGTGGACGGTACCAGTGCGACTTCCAGCCATTTGGTGTAGGAGTCCACCACTATGAAGAATGTTTTCCCCTGAAAGGGGCCAGCGAAGTCCACATGCAGGCGTGACCATGGTGCTCGGGCGGACTCCCAGGACTGGACTGGGGCCCTTGGGGGATCTGGGCGGGATTCTTGGCAGGCCTGGCAGTGTTTGACCCAGGCCTCTATCTCTCCGTCGATCCCTGGCCACCACACATAACTCCTGGCAAGGGCCTTCATTCTTACTACCCCTGGGTGTGTCTCGTGTAGGGCTGTGAGGACCCTTTTGCGGAGGGGCTGGGGAACAACGACCCTGCTTCCCCATAACAGGCACCCCTTGTGGGCCGACAGTTCATGTTTGCGGGTTGTGTAGCCGGCGAATTCTGGCCCGGGGCTGCTGCTGGGCCATCCCCTCCACACCCAGTCCAGGACCCGGGAGATGACCCTATCTTTCTTGGAATGGTGTGCAACTTCTTGTGCCTGAATGGGGCGGTCAGGAAGCAGCTCCAGGCTCATAACCTCTTGTGCAGGTGCTGGGTCGGGGCCTGTTTCCGGTAGTGGTAGCCTGCTGAGGGCGTCCGCATGGCCCATCGCCTTCCCCGGACGGTGAATCAGTGCATACTGGTAGCTGGCAAGGAAAATTGACCACCTGAGGACGCGAGGAGACAGCACTTGGGGGGTCTGCTTTTCAGGGGCAAACAAGCCAAGCAACGGCTTGTGGTCAGTCACCACGGTGAAGGGCCGCCCGTACAAGAAATCATGGAATTTTTTTACTCCCTTCACGATTGCCAGACCCTCCTTGTCGATTTGCGAGTAGTTCCGCTCGGTTGCGTTGAGTGTCTGGGAAAAGTATGCCACTGGTACCTCTCTTCCATCCGGGAGTTGGTGTCCCAGGACAGCGCCAATTCCATAGGGCGAGGCGTCGCATGCTAGCACCACCGGCAGCCTCTCGTCGAAGTGTGCCAAGACCGAGTTTGAGACAAGCAAGTCCTTGACTGCCTGGAATGCGGCCTCCTGGCGCTGGCCCCACACCCAAGGGGCCCGCTTGTCCAGGAGTCTGTGTAGGGGCTCCGCTACCGCCGCCTTGTGGGGAAGGAAGGAATGGTAAAAGTTCAATAGTCCCAAGAAGGCCTGAAGTTCAGTCTTGTTCTTGGGCGCTGGGGCATCACAAATGGCCCGTACCTTGTCCCCAGTCGGGTGGACCCCTTCTGCGTCCACCATAAATCCCAGAAAGTCCACCTGAGGCACTCCTAGTAGACATTTTTCCCGCTTCACCTTGAGACCCGCCGTCTGGAAACGGTGCAGAACGGTGCGGAGGCGGTCCTCAAACTCCTCTGGTGTGGGCCCGGCAATCAACACATCATCGAAGAAGGGGGTGACGCCAGGAATCCCTTTAAGGAGAGAGTCCATTAGATTCTGGAATATGCCTGGTGCCACGCTGATACCGAATTGCAGCCGCTTTACCCTGAATGCTCCTCTGTGTGTCACAATCGTCTGTGCCTCTGCTGTGGCCTCATCTACTGGCAGCTGTTGATATGCTTGGGCCAAGTCCAGCTTGCCAAAAATTTTCGACCCAGCCAGGGTGGCAAGAACATGGCTGACCACTGGCACTGGGTATGCATGGGCCGTAAGGGCCTTGTTTATGGTACATTTGTAGTCTGCGCAGATGCGGACCGAACCATTAGGCTTGACGGGTGTGACAATTGGGGTTTCCCAGGGGGCATTAGGCACCGGCTCCAGCACTCCTTGCTCCACAAGCCGGTCCAATTCCTCGTCTATACGGGGTTTCAGGGCGAACGGGACCCGGCGGGCCTTGAGCCTGACCGGTCGTACTGCGGGGTCAAGCTGTAGAGCAATTGGGGGGCCCGTATACTGTCCCAATTTCCCATCAAAAACCCCCGGAAATTCCTTGCATATGGCGTCCACGTCCACTTGTAAGCTAGTGTGGTTCACCCCGGTGACGGCTAGCCCCAGTGGTCCAAACCATGCCAATCCCAGTAAGCTAATGTAGGGGTCCTTGACCACCAGCAATTCCAGTTGCCGCGTCCGCCCTCGGTATTGCACCCTGAAGGTCCCCACCCCCATTGTGGGGACCTTACGTTTCTGGAAGTCCCGGAGGGTGAATGGGGCCGGCCTGAGTTTGGGACCCCCAGTAGGACACAGTTTCCTTAAGGTCCTTGCCGAGATTATGGATAGAGTTGAACCCGTGTCAAGCTCCATGCGGCATGGGGCCCCCTCTATCTGTACGTCAACATAAATTTTCTCTACGTTGGGGTGGGGCAACTGGTATACCTGGAAGTCCGTGAGCTCAGTCGAGTTGCCTTGGTGCGTTGGGCCCCGGGACCTGGGGCTCTTGGATTGGTCATCTGATGCCTGGCGTCGGGTGGGCCGAGCCCGACACACCCGGGCGATGTGTCCCGATTTTCTGCACTGCCTGCACTCTGCGTTGCGGAAACGGCAGGTCCTCCTCTCGTGACTTTCTCCGCAGCTTGCGCAGTTCCCTCCTTCTCGCCGAGGCAGCTGTGGTATGTGGGCTGCTTGAGTGCGCTGCTGTACTCGGTGCACCTCCTCCCTGTTGGATCCTGAGTCGTCGGTGAGGTCTTCATGGTGGACCCTCGGTTGGGATGGCTGGCTCGGCCGTGCCTCTTGCGTCGACCTCTCGGCAGCTTCCGTTGCCAGGGCCTCCTCCAGAGCGACCTGGAACGTTAGGTCCTTCTTAGCGTAGAGGCGTCGTTGCAGCTTCTCATCCCTCAGGCCACCGACGAGGCGGTCACGAAGCATGTTCTCCAGCTCTGAGAAGTTGCAGAACCGGGCGGCTTGGCGGAGAGAGGTCACAAACCCAGTTATGGTTTCCCCAGAGGCTTGCCGCTTTGCGTAGAAGGCATTTCGACGAGCCACCACTGAGGGCTGTGGCGAAAAGTGCCCCTTCAGCTGTTCCATTATTGTTTTGTATGGAACAGTAGCGACGTCTTCAGGCGCAAGGAGAGCCCGGGCGATTTCAAACGTCTCCTCTCCGCAGACGCTGAAGAATATTGCCCTCTTCTTGGCGTCTTCTTCATCGGTGACCCCTTTGGCTTCTAGGAGGAAGGTGAAACGGGAGGCGTATGCTTCCCAGTCTCCAGATGCTGGGTTGAATGGCGAAAAGCTGCTGTTGGTTGCCATTCTGAGTTCCTTGTGTCCTGGAGCTGAAGCCTGGATACACGGTGCGAGGCAGCGATGCGGCAGGTGGCGGTGCTGCGGTGCTGTGTGTGGCAGTCAGCTCAGCGGGATCCCACCTTCGTCGCCAGTGAAATATACTCAGAGTCGCAAAGTGATTTCATGCTCTTTATTCAGCTCATAGTGATGAGGAGGAATGAAAGTCCCCTCAAGGTATCTGCTTTATATACATTATTTACACAATGGGCTGCACATGATTGGCTAATTCCGGAATTCTACTGTAAGCCAATCAGGTTGTGGATTCACTTCTATCTGGAGCATGATTGGGTAGTTCCTGCCAACCAATCATACTGCTGCATTGTTCTAGGACCAATCAGACTGCTGCATTCTGAATCCTATTGTTCTAGGACCAATCAGGCTGCTGCCTTTTGGATCCTATTGTTCTAGGGCCAATCAGACTGCTGCAGTTTGGATCCTATTCAACCCAGTACATAACAACAAGTCTAGGCAAAGCTAAGCACCTTTAAGCCTCCTTGATTTCAACAGGCTAAACTTCTTCCACCCAAACTAACGAGGCTTGATGATGCCTGATAAACTATTATAGCATGAGTTTTCAGAGGCAACCAACAAATGCCACCAGAATATGTCATTTAGAATAATAAGGATTTATTTGTTTTACTACTCACAGAGATATAATATCTCTTTACATGATAAGCTTAGAGTAACTTACATATGGTCTCCCATCTAGAGTGCTGACCAGGCCCACACCTGCTTAGCTCCGATAGTGTTTCTGAACACAGGTTGCAGGCAAATGATGCTGCGATCCTGACCTTCTTGTGGGCTTCCTATGGGCATCTGGACTAGATGGCTTTTGTTTTGCTCCAGAATAGCGCTTCTTGTGTTCTTAATAATGCTATGGTAGCAAGTCTGAAGCCACAGCATAGGGATGCCATCCTGATTATGGGCTTTTTAGATGTATCCAGCTTGCTTCTATGAGAAACAGAATGCTAAGCCAGGATGGCATCTTGCCAGGATGGCAATTCAGATGTGTCCGAGATGGAATAGTTGGAACATATAAACATGTTCTTCATGACTGCAAGGTCTGCCCATTAAGACTTGCCAAAAGAATCATCAGTTTCAATCCAGACGAGTTCCATTCGACGAGTGTTCAACAATGAAGGGCTCCATTCTTCAGCGCAAATGCTCAGAGTCAACTGCTTTGTTTCTGATGCCATTAAGACACCCAGAAGGGAACAGTGCAGTGTCATAGAATCATAGAATCATAGAGTTGGAAGAGACCACAAGGGCCATTGTGTCCTTTCCCACCACTGGAAGAGCTTCATCTTGGAACAGCTGGTATAAAGGCAGTCAAAATTCCAAGAGCAGTCTCAAAATGTCTTTTTTCTTTTTCACTTGTCCAGCAGTAGAGGTTTCGGATGACAATAATTAAGCGAAGATTTAGATGAAGACCACCAGGTTTGGAATCCAGCTGGGAATAGATGCACCGCAAGCAGATTGCAAAAGGCGTAGACAGCAGTGGCCAGAAACTGGAACTGCAGTGGGTAGGCAAGGAGAAGAATATAGATCAGCTATATAGGTGATCTCCATCAGTCAAACAATATAGATAGATGAATCCTTCTTAATCATAACAAAATAAATAAATAAATAAAAATTCCTTCCAGTGGCACCTTAGAGACCAACTAAAGCACAATAACAAACTTAGTTGGTCTCCCCGCCGCAGGGATTCGAACCGCCGACCTTTCGATCGGCAAGCCCTAGGTGCTGAGGCTTTTACCCACAGCGCCACCTGCGTCCCTCACAAGAAGGTATAGAGAAGGGTTAATAGCTCAGCTACCGAAAATAAGAACTTTGGGATGGAAAAAGCAAAAGACAAAAGATGCGCCTTGAGAAGCTTCTTCAAGTAAAACAGATTAGTAGTTAGACAAGCATTATGTGGGAGAGAATTTGAACCATATGCAGCAGGAAGTGGAGAGAGAGAGAGAGAGAGAGAGAGAGAGAGAAAGAATCAGATTCAGCAAAGCCAGCCTTACTGTGTGAAACAACTCAATGACTTTGACGAAGAACCACCAACACACTCTTGCCATCTGCTGGGCAAAGGCAGGGAAATGCTGTCAAATGCTATAGACATCAAAAGACGTGTCCTTAGAACTGTATCTGTATCTCCCATCTCTCCATGTTCTTAAGCCCAGGGCAGGGCCTTGCCATTGGTGACAGCCAGTAAAAGACCATAACTATGTCTCATGACTGTTCTTTCTCATGACCTTTCTGTCACCGGCATGGCAGAAGATGCTGCACATCATATAAAGCAGCAATCCAGCACAGTAAGGTCCAGAGGTCTGCTTCATGCCATCACTAAGATTGTTTGGGTGATAGGTAAAAACTTGTCTCTTTCCCCAGGCATCTGGTGGATTAGCACAATTTTGCTGTCAATTGTTGGTGTGTTTTTATTGCAGAGCCTTTTGCTGTCATTTCACTAGTTTTGCTCTATGGGCTGTTTTATAGAATCATAGAATCATAGAGTTGGAAGAGACCACAAGGGCCATCGAGTCTAACCCCCTGCCAAGCAGGAAACACCATCAGAGCACTCCTGACATATGGTTGTCAAGCCTCTGCTTAAAGACCTCCAAAGAAGGAGACTCCACCACACTCCTTGGCAGCAAATTCCACTGTCAAACAGCTCTTACTGTCAGGAAGTTCTTCCTAATGTTTAGGTGGAATCTTCTTTCTTGTAGTTTGGAACCATTGCTCCGTGTCCGCTTCTCTGGAGCAGCAGAAAACAACCTTTCTCCCTCCTCTATGTGACATCCTTTTATATATTTGAACATGGCTATCATATCACCCCTTAACCTCCTCTTCTCCAGGCTAAACATGCCCAGCTCCCTTAGCCGTTCCTCATAAGACATCGTTTCCAGGCCTTTGACCATTTTGGTTGCCCTCCTCTGGACATGTTCCAGTTTGTCAGTGTCCTTCTTGAACTGTGGTGCCCAGAACTGGACACAGTACTCCAGGTGAGGTCTGACCAGAGCAGAATACAGTGGCACTATTACTTCCCTTGATCTAGATACTATACTCCTATCAGTGGCGTAGCGTGGGTTGTCAGCACCCAGGGCAAGGCAAGTAATTTGCACCCCCTAACCCTGGATTTGCGCCCCCTAACCCTAACCCCCAGATGTTGCGCCCGGTGCGGCCGGCCCCCCCTGCACCCCCCACGCTACGCCACTGACTCCTATTGATGCAGCCCAGAATTGCATTGGCTTTTTTAGCTGCCGCGTCACACTGTTGGCTCATGTCAAGTTTGTGGTCAACCAAGACTCCTAGATCCTTTTCACATTATCTGTAAGCTGCTTTGAGTACCTGTCAGTGGCAAAAGGTGGGGTAATAATAATAATAATTTTAAAAAATGACTTTTATTGCAATGCATTTTTTCCATTTTATGCTAAGCTTTTGAATTTTTTAAGTCACTTGGAAACTCTTAATGGGTTAAGTAAATTAATACTAAGAATAACTGTCATATATCTGCATTCCCAGCTCATATCAGCTTTCATCAACCATAGTTTACCTTGTATTGGTTCATCCAAGGAGACAACAAAATCAGCAGTAAGTGACCATGGTGTGTGTCCTGTATCATTCAGAGTGATGGCGCATGCAGACTGTGAACAAATAAAAACATTCCTATTAGTACTGTAAATATATCCAGTCCAACATGCCCACAAACATTTTTTTTAAGCTCTTGCATATTTTTTAATTGCTTTTTATTGTTTTTCCAACACAACAAAAATTATACATTCCAAATAAAACACACAAAAAAACAAATTTCCAAATAAACCAATATATATTCCTAAAAGACACTTATACTGTTTAAGTCTTTTTCTTAATCGACAAATTATTAATTCCTCCATATGGTTTCCAACTGCCTCATTGAGGGTTCATCCTTTCCCCCCTTTTTGTTATCACTGTTTCCGTATTCCTTACTCAATTTCTTTCTTCTATTATGTCTCATGTATTCTTAATCTAACTTGCAACTTGCGGAGTTTAGTCAAAACATGTCCATTGTGGACAATGTTTAATTAAATATTCTTTATAAATTCTCCATTCATTTTCGTACCTTTGGGTTGGCTGTCCCCTAATTATCTCAGTTAATTTAGCTAATTCAAGATATTCAAACAGTTTCCCCTGCCTCTCCTTTTTTGATGGTATCGTTTCACCTTTCCGTTTTTTGGCAACCAGTATTCTAGCTGCTGTTGCAGCGTATAAGAATATTCTTCTTTTCCCTTAGAGAACTCTGGTCCCAATATTTCCAAGAGGAAGGCTTCTGGGTTGTTTTTTGAAAGTTTGTTTAAAGGTTTTTTTAATTTCTTTGTATATCATGTCCCAGAATTTTTAAATTTTATTGCAGCCCAAACACATAAGAATCATTGTCCCTTCAGCCTGTTTACACCACCAGCATATATTGGAACATGTTCTATGCATCTTTGCTAATTTGCTGGGGGTTAAATACCACCTGTAGAACATTGCCATATGATTTTCCCTGAATCAATTTTCAAATGCAAGAATCACAGCTTTTATTAATAAAATATTTTCACATTCAAAAGAACAACTTTAAAGTTTTAATTCTCAATCAGGACAACCAGAAACCAAATTTTTACATCTGTACAAAAGCAAGCTGCTTCGGCTGACTCATGAAAGGCTGCCCCCAATATTTAACTCTAGATGGTAATTGTTATGTACTGAAGTTCTCACCCTGGGCCAGCAGAGGGATACTGTAGATAGCTCAGGTCCACATATGCAAATAAGGGATCGAAGGTGACATTCAGTGATTGGATAGTTACAGAAAGTTGTTACAGTTACGTTGTACTGGAGCTCTATATAGGCAGGCTGGCTGAACCCTTCAGTTCAGTTCTGTTCTGACCTGTGAATAAACAAGAGCTGTTTGGAGAATCGCTGTGTCGTCTGATATGTTCACCCACAACCTAACAGTAATCTAGAAGGATTTGGAGCTGGGTCCTGTGTTTTGCTACTTTCACTTTGTAAAACACCATGCACAGCAATAATAAATGATTACCAACAGGCTATGTGAAAGGGCCAGTGCCTTATATCCTTGAAAATGAGAGAGAAGGTTGAGGGAATTTATTTTGCTTATATCTCAGGAAACATAAGAGAGCCTTTAAGACCTGGGAGTTTCTGCTTCTGCATGTGAGGTTTCCTGCCACTAAGATCAAATGACCTGTATATTGAGCATTTATCCCAATTTGCTTGCGGGGAGATTAGACGATGTTGTGTCAAGCAAGTGTTATCTCAGACTTGCCAAGAAAAACAGCTATTCATTGCAATTTATGAAGCACAGTGGACAAGCCTGGTTTTAATCCAATGTCCAGCACGAACTCACAGTCATTGTTATCAAAGCTATCCAGGGAACTTCCTTCCTCTCTGCCTTTATTTCGAAATATATCCCAGCCCGTGAAGTTTGCACTTCTGACTGTAACACCCTCAGGTGCTGCGAAGTCTCCCCCTGTTCACTTAAACTCTTCTAGCTTCTTAGCTTTTCCATGCCCTCTACCTTCCTCTTAAAATTCCTACACAATGCCAGTTCCCTCCTCAAAGCTCACCTCTTAACCGCTTAGTCACCCAGCAGCTGAAATGAAAGCACATAGGTGCATTTGCTATTGTATTGTATTGTACTGACCCTTTGCGACTCTTCCTTCTGCATTCTCCCTTTGTTGTCTCTTCTGTCATTGAAATTTATATTGCAAGTTCCTCAGGGCAAGGACTAGTCATTGTGGATGTGCTTCTTTTATGCTGTAATGTGTAACGTGCAGTGATTGCAATATATAAATAGGAAATAGTCATAATAAACTGCTGAAGTTTTTGACCGCAGTTTGTTCCCTGGCTGGCAAGGGAGAGGGCTGGCAGGCCTGAGGTTTTCCACAACTGCACATTATTAAATAAATAACTTTGACCAACTGCTATTCTCTATCCTTTGACAACATGCAAAATTCCAGTGTCTGCAATCAGGCAATCTTTAGAATAAGACTTAGCGCATCACACTTCTAAGTGTACAAATACATTATCTTGCTGCATTTCAACAACTCTAAGATTCATCAGTAAAAGGTAAAGGTACCCCTGCCCGTACGGGCCAGTCTTGACAGACTCTAGGGTTGTGCACTCATCTCACTCTAGAGGCCGGGAGCCAGCGCTGTCCGCAGACACTTCCGGGTCACGTGGCCAGCGTGACGAAGCTGCTCTGGTGAACCAGCACCAGCGCAGCACACAGAAACGCCGTTTACCTTCCCGCTATAAAGTGGTACCTATTTATCTACTTGCACTTAAGGGTGCTTTCAAACTGCTAGGTGGGCAGGAGCTGGGACCGAACGACGGGAGCTCACCCCGCCGCAGGGATTCGAACCGCCGACCATGCGATCGGCAAGTCCTAGGTGCTGAGGTTTTACCCACAGCGCCACCCGCGTCCCTTATAAGATTCATCAGTAACTTTATCTTAATATTGCTAATGGGAGGGCAGGCTACTGAGGCTGAGTGGCTTAAAGTAAGGCCAACTTGTGGTTTCCGGCAGAGGTGATTATTGAACTAGGGATTCAAGAAATTTGAACCTTTTTTGCTTCTCAGCCTTGCTAACTACCCTTTGGCACAGCAGTTTTCTTTTAGCATTTGAAGGGAAGCTACTCGAATGAGCCAGATTGTGTCTAGATACCTTATTTATTGAACATTCCTCCTCATTTGTTCGTGAGATTGGATGGCGTTGCATCAAGCAAATATTATTCCACACTTTCCAGTGTTTTCCTATCGCTTTCCTTACTGCAAAAAGTCCAATTTTTAAGAGAAACAGATCTGTTGCACAAGAGCACCAGACCAGCAAAACCTGAATTTACCTGTATGTGTTTGAATTCTGCCTGAACATAACAATATTCCGGAAGCAACCTCATTGTGGTGAATTGGATTGTAAACCTATTATCTCATAGTCTACCCCCCCAGGGGGGTTGTGGGGTTAAAGATGGGGAGCGAAAATCATCCAAAATGTAATAACTAACATCTTTGAGTGCATCTCACAGTCCTTTTTCACCTCTTCCATTACACAAAACCATTTCAAGACTGCCAAGACCACACATCACATGGGCCATGGCACTGCAGCTCCACCTGGCGGCAATATCCAGAACAACCTTTCTCAACCTTGGGTCCCTTGATGACATTGGACTACAACTCCCATCATTGCTAGCCAGCATAGCCAGTGGTCAAGGATGATGGGAGTTGTAGTTCAAGAACACCTGGTGTCCCAAGGTTGAGAAAAGCTGGTCTAGAACTACAGAACACATCAATCGCCACAATTTAAATATGAGTCTGTAATATTCTGGTGAACTTTTATGGACATTTTCAACATGGATCAATTCTATACTTTATGGCCAGGCTGGGGGTTCTTTATTGTGTAGAGAAGGAACTTTTTATAGTAGCATCCCCAACCAGTTTTCCAAAATGCAGAAGGTGACAAGAAGCGGTGAACTATATTTAGCAGAACTGTATAAGAACAGACGCGGGTGGCACTGTGGGTTAAACCACTGAGCCTAGGACTTGATCAGAAGATCGGCGGTTCGAATCCCCGCAACGGGGTGAGCTCCCATTGCTCGGTCCCAGCTCCTGCCAACCTAGCAGTTCGAAAGCACCTCAAAGTGCAAGTAGATAAATAGTTACCACTCCAGTGGGAAGGTAAACGGCGTTTCCGTGCGCTGCTCTGGTTCGCCAGAAGCGGCTTAGTCATGCTGGCCACATGACCCGGAAGCTGTATGCCGGCTCCCTTGGCCAATAAAGCGAGATGAGTGCCGCAACCCCAGAGTCGGTCATGACTGGACCTAATGGTCAGGGGTCGCTTTACCTTTACCTTATAAGCACAGAATATACTTTGCAGCTCAAGGGAGGACAGACTGTGTATGTTCAAAGGAAATGAGTAAGACTGATTGCCAAGGATTAAGGAAGCCTTTCCATGGTAAGAAATGATTAGATCTGACATGTCTGGGAAAGACCCTCTCCTGCTATCACATGCTGTATATTATTTATGTTCAGGCAGTTGCTGCTGTCACCATAGCGGAATAGCCAAGATACTTAGCTGTGAATCAGAATCCCATCTGCAAACGCAGTCCTTGATCATGCTGACCTACCTTTCAGGGTTCTGCTATTGCATTCTGAGATAAGGTGTAGAGCTCACTTTGCCCACTTGAAGGAGTTATGAAAATACAAAGTAATATCATAAACACAAGGTTCTAAAGAGGTTTTATTTTGGAGTAGAAATGTAAGTTGTTGCCTCGTTTAAAGGAACTTCAGTGGAGTACACATCCTGTTTACAGTTTGTTTGTTTGTTTGTTTGTAATAATAATAATAATAATAATAATAATAATAATAATTTATTATTTATACCCCGCCCATCTGGTTGAATTTCCCCAGCCACTCTGGGCGGCTTCCAATCAAGTGTTAAAAACACCACAGCATTAAATATTAAAAACTTCCCTAAACAGGGCTGCCTTCAGATGTCTTTTAAAAAGAAGATAGCTGCTTATTTCTTTCACATCTGAAGGGAGGGCATTCCACAGGATGGGCGCCACTACCGAGAAGGCCCTCTGTCTGGTTCCCTGGTTACAAAAAGATGCTGTCTGGCAAGATTACATTTCCATTTTTCTCTGCCTCTGTTTTCAGGAGCCTAACAGCAGAATTCTTGGGTGTTCCTCACAAACTGAGGCCATAACAAATTTTGCTTGTAGAGCACAGAGAGTGGCTAAATATTCAGTTCTAATGAATTTTAAGACAACAGGGTGGTGATGTCAGGGAATTCCAACAAAAATGGAAACAGGAGTGGAAATTGCTGCAGTTCACATTTTTATCTGTAGGCAGGAATGGAAATCATTTAAGAGAATACGATCAGTATCTGTTCAGATTGTTGCTCTTGTTTTAAGTCTGCAAGTGATACCTACTATGATTTTTTTTTTACATTGTTTTCATGTTTTCTTTACATGGATGTATCTTATATAAATCGTTGCATAAGTTATGTAACTTATGTTAAATAGTGGAGAGTGAGATAAATAATGTGGTATTTGGCAGAAATTGAACTGCAGCAGTATGGAAACAGCACTGATTATGGTGAATACAGGTCAGAATGGAAATTGCTGGTACTTACATCCCTCAGACAGAAGTGCCTGGCGTGCTCTGGTCCATGGGGTCACGAAGAGTCGGACACGACTAAACAACTAAACAACAACAACAAAATCCCTCCTTGTAGGGGTTCAATCACAGCTCCCTCCAATAATAAGTTGTTGAATTGGGTGATGAATTTCTGGTGGTTAAACATAACTGGATTAATTTGTTTTTGCTTCCTGGCCCAAGAATCCAACCAGTCTTCAGATTTCCTCTCCCCCCCCCCCAAAAAAAAGGCCTTGGTACATTTTACCTGCATTTGATTCTGCCAAGGGTTCCACAGAACCCACCCGATAAAGGTCCAAAAATATACAAAGCACCCTTTTTGGAGATGCTGGCTTTTGCTTTCCTGCAACTATCCTGACTAAACCCAAAATGAAAACATCAAACATGGCCTAGAACCCTGGAGAGAACGACAAGAGGCAAGAAGGATAAGGGATTGAGCTAAGGTGGGGAAGAAATATTGCTCCTTTAGGTATCCATGGAGTTGGATCAAGCTTGGAGAAGAGTAGAATAGAAGGCAGCCTTCCTGGGGAACCCCAAAAAACTGGGGAAGGCTGAAAAACTGGGGAATGAGAGGTGCCCAGCTGTTAGGAAGGGGCTGGTTTGCTGGCAATAGCTGTGACACAGAGGGCCAGGGCAAGATTTAGGTTTGATGAGGCCCTATGCTACTGAAAGTAGTGAGGCCCTTTATACGTCCAGCTGTCCTTTGTCAACAACAAATTGTTGCTGTTTTGTGTTGAATATATGCTATATGGTAATTTATGGACCTAATAGGTATCTAAAGCCATTTGCACGTAACAAAATACCGTATTTTTCGCCCCATAGGACGCACCGGCCCATAGGACGCACCTATTTTTTTTTTGGGGGGGGGGGGGGAAATAAAGAAAAAAAAATTATTTCCCCTCCAGGTGTGGGGCTGGGGCGGGGGAAGTCCAAGCTTCCCCCGCCCCCAGCCCCCAGAACAGGCTGCTATCCGCAAGCTGTGGGAGAGCTGCGCAAAGTCGCACAGCTCTCCCACGGCTAGCAGAGAGCTGCGCAAAACCAGAAGCCTGGGGCGTGCTGAGCTCAGCGCTCCCCAAGCATCTGGGTGCAGGCAAGCTCTCCGCTAGCCGTGGGAGAGCTGCGCGAAGTCGCACAGCTCTCCCATGGCTTGCAGATAGCTTCCTGAAGCCTGGAGAGCGAGAGAGGTCGGTGCGCACCGACCCCTCTCGCTCTCCAGGCTTCAGCGAAAGCCTGCATTCGCCCCATAGGACGCACACGCATTTCCCCTTCATTTTTGGAGGGGGAAAAGTGCGTCCTATAGGGCAAAAAATACGGTATGTATTTTATCAAAGTAATTGCTGTACTGAAATACAATTAAGAAGAAGTATATTAATAGTCAAATAATTATTAAGCTGTAACTTAAAATGATTTTTTATTCATAATAAACTTAATAATGCAAAAACATTGGCATTTCTCAATAACAAAAGTTCCTTTAGAAACACAGTTTACAAAGACTCATAATCTCGTCTCTAGAAACTTGCTATAACATTAAATAATATTAGCAAACCAGTGATATTTTAGGGAGCAGGCTGGGCCCATTGCTTACATCATAGGAGCCTACACAACACAAAACACTGTTGCTATATGTAGGTTTTATTTTATTTGTTTTTTATCTTATATTTTGGAAATGTACATCCAGTATTTTTCTTCCTTTAATTTTTTTGGGAGCCCCCAAGAGAGTGGGGCCCTAAGCTATAGCTTGTTTAGTTTATACATAAATCCAACACTGCACTGCAGAGGGTGCTCTCAGTTAGAATGGAGATGTGGTGGAAAGGACTTTAAATGACAATGGCTGCAAGTAGTAGACTCTTACTGAACGTCACAATATGATTTTACCACTGGAGAGAGTGACTGGGAGGTCAGGAAGGATGTCTGGATAATCAGAATTTGCAGCCAGATAACTGAGGTATAGAAAGTGGAGGCATTTCCCTAGAAACTTAAATTTGGACAATGCACATTTAGCCTTAATCTGGTCGCTGGGCTAAGGCACTTGCCAGAGGATGCCATTTTTACTGTCCAGGATTAATTAATACCAAATACAGGCATTCACTTCCAGGGGTTATGAGGGCTAATTAGGCTTACACTTAATCTCTAGTGTACATGGGTTTTAGTGGGAAAATTCCTCTGCGTGGCAAATACAGTGCAGAATGTATGTGGCAGGAAGAACCAGAGCTTCCTTTGATCCTTAGCTAGAACCTATTCCTTTGCAATGGCATCGTATACTCACAGCTTGAGGCAAAGCCAAATGAACACAATGCGCAAGGGGCATGTGCCGAGTTCTCGCTGAACCGAGCTTCTTGGAAACAAGTGGAAATGTGTGTAATTGGAGCAGACCTACCCTGTGAGAGCAGCCTTCCCTGTACTTTCTTCAAGGACACCCCCAAGACGCAACCTCATTTGGCTCCTCCGGCAGGCACTGCAGATGGCAGAGGATGAGCTGGAAGCAATGTCTGTTTCTGCGCAATTTTCTTCTGAGGAGGGAGATTCCTTTCCCAGACTTTGGCAAAGCCCGGGTATGGCTTTGTCCCCCTCTCCTTTGTTGCGAAGGTTAACAAGCAAAATTATTTATTTGTTCATGGAGTGAGCACTAAAAGATATGCAGACACCAGGATGAATTTGGTGCTTTTATTTGAACAGCTGGATGGAAATGATTTGTTGAACGGTTTTATCACATTGATTAGAGCTCAAAGTCTTAGGTATTTTCCTTTCTTTGTGGGTAGCAGCATATGAAAAAGTTGTAGGGTCACTTGCACTGTTGAGTCCGCATGCTGTGATCTTCAGATGAAGGATGGCGTATCAATTTAATTAATACCACCAGCACCATCATCATCAGTAATGCTGTCCAGGGTCCTCTCCCTATCATATCATTATCATCATCATCATCATCATCATAGCCTTCATCCTAAGATCCCAGTTTAAAGCAACTTACAAACACAGAAGAAAGGGGAGTCCTAAAATTTGCACAGGGCAGGGGCAGAGCCAGTAGGAGCCCCCAAGGTGGGCTAAGGCCAGGGTATCAGCTTTCACCCTCTCTCCATGCTATGTGATGTCCACAAAGGGTTAAAGTTACTGTTGTTATGTACTGAAGTTATCACCCTGGGCCAGCAGGGGGATACTGTAGATAGTTATGCAAATAAGGGATCGAAAGTGACGTTCAGTGATTGGATAGTTTTAGAAAGTTGCTACAGTTACATTGTACTGGAGCTCTATATAAGCAGGCTGACTGAACCCTTCAGTTCAGTTCTGTCCTGGCCTGTGAATAAACAAGAGCTGTTTGAAGAATCGCTGTGTCGTCTGATAGGTTCACCCACAACTTAACAACTGTCATTTTCAAAACCCTTACTTCTAGCGGGTTTCAATGACTGTGCATTTGCAACAGCTTCCTCATAGACTAATGTGAATTCATGGGATAAATTTGGAAGGCATAATAATAATAATAATAATAATAATAATAATTTATTATTTGTACCCCGCCCATCTGGCTGGGTTTCCCCAGCCACTCTGGGCGGCTTCCATAAAAACCAAAAATACATTAAAATATCACAGATTAAAAACTTCCCTGAACAGGGCTGCCTTAAGATGTCTTCTGAATGTCAGGTAGTTATTTATCGCTTTGACATCTGATGGGAGGGCGTTCCACAGGGCAGGCGCCACTACCGAGAAGGCCCTCTGCCTGGTTGCCTGTAGCTTTGCTTCTTGCAATGAGGGAACCGCCAGAAGGCCCTCGGCGCTGGACCTCAGCGTCCGGGCAGAACGATGGGGTGCAGACGCTCCTTCAGGTATACTGGGCCGAGGCCATTTAGGGCTGTAAAGGTCAACACCAGCACTTTGAATTGTGCTCGGAAACGTACTGGGAGCCAATGTAGGTCTTTCAAGACCGGTGTTATATGGTCTCGGCGGCCGCCCCCAGTCATCAGTCTAGCTGCCGCATTCTGGATTAGTTGTAGTTTCCGAGTCACCTTCAAAGGTAGCCCCACGTAGAGCGCATTGCAGTAGTCCAAGTGGGAGATAACTAGAGCATGCACCACTCTGGCGAGACAGTCCGCAGGCAGATAGGGTCTTAGCCTGCATACCAGGTGGAGTTGGTAGACAGCTGCCCTGGATACAGAATTGACCTGCACCTCCATGGACAGCTGTGAGTCCAAAATGACTCCCAGGCTGCGCACCTGGTCCTTCAGGGGCACAGTTACCCTATTCAGGAAGTAATTTTGGTAAGACTAAGGAACGTAGGTTGTGCCTCGCGTACATTCCTACGCATCTTTGGTCAGATGGTGTCGTTTGTGTCTTGCCTGACTAAAAACATTATTGGGCGTTCTGGAGATAGTGAATAAACTCTCCCTGCACTGGATAAGGCTGAGGTCTAGAGTATTTCCACTGAATATTTCCTAATGCGAAATTCTGAGGTGAATTTTGTGGTTCCTTCTTGGGAGAAAAACGCAAGGAACCCTGGGGAAAGCAAAGAGGCTTTTGGTAAGGCTAGCAAAATTTCATTGGTGTGCAAGACTCCTCACAACCTGACGAATTTGCAATCAATGTGTGCATTTGTTTCCATTTTGCACCACTAGAGGTCTGTATGGTTCCACATAAGTCAGCAAACACCATCTCAATTCCTTCTAGTGACTGATTCAAATGTAAAATCCATGTAGTGTTTTTAACAAAGTCTTTGTGCATCAGTCCACTGATAGGTTTTACTTTGCTAGGTTTAACTGTGTTTTACCTCCTCTTATTTATTTAATGTTGGTGTATTATTGCTGTTTTCAAATTTTGTAACCTACCCTGAGATCTGCGGGCTGAAAGAAACCTCTGAAAAGAAATAAACAGATGATTAAATAAAAAATGTTTTTAAAAAAGGAAACCTTTTATAATCACTTGTTTTAGCATTAGCATTTCAATGGTAGAATACTGTGCTACTTATATCAGTCAATAGCAGAGGGTATTATGAAGTGCCACATACACAAATGTAATGTTAGGAATCTGAATGGTCTTGCTAGAAAAAAACAAGGCGGTTTCTCGCTGTTGTAAAAGTGAATTCAGGCTAGAGATGGCGGGGTGAACTAATAGTGGCATTTGATGTACGTAATGGCTACCATTAATGGGTTCTGCACTCACATTGCAAGAAAGGTTTATCCAGATGAGCATATGAAGCCGTCTTGTTCTGAATCAGACCACTGGCCCACAAATTCACAGGCCAGCAATTGCAGTCTCAAGGATCATAGCTCTGATAGACAGGTTTAGGCATTCAAATAATGTACTCTACCATTCTTACCAAAATATTGGCCAGACTGACATGTAGTAGGGGTGTGTGTGCCTGTGTGCCTGTGTGTAATTACTGGGATATTTACAGTAATTTAATCAGCATCTGGGTCCAAGTGGAGAGGTAAGACTTTTTCAATATCATGTCAGCACTACGGACAAGCACACACTGTTATCCTTAAAGCCCTTTCGAAGCACATTCACACACACACACCCAATGAATTCTGGGCACTGCGGTTTGTTAAGGGTTGCTGGGAATCATAACTCTGTGAAGGATAAACTGCAGTGCCCAGATTTCTTTGCAGGAAAGAATGAGCTTTCAAATTTGCTTTAAAGGTACAGGGCATGTACACACTGAAAACACAGCAAAGCCGTTTCTCCCCAGATTTATGTTGCTGTACGCAACACCTGATTTGCTTCCTCACATCTGCACCCCTCCCCAAATTCCTACTCAAGGAAGCCGAAATCTGCACAACGATTATCGAAAATGTACCTACCTTAGCACAACCATAGCTTACGTTTTTGATTCAGCTGGAAGCTGGTTTGAGAGGAAACACATCAATTAGCAGCATTTCTCAGGAAACTACAGGATACAGGTGGATTGTGGCTAAAGCCATGTGTCTTCAGCTTCAAACACCAGCACTGGGATGGAATTGGAGTAAACAGCTGTGCATACTGTTGGTTTCTGCTCTCTTCACTGTGCAGCGAAATGCTTGTCACAAGACAATGTTTACATTCCAGTCAGAGTTGCTGTTGGAGTTTCTCACGGGAAAGGAGACTGGATGTGACATACACTGGTTTCCTGTTTTTCACTGTTCACACTGTGTTCTCTCCGTGCTTTAGAGGAGAGAGGATGCTTTCTCTGCTCCGGCAGAGGCAAGATGTTTTTCTGTAATCTACCAGCTTTGAAGTGTAAATAAAGTAATATAGAGTATGTGGCACGTACTCCTCATCATTCCGCTGTGCTTGGGACACTGCAATTTCAACATTAAAGGTTATGGGCCCAGAAAGACGCAGTCATCTGAATGCCGGCAAAAGGATCGGAATGCAGAGGGACGGATCGGACGGTATCTGCTCTGCGCGTCAGGATGATTGATGAGAGGTATGTTGCTCATGCTCCGGGCAGCCTGCCAGCTCCTAATTAATGGCTTTATGGCTGGACTTTGAACTTTTAATAGCCGTTTGCCACGGCACAGGCAAAGGCTCAAAGGCACAAGCTCCTAGGCTTGGGGGAAACCGAAAGTACCTTTTAAAACTGCCTTTGGAATAAGGTTTGAGGCAGCAGAGACGCAGCTTGTATAAAGCAGCTTGATTTAAAGCAGCAGAGATGACGCAGAAGGCTAATGCCAGAGTCATGATGGCTAGCTGCAGAAGGCTGGCTGATGCAAGTGGGGAATCTGATGCCAATCAGCCAAATGCTCAACTCACAGTAGCCTGTGATACTGCAATGATTCAGAATGAAGCAGACAGCCAGGGTGATAGCTGCATGGGTAAGGGGGAGTCTTCACAGACGTCATCCCATAGTGCAGTGGAACCACCAGATGGCGCCAAAGCTTTGAAGGCAGTGAAATGCTACTCGTGTGGACGTCTAGGCCATATGAAGAGGGAATGCAGATATCCCAGGGCCAAGACAGAGCAGCGCAGCGAAAGCTCATTGCATGGAAAAGGCCGAGGCAAAGGCAAAGGTCCGGTGTCCAGGACAACGCAGCACAAGGCAATGGTCTCACGCTTCACTCCAGAGGTTGCAAAGGTCCAGAAGACGTCTAGATCTTTCTTCGTTGTTGATTCGGCTGCAACGCACCACATGTGCAACGATAAGTGACTGCTCGTGTCTTTTACACCGCAGGAAGGTGCAATTCACCAGGCGGATGACCACACAATCCCCAGTAAAGGCTACGGAACTGTTGTTCTTCACAGTTTGGACTTATCGATAAAAGATGTGCTTTACGTACCAGATGCCAAACATAATCTGCTCAGCGTTGGACAGCTAAATGAGCGGAAAATTGACGTTTCCTTTAAGAACAAAAAGTGCATCATCACAAAGAAAAATGATTATGTATTGCATGCTGAATATGTTGATCGTTTGTATGTTTTGTATTTTGATGATGATGTGCAGGATGAAACTTGTTGCATTGCAGGTTCTAACAAAAGTTTGCATGCAGGATGTATTCACGATTTTCATCGAAAATTTGGTCATTTGAATTTTGAGAAAGTATCTAAA
Source organism: Podarcis cretensis (assembly GCF_951804945.1). Classification (NCBI taxonomy): domain Eukaryota; kingdom Metazoa; phylum Chordata; class Lepidosauria; order Squamata; family Lacertidae; genus Podarcis; species Podarcis cretensis. Next base: position 7,726,358 of record NC_137174.1, read on the forward strand.
ATGCCTGCCTTGGTTGAAGGTATGACTATTAAACCCTACAGGTACCACATGAAGTGCAAGGCATGCGCAGCAAACAAGGTGAAAATGGCTGCGAAAGGTAAGGTGTCTAGTAGGCAAGCTACAGAACCATACCAGGTTGTTCATGCTGATTTGGTTGGACCACTAGCGCCCTCTTTGGGTGGAAATAGGTACTTCATGGTTCTCATTGATGCATTTTCCAGGTATATTTATGTGTACAATCTCAAGCAGAAATCAGAGGCTTTTCCAAGGTTCAAGGAATTCTGTGCTTGGTTGGAAAATGTGCATGGTAAGAAGATAAAAATTCTTTTCACTGATCGTGGGGGGGAATTCACTTCTCAGCAGTTTGAAGCTTTTCTGTCTGAGAAAGGAATTCAACACGATTTGTCTAGTCCTCGCTCGCCATGGCAGAATGGACTTTGCGAGAGGGCAAATCAAACATTGCTTCAAGGGTTAAAAACCTTGCTGCATGATGCAAATCTTCCAGAGAGTTATTGGGCCGAATCTCTCTCGTGTTTTACTTACAGTTATAATCGCAGGTTATCTTCAGCGATTGGTTGTACCCCGTATGAGAAGATGTTTGGCAAGAAGCCATACATCAAACACATGAAAATTTTTGGTTCTGACATGTGGGTTCACTCACCACAAAGCTCCAAGTTAGACAAGCGTGGATTGCATGGTATCTTTCTAGGTTATCAGAAAGGGTCTTACAGAATAATGATGTCTGACTCTAAGACAATTAAGCTCACAAGAAGTGTTGAGTACAATGCCAAGTGGGGGAAGAATGTGGGAATTTTCCAATGTTATCCTGATGACAGTGATGAGACTGAGGATAGTCAACAGCAAAAGCAGCCGCAACGACCCACACCCACTGATGAAGGTTCTGATTCTGAGTCTGAAACTGAATCGGGTGATTCAGAGGATTTCAAGAGTGCGAAAGCCTCTATGCGACCCTCTGAAAGCTCTGATCAAGAATTGGAAGAACCATTGTTCACAATAGGTCACTTTTCTCCCAAGAAGGAAGAGGAGAGTGTTGAAGACCTAAGGCTAATTCGCAGATCACAAAGAGCCACAAAAGGTAGACCTCCAAAGAGATTTGCTGATGAGTTTGCTAAGGTAGCAGTAACAGCTGTTAAAAGCTCCAAGAAGATATTTGAACCTTCAAGTTTCCAAGAAATCCAGGATTTGGATTCAAAGGAAGCTGAGCCATGGTTAAATGCCATGAAGGCTGAGCTTGATTCCTTGGAAAGGAACAAAACATGGGAACTTGTTCCAGTAGTTCCAGGAATGAAACTGCTTGGAAGCAAATGGGTCTTCAAAGCGAAGACTGATCAAAATGGCAAGATAGTCAGACACAAAGCCAGATTGGTAGCCAGAGGTTTTGCACAAGTACCAGGTGAAGACTATCATGAGACCTACTCACCCACAGTGAGGTATGAGAGCATTAGGCTTATGCTCAAGCTAGCTGCAGAGGAGAATTTACACATTAGTCACCACGATGTGAATACAGCTTTTCTGTACGGATCTCTAGGTGAATCTCTTTATATGCTTCCACCTGATGGCATACAGGTAAAACAGGGATTTGTTTGTGCTCTGAAAAAGTCCCTTTATGGTCTCAAACAAAGTGCACGGTGTTGGCACACAAAACTCACTGAGGTATTGTTTTCTCTAGGTTTTCAGCAAGGGAAAGCTGATCCATGTGTATTTGTCAAAGAGGAGGGGCAAAAGAAACTGTATTGTTTGTTTTATGTTGATGATCTTTTATTCTTTTGGAAGGATGTCACAATGTACAATAACGCCCTAGCTCAACTGAAAAAGCACTTTGACATGAAAGATCTTGGTGAGGTAAACAACTACCTATCTCTTGAAGTAGAGAGAGATCAAGATGGTAACATTCTAGTACACCAGTCACGGAAAATTGCTGATGTGTTAAGCAAACTAAACCTGATGGATGTTAACCCTGTAGACACACCGATGACAACAGGTTATCAGGTAGATTACACTGAAGAAGCATTTTCTGACACTACACTGTACAGAAGTGTGCTAGGCAAGCTAAACTTCATTGCCAGATGTTCAAGACCTGACATTGCTGTTAGCTGTAATTTGCTAAGCAGACAAGTCAACAATCCTAGTGTTAAGGATTGGAAAGCTCTGAAACGCATAGCGCGGTATTTGAAAGGCACTATGCATTACAGACTGAGATTTAACAATCAGAAGTCTGGTGGTCTTGAGATATTTGCAGATGCAAGTTTTGGAAGTGACACTACAGACAGGAAAAGCACGTCTGGAGTTTGCTACATGTACAATCAGGGTCTATTTGATTGGTCATGCAAGAAGCAAACAACAGTTAGCTTAAGTACTTGTGAAGCTGAACTGAATGCACTGTCTTATTCACTCAAAGATTGTGAATGGTTGTTACAATTGTGCAAAGACATGAAAATTCCTGTCAAATGTCCAATCCAGGTTTACCAGGACAACAAAGCATGTTTGGCTTTGCTGAATTCTGAAGGTTGTAAGCAAAGCACGAAGCACTTGCAATTGAAGTTGCAACATGCTAGGGAACGTATTCAGAAGGGACTCGTAACGGTGTCCTATATGCCAGGTAATGAAATTCCTGCTGATGTATTGTCCAAGATTGTATCAAGGGATCAACACTGTACCTATGTGCAGAAGTTGGGTTTGTACTGATATTGTACGAACACGCTGCCCAGTGATGTTCACAGAAAGGGGGAGGATGTTGGTTTCTGCTCTCTTCACTGTGCAGCGAAATGCTTGTCACAAGACAATGTTTACATTCCAGTCAGAGTTGCTGTTGGAGTTTCTCACGGGAAAGGAGACTGGATGTGACGTACACTGGTTTCCTGTTTTTCACTGTTCACACTGTGTTCTCTCCGTGCTTTAGAGGAGAGAGGATGCTTTCTCTGCTCCGGCAGAGGCAAGATGTTTTTCTGTAATCTACCAGCTTTGAAGTGTAAATAAAGTAATATAGAGTATGTGGCACGTACTCCTCATCATTCCGCTGTGCTTGGGACACTGCAATTTCAACACCCCCACGGCCTGCTGCTGTGTACAGATTCCAGTGAACTCCTGGGAGAACTGAGGTTTTAAAGTGACATATAGATATTAACTTTCTGCAAACATGGCCAAAAACATCTGGCAAATACAGAACAGACCCATCTCCTGCATGACAAGAAAACGAAAAATAAAAATTGTTGAAGTTCTGCAGAAACAAACGTCCTATGAATCACACGTCTTCTGCATCATTTGTCGTCTGGATGTCAAGGATGAACCAAATGCCGCACATTCCATTGCCCCATTTGAGGTCAGTAAAACGTGGATGGGAGAATTTTGGCGACTTTCCAAGGTGGCAGGGCTGGGATGAAGAGGTGGCAGCTACACCTCAGACATCTGGTTGTCCTCTCTCCACCCCCCAGGTGTGTGTGATGCAAGTTCCAGTTGGCTTTTTGGAAAGAGCTTGGAAAGGCAGCGAACTTTGGTGGCAAGAAAAAATATTTCTGTAGGCATTGTGGTGGAGAAATGGGAGTACCACAGCCACCTGCTGCAGAGCAAGAAGTCTTCTCCCCCCCCCCCAAAAAAAAGGGAGACAAGCCTCTCTGCTTTCAGAAACCTGCCCACCACCTCAAAAATTGTGACAGTTTTCCGGCCTACTCATGAAAACTGTGGAAATTGCCTCCTTCCTCACTTTCACAGCCAAAGAATGTAGCTGTGAAGATTGGGCCCAAAGTTTCCTCCAGCTCTGCTTTCCCCCTGACCAGGGAACAGAGCTGCCTCATCACCGACCATCTCTTGTTGGGTGGAGGAGTGATGCCACCCTTCTGCCAGAGTAGCATCGCTGCTGCCAGGGGGACAAGCCCTGCCACCCCAAAACTGAGACTGGTGAGGAAAAACATGAGCTTGGGGCAGCATGCCAACTCAAAGGTTGGGTGAAAAGCTGTTAGGGCATGGGTGGAGAACCTGTGGCCTTCCGAATGTTGCCAAACTACAACTCCCATCATTCCTGACCACTGGCCACTGTACCCAGCAACACTGGGAGGGCTCTGTGTTAGGGGAATTTTCAACTCAACACCACCTCTAGCAATATAGAGAAATGAGCCAGCCTCTCTCCAAATTTGGCTGAAGTATACTTGGGATGTGGGACGCAGGTGGTGCTGTGGGTTAAACCACAGAGCCTAGGACTTGCCGATCAGAAGGTCAGCAGTTCGAATCCCTGTGACGGGGTGAGCTCCCGTCGCTCGGTCCCTGCTCCTGCCAATCTAGCAGTTCGAAAACACTAAGTGCAAGTAGATAAATAGGTACCAGCGGGAAGGTAAACGGTGTTTCCATGCGCTGCTCTGGTTCGCCAGAAGCGGCTTAGTCATGATGGCCACATGACCTGGAAGCTGTACGCCAGCTCCCTCGGCCAATAAAGCGAGATGAGCGCCGCAACCCCAGAGTCGGTCATGACTGGACCTAATGGTCAAGGGTCCTTTACCTTTATACTTGGGATGTACAGTTATCGGAGGGGGATAAGAGGAATAAGTAAGAAAGTTGAGTTTGACTCCAAAAGGCCTCAATTTATATTGCTTATGAATGGCTATCTAATAGCAATCTCTCTTCTGTCTCCATCACAGCAGTCGCTATGGATAAATGATCTCTCCAGTATACCTTGTGGATGTGAGCTGAATCTGTAATGTTGAAGATTTTCCAAGTTTGTGTTGCTGCCATGTGGATGACTGTGTAAAATAAAGTTTGTAAAATAAAATAAGTTTGTAAAATAAAATAAAATAAAATAAAATATAATAAAATAAAATAAAAGCTCTATACCTGAAATATTAATTGACCGTTAACTGTACAGCCAAATACAGTCACTTGGCAAATATTGTTACCTCAGTTACTTTGCTCCATGACTCAGCAAATACAAGAGTGAAGGGGTTTTGTTTGCTACAGACGTCGGTAGACTCACATCCTTCATTTAGGAGTATTTAATTCTTGATACCTGTTTATGAATACCTCTGTGGTTCCAGAATTAAAAACAAGAACTGTTGAATATTTAATATCGTTTGTATAATGTATTGAATTATAAATAATGATTGCTTATTACCGTTTTCAAAAAAAAAACATATTAAAATGTTATTTAAAGGCAGCTTTCTAGCACACAATTCTCATATGGCAGGAAAAAACAAGAAGGTGCTTTAAGATGCGTCGCTTCAAACCGTCGTAATGGGAGTTCAGTACAAACCAGCAGCACGAAAACATTGTTAGGAAAAGGTGGCCTGGAAGAGGTTAAATTTTCTGTGTCCATTTGAAGACCTTATAGATGACATTCATCGTTCAGTAGGAAAGGAGTTCGGAAGCACAACTCTCATTTGCACTTTCAAAATGCGGCTGGCACTGGGGACAGGGGTTCCCTCACCCCAATAGTTGAGCTCTATCCAAGTAAGTTGTACTCAGACTAGAACCATGAAAGTTAAGGGGCATAAGTTAGTTTGACTTTGGGATCAGCCGCACTTACCTTGTGCCCCACGCTTTCTAGGAGCAGGTCTGTGCAGTGCCCTCCCTTTTTTGCCCTAGCACTTTCCCCATAAAAATTATTTAATGCTCTAGGGAAAGACCTGCCAAAAAAGTTGAAAAACATCTTCATGTATGCGACAACAGCCGTGAGAGTTCTGGTAGCACAAGGATGGAAGACTGAAGAAACCCCAACTAAAGAATCATGGCAAGAAAAATTGATGGACTATGCAGAACTGGCAAAATTGACATATAAGCTACGGGACAAGGATAACTGTGACTTTAAGGATGAATGGGAACCTTTTACAAAGTGTCTGAAGATGCAACAAAGCGAACTGGATTCCTTGGCAGGTTTTGAATAAACATTCGCAATTTTTTTTACTGATAATAATCAGCTAAACAGTTTGAGGATCTATACAACATTGTAACATGCAGAAAACAGCATTCTTAGAGAAACCAAAGACTGGAACTGAGGGTTCTGTGTGGGAGGGGGGAGGGAGGAAAAATGGGGGGGAAATAAGGATGATATGTTTTGGGGTATTATGTCTTGTTATAATTTTGAATAAAAAAAAAATTTAAAAAAATTATTTAATGCTGGATCGAAACAAACAGAAATTCAGATGAACAACAACAGCAGTGTTCGGACACGGCACTTTTAAGTGCTGATCTGTATCTAGAAATGCAGAACAAAAGGAAGTCTAGATGAGCTCTAACATTTTATCCAGGCCAATGTTTCTGAACGTAATGCTTCATCCTTCCAGGGACCATTTCTGGTCGTTTTGTAGATGTCTGGTAGGAGTTAGACTTGCTAGCAGCTTCTAGTGGCTTTTATGCCTAATTTTTTGATGAAGGAGGTGGAAGAGACATTTATACCACTTAATTGTAAGCTAATTCCTTCTTCCCCCAAAGAAGTGTTTACCTCAAGTCCTTTCGGAGCCGAATTCAAAAGCCCACCCAAATTCACCTGGGTCTAAACATGTGGGTAGCTAGCTTCTTGTCCCTACTTCCCACCCACATTTTTCTTTACTCAGGGGTCAGGAAACGTTTTCAGCAGGGGACCATTCCACTGTCCCTCAGACTTTGTGGGGGTCCGGGCTATATTTTGAAGAGAGGGGGGGGATGAATTCCTATGCCCCACAAATAACCCCGAGATGCATTTTAAATAAAAGGACACATTCTACTCAACCAAAATGGTCAAAGGCCTGGAAACGATGCCTAATGAGGAACGGCTAAGGGAGCTGGGCATGTTTAGCCTGGAGAAGAGGAGGTTAAGGGGTGATATGATAGCCATGTTCAAATATATAAAAGGATGTCACATAGAGGAGGGAGAAAGGTTGTTTTCTGCTGCTCCAGAGAAGCGGACACGGAGCAATGGTTCCAAACTACAAGAAAGAAGATTCCACCTAAACATTAGGAAGAACTTCCTGACAGTAAGAGCTGTTCGACAGTGGAATTTGCTGCCAAGGAGTGTGGTGGAGTCTCCTTCTTTGGAGGTCTTTAAGCAGAGGCTTGACAACCACATGTCAGGAGTGCTCTGATGGTGTTTCCTGCTTGGCAGGGGGTTGGACTCAATGGCCCTTGTGGTCTCTTCCAACTCTATGATTCTATGATTCTATGATTCTATGAAAAACATGCTGATTCCTGGACGGTCAGTGGACCAGATTTAGAAGGCGATTGGGCCGGATCTGGCCCCCAGGCCTTAGTTTGCCTACCCATGCTTTACATGAACTGATAATACCTGAGAAAGACCAGTCCTCCAACTCCATTCTGGATCACATTTCACTAGAAAGTAACCCTTCAAGCATCTCCTCTATCCGAGCACCATCAGGCTGTATTAATAAATGAAATTCATCCAAGCAAAGGCAATCAGATGGCTTTCCCGTAACATCCTGTACTTGTACTGCATCCAAGAGAGCATCTCAATTGGATTCGATTTGAGTTTTTTTCTCTCATAGAATCATAGAACTGTAGAGGATCATCTAGCCCCAAACTTTGCAATGCAGGGATGTACAGTTGTCCCATACGGGGACTGAACCTGCAACCTGGGTGTTATCGGCACCATGCTCTAACCAACCGAGCTATCCAGGACCAGCTTGCTAAGTGGTATGTGAACACATCATAGTGGGATATCAATAGACCCCTCTGCCTTCCCTAGCAGGAACCTGTGAGAAGAGGATTCCTCATCACTTGAAACCACTCTGCTGGATGACACTGTTGACGCAAAAGGAGGAAAAATATTATCATCAGCACGGTGTAGGCTGTACAATGAACTCTGCCAGCACCAGGTTTTTCTCTGCTTGTCATCAAGCTGTTGTCCCAACTGCTTCAAAGCCTCCACATCTCTTGAATTCAGGAAGGAGACTTGACAGAAAAAGCCTACAGTCATTCTGGTTAGTAAGGCTGAAATCCTGCATCCATTGGCCCTAGGAGTAAGCCCCATGAAATTCTCTGGGACTTCCTCCAGCATAAATACCTGCAGGATTACACAGCGAGTTAATTACATTTAAGTGTGAGGCAAGTGAGAAATTAAAATACGGGAAACTCCTGACGTGCCCACAAATTGCATTTTTGAAAGCCAGGGTACCATGATGAATAGAAGTCAAGAAATTGCCTGGTTTCAAATCTCTATTTAGCCGGCAAGTTGGTTTTTGGGAGGCTACCTTAAGAAGATTGTTATGAAAATAAAATTGGATATACTATAGGGTAGATCAAGGCGACTGAGAGAATCGTTTGTGGCTGAGATGAGATTTGAACTGTGGAGTTTGCTGGTCCTCTTCACATGACCTTTTTAATGTGAATTCAGGGTGATCTGTGCTCTTAATGGTATCGGGCTGGTCACACACACTCAAGTGGATTGGCACCCTCAAAATGTTGGCGATGGTCACAGGGCACAAATTAGCCATCTGTGCATGGTCCATAAGGTAAAGGTAAAGGTAAAGGTACCCCTGCCCGTACGGGCCAGTCTTGACAGACTCTGGGGTTGTGCGCCCATCTCACTTAAGAGGCCAGGGGCCAGCGCTGTCCGGAGACACTTCCGGGTCACGTGGCCAGCGTGACAAAGCTGCATCTGGCGAGCCAGAGCCGCACACGGAAACGCAGTTTATCTTCCCGCTGGTAAGCGGTCCCTATTTATCTACTTGCACCCGGAGGTGCTTTCGAACTGCTAGGTTGGCAGGCGCTGGGACCGAGCAGCGGGAGCGCACCCCGCCGCAGGGATTCGAACCGCCGACCTTTCGATCGGCAAGCCCTAGGCGCTGAGGCTTTAACCCACAGCGCCACCTGCGTCCCCACGTGCATGGTCCGTAGCTTCCAGCAAAGATCTCAAAAGCTTTTCCTTCCAGGGATGCTCCCCTTTTCTTTTTTGCTCCCACCTTTGATGAGCCACCATGCCAATGTGCCCCACTGATGCCACTTCTTCCTGGCATAGGCAACTCCCGTGCCCTCGCTGCTGATGCTTTTGTGGAACCAAGAGAAAGGTCCAGCATAGCCTGAACATTAAAAGCTGCAAAAGTGAAAGTACGGTGCTGGCATGGTGTCATAGTGCAGATAACGTACGCTTACATTAAAAATGGGGGTGCGGAGAGATAATACTGCCGTATCCTCACTCTCACTAGCTGTGTGGTGTGCTTGCATTACAAGGAGGGTTAAAGGGAAGTTTTGTGTGTCCTGTTTTGTTTCGTTCAGGGACAAAGTGGAAGTGGAAGGCGTCCAAATGGAGGAAACGCACACAAATACAGCAAGCGCGGATCCAAACTTACCTTCCCTCTGCATTTTCCCAGGCATGGTCCACACTTTAAAACTTCATGTCTGAATGCCCGCCCCTGCCCCCTTTTTGCTCCAGAGCTTTTCCCGCAAAAGCCCAATCTTTACTGCTGAATCGGAGCAAACAGCAATGCACAGAAAACCTGAATTGAACTTTGCTCCGATGCTGCTTCAAAAGAGCAGGTTTTTGCAGGGCAAATTTTTTTAATTAAAAAAAATATATGGGGGGGCATTCAGACACAGAGCTCAAACACCGGAGCTCTCCTTCCCCCCCAAGGGCTGTGTCTCTGCAAAACTGCATGTTGCGGGGGGGGGGATAAGAGCAGCACCCACCGCTGCTGCTGTTAGGGCAGATGCTGGCAAGAAGAGCAGCCACAAGGCCCCTATAGATCCTGCCACCTGAGGCAGTCACCTCACCTTTTCTCATGGGTGGGCCAGCCCTGCAACTAACTTCCACTTTTTTGGTGGGGGGGGTGGACTGTGGGAATAGAAACAATGGCTTGGGAGGAGTCAAAAAGGCCAGTGCATAATCGTTAATGCAGGAGTACTAAAGAACCTTTATGTGGCAGACATTCCAGTGCAAATTCTTTTACCAATTCTCTTTGAAAGCATACACACTGAAGGGTCCCTTCAACAGCACATCTTGGGCTGGCTGGCTGTGCTCCTATCTCCCGCCTAAGAGTATCTCCAGTGGGTTGTAAGCTCTCAAAGCGTAATATGGCGTGGGCAGCAATTTAGCACAACAGCAGACCACAGCGATTTGGGTTTGCTCTCTTCTTCTGCTACGATTCCTGTAGTAGTGTGGGTGAAGCCATGCCACTTTTCTGCTGATTTATATTTCATTCCCTCCCCAACGTGTTAAAAGGGAGAAGGAAAATGAAGCATGCTGCTCAGCCTCAGGTTGAGACACCGAGTTCCAAATGAACATGTTAAACTTCACTGTTGTAAGAGGGTGGAGACATAAAAATAGAATAGAATAATACTGTTGTTATGACAAGCTGTACATTCGGTTGAGGGGTGTGTGTGTGTGTCTTAAAAGAGTGGGACATTTCAGAACACGAAACTGGGTGAATGTACTGAGCCAGGCAATGCCAGGGCTTAGCCTTCAAATATATCCTTATTGAAAGTACAGCAAAGGTCTGCTTTAGCAGCCAGGAGCATATTCTCCTGTCTCGCTACTACAGCCCTTCGAAGGACCAAACCTTTCATCTTACCTGCAATTTATCTTTGCCATGTAGCTGCGGGGCTGGTCCATTAAGCTGCCCCAACGTCCAGGGTTGGGGTAAACAAAAGGATGGATGGACATACCTGATGCGTTGAGAAAACTACACCACAAATACTGGAGGCAGTGAGTTTCAAAGATGAGCTGTGCTGAATGCAAAGCAAACCCAAATGCCTCTGTGGCGTTTGCCTCCTAGGGTGGGTCATAAGGAAAGGGTTAAAATAGGTGTGATGTGATTGGCCAGTGAGAATGCAAGGGGGGGATAAAAGTTAGAGTGGGAGGTTTTGAAAGTCAGTTGAGGTTGAGGTTGTGGTTTGGGAGTTGAAGAAGGAAGAGGAAGGAATAGGCGATGGGTTGGCAGAGCTGTATTGTGAGAGAGTGAGAAGAATTGTTAGGTGGAGTCAGATAGATAGTTGGAATAATCAGTTTGGAGTTGTTAGGAACTAAGAATAAGAAACTGACAAGAGAAAAATTAACTGAAACCATAAACTTGTTCCTGCATTTAAAAATACAGTGGTGCCCCGCAAGACGAACGCCTCGCAAGACGGAAAACCCGCTAGACAAAGGGTTTTCCGTTTTGGAGGCGCTTCGCAAAACGAATTTCCCTATGGGCTTGCTTCGCAAGACGAAAATGTCTTGCGAGTTCCTGCGGGGTTTTTTCCCTCCCCCCCCCCTTTTCCTAAGCCATTAAGCTGCTTATCAGCTGATCTGCTGATAAGCCGCTTAACAGCTGATCGCTAAAAGCCGCTAAACCGCTAATAGCGCTAATCCGCTAAGCTGTCAATGGGCTTGCTTCGCAAGACGAAAAAACCGCTATACGAAGAGCCTCACGGAACGGATTAATTTCGTCTTGCGAGGCACCACTGTAAACTTGATTATCTGTTTATGTTAACAACTGACTAGACTCCATATGTCCCCGTGAGATACGGGGTGGTGGCAGCGGAAAAAGCAATCGCAGTGGCGGCACAGGGTCAATAGACCGTCAAACGTCCGGGGACCCTGTGTGTGATCGCCACAGCCTCCTTTATTCCTAGCGAGGAGAGGTGAGCAAACAGTAAAAAGCAAATTCTCCCGCCTGCCCTGTAGCACCATGCCCTCTTGAGCTGCGGCTTGAAAGGGAGAAGAGCATGGAAGAAAGGGCCATGGCTGCTCCTTGCCTCCTCTCTCTTGCTCAGCTGCTGCTCTGGGCATCACGATGGGGAGTATTGAGTCTCTGGTGCTGCCCATGAGTTGCTTCTGCCCATTCACCCACCCTTTCTTTGGGGGCTGCAGCAACATAAGGCTGGTCGTGGAAAGAGCACCCACCTCAACCTCATGTTTGACACTCCTCAGCAGCACAGCCGTGGTCCAGGGAACGCAGTCCACCCTGCCATGCCTCCCAGAGAGAGGGTGAGCAAGACCCTTGCCACTGTTATCTATTCAGTGGTCTGTGTTTGCTTGAGCTTGAGTCTGGACTAAGGATTCTGAGCTCCTGTGTTCTGATTCGATACATGATGTCCAATCACAGAACATTTCAGGATTTGGGCCTCTGCCATTGGCCCTTGAACTCTGAGTCATGATTTGCAGCTTGGAGGTTTGGATAGCCAATCACGTTGGGAGTGGGAGTGGCCCAGGCCTTCAGGAATGTACATAAGCAGTTGCTTTGCTCCTGTTTCCCAGTTATGTAGTTCAATAAAGGTTCTTGCTATTATCACTGTGTCTTGTCTCATGGGAGCCCACCTAGACTTCAGCCACCAAGGATGGTTGGGGAAACAGGGGTTGCTGCTGCCTCGGATCACTCACCTCCTTTCTCACACTGGAAGTCTCGACCTGGTCATTCAACCTCCTTCAGCCTCTTTTTCTGCATTGGGAAGGTCTGGGTCTAGTGAGACCATCGGGAGATCCTACCTCCATAATGGAAACAACCTCAAATATTGGAGACAGCATGCGCCATGAGCTTTTGAGAAACCTGCTACCTTTAAATAAGAAAACAGGGGCTTATTACCAATATTTGTGCTCTGGTCCTCTGATTAAAAGAGGTGCTGCCTGCTAATAATGTTACCTATATCATAAAATCATAGAGTTGAAAGGGACCCTGAGGACCATCTAGTCCAACAATGCAGGAATAGGCAGTTGTCCCATACAAGGATCGAACCTGCAACCTTGACATTATCAGCAACATGCTCTGCCCAACAGCAGCCCTACTTGGAATGACTGGTTGGCAACACATGTATCTGCTGTCTCTCAGGACTCACTACATTCCCAAGGACTTTGCCAGAGGTCATCACAAGAACATATGAAGGGTCTGCTGGATCAGGCCCATGGCCCATCGAGTCCAGCATCCTGTTCTCACAGTGGGACACCAAGGAGCATCTCTCAACTGCTGTGGTTTCCAGCAATGGGCCATCAGAAGCATTGCTTCAACCCTGGAGGCCACCAGCCCTTGCTAGCCCTCTCTTCCATCCATTTGTCCAACTCATTTTTAAAGCCATCCAAGTTGGCGAACATCGCTGCCTCCCAGGGGGAGAGAGTTCTACAGTTTGGGCAGAATCCGAGACCAGGGAGAAGAGTCGGTGGAAGAAGATTGGAAGAAATTTAAAATCTATTTACAGAAACGCTGTAAAATTTTTGAATGTTAATGACGTTGGAATGAAACAAAGTGGTTCTAGCAATAAGGCAAAATAAGATTATGCAAGAATGGATTAATATCAGATGAAAATTTGAAGAGAATATGTGAGGATAAACAATTAAGGGTAAATGAAGAGGGTATGAATTTGCTGAACAAATTCTTAAATGGGATACAAAAAAGGAAGGTGTGAGGAAGTCATGAAAATAAGTAAATGAGTGATAAGATATTAGGAAGAGGGATTTTTATTTTTTCATTTTTATTTTTACGTTAAATTTTGGTTTTTGTATTTTTTGTGTGTTTTTTGTTTACTGTTTACTGTTTTGTAACCCTTTTTTTGTTAAAAACTTAATAAATATGATTATTATTATTTTTAAAAGAGAGTTCTACAGTTTGACTATGGACTGTTCTTTTACCTTCCTGAATCTTCCAACATTCAGCTTCATGTCCACAAGAGCGTGTTTAGAAATGCATTCCACTTGCCACCTAAGCAAGCCCTAACTGGGAGTGGAGAAACAGCAGGGATGGGGGGAACCCACTCCAGAAGACTCTCAGTGATACTCCCATGGGGAAAGGGGGATCCCAGGGCACCGAAGGCAGCCTCCCTACTGGTCCAACACTGGAAGTCATCTGGCAGGAAGGCCAGGGCCAAAGTATGGTGCAACCAATCATGTCAGGGATGGAGCAATACCTTTGCTCTGAACTGCTCGTTGTGTTTTTCCCTTCTGCTCTGGGCTGGGCAAGTGGAGGATTCGACATATATTGTGTAGCTTAGTAATAATAATAATAATAATAATAATAATAATAATAATAATTTATACCCCGGCCATCTGGCTGGGTTTCCTCAGCCACTCTGGGCAGCTTCCAACAGAACACTAAAATACAATAACCTATTAAACATTAAAAGCTTCCCTAAACAGGGCTGCCTTCAGATGTCTTCTAAAAGTTTGGTAGTTATTTTTCTCTTTGACATCTGGCAGGAGGGCGTTCCACAGGGCCGGTGCCACTACTGAGAAGGCCCTCTGCCTGGTTCCCTGTAACTTGGCTTCTCGTAGCGAGGGAACCAGCAGAAGGCCCACGGCGCTAGACCTCAGTGTCCGGGCCGAACAATGGGGGTGGAGACGCTCCTTCAGATATACTGGACCGAGGCCGTTTAGGGCTTTAAAGGTCAGCACCAACACTTTGAATTGTGCTCGGAAACGTACTCGGAGCCAGTGTAGGTCTTTCAAGACCGGTGTTATATGGTCTCGGCGGCTGCTTCCAGTCACCAGTCTAGCTGCAGCGTTCTGGATTAATTGTAGTTTCCGGTTCACCTTCAAAGGTAGCCCCACATAGAGCGCATTGCAGTAGTCCAAGCGAGAGATAACCAGAGCATGTACCACTCTGATGAGACAGTCAGCGGGCAGGTAGGGTCTCAGCCTGCGTACCAGATGGAGATGATAAACAGCTGCCCTGGACACAGAATTGACCTGTGCCACCATGGACAGCTGTGAGTCCAGAATGACTCCCAGTCTGCGCACCTGGTCCTTCAGGGGCACAGTTACCCCATTCAGGACCAGGGAATCCTCCACACCCGCCCGCCTCCTGTCCCCCAAAAACAGTACTTCTGTCTTGTCAGGATTCAACCTCAATCTGTTAGCCGCCATCCATCCTCCAACCGCCTAGGTTAGCAGTGACAATAATTGGAAAATAGAATCGCTCTGCCCATATATGCCTGCATTCGCTCCATAGGACGCACACACATTTCCCCTTCATTTTTGGAGGGGAAAAAGTCGTCCTATAGAGCGAAAAATATGGTACTTGTGCACTTTGCAAAATAAATAAATAAGGTATTTCAGAACCTTCTAAAATATTTTATCTGTGTTCCTTTCTAACAATCCTACATAACATATCCAGAGGGCCATTAATCTGATTGCGTGTTGCAATTCTAGATTTTGCAAAAGTGTGCAGCTGCTCTGCAGTCTGCAAGAAAGGATTCCTTCCTTTGACACATCCTTTGTGGCAAGCTTAGGCAAAAGGCTTCATGCTGGACCGGGAAATCTTTCCATTCAATATTAAGAAGCTAAACTTTGCATATTACTCTGTTCGCTGTGGCACCCACTGGCTACCTTCTGATTTGCAGGGATTAGGAGTCCTATCAGTGAGTCATAGCTTCTGACTTGGTAACATTATCTACCCCCCCTCCCCACCTCTCTTTGCATCCCTAGGCACTTCTGCTGACTTCTGTTGACTTTGTAATATAACCTAGCCTCTTGACATTGTTATATAATTCCCAGAGATTTTTGCAATGGAAAAGGCTCTTGTAATGAAGCAGATACGTAATTAAGTTTCACAGGCGTTCTTGTTTTCTCCTGCGTTGTAACAAAATTCCCTTCCACTTCTTTTGACGCTATCGTTAAATACTAGAAAGACGCCCCTTGTGGATTTTGAACTGTCGGAGAGGTGGGGCTCACTAGTTCCCAGGCCAATTAATTCCTGGTTCTTCCCCCTCCAGACTGATTTTATGCAGATAGGATCTGTGCGTTTGTACACACACATTTAACCCTGATGAAGTGTTTCCAACTTCACTGAAGGTGAATAAGCCTTTCAAGCGTATCAAGTGTCAAGGGATTAACAGCTCCCTCACTCACATTTATTAAAAACCAAGTCTGGGCTGAAATGCCCCCCTCCCTGCTTCTACAGCCCCATTTTCAGCCTGTGTGAGGGCAGCATAGCGATTGTCCGACATATGAAAGGTGACTGTTTAGTGGGTCTTGTACCGAGTTTCCCAGCCACCTCCCTTCCCCTCAGAAGAGCCTCTGTGAACAGTGCTATAGGCTGACACAGCATACCCACATCGGGCGATAGGGGCACAAATATGGGATGTTTTGTCAGCTGCTGGTCATCCAAAAAGAGCCATTGCCAGAAATCTGATGGCGGTGAGAAAGAGGGGGGAGTCGGACACAGGGAAAAGCAGGCCAGGTGCCCACTTTTGGTCCTTAATCCCAACTCCCTCACCCATGCAAACCGAAAGTGAAATTTTGGCTCACTTCTATTTTTTTATAGTCCCAGGCAGGCACCAGAGGCAGAAGGTTATCAAGCTCAACATCACAATGCCCCATTATTTATGACAAGTTAAAACTTAGGAGCCTGGTTTACAAATGAATATATTGGATAGCAGCCACACCTAGTAGTAAAATAATAATAATAATAATAATAATAATAATAATAAAATAATAATAATAATAATAATAATAATAATAATAATAATACTCCGCCCATCTGGCTGGGTTTCCCCAGCCACTCTGGGCAGCTCCCAACAGAATATTAAAAACACAATAAAAGATCAAACATTAAAACTTCCCTAAACAGGGCTGCCTTCAGATGTCTTCTAAAAGATAGTTGTTTATTTCCTTGACATCTGGTGGGAGGGTGCTCCACAGGGTGGGTGCCACTACCGAGAAGGCCCTCTGCCTGGTTCCCTGTAATCTCACTTTTCGCAGTGAGGGAACTGCCAGAAGGCCCCCAGAGCTGGACCTCAAACTAAACTAAGCTGAACTATGCCAGTTCCCAAAGAGGCAAGGTTCAGCATTGTGGGAAAGGGACTGTGATAGGTAGTTTCATAGCACAGAGCTTGAGTGAACACTTAAGCAAGGTTCTGACATTCAACATTTGGCAGATGTCAGATTCCACACAGCATGGAGCTCCTACAGAAGGAATTTCATTTGCAGCATAAATGAGTCTTTCTGAAGCTAAATTAAGGGGCCTTCCACACATTCCATCCCCACTGACATATTAAGACTGAGAAATGGCGGCGGTGGGGGGGGGTGTAAATCACTTGCTGCCACCACACTTTTCCTGCCCATTTATTACTCTGCTGAGCTGGGTCAAGCATTCAGAAAGTGCTATTTCACATACACAAGCATACCAGGAACAAAAAGTAATGATTTCAACAGAAAGGAGAACCGGGTTCATGATGGGAACTTGGGATTAAAACTGCCCTCAAGTGACAAAACCGCCAACATAGGGTTCGAGACCAGATTGTGATTACCGGTAATTGTAATAGAAATTTCAGAGAAAACATTTTGCCAGAATGAATGTCAGAGTCCCACACCACCTGTGGATCAGGAATCCCAAAGAGTCACACACTCTCCAGCATTTTGGGGATAGATTGTGGTTAATTTGAAAGAGTATGAGTGGAATCCAACGCCACGTAAATATAACTTGTGTTATATTTAAGCATTCTCTTGTATCTTGGCTGCTATTGTTTCCATAAGTGCTCTGGACTATATCCTCTTGGCATGCAAGGCTAAGTATTTTTCCCAGAATGCAGGCTGCCATTTTCCTCCCCACAACAATATACTGGGAATGAAACTATGTCACAATTTAGTGCTGCTTAGGGAGGCGTTAAAGTCTCTGGAAAGCTTAGAGAAGCAGCACCAAAACCCTTTTTAAAAGAAAGGAAAAACTTTCATAGTTTGCTTCTCCCCCTCCCTGCCCTCAAAAAAATATTGCTTTCCCTTCCCCTCTCTCTGCTCCTCCAAGCCCTCGTCAGGGGAACCATTGGCCCACCTACAATCATAGAATTGTAGGACCAGATGGTACTTCAAGGTTCATCTAGCCCAAACCACACATAGCCTCTGAAGGGGAGTCTGTTCCAGAGTCAAACAGCTCCTGTTGTCAGGAAGATCTTCCTAATGTTTAGCTGAATTTACTTGATGTAACTGGAATCTGTTCTACCCTCTGAAACAGCAGAAAACAAGCATATTCCATCCTCCATGTGACAGCCCTTCGGATATTTGAAGATGGCTATAATATCACCTCTCATCTTCTCTTCGCCAGGCTAGACATACTCAGCTCTCTCCACCATTCCTCATAAAGGTTTGGTTTCCAGACCCTTGGTTATTTTGGTTGCTATCCTCTGCACACGTTCCAGCTTGTCAACATCCTTCTTTAATTGTGGTGCCCAGAACTGGACACAGTACTCCAGGCAGCCTGGCCAAACAGAGTGCTGCTACTACTTCCCTTGATTTGGACACTGTAGCCTAGACTACAGACTGCTGACTCATGTTAAGCTTCACGCATACTGCTGACTAGCCAGGTGTCCGCTATCCTATATCTGTGCATCTGATTACAGTGGTGCCCCGCAAGACAAATGCCTCGCAAGACAAAAAACCCGCTAGACGAAAGGGTTTTCCGTTTTGGAGGTGCTTCGCAAGACAAATTTCCCTATGGGCTTGCTTCGCAAGACGAAAATGTCTTGCGAGTTTTTCCGACTCCCCCCCCTTTTTTCTAAGCCGCTAAGCCGCTTATCCGCTTATCCGCTAAGCCGCTAAAAGCCTCTAAAAGCCGCTAATAGCACTAATCCGCTAAGCCGCTAATGGGCTTGCTTCGCAAGACGAAAAAACCGCTAGACGAAGAGACTCGCGGAACGGATTCTTTTCGTCTTGCGAGGCACAACTGTATTCCTGCCTGAGTGCCTATTGAAATTCATTTTGTTAGTTTGGGCTCCATTCGTCAATCTGTTAAGGTCATCTTGACCATAGCTACCCCTCCCTGCTTGGTGTCATCTGCAAATTTGGTGAGCCCCCCCCCCCCAATTCATCACCCAAGTCCGAATGTCAGAACCCATGGCACCCCAATTGTCATTTTTTCCCCAGGATGACAAGGAACCATTAGCGAGCACTCTTTAGGTTTGGTCAGTCAACCAATTACAAATCCACCCAGCAGTAATGTTGTCTCACATTTTACCAGATTCTCTGCAAGAATATCATGGGGGACTTCCTCAAGAACCTTACTGAAATCAGGATACCCTTCATCCAAAGCATTCCCCTGAACCACCAAGCCGGTAACTCTATTGAAAAAAGGGGTTGAAATGACATTCGTCTGCCATGACTTGCTTTTGAGAAACCCTTGCTGGCTCTTAGTAATCGCAGCATCCTTTTCTAAATGTTCACATATCAACTGTGTAATTATCCATTCTAGGATGACTGTCACGTGATAGACAACAATCCCATGACTGCATTCATGGAGCAGGAATTCTAACAGTTTCCTGGCATTGATGTCAAGCTGACCAGTCAGCAGTTTCTTGGGTCCTGCTTTAGTCCCCTTTTTGAATACTGGGATAATTGCCTGCCTCCAGACCATAGGGACCTCACATTTTCCCCAAGAATTCTCAAAGATGGTACACAAAGGCGCTGAGATTACACCTGCAAGTTCCTCAGTCCCTGGAGATCTGGATTCATTCAAAGGAGCCAGGTGTTCCTTTAGCCCCTCTTTTCCTATCTTGGGCTGCTACTAGCAGCTGGTTAGGCACTATGCGAAATCCTCCAGCGTATTCTCAGACCAGGTTCTAACCCCAAGGAATCTTCTTACTCCCTCCAGTGGTTGGAAGAAGAAAAGGGCACACTATGCCCTTTGACAGCAACTCTCAGCACCGTGTGGTTAAGTCAAATGGCGCTACGAAAGAACCACACTATTCAAGACAGTTCAGCAACATCTTGGAAACCCACAAAGCACAAAGCTTTTATGCTTATTGCACTAAGTGCTTGCTCAAAGCAGGGGTCCTTTTTATCACCAGTTAAGGAAACTGTGGTGGCATTAAGTGGAGTTAAGCTGCAAGGGTATTAGCTGGCAAATGTGTGTAAAATGAAAGGTCACTTAATTCAATAGAGAATACACTTTGGTCTTGCTGACATTTGAGAAGCAGGCTGAAGCCTAGCTTTGGTACAAGCAATGGCTGTCTCTCTCAGGTTCACTGCCAGTGTAAAAATCTTGCTCACACAGACAGGACAAAGCATTACTCCAGTATGTTATAAAGTACACCAAACTCTAACACCTTCTCCTCCTGCTTTCCTATCTTCTAAAACAAGGGTTGCCACTGAATTTATCCAAATCAAAACGCTGAGGTTCCAGCTTAGGTAAAACATGGGAGGAATTTTGAGGGAGGTGAAAGGTATTTCAGTAAGACTATGAAAATTTCACATACCCTAAAATTGCCGCACACTGAATTTCACCGAAAGCAAATCTTCAAGAAGAATTTGAAGGTTCTTGCTCAGAGCCAGACAAAACATTCAAGTAATTGCAACTGCATTTTCCTAATGTCATTCAGATGCATATATAGATCCAGCCTTGTTCTTTACAGGTACCAAAGCCATAAAGGGTGGGGTTTTTTAGTAGAGTAAATATTAATTTTAAAAGCTCAGGATAAACAAGCATCCGCCCAAGTCTGTGCGCTACCTTTGACGATTCTGATGTTTTTATGGAAATGTAATTTTAATTCCAAGCCATAGTATTCAACTTTAGCAAAAAAAAAAAAAAAAGTAGTTTTATGCTACTTTAATAGAGCAGTCAAAATAAAAACAGGTCCAAAACCACAGCTTACAAATGAAGACATAGCCTCCTCCCATTTCCTCAGCTAACGAGAAACAAAGACTTCATTGTTTGCACTTACCTATTTTGAATGTTGGTGACTGAGCTTGAGCAAGTTATTAGGCTCTCAGGTAAGCAAGTCTGGCTTCTGTTGTCGGGGATTTCTGACCACTCATCCCAATCTTTGTGACTGAAATGAGGCCACTGGGCAGGAAAAGATTCTTCGGCATGCTTGGAGGGTGCCGAGGTACAAAATGTGACAAATCAAACCCAAGGGAGGAAGCCCTGCAAAAGAGGGCTGGACATACTTAGCAGCCTCAGAGCACTGAGAATCAGTAGGAAAAGAAAACTGGTGTGTGTGTAGGAATGGAATCAATGGAATGGCTGTCTAGAGATGGGTGGTGAAATTAGATGTGACCACAGAAGGCCAGGAAGCTGCAAAACAACTGACAGGTTGTCAGGAAAGGCTGGCTGACAGGCAAGGGGTTCAGAGGTGATAAAAAGGAGAGCGGAGGCACAGCAGGAGAGGATGAAGAGACACAGAGAACTACTTGAAAATGATTTAACTCTGAGCAGACTTGCTAAGGTGCATAAGGCTGAACTGGATAAGTGCTGGAGTTGCAATGGGGTTGAGGGTACTTTCTTTCATACGTGGTGGGCCTGTAAAAGGGTAAAAGAGTATGGGGGGGGGAATTATAATGAATTGAAAAAAGTGTTTAAGGCACTTTTCAAAAAAAAAACCAAAAAAAACAGTGTCCTTTTTGTTTGGGAAAACTCAGATGCAAATTCCCAGGCGTCAAAAACGGTTATTTATGTATACCACTACAGCAGCCTATGTTTTATTAGCCCCCAAATGGAAAAGGAGTGATGTCTCAACCAAAGAAGAATGGCAACTCAAACTGACATTTAGAAGACTTTTACAAGGCATCTGAAGGCAGGCCTGTTTAGGGAAGTTTTTAATGTATGAAGTTTTATTGTGCTTTTTATTTTCTGTTGGGAGCTGCCCAGGGTGGCCGGGGAAACCCAGTCAGATGGGCAGGGTATAAAAAAATTATTATTATTAATAATAATAATAATAATAATAATAATAATAAATTTTATTTATACCCCGCCCTCCCCAGCCAAGGCTGGGCTCAGGGCGGCTAACAAGCAATAATAAAAACAAGTTGAATGGATACAACTTAAAAACAAGATTAAAATACAACACTGAAACACTGAAACATTAAAATGAAACATTAAAATGCAGCCTTATTATTATTATTATTATTATTACTGGTGGAATATGCACAGCTTGTGGATCTAACTTATAGAATAAGAGAACAAGAAGAACATTCATTTAAAGAAGATTGGAAAATGCTTATTGAATATATGGGGGGGGGGATTGTGTACTCTTGAAAACGTTGGCCGCATTAAGATAAATTCCACAGTGCAAATAAGTTCTGATGAAAGTAATAATGGAATACTGAATGGTTTAGTTCATATAAAATATGCAGGGATTTATGGTATGCAAAACGAACCATGGAAAGAGAAGAAGGGAAGTCATTGATATTTTAAGATTGTCTAAATGAATAGTCTAAATTGTAAAACAGAAAATGTATTAAAAGAGACACAGAGATATAAACATGGCTGCCCGCAGTGTTTACACGGAAGCAACCATGTTTTCTCCTGGAAGTGTGTGGCAGGAAGGAGCTCCACTTGGCAGCCACTCAAAACACTGGGTAAACTGGGTAAATAGTTTTAAAGCAAAAATCTCATGGTGGTGGTGAAACAGAGGCAGTCTTCCAGATTCCAAAACAGACCATTGATTCAATCCAGGTCTTGATCCACCCGGATCACATCAAGCGTGTTGACTTTGGAATCCAGATTGGGCAGAGTCCTCTTCCAACTCTTTGCATCACAAAATCACAAGAAGTCTTGTGATTCAGATCTAGTAAAGAAAAAAAGGGGATCATCATGAACGCGGGTGGCGCTGCGGGTTAAACCAAAGAGCCTAGGACTTGCCGATCAGAAGGTCGAGGGTTCAAATCCCTGCGACGGGGTGAGCTCCCGTTGCTCAGTCCCAGCTCCTGCCAACCTAGCAGTTCGAAAGTATGTCAAAGTGCAAGTAGATAAATAGGTACCGCTTTGGCGGGAAGGTAAACGGCGTTTCCGTGCGCTGCTCTGGTTCGCCAGAAGCGGCTTAGTCATGCTGGCCACATGACCCGGAAGCTGTATGCCGGCTCCCTTGGCCAATAAAGTGAGATGAGCGCCACAATCCCAGAGTCGGCCACGACTGGACCTAATGGTCAGGGGTCCCTTTATCTTTTCCTAATGAATTTGCATGATTTTTAATATAGGAGGACCCCCTCCCACACAATAACTATCCGACTAAAGTTTACATTGGTGTCTAGAGCAGTGCAGAGCTAATATTCAGGGTGGGAGCTGATTTCACTGGCCAGGAAGGGGCAGGAGGAAGATGGGAAAACAGTCCCATTTGTATAAGAAGAGTTTGGATTTGATATCCCGCTTTATCACTACCCGAAGGAGTCTCAAAGCGGCTAACATTCTCCTTTCCCTTCCTCCCCCACAACAAACACTCTGTGAGGTGAGTGGGGCTGAGAGACTTCAAAGAAGTGTGACTGGCCCAAGGTCACCCAGCAGCTGCATGTGGAGGAGCGGAGACGCGAACCCGGTTCCCCAGATTACGAATCTACCGCTCTTAACCACTACACCACACTGGCTTTCTGTTCCTTTCTAAGGTTGGAAAGCTAAGTTGCAATGCTAGAGATGCCAACTGAGATGGTAGAGCCAGGATCTTTTACTTAAGCATGAATTTTTCATTTGAAAACAGAGGGCAGAAAGTTCTGAGTGCTATTTTCAGTTGAGAATCCTGCAATGCTGGTCGCCAGTCTACACATTTTTCTTAGAAGTCCCATCAGGTCTTCAATGGGCTTGTTCTCTTAAGCATATTAATTAAAAATAAGGGGTTTTAAAGTACAGCGGATCTGCAAGGCAAATGTTCTGACAATGCCTAAACCAGAAATTAGCAACAGTAATTCTTTTTGATAGTACTATATGCTGTAATCATGCATACAACTGGTTTGCAAGGACCTCAAGTGTAATGATCTAATTCTCTCTATATATTCAGCTATAGGTTCAGTGTGTGCAGAACTCTGGCAACAAGCAAGGTGTCATGTTCTCTAACCTCCACTGGCCCTCTGGCTCAGAGGAAGATGCAGGAAGAGAATACCATGTCCGCAGAACCATCCCCACCTCCTTACAGGCCTAAGGGTGTGATTTCACTTGACTGCTTCAACCCAAGATGGCTTTCCCATTGCAGTCCACACCATAGCTGTCAACTTACAGATTTGAAAATAAGGGACCAGCAACAACAACAACAACAGCCTGGGAAATAAGGGATCAGCAGCCAAAATAAGGGATTTTGGCTTAGCTTATGCAGAAATCCGCCACTGATGGAGCCATGCTGCTTTGGCTGCGACTGACTGTGTTTTGCAGGGAGTTGGACTAGATGATCCTAAGGGTCTACAACTCCCACCAAAGAAGAGTGGCCAACAAAACTGATGAACGATGTCGAGATGGCAAAGCTTACAGGCAGAATTAGAAACCAGGAAGAGGACCTCTTTAATAAAGAATGGGGAAAGTTTATAATTTAGTTGAAAAGCTATTGTAAAGAGTTACAGTACATACATTCGTAGGATTGACAGAAAACTTGTAGTACAAATTTGAACTATGGATGGACAAATTATTTATAAAAATAGAGTTATGAAAGGGATGCAGGGGGGGAAATCACTACATTAAGATGCTGCACTGGTTGGAGGGGATGCTAAGCAGCACGTCGGGGCTGCCATCGTCCTGGCGCAAGGAGTTCCATTGGCCCTTCCCCACTCGAGAGAGAGGGAGGGAGGGAGAGAGACTCTCGCCCACGCCGACCGCAAGCCTGGCATGAGGCAGTTGCACCGCCGCCGCGGCTGCTGAAGGCCCTTCAGCGTCCCTCCCCATCCCCTCCTCTTCCTCCTCCCTCAGGCTGCCTCCTTAGCCGCCGCCGCCGCTGCTGCCGCCACCTCCAGCTTCCCCTGGCAGCAATGTGGAAGACTCACAAGAGAGGGGCTGCCTGCCCGCCCGCCACCACCCGTCTCCTCACGACGCACCCCTGAGGGGGAAAAGGGAGAGACGGATACGCGCCAGCTCGTGCATGCACTCTCTCTCACGGCGGAGGACCCCAAGCCGCTGCTTCCCTCCCAAGCCGGGCGAGCATGAAACCCGGGAAATTTAAGGGACATTATCAATAAGTGTAATGGTTCTAAGGGGGTTGCTAAGGCAGTGGCATAGCGTGGGGGCCGCACTGGGTGCAACATCTGGGGGTTAGGGTTACTTGCCTTGCCCCGGGTGCTGACAACCCACGCTACGCCACTGTGCTAAGGGACAGCAGCGGGACACGGCGCTGGGATAAGGGAGTTTCCCGCCAAATAAGGGACAGTTGACAGCTATGGTCCACACTGCCTCTATGCTGTAGGAACCAGTGGCTGGAGAATCAGGCATTTTAAGAAACAAAGGGCGCTTCCAGGCGGCCACTTTTTTGACATACCAGCAAATTTGGATCTCACAAATATAGTGGGTTGGGAGGACTTGCATGACAAACCTGCCTCCCCCAACATTGGATTTTTTATTTTTTTGCACCAAGGAGAGTTATGCACTGGTAAGTGAGGCCAACACTTGCTTTGATGCAACCAGTGAAGGCGGTGAAGGTCCTGTGTGAGTGTCTGGAAGCGGTTAGAGGATGGATGGTGGCTAACAAATTGAGGTTGAATCCTGACAAGACCGAAGTACTGTTTTGGGGGGACAGGAGGCGGGCAGGTGTGGGGGACTCCCTGGTCCTGAATGGGGCAATTGTGCCCCTGAAGGACCAGGTGTGCAGCCTGGGAGTCATTTTGGACTTGCAGCTGTCCATGGAGGCGCAGGTCAATTCTGTGTCCAGGGCAGCTGTTTACCAGCTCCATCTGGTACGCAGGCTGAGACCCTACCTGCCCGCTGACTGTCTCGCCAGAATGGTGCATGCTCTGGTTATCTCTCGCTTGGACTACTGCAATGTGCTCTACGTGGGGCTACCTTTGAAGGTGACCCAGAAACTACAACTAATCCAGAATGCAGCAGCTAGACTGGTGACTGGGAACGGCCACCAAGACCCCATAACACCAGTCTTGAAAGACCTACATTGGCTCCCAGTACGTTTCCGAGCACAATTCAAAATGTTGGTGCTGACCTTTAAAGCCCTAAACGGCCTCGGTCCAGTATATCTGAAGGAGCATCTCCACCCCCATCGTTCTGCCCGGACACTGAGGTCCAGCGCCAAGGGCCTTCTGGCGGTTCCCTCACTGCAAGAAGCCAAGTTACGGGGAACCAGGCAGAGGGCCTTCTCAGTAGTGGCACCTGCCCTGTGGAACGCCCTCCCACCAGATGTCAAAGAGAACAACAAGTACCAGACTTTTAGAAGACACCTGAAGGCAGCCCTGTTTAGGGAAGCTTTTAATATTGTATTTTAATATTTTGTTGGAAACCACCCAGAGTGGCTGGGGAAGCCCAGCAAGATGGGCGGGGTATAAATAAATTATTATTATTATTATTATTATTATTATTATTATTATTATTATCATGTCATCTAGCTTCCCCTCCAACAAATCAGGATGAATAAACAGAATGAATGAAGACGTTGTCAAGGAACACCCATAGAAGGTTCCTCCAAGAGAGTGGTCAACCGCAGGTTCGGAGTAGCCAGGGAGCCTCAGAGATCTCTCCCAGCTGCTGAGGTGAGCTCTCTTGGGTCAGTTTCAGCCGGAAACTGCCACAGTGATCTGTCCAGAGTCTTCACATATTATTCTGGGCCTCTTGTGTCTTGATTCTACTCTATGAGATGTACTCTGTCCTTCCAGTAAATGCTACAGATTCAAGCTAGTCTCCCCTAGGAGCTTTGAGCTGAGCTGGGAAAGGACACAAACATTTCTTCTGCGTTTCTTTCTAGCCAGCAACATTATCGATTATCAGCATTATTATTGCCTTGAGAACAATAATAAAGAATTTAATCACTGCAACAACATCCCTCGGCGGGATTTGGTGTTATAGTTTCTAATCTGGATCAACTTGATTATAAATTGTGTGTCAGTGTGCTAAAAATTCCTTCTGCATTTTTTTTTTTTTTTAGCATTCTTTATCAACTCCGTTTGAAAATTGTAAGAGCAAAGAGATCTGTGTGCGTGTGTGTCAGGTAAAGGTTTTTTGGTTGTGCTTAAGATTACACCAAAGAGACGTGGGTGGCGCTGTGGGTTAAACCACAGAGCCTAGAAGTTGCCGATCAGAAGGTCAGCAGTTTGAATCCCCGTGACGGGGTGAGCTCCCGTTGCTCGGTCCCTGCTCCTGCCAACCTAGCAGTTCAAAAGCACGTCAAAGTGCAAGTAGATAAATAGGTACCGCTCCGGAGGGAAGGTAAACGGCATTTCCGTGTGCTGTTCTGGTTCACCAGAAGCGGCTTAGTCATGCTTGCCACATGACCCGGAAGCTGTACGCCGGCTCCCTCGGCCAATAAAGCGAGATGAGCGCCGCAACCCCAGAGTCGGCCACGACTGGACCTAATGGTCAGGGCTCCCTTCACCTCTACCTTTAAGATTACACCCAAGATGAGAAAGGCACATTTTCAAGTGTCTGTTCTTGTTTTCTGCTAAGCTGGTGGGTCTATATTCTGCAGCCTTCCTGGGTGGCCACATTCCTCAAAATCCCACAATGTCCTTTAAGCATGAGAAGGTGGAGAGGCTGCCCACTGCGTATGTGACAGCTATTCTTTTTAAATGGTCTTTTCCCTTAAAGAAATCAATGCAGAATGTTTTTCTGTAGCATAAAACGAAGCATTCCCCTTTAAAACAAAATCAGCTTCTTAAGAAGGTTCCCGTACTTCAATGAAAGAGGAAGACTTTGTAAAGTATCTGAAGAAGTGTGCATGCACACGAAAGCTCATACCAATAACAAACTTAGTTGGTCACGGGTGGCGCTGTGGTCTAAACCACTGAGCACAGGGCTTGCCGATCAGAAGGTCGGCGGTTCAAATCCCCACGACGGGGTGAGCTCCCGTTGCTCGGTCCCTGCTCCTGCCAACCTAGCAGTTCAAAAGCACATCAAGTGCAAGTAGATAAATAGGTAACACTCCAGCGGGAAGGTAAACAGCGTTTCCATGCACTGCTCTGGTTCACCAGAAGCGGCTTAGTCATGCTGTCCACATGACCCGGAAGCTCCCTCAGCCAATAAAGTGAGATGAGCGCCGCAACCCCAGAGTCGGTCACGACTGGACCTAATGGTCAGGGCCCCCTTTACCTTTACCTAAGGTGCTACTGGAAGGAATTTTTTAACATTGTAAAGTAACTTCTTCCATGGGAATCCCTCCACCTTTTTTTCTTTTTTACAGATCAAGAAGTGCAGGCAACCAAGGAGGCTTCAGAGTGCTGAAGAAAGGATTAAATTGAAAGAAAAACACAAACCCCTGCACAACAATAAAGATGCAGGGGAAGAAACAGAAAAATGAAAGCATCTTTTACAAGAGAGATGACTTTTGGAGACTTTCAAAAAATAGGAGAACATAATTTCACACGGCACTAATATTAATACATGCAGTTGAGCCCAGTGAACAGGTCATTATATACATTGTATACATTAAAGGTAAAAAGGTAAAGGTACCCCTGCCCGTACGGGCCAGTCTTGACAGACTCTGGGGTTGTGCGCCCATCTCACTTAAGAGGCCAGGGGCCAGCGCTGTCCGGAGACACTTCCGGGTCACGTGGCCAGCGTGACATCGCTGCTCTTGCCAGAGCCAGAGCCAGAGCCAGAGCCAGAGCCGCACACGGAAACGCCGTTTACCTTCCCGCTGGTAAGCGCTCCCTATTTATCTACTTGCACCCGGAGGTGCTTTCGAACTGCTAGGTTGGCAGGCGCTGGGACCGAGCAGCGGGAGCGCACCCCGCCGCAGGGATTCGAACCGCCGACCTTTCGATCGGCAAGCCCTAGGCGCTGAGGCTTTAACCCACAGCGCCACCTGCGTCCCATAATTGTATACATTATATATACATATAAATATACATTTATACAGAAACCAGAAGCATTTTTACTGGGCATTGTTGGGAGTGATATAAATAGAAAGGAATATAAGCTCTTTTTATATGCAATAAGAGCAGCAAGAATATTATTGGCCCAAAAATGGAAGCAAGAAGAATTACCGACAATTGAAGAATGGAGGATGAAGTTAATGGACTATGCAGAACTAGATGAACTAACTAACAGGAAGGATTCGAAACCGGCGGGACCAGAAATTCACAGAAGACTGGAGAAAATTTATGGACTATTTGAAAAGTATTTGTGAAGATCAGACGACGTTTGTAGGTTTGCAAGAAGTTTTGTGAGGAGTATTATTGGAAGTATTGCAAAAATGGAGACGGGGAAGGATGATTTGTTAAGAGATGTAAAGGCAATATAAAGTTAAGAAATGCATAAGAAGTTGTTAAAACGGTGGATCATCAGAGGTGCTGATGATTGTATAAGTGATAAGTTTTGTGGTACATTTTATAATTTATATGTTAAAATCAATAAAAATTATTAATAATTAAAAAAAGAAAAGGTCATCCTGGACTGCAGCAGATAATTTCAAGTGGGTCTGTCCTCAGCTGCCATGTTACTGAGCAGGCAATATTTCCCTTTCTCCCAGTCCCGACCTTTTTTGCTCGTAATTTGAGAAAAAGGAAAAGATCAGCATAGTTTGACAGAACAGTGAAGGGCAGGCGGATTACACCCAAGGATGACAATGGACCCATCTGCTGACAGTAGCGGCACCAGCTTTCAGGGGTCACATGCCAGGCAGGGTGTTGAGAGCTGTCTTGGCCGACCTATTCAATTTGACCACTGCTGCTTCGAGGTAGGAGAACTTGCCTCTGGAGGCTGAGCTGGGAGAAGCCATAAATACTGTTTTGTTCTGTATCAGTTACATACATAGAGCTCTGCCCAATCACGTAAGCTAATACTCCGCCAGATTGTTTCAGACTCGCTGGAGCCTTGCTCAGGTTACCACGGAGCACTTCGGTTCTGCGAAGTGTTCTCTCCTTCAGCTGCAAATTGCACTTGGTATTTCATGACCATGCAAATTTTGGCCAGCCACAACAATGGTGACCTGGTTCGACCTCGCAGAACGATGGTTGGACATACTGGTACACAAGACAAATTGTCTCACCTTTATTCTTGTAGATCATGGGTGGGCAAACTAAGGTCCGGGGGCCTTCTAAATCCAGCCCACGGACAATCCGGGAACCAGCATGTTTTTACATGAGTAGAATGTGCCCTTTTATTTAAAATGCATCTCTGGGTTATTTGTGGGGCTCCCTGGTGTTTTTACATGAGTAGAATGTGCCCTTTTATTTAAAATGCATCTCTGGGTTACTTGTGGGGCCTGCCTGGTGTTTTGACATGAGTAGAATGTGTGCTTTTATTTAAAATGCACCTCTAGGTTATTTGTGGGGCATAGGAATTCGTTCATTTCCCCCCCAAAAAATATAATCCGCCCCCCCCCAAGGTCTGAGGGACAGTGGACCAGCCCCCTGCTGAAAAAGTTTGCTGACCCCTGTTGTAGATAAACCTCTGCTTTAGGTTGTTTACATACTGTCTTCTCTTATATATTATTTACTACAAAGGTATGTCCTAATTATGCATTCTCAACGTATTTTTAATTTTAATTTTCCTTATTCTATTTGTTCATTCAGTGCAGTTCTGTTACAATTGATTTTGACAGCTCGATGACTAAGCTCTTTAGAAACGAAACGTCCAATTACTGGAACACCATCCAAGCACTGAAACACAAGTGGACTCTATTTACTGTGTTTGCTATTTTTTAAGATAAAACCTATTTGGGAAAGAAACTGCTTTTGCCATTTTCATGGATGTTTATTGTTTGTTTACGGATAGTTGCCTTGGTGATATTATCTTGGATCTCTAGCCAGCTGCTGGGCCATGTGTACCACCACGTAATGTAAAATCTTTACTAGTTAAACTTGAAAGTGCAGGAGGTTCAGAGATGGAGCAGAGAGAGGACATAAGTGGACTACATGGAACTGGCTGAGATGACTGGCAGAATCCAAGACCAAGGAGAAGAGTCGGTGGAAGAAGATTGGAAAAAATTTAATGTTTATCTTCAGAAATATTGTAAAATTAAGGAATGTTAGAAAGATGTTGGAATAGAATTATGTGGTTTTAGCAGAAAAGATATAAAGGATTAAGTAAAAATGAATTGGTGAAAGAAGAGAACGCAAAATCACAATACAGTGGTGCCCCACAAGACGAACGCCTCGCAAGACGGAAAACCCGCTAGACGAAAGGGTTTTCTGTTTTGGAGGCACTTCGCAAAACGAATTTCCCTATGGGCTTGCTTCGCAATACGAAATGTCTTGCGAGTTCCTGCGGGTTTCCCCCCCCCTTTTTTTTCCCTTTTCCTAAGCCGTTAAGCCGCTTATCAGCTGATCCGCTGATAAGCCGCTTAACAGCTGATCGCTAAAAGCCGCTAAACCGCTAATAGCGCTAATCCGCTAAGCTGTCAATGGGTTTGCTTCGCAAGACGAAAAAACCGCTATACGAAGAGCCTCACGGAACGGATTAATTTCGTCTTGCGAGGCACCACTGTATATTAAGATAAATTATTAAGATAAAAACAAAGCTGGAAAGGATTTGCTGAAATATCTAACTGAATTAGAATACAAAAATGGGAGGTGTGAGGAGGTCAAGGAAGTAAGTGAATGAAAGCAAGTGATGTAAAGGTTTGATCTGGGGGTTTTTTCAATTGTTTGTATTTTTTCTGTCTTTTTTATTTTTATTTTTTATTTTTTATTTTTTCTCTTTGTAATCTTTAAAATTTGAATAAATATTATTAAAAAAAAAAACATAAGGTCAGTCATCACCATGTTAGGACCACTGCCAGCCAAACAGAAGGCTTTTGCAAAGGTGTTCAGAACCTGGCTGGAGACAAATCAGGAGCAGCTGAAGGACTCTAAGCAGTGTGAAGCTGGCTTGACAAACAGTGCATCAGACAGTAGCATCTTACAACAAAGTCCAGGATACATTTGCATTTTCAAGAATGTGCTGTGTTCATGGATTAATAACCTAGCACTGGATACGCAGTGAGGGAACATTAAACAGGAGTGTGGAAACAGCCTACTGTTGTGGTCATGACCATGGTCATCCTCATTAACAATAACAATCTGAGAAAAACCACAAAATTAATATACTCCAGAATTTTGCAAGTCCTGCCTAATAATAATAACAACAATAATAAATATAACTCTGCTTTGCCATGCAAGATTGGTGCATATACACTATAATTTGTATTACATGATAGAAAAAAGCAACCTGCACGTTTCATAAAATTTATCACATAAATGTAACTGGCAGATACCTCCCCTTATCAGAGGTTGAAACTGTTTATTGCAGTATAGCGTTATAAAGAGATACCAGCATTCCTGAAGGCCTTTAATTAATTAAAACAAAATATTAAACCCACAGGTTGTGATAACTTGTCCGCTTTTGCTGTTTGGAGTTCCTGAGCAAAGGGCTCTTTGGAACCAAAATTTCTAGTAATGAAATAAAAATGGTGGACTGAAACAAAATGGCTCAGGTGGAAGCAGGTGAGGAACAATGTGAAGAGAGGACCTCCAAGAACACCTGAAAGGTAAGAGCTGAAAGGTAAGAGCGGGTATCCCCAACCTTCGGCCCTCCAGATGTTTTGGACTACAATTCCCATCATCCCTGACCACTGGTCCTGTTAGCTAGGGATCATGGGAGTTGTAGGCCAGAACATCTGGAGGGCCGAGGTTGAGGAAGCCTGGGTAAGACAGAAAAGGACAAAAAAAATAGCCACAATGAAACTTTCTGTGCTCCTATTCGGATATTTCATGAAACTCACATTTTCCACATGAGCGGGGGGGGGGAAGAAAAGGCAAGGTAGAATTGCAAAACGGGGGCAATATAAAGCAGCATCTCACCTGCTGTATATATTGGGGATGTGGTTAGGTTTTTTTGCATGTTGTTACTGTGCTTCTGCAATTCTGCAAATGGTCCTCACTGACCTGGTGCAAAAAACCCTTGTTATCTGGAAAAGCCCTGGCTGCCTAGATAAAACACTCAGACTATAGTCCCACACACCCTTACCTGGGAGTAAGGCCTACTGAACTCATTGAGGCTTTCTTCTGAGTAGACACATATAAGGTTATTTAGTTATTTGCTTGATGCAAGCCGAGTCTCCAACGCTTCACATTCTGTCAGGTAAAGAAAGCAATGCCCTAGTAGACTTGCAGGGTTGCTGAGTCACAAAAGGCGGAACTGACCGCAGTGGGAAGACAAGTGTGGCTACTGTTGAGCGCTGGTCGGGCACACAGCTGCTTATAAACACCGCTGCTAAAGTAGGAGCATGTGAAACCGCAAGGCCAATTTCTGAAAAGCTGCCTGTGTCTAGAAACTGGGTTTGGTAATGGAATGTTCTGGAATGGTGTAAATTTCTTCGCCAACATAGCTGATGTTTATACAAATGAATAAAGAGCTGTATCATCAGGAATGACTTTCAGTTTTAAACAAGGCACACTTTTTCCAGCTGCAAAACACACCCCGTAATGCTCAAAGTCCTGCGCAAACCAATAATAAATATGGCAATGAAAACTGATATTACCAAAATGAGACAGGTTTTTGGGGTTTTTTAATAAACTTTCTAACAGAAATTAATTGCAATTTGAAAATATAGTAGAACTTGGGGGGGGGGGTAGAATGAAGGAGTTTTTATCTTAGGTGCCTTAAAATTTTAGTGTCCCCCCCCCAAAAAAAAAACACCCCAGACCTATAATTCCTCCCCACCTCAAAATTGGGGAAGGGAGTCTGCCAAATTCCAGTCAGAGAGGTACAGTAGCTTTTGTACAGGATACAGCTTCAGCAAGTTTGAGTAAGTTGAAACACTATGCTAAAGAATCACATTCCAAATTAAAATTAAAATAACAAAAATAGAAGATGGAAGGGCTGGATAGAGCAGGAATATGAGGTGTGGTAATCCAGAAACAAGGGACGCGGGTGGCGCTGTGGGTAAAAGCCTCAGCGCCTAGGGCTTGCCGATCGAAAGGTTGGCGGTTCGAATCCCCGTGGCAGGGTGCGCTCCCGCTGCTCGGTCCCAGCGCCTGCCAACCTAGCAGTTCGAAAGCACCCTCGGGTGCAAGTAGATAAATAGGGACCGCTTACTAGCGGGAAGGTAAACGGCGTTTCCGTGTGCGGCTCTGGCTCGCCAGAGCAGCGATGTCACGCTGGCCACGTGACCCGGAAGTGTCTCCAGACAGCGCTGGCCCCCGGCCTCTTGAGTGAGATGGGCGCACAACCCCAGAGTCTGTCAAGACTGGCCCGTACGGGCAGGGGTACCTTTACCTTTACCTTTAATCCAGAAACACTGGATTTACCTTAAGAAACACCTGCTGCTTCATCAACTCAGCATCCAAGTGAGAAAGATTAAGGTAATGTAAAGGTAAAAGACCCCTAGACAGTTACGTCCAGTCAAAGGTGACTATGGGGTTGAGGCACTCATCTTACTTTTCAGATCGAGGGAGCTGGCATTTGTCCACAGACAGTTTTCCAGGTCACGTGGCCAGCAGGACTAAACCGCTTCTGGTGCAACAGGACACAGTGATGCAAGCCAGAGCGCATGGAAACGCCACTTACCTTCCTGCCACAGTGGTACTTATTTATCTACTTGCACTGGTGTGCTTTCGAACTGCTAGGTTGGCATACAGGGAGGTGTCAAAGAATCAGGTACCTCACCTATTCTCCAAGAATTCTCAAAGACTACAGAAAGGAGTTCTGAGATAACAGCCACAAGCTCCTATAGTACCTTTGGGGGCAGCTCATCAGGCCCTGGAGCTGAGGCATAGCTAGGGGGGCTTGGGCACATTGGGTGCCACACAATGGGGGGCGGCAATTACCATGGGGCCTGCAGCACACCGAAGCCACATGTCTCTCCTGGGAGCTCAGGGAACGGACTATATTTTTTTAGGGGGGAATGAACGAATTCCTATGCCCCACAAATAACCCAGAGATGCATTTTAAATAAAAGCACACATTCTACTTATGTAAAAACACCAGGCAGGTCCCACAAATAACCCAGAGA
Source organism: Podarcis cretensis (assembly GCF_951804945.1). Lineage (NCBI taxonomy): Eukaryota > Metazoa > Chordata > Lepidosauria > Squamata > Lacertidae > Podarcis > Podarcis cretensis. The sequence goes on from NC_137174.1 coordinate 7,761,026, forward strand.
TGCATTTTAAATAAAAGGACACATTCTACTCATGTAAAATCACACTGATTCCCGGACCCTCTGCGGGCCGGATTGTGAAGGCGATTGGGCCGGATCCTGGCCCCGGACCTTAGTTTGCCTACCCATTAGCTAGATGTTCCCTTACCACCTCTTTTCCTGTCTTTTGCTGCCGCTCTCCCCTTGCATTGTTTAATCTGTTATCACCATGTTGGGCCCTGCTTTCCTTTAGGGTGAAGACCACGCAAGGAAAACCCAACAACTATTAATTCAACAAGGGATGCGGGTGGTGCTGTGGGTTAAACCACAGAGCCTAGAACTTGCTGATCAGAAGGTCGGCAGTTCGAATCCCCGCGACGGGGTGAGCTCCCATTGTTCGGTCCCTGCTCCTGCCCACCTAGCAGTTTGAAAGCACGTCAAAGTGCAAGTAGATAAATAGGTACCGGTCCGGTGGGAAGGTAAACGGCATTTCCGTGCGCTGCTCTGGTTCGCCAGAAGCGGCTTAGTCATGCTGGCCGCATGACCCGGAAGCTGTATGCTGTCTCCCTCGGCCAATAAAGCGAGATGAGCGCCGCAACCCCAGAGTCGGCCACGACTGGACCTCATGGTCAGGGGTCCCTTTACCTTTACCTATTAATTCAACAAACTTTCAGCAGTGCAGCTCCAATGAAGAGCAGGATTCACATGACGTCTTGTATCCGTTGCCTGTACCTGGGTTCATCTGCTTGTGAGAAAAAGCCTACGCATGTTGATTTTTGAAACCTGAAGGAAGAGGTGCTTTGCTCATGTGTTGCTCCAGCCTTGCCTTCTCTCCAGGTGGCTTTGAGCCTGAGCAGTTTGTCCCCAGGGACAGCTTCCCCGTGTCTTTGTTCTAGCAGCTGCTACCAACCAGCCATGAGATCAAGTGAAATAGTAAGAGAGAGCTGAAACGGGAAAGTTGAGCGGAGCTCAGGCACAGACAACAGGCTCATCCAGACTTCCTTTTGTGCACAGGTCCCCACTTCAAAGCTCTTTTCCTTTCTAGACACAGGTCCCCACTTCAAAGCTCTATGTTCAGGAATCGCCTCCCCCCTCCACCAGCTTTCCCTGCAAAAGTTCGCTCTTTAAAGCTGGAGTAAACTTTAATTCAGGTTTTCCATGAATTGATGTTTGCTTTGATTGAGCTTTAAAGAGAGGTTTCCTGTGGAAAGGGGCAGGGTAAAATAAAAAAGGGCACTCAGACGCAGAGCTCTAAGGTACAGACCAGTGCCGAGAAAGTGTGGTGCAAAAGGGAAGTACAGTCAAATGCCTCCATTATCGTACATCTCAGGTCCTAAATGCCAAAACCCAGAAATAAATGCTCCTGTTTTCGAACGTTTTCCAGAAGCCAAACGTCCAACATGGCTTCCATTTGAGTGCAGGAAGCTCCTGCAACCAATCAGAAGCCGTGCCTCGGTTGTCGAACATTTCGGAAGCCGAACGGGCTTCCGGAACAGACTACGTTTGACAACCAAGGTTTGTCTGTACTAAATTGTTCAGGGTTCTGAAATTAAAAGAGACTTAGACAGTTGGACAAAATTGAAACTTTCCTTGTTAGGCCGAATTGCTGCTATTAAGATGAATGTATTGCCAAAAATGTTGTTTTTGTTTCAAACACTACAGATTGTGGACAAGACGGAGTGCTTCCGGAAGTGGCAGAGAGACATCTCTAAGTTTGTCTGGCAGGGCAAAAAGCCCAGAATTAAGTTTAAGATATTAACTGATGCGAAAGAAAGAGGGGGCTTTGCCCTGCCAGACCTAAAGTTGTACTATGAGGCCGCAGCTTTCTGCTGGCTAAAAGACTGGCTACTTCTCGAGGACACTGACGTTCTGGATCTGGAAGGTTTTAACAATGCTTTTGGTTGGCATGCATACTTATGGTATGACAAGGTTAAGATCAATAAGGCCTTTAAAAATCATATTGTCAGAAAGCAGTGTTTAATGTCTGGACAAAATATAAAGACTTATTGGAAAATAAAACTCCAAGGTGGCTTTCACCGCTGGAAGCTAAGGCCCGAAAAAGACCCAATATGGAGGCCAAATGGCCAAAATATTGGGAAATACTAGAAAAAGATGGAGACAATTGGAAATTGCAGAGTTTGGAGAAAATGAAGGATAAAGTGCGAGACTGGTTACACTACGCTCAGATTAAAGAAGTTTTTAAAAATGACAAAAAGTTAGGGTTCCAGGTGGAGAAATCGAAGTTGGAAACAGAACTGTTAGAGCCTAAGACTAAGGTACTCTCAAGAATGTATAACTTGCTGTTAAAATGGAATACACAAGACGAAATGGTTAAATCGGCTATGATAAAGTGGGCACAGGACATTGGGCACAACATTATGTTTGAGGACTGGGAAAGGTTGTGGACCATTGGGTTGAACTTCACTGCATGTAATGCTTTGAAGGAAAATGTAATGAAAATGATATATAGATGGTACATGACCCCAGTTAAACTTGCCAAAATATACCATTTGTCTGATAATAAATGTTGGAAATGTAAAGAAAATGAAGGAACATTCTTTCACCTCTGGTGGACTTGCCCTAGAGTGAAGGCTTTCTGGGAAATGATATATAATGAGCTGAAAAAGGTATTTAAGTATACCTTCACTAAGAAACCAGAGGCCTTCCTTCTGGGTATTGTCGGCCAGAAGGTGTTAAGGAAGGACCGAACATTTTTTATGTATGCAACAACAGCAGCAAGGATACTTGTCGCTAAGCACTGGAAAACCCAAGATCTACCCACACTGGAAGAGTGGCAGATGCAGCTGATAGACTATATGGAACTAGCCGAGATGACCGGCAGAATCCGAGACCTGGGAGAAGAGAAAGTTGAAGAAGACTGGAAGAAATTTAAGATTTATTTTAAAAAGCATTGTAATTTGGTTGAATGTTAAGAAGGATGCTAGATCATAATTAATTGAGCACCACTAAACTAGATGGAATTAGGATGACAAGTGAGATTGAGGAAAAAACATAAACCTTTGGGAGAAATATTAGATTATATTTTAAATGAATGGGATACAAGAATGTAAACAAGATGATAAATTGCGGGTAAGAATTGACAGTGATGCAAGTGGGAGCGGGAGACGTGAGAAGTCCAATGAAGCTAAGAAAATATGTTATGATATATGTTTCATTGTTTTTTATTTCTGCATTTATGTTTAAAAATTTTAATATATATATATATATATAAAATTGTTCAGGGTCATTCAGACAAAAAGAGATTGTGAAGAGCTCCAGTAGGACCTTTCCAAACGGCAAAAGCATACAGTGGTACCTCTGGTTATGAACTTAATTCTTTCCAGAGGTCCGTTCTTAACCTGAAACTGTTCTTAACCTGAGGTACCACTTTAGCTAATGGAGCCTCCTGATGCTGCCGTGCCGCCGGCATGCGATTTCTGTTCTCATCCTGAGGTAAAGTTCTTAACCCGAGGTACTATTTCTGGGTTAGCGGAGTCTTAAACCTGAAGTGTTTGTAACCTGAGGTGTTTGTAACCCGAGGTACCACTGTACAACAATGAATGTTTGGGCGAAAAGAAATCAATTTCAGTCATGGGGTCTGTACTGGCACTGCCTGACTAGGAATGAGACCCTGAGACCGTAATAGATAGCTCAATGAAGATGTTGCGACAGCCATGAAAAAGGCAAATTCTATGCTAGGGATCGTTAAGAAGGGAAAATAAAACTGCTGATGTTTAAATCATTTGCCAATATCAAAATGCGACCGAAATAATCAAGGTGATGGAGCAACTCTCCTATAAGGAAAGGTAGAAGTTTGGGACTTTTTAGTTTAGAGAAAAGGTGAATAAGAAGCAGGGCTGGGCGATATCTGGCTTTCAACATTGCAATATATCACCAGCTAAACATTGTGATAGACCAATATATCACAATGTCTGAAATAAGAATGGAGCTATGCAGTGGCGTAGCGTGGGGGTGCAGGGGGGGCCGGCCACACCGGGCGCAACATCTGGGGGTTAGGGTTAGGGGGCGCAAATCCACGGGTTAGGGGGCGCAAATCCACGGGTTAGGGGGCACAAATTACTTGTCTTGCCCCGGGTGCTGACAACCCACGCTACGCCACTGGAGCTATGTAGAGGCACTGACTGGCTTCACGTTTCCCCCCACATTCTGACTTTTGGATAGCACACACACACTGTGATTCACAATATTGCCAGGTCAAAAATTATGAAATCGATATCACGATATGGACCTCAAACCGGTTTTGGACTGTATATCGATATATTGCCCAGCCCTAGATAGAAGCTTACAGAATAATCAAATGGGGAGAGTGGAGATGCAACATCTTACCAAGTGATATGGGAAGTCAAAGAAAAACAACAATGGTAGCATGTGATGTTTGTAAGATGTATTGTGTAATGTGAAAACCAAAGAAGAAGAAAAAGAAGAGGAGGAGGAGGAGGAGGAGGAGGAGGAGGAGGAGGAGGAAGCAGCAGCAGCAGCATTACTGACCACCAGCTTAGATTGCAGTAAAACATTGCTCATCTGTGATTCAGTTACAGATGAGAGAGGCAGCCTAGTGTGCATTTCTGAGACCTGGGTAGATGAGATGGGTGCAGTGGATCTGACCCATTTTTGCCCACCCAGGTCAACTGGAGGGTTGGGCCAGGGGGTTGCTGTGGTTCACAGGAATATCACCACACTCAGCAGGAAACCTCTTTGCCCCCATTCTAGGGATGCTATTGGTGTGTTGTCCATCCTGCTGCCCAACAGCCTTCCTGATTGAGCCGGTGACAAAGTCTCAAGTATGGTATTGGAAAACCCAAGGCACTTTCACCCTGGGGCTGCTTTACCACGGGCATCTTAGGACTTAATGGCCGAAGATGGATAGATAGAATTATAGCATTGTAGAGATAGATGATATAGATAGATGATAGATTAGATAGATAGATAGATGATAGATAGATAGATAGATAGATAGACAATAGATAGATGACAGATGATGATAGATAGATGATAGAAAGATAAATAGTAGATAGATAGATAGATAGATAGATAGATAGATAGATAGATATAGATAGATAGAACGATAGATAAATAGATAGATGATAGATAGATAGATAGATAGATAGATAGATAGATAGATGATAGATAGATAGATAGATAGATAGATAGATAGATAGATAGATGATAGATTAGATAGATAGATAGATAGATAGATAGATAGATAGATAGATAATAGATAGATAGATGATAGATAGATAGATAGATAGATAGATAGATAGATGATAGATAGATAGATAGATGATAGACAGAGATAGATAGATGATAGATAGATAGATAGATAGATAGATAGATAGATTTATAGATAGATAGATAGATAGATAGATAGATAGAGATAGATAGATAGATAGATAGATAGATAGATAGATAGATATAGATGATAGATATAGATAGATAGATATAGATGATAGATTAGATAGATAGATAGATAGATAGATAGATAGATAGATAGATGATAGATAAATAGATGATAGATAGATGATAGATAGATAGATAGATAGATAGAGATAGAGGCGCCCTCCCTGTGGAATGCCTTCCCATCAGATGTCAAGGAAATAAACAACTATCTGACTTTTAGAAGACATCTGAAGGCAGCCCTGTTTAGGGAAGTTCTTAATGTTTGATGTTTTATTGTATTTTTTAATATTATGTTGGGACCCGCCCAAAGTGATTGGGGAAACCCAGCCAGATGGGCAGAGTATAAATAATAAATAATGGTGGTGGTGGTGGTGGTGTTATATCACAATCCTGTACATGTCAATATAGCTCAATTCCAAAGCAGATTTAAGAACTGTGAGTTAACAAGCTTTGTGTACCTTTCCCCTAGCCCTTTAAAAACTATTATTATTCCTTGAGGATTGGGGGTTAGGGACAGCATGGGAGGATGTGATCTCTGGAATTAGGTGAGAGGAGGAAAAAGCAGAGCTGGGGATTTGGATCAAAGCTGGGGTAAAGGGTGGCACTGACACCCTTGGTAACCCCAGAGTTACCTCAGGCACCTGAAAGAGTGCAGTAATTTAGAGAATCACAAGAGGGATCTAGAAAGGAAGCCTAGTTTCTTCTAAGTCTAAGAGAAGGTCTTACCCAAATATGACACCGCAATGCAATTTATAGGATGTCTCCAGTGAAATTGACACACTGACCTGGCCTATTTCAGGATATCAGGCGGGAGTTTTGTTTCACACAGGGTGAAACAATAATTAGCACCAGACACTTCCCCCCCCCTTTGAATGTAGGTTTCTGAGTGAAACGAAAGGCAAACACAAGCTTTCAGACTATATGTCATTTCTACAATTTTAACCAGTTACTTCCTAAACTCTGGGCTCGTCCACACGTAGCTTTTGCCCAACGCTTTCTATGCACTTGCCCTGCGAAAGCCTGCTCTTTAATGCTAAATTGGAACAAACAGCAATTTGGGTTTTCCACGGGTGGCCATTTGCTCCGATTCAGTGGTAAAGAATGGGTTTTCATGGGGAAAGGCCAAAGGAAATCAAGAAGTGCTTTAAAGCCCAGACCTGTGTCTCTAAATGAAGCACAAAAGTCTTGATGAGTGACAGAAACAAACTGAATTATCACCAAAGAGGTAGTGGAAGGCAAGAATGAGAAACTGCTTGATTTAAATGTTGGTTTGGTAAATTTGTGTGACATTTTGCTGAGGCCACAGGCAGGTCAATGTAGAATTAAGTTTCTGTATGCAACTGATTTGTGCTGGGGAAGAATTGAGAATCAAACCAATGTTTCCGGGATGGGAGTGGAGTTTTTTGGGGGGAGGAATGTAGGTCACAATGTTTACTGCACAACTAGTATTGGAGGAGGAGCTATTAGCACATTCACACACCCACAAAATGCTACAACAGTATTCCCAGCACTCCTAGACTGTTTTGCTGTATTGCTCCCCAACCAAATCTTCTGTGAGACTGGACTGCCCTGCAGGGTGGTCACAGTGTTTTTCTCAGTCCTCATGGTAAAAAAGGGTAAAGGGGACCCCTCACCATTAGGTCCAGTCGTGGCCGACTCTGGGGTTGTGGCCCTCATCTCGCTTTACTGGCCGATGAAGCCGGCATACAGCTTACAGGTCATGTGGCCAGCATGACTAAGCCGCTTCTGGCGAATCAGAGCAGTGCACGGAAACACCGTTTACCTTCCCACCGGAGCGGTACCTATTTATCTACTTGCACTTTGACGTGCTTTCGAACTGCTAGGTTGGCAGGAGCAGGGACCGAGCAATGGGAGCTCACCCCGTCGCGGGGATTCAAACCGCCAACCTTCTGATCGGCAAGCCCCAGGCTCTGTGGTTTAACCCACAGTGCCACCCGCGTCCCTCATGGTAGTAGATGTAAAAAAAAATCTAAAAAAACAGTGCCTGGTGTCCTTTTATCCAGTCTCTTTTTCTTTTGTGAAAGTATGAGGGGAGGAACTATCTTATTAGCTCTAAGTTGCCCTAGGATGCTTTTTGGTTTGCAGGTAAAAATTAATAGTGTTTTAGAAGTACCGTATAATGTTGTTGTTGTTGTTGTTAAGATCTGGGTTAGAAGTGTTTGGATACTGTTCCTCTGCTTTGGGAAGCACAATTACACTAAATAATTGGATTTTTCTGCTGTTTTCTATGGACAGCAATTCTCCACCATAGAAGGCACACACACACAAACACACACCATAATTAAAAATGAGCCAGGAGCACCTTTCCTCTTATGATGCATGTGCCAATTCTGCATTTTTATATCTATGGCTTGCATTGCTCCACATACTTGTGATTTCCCTCCTTGTTTAGCAACCCAAAATCTTTATGCCTGCACATCTTGCCTTATGTATTTGATTCTGTAACAGCTATAGACTTGCTTTTTTAAAAAATGGGAATCTTGGCAAATCTTTTAGTCAAAGCTGTAAATCTTTTCCAGGCAAAGAGGAAATGTAAAGGCACATTCCAATAATAAAAAATTAAGCATCTGTATGTGTACAGCTTGGGACGCGGGTGGCGCTGTGGGTAAAACCTCAGCGCCTAGGGCTTGCCGATCGAAAGGTCGGCGGTTCGAATCCCCGCAGTGGGGTGCGCTCCCGTTGCTCGGTCCCAGCGCCTGCCAACCTAGCAGTTCGAAAGCACCCCCGGGTGCAAGTAGATAAATAGGGACCACTTACTGGCGGGAAGGTAACGGCGTTTCCGTGTGCTGCGCTGGTGCTGGCTCGCCAGATGCAGCTTTGTCACGCTGGCCACGTGACCCAGAAGTGTCTGCGGACAGCGCTGGCCCTCGGCCTCTTAAGTGAGATGGGCGCACAACCCTAGAGTCTGTCAAGACTGGTCTGTACGGGCAGGGGTACCTTTACCTTTACCTTTACCTTTACCTTATGTGTACAGCATCTGTATGTGTAGGGTGTCATGCACCTGCTGCAAAAAATAATAGAAAATAGAGATATTAGCCGCTTCAGATCCACATTAAACTCCAGCGGGAATGAGCCCTATTATATGTGGTTCACAGTCTTCACACCTGACTGAAGTACCGGTATTTGTAGACTCCTGCATAGAGCAGGAGCCCCTACTCTCTGGAACATCCCATCCCAGTCTCTGCATTATTTCCACCAAAGTTATTTTCATATTCAAAAGATTTCCCTAGGCACCAAATGCCTGCTTTATTTGTAGCAATTCAATTAGGTTGCTAGTGTTATAGTTCTTTTAACTGGGTGGGGTATAAATAATAAATTACTGTAGTATTATTATTATTATTAGTAGTAGTAGTATTAATTCTATTTTAAATTATATTATTTCTACTTTTTTACTAATTGTAACATTTATGCTCTGTAATTTCAGATTTCTTGAGCATATTCCTACAAAAAGTGACTAGTAAATTTATACACCAGGTTGCAAAAAATGACAGTTAAGCTTCCTATATTCTTTAGAATACTTTGCAAAACAAAATCTGCATATGCATAAATTTTGCTGGCAGTTTTCATTCCAATCCATGATGCGGCCCAAATATTCACAGACCCTGGTTCTATTTCCTCTGAACCCTGTTAGAACAGTGTACCATCTGCTACCCTGGCAACAGATGTCTGCATGATTGACAACTGAAGCTGAATCTATATTGTCAATCTCCCCATATGCTTCAGCCACTCTAAATTTAGCAGCTTCCATTGTATTCTGCACCTAAATATAGATAAGCACAAAACAAGCATTTCTCATGTTGCAACACAGCTCATAATTTGTGTCACCCGGAACGCAATACCCAAAACATAAAGGGTGCTCAGGAACATTAAAAACAAAACATTCAGTGTTTCATTTTCAGCTGAGCTGTGGCAGACAGTGGGACCCAGAAAGATGTGATACTCTCACAAACAACAGATTGGAGGTCACTAGGTGTGTGAAGCCTGGAAGCAAACCCAGGGAAAGCAAACTGTTCAAAGATCACAGTTAGAAGACACAAGCTCAACAACAAAAAAAACAGTTCCCCGATTCTGTGCTTGCTAAAACTTCTCCTATTGCAGTTTGCTAATGTTTTGATTATCCACGACGACAACAAATACTAGGAAAGGCATAAATTAGTTTTAAACACTGATTTTTTTAAAAAAAAACCTAGACCCATTACTCCTATTGTGAAGAGGCTTTCAATAATGAAATTATGCCCTGGGCCCTTGCAAGGTAGCTGAAAATTCAGCCTGTTTTAAGTCAGGTGAAGAAGGAAGAGAGGGGACAGTAACAATGATAAAATGATAATGAGAGGTGTAGCTGCTGGGCATTTGGGAAACACAGTAGAAAGTACTTTGCCAGATGAAATGCTTCTGGGAGATGATATATAATGAGTTGGAAAAAATGTTGAAATAAACATTTATAAAGAAACCAGAAGCATTTCAATTGGGCATTGTGGGGAGTGATATAAATAGAAAGGAATGTAAGCTCTTTTTATATGCAATAACAGCAGCAAGAATATTATTTGCCCAAAAATGGAAGCAAGAAGAGTTATAGTCAATTGCAGAATGGAGGATGAAGTTAATGGACTATGCAGAATTAGATAAACTAACAGGAAGGATTCGAAACCGGCGAGACCAGAAATTCATGGAAGACTGGAGTAAATTTACGGACTATTTGAAAAGTAACTGTGAAGAACAGACGTCGTTTGTAGGTTTGCAAGAAGTTTTGTGAGGAGTATTATTAGAAGTATTGTAAAAATGGACAAGGGGAAGGATGATTTGTTAAGAGATGTAAAGGCAATATAAAGTTAAGAAATGCATAAGAAGTGGTTAAAACAGTGGATCATCAGAGGTGCTGATGGAAGTCTAAAAAGATTGTATAAGTGATAAGTTTTGTGGTACATTTTATAATTTATATGTTAAAATTAATAAAAAAGATTATAAAAAAAAAAAATTCCAGGGAGCTCCAGGATACGGTTGCCATATGCACAGTTTACACCCCTTCTTCAGGGTTAAAATTTATGTCCCGGTGGATTTTTTTAATTTGACAAAATGTCCAGGATTCCCACCCCCCTTTTTAGGCGGGTGGGGGTAGCTCAGGGGGGTGGCAGTGGTGGCTGGGGAAGTATATTCCAGGGTCGATGCCCCTCGAGCTCTTTCATGGGGGCCAGCAGAAAAGGCGGAAAGGACTGTGGGGGTAAGAGAAATTGTGCCCTTTCCATCCCCTCCATTACTGGTTTCGTGGGCTAAAAAAAAAGTGGGACAGGAGGTCATTCGGATGGCGTCTTCGACCCCCAGCAATCACCGTCTTCTCCTCACTGCTGCCCCAGCTCTTGTTTACATTGTATAAGAAGCTCCCCCCATCCCAGTACAGCTGAAGGAAGATAGCGGCCGCCGCCCCCCCCCCATCTGCAAACGGATGCACTTCGCCTCAAAGTATTGACTGATAGATATGTCCTCTTCAAAATATGGCAACCCTACCCCATGACCTCACCCAGAGTTGTGCTTCCATTGGAAAATCAGTGAGTCTGCAGCATCTTAGAAATATGGTTTATTCACACATATTTACACCTGGAAGCTTACAATGGGGGGGGGTACAGAATATTACACCCCAAGAGTGTCTCTCATTGCCCCCTCAATAGCTTCAGTGAGCTTGGGTCCAAATTATTATTATTATTTATCATTTATACCCCGCCCATCTGGCTGGGTTTCCCCAATCACTCTGGGCTTTGTGGTCTAAACCAGTTTCCCAACCTTGGGCCTCCAGCTATTTTTGGACTACAATTCCCATCATCCCTTGCCACTGGTCTTGCTAGTCAGGGATGATGGGAGTTGTAGTTCAAAAACAGCTGGAGGCCCAAGGTTGGGAAACACTGGTCTAAACCACTGAGCCTCTTGGGCTTGCCGATCAGAAGGTCGGCAGTTCGAATCCCCACGACGGGGTGAGCTCCTGTTGCTCGGTCCCAGCTCCTGCCAACCTAGCAGTTCAAAAGCACACCAGTGCAGGTAGATAAATAGGTACCGCTATGGCAGGAAGGTAAATGGCATTTCCGTGTGCTCTGGTTTCCGTCACGTTGTTCCGTTGTGCCAGAAGCAGTTTATTCCTGCTGACCACATGACCCAGAAAGCTGTCTGTCCCTCGGCCTGAAAGAGAGCTGAGTGCCACAACCCCATAGTCACCTTTGACTGGACTTAACTGTCCACAGGTCCTTTACCTTTACCTTTTACCTTAGCTGGTGATATGTAATGAAGACGAAAACCAGATATCGCCCAACCCTATAATAAGTAGGACACACTCAAGAATGACAGGTTTTGCTACTAAATGAGCTACTACAGACAATGAGACACAGTCACATTCATAGCTATCAATGAAAGCCTATGGGGAAGGCATCTGTCTAAAAAATGTGCTTACTGTTTTATGAATCAATGGTTTCCTTTTAAAGTTTTAAATTATAAAATCCGCTAAGCAGAGCTCCTGTTAATGGTCAGCTTGGCACCTGCAACGAGGCATGTTCTCGCGTTCTCTGTTTTCATTCTCTCCTGGGACTATTAAAGAGTTACATTGCACTTCTTCCTCTTACAATTTTAATGAGCTTATTTGTAAGGCCATGCGCAGGTTTTCGGTATTTGTGTCTCGAGTCGATGGCACGGAAGGCGAGATGGCTATAAGCCTCCTGATTATTTAAATTAAAACACACATGTAAAGCCGGGAAGGATCAAAACCAAACACTGTTAACTAATGGATACAGTGCTGTATGGGGGCAGGGGAAAAATCAACTTTAGATGTCATATAAACCATCAACACAAAGGGCACAATTGACTGGGAAGTGTTGCTATGGAATTCCACCGAGATGAATGAGATCTGTGTACAAGTCCTAGCATGCTTCCTTCAACATGACATGCACAGAGGCGCATGTGCAAATACTGCCCCTCATCAAAATTCAAAAGATCTCTCGATGACAGCTAGCTAATTTATTTGGAGATCTTTGTTGTTGTTTAGTCGTTTAGTCGTGTCCGACTCTTCGTGACCCCATGGACCAGAGAACGCCAGGCACTCCTGTTCTCCACTGCCCCCCGCAGCTTGGTCAGACTCATGCTGGTAACCTCGAAAACACTATCCAACCATCTCGTCCTCTGTCGCCCCCTTCTCCTTGTGCCCTCCATCTTTCCCAACATCAGGGTCTTCTCCAGGGAGTCTTCTCTTCTCATGAGGTGGCCAAAGTACTGGAGCCTCAGCTTCACCATCTGTCCTTCCAGTGAGCACTCAGGGCTGATTTCCTTCAGAATGGAGAGGTTTGATCTTCTTGCAGTCCATGGGACTCTCAAGAGTCTCCTCCAGCACCATAATTCAAAAGCATCAATTCTTCGGTGATCAATTAGCAAAAGCCCAGGACTGAGCAATACGTCCCCACTAAGTCTTGCCTGTTTGGCTTCGCCATGCCTGCTAAGCTCACCCCTGCAACTCTGTTCAAGGACGCTGTCATCTGCCCGTGCCCAGTGGCTGTCTCAGGTGTACATACCTCAGCCTAACAGCAAAGTGTGTTTTCAAAATCGTACAGAAGAGGGGAAACACATCGAATGGCAGTATCTCTCAAGAAACTACAGGATAGATACGGGTTGTGGCTAACATCACATGGCTAACATCAGACTTCCAACACCAGCAATGGGAGTGTCCTGGAGCGAGAGTAAACAGTAAGGTATACACAGTCTGAGTCAAAAACTGAAAAAGGCTTAACTAGTTTGGCTTGACTTGGGGATAGCTAATTGGCGCCCTCCAGGTGTTTGCACTAGGGATGCGGGTGGCGCTGTGGGTTAAACCACAGAGCCTAGGATTTGCCGATCAGAAGGTTGGCGGTTCGAATTCCCGTGACGGGGTGAGCTCCCGTTGCTCGGTCCCTGCTCCTGCCAACCTAGCAGTTCGAAAGCACATCAAAGTGCAAGTAGATAAATAGGTACTGCTCCAGCAGGAAGGTAACCGGCATTTCCGTGTGCTGCTCTGGTTCGCCAGAAGCGGCTTAGTCATGGCCACATGACCCGGAAGCTGTACGCTGGCTCCCTCGGCCAATAAAGCGAGATGAGCGCCACAACCCCAGAGTCATTCACGACTGGACCTAATGGTCAGGGGTCCCTTTACTTTTACCTTTAGGTGTTTGCACTACAATTCCCAGCAGTCCCAATCAGCATGGCCAATGGCCAGGGATGATGGGAACTGTATCCCCCAAAGTGGGACCATGTTAGGTATCCCTGGTCCACCTGGTTTGAGGATTGCATCTGAAGTTAACAAAGCAATCCTCTTGGACCAAATTCCACTACTGAAATTGTAGAGCAAATATACTGAATAGTTCTAAACATATGTCTTAGGTACTGAGGAATCCGACCTTTGCAAACTCTGATATAATCTGGCCTGCTTCCGTCCCAAACTACTGGGCAAATTAGGACACAGTTGTTCACTGAGTTTTGCATTTGCTGCATATTCCAATGAAGTTCTTTGCTTTAAAAAAAATGTATCAAAATCAATTTAAAGACCTGCATTATCAGTAACTTGAGAGCAAATGTACTTAGAAATACATATTTAAATGCAAAACTCCATTCAGGTTTCCCTCCAAGATGGAACAAACGTATGGGCTGGCACTTGTGAAAATAAAATGAATCAGATACAGAAGTCACCCATCCTTAGTCCTGAGCTAGATTCAGGAAATAAGTTCCATGTTGATTAGTTGACTGCTGAATCACAAACAAAAACAACCCTTTTAATGTGCATTTTTTTAAAAAAGCACACTTAAAGGTTGAACTAGTCTACATGTAAATCAGTGGTGGTCGGACGAGGCTTCTGTATGAAACAGAGTGCTTAGTTTGGCCTGGGAGAAGATCTGAGTAGGCATTTTAAATATATTGACTCTTGCTGCAAGGAATCAGCCCCCACCTCCACCGCTATGCAGTATTAAGAACTGTAGCTTCTAACTCCTTAAACACTCAGCGTTTAAAAGCAGCTTTTATGGTCTGATGGTATGTTGACAATTCTGTTACAAATTTGAGGTACTAGAGTCTATTAGTGAGCACAGTGGTAACTCAGGATGCGAACGGGATCCGTTCTGGAGCACCGTTCACATCCCAAACAGAACTTAAGATGCGATGGCGCATCTGCGCGTGCGCGGGTCGCATTTCACTGCTTCTGCGCATGCGCGTGATGTCATTTTTAGTGTCTGCACATGCGCGAGCTGCGAAACCCGGAAGTAATGCACTCTGTTACTTCCGGGTTGCCGCAGAGCACAACCCGAAAGTGCTCAACATTCAACTCGAGGTATGACTGTAGTAGTAATGAATGAATGTAGATAACATTTGGAGTATTGAAGGAAAGATTGCAGGCCAGTGGGAAATGTAAGCTAAGTTTCCTTTCCAAGCCAGGGCCTCAAATGGGACAGAGATGTTAACATGACAAAAAAGGGCTGATGGCCCACATCAGAGAGGAATCCTTGGACCAGGGCAGACATGGGTTGCCAAGGGGGCAGGGAGGGGGCAGGCTATGCTCAGAGGGGGAATATACCTCTTTAAAAGGAGGTTTGGGAGAGAAGATGGCTGTTTGGAGCAGGGATACGTTGGGAAGAAGAAAAGAGAAACAAGGAAGAGCCATCTTGGGCAGGCTGGCTGAAGGCAGGCTGGGAGAAATGCCTTGGACTCCATGGCTGCACTGCTGTGGGGGAGAAGCCCCTCTTGATATGACCATGATCTAAGATCTGGACTCCCTCCATCTAAATTCAGGCGTAAATATGTGAATGAATCATATTTCTTAAAATTACAACAGCCTCCACCATGTCTTGATTCTCAAAGGAACACGGACCCTGGGTTAATGCCTGGAATCCCCCTGGGATCTTGCCACAGCTTGACAGAGGTTAGGGCAGGGGCTGGCAAGGCTTACCAGACATGGGCTGGATCACTCCCACGGAGATCCTCCGTGGGACAGGCCAGCGCAGCGCGACGCCAAAAACTGCGCCTGCGCAGAAGTGATTTTTGGCATCTGAGCATGCGCAAAAGTGATTTCCTTTTTTTAATTGGTTTTCACAGTTTTAAAAACATACAAACACACAAGACAAACAAACATAAATCATAGCCTTATTGAAAATTACACTTATTAACTTTGTCAAGTGACTTCCTCGCTTCCCCTTGGTTGAATTTCATTGCATGTCCTTTTAACGGTTTTCCAAATCACAATTCTTATCAATCGGAGCTTCACAGCTTTGAAGAAAGCAGACGTTTCCGCTGTGCCGCGTCTCCCACCCCACTTGCTCTCGGGGCTCTTACGAGCTTACCGGAGAGCGGGGGAGTCGCTAGAAGGCACCCGCCGGAACACCAGGTCCTCAGAACGCCCGATCTGAGGCTTTTTTGTGGGGAACTGTGTCGCTCACAAAGTCTGCCCAACTTCAAACGCTGGGGCTCTTTCAGCCGAAAGAGCTCCAGACTGCCATGATTGCGCGGACAACAGGAAGTCCGCAAAAGTGATTTCCGGCGTCTGTGCATGCGCAGAAGCGATTTCCAGAGCTGCAGAAGAGAGTCCCTACACCGCACTGTGCCAGTTTAGCGCAGCGCACGGGGACTCGCCGAGCAGGCGGCTCATGGGCCAGTTAAACGGCCTCCGTGGGCCGCTTCCAGCCCTTGAGCCTTAGGCTGCCAATCCCTGGGTTAGGGGTTCGCATGCCCCCTTTGCCCCCTTCTGCTCCCCAACATGCAACGCCAGGGAACGGCAGGGCTCAGGAGCGCATATGGAGGGGGCAAGGGACCAGAGGAGTGACCCAGGAGAGGGGACCAGTGATTTTGGGGATGTGACACCACCTGCAAGGCAGAAGCCAAGGGAGGAGGGCGAGTCAAGGCAGTCCGAGAAAGAGGAAGGCACACGGGATGTGGCAGAAGAAGGAGGGATGGGTCAGGCAAGGGATGGGTCAGTAGATTTCCCCACCTTCCCCCGCCTCACTGTTTTCTAGAACCAGGAGGAGCTTGGAAAGTGTTATGTACTGAGTTGAACAGGATCCAAAATGCAGCAGTCTGATTGGTCCTAGTACAATAGGATTCAGAATGCAGCAGTCTGATTGGTCCTAGAACAATGCAGCAGTATGATTGGTCTGCAGGAGCCACCCAATCCAGCTCCAGATGGAAGTGAATCTGCAACCTGATTGGCCTACAGGAGAATCCCGGAATTAGCCAATCACATGCAGCCCATTGTGGAAATAATGTATATAAAGCAGACGTTCTGGGGGAACTTCCTATTGCTGCAACTGGTCCATAGGCCACTGTCCTGTGGACAGCCGCCTCAAGGCTAGAAGCATGAGCTTGTGTATCCAGAGCGCCATGGAAGCTGCTGTGTTTGTCTTGCCCATAAAGAGTTTACTAGACATCTGCCTTCCTTATCTGGGAGGGACCACAACAACCCACTCCTCCTGTTCCTTTCGCCATCTATAATTTTTCAGGTTTTTTCCTCCTCCCCTTATATTCATATTTTGCCTATTCCCCCCTTCTCCTAATTTGTGCCAAGGTCTTACCAGGCAGTTTAGGAGTCTGTTTTCAATAATAAAGCTGAGCCTCAAGTATGGGAAGAAAAGTACTCCTGCGCCCGTGCAGAGTGCCTTTCCCTTAGGACTAAATAACTACAGTCTCCTGCCTTTTCTACACCAAATGCTCAAAGACAGGGGTCAGCAAACTTTTTTCGCAGGGGGCCGGTCCATTGTCCCTCAGACCTTGTGGGGGACCAGATTTATATATATATATATATATATATATATATATATATATATATATATATATATATATATATTGGGGGGGGGGGGAATAATGAACAAATTCCTATGCCCCACAAATAACCCAGATATGCATTTTAAATAAAAGCATATATTCTACTCATGTAAAAACATCAGTCAGGCCCCACAAATAACCCAGAGATGCATTGTAAATAAAAGGATACATTCTACTCATGTGAAAACACGCAGATTCCCAGACCGTCTGTGGGCTGGATTGATAAAGTGATTGGGCCAGATCCGGCCCCCAGGCCTTAGTTTGCCGACTCATGCTCAAAGACCTGGAAGAGCAGATTACCTCTGAGCAAACATAGGAATTTAAAGATAATCTTGCCTCTTATTCTTTTCCTCCACAAAAAAACCAGCATCCTCTTCTTCACTTCCTTCATTGCACCTGGTTCCCTAACTTTTGTCCCCTCCTCTCTCTCCTCTGGGAATGCATGAATGCCACTGAACAGTCACTGGTGGAAGAGATAAACATAGATTTCTTCTTTAACTGTTCTGGGAAATATGCTTCAATTATATTTTTAAAAGCTTCATAAACCTGTAATTTATTTTGTCAATATTTATGTAAATGTAATCAATTAGTTTATTGACTAATTAACTAGAATTACAGCTATTAATGAATTCAAAACGTTTTTCCCTCCTTATCTCTCTTTTCAAAATGTTTGTTTATTTTATTTTGCAGTATATCTCTCTTGAATACGGGGAGCAGGCAACCCTATTTTGTCTGCGCCAGTCATAAAATATTTTCCTGCAAGCTGTTTTGGAGGATTCTTGTGAGGCTAAAAAAATGTATTAAAATATTACTGTAAATAAACAAAAGGGAATTATGTCTATTTCACATAGACATAGGGAATTATGTCTATTTCACATCCTAAAACTTTTCAAGGCAATTCTGAGACCAAAACTTTTGTGTATTTACTTCACCGTCAATTTGCACAATATCAAATTTAGAGAAGTAGCTCTTCAAAGGGGTTGGAGGGTGGGTGTCTGTGTGAATGAATGAAACTATTTATATGGTACTATGAAGGGACATTAAACTACTTCTAGATTTCACAGCAGAAAGAAAAATATATAGCCAAACAATAGCATCTCCACAGAGACAGAATAATTCTCAGCGCTGTCAATGAAAGGCAATGATATGTGTTAGAAAGGATAATCATATATGATGCAACATTAACTGGTTGTCATCAGCCTTCTTAATTAATAATTAAGATTTCATACTATATTCCTTCAAAATATATTCCAATAACAATGGATATGTAGCATCTTTTCTCTAGAGCATTCCAAAAACACCTTATAGATATAGCAATCTTCATTTTTTTAATACCTCTTAAGAAATAATTGAAACAGATTGAAATTACAGAGGTGATCCCAAATCAAAGTACAGTATTATTATTATTATTATTATTATTATTATTATTATTTCATTTCTATACCGCTTTATATTTTCAATAAAAAATCTGAGTAGAAACTCAGAACAAAATTTATTCATCCAGAGTACCAAAAACCCATTGCACACTATTGTGCTTCACAGCAGATTAAGCGAGTCATTCATTTCAAGGAGAATTTCCAGAGCATGGATGTTGTCTTCGCAGCAGCTGATCATTTCAACAAATACACACCATCACATTCTCACACTTGTGAGAAAATCTAAATCAGCCCTGCATCTCATGTAGAAATTAAGCATCAGCTGCTTATACCGTCTTCCGACATAAAATGTTCAAAATTGCAAATACTTTCAAAGAACTGAACTAACCAGCGTATGCAGCCTAAGGAACTTTGAAATTCCCCACAATTGATTTCTCTACTCTTACTGATTTTTTGCCCTCACCCTCAATTCCCATGATTTCCAAAGATTTCAACTAAGCAGGAACCTCCACAAATTTCATTTTAAATGAAATCTGAGGGAACCTTTACAGCTAGATCTTCTCAGTTTTCCTCACTGAGTGCAGACCATCCTACTTAGTCCCAGAATTTCAACAGAATATCCAGTGGTGATAAGAAAGACGTGATATCTCACAACGTGTGAGTTCCAGATAACAATGAACAGACATGGCCCTCCTCCAGAGAATTTTTGCTGGTCTCATCAGAAATCTTCCCTTGAAATTTTTCATATATTTCAATGAAATATCTTTAAATATTCTATCATATACAGTATAACACTTCACATTCATCCTTAGATGTTGTTGAAGGTGAACCTGAGAAGTCTGCAAAACCAGAAAGTTCTATAGCAGTTGTAAAATATTTTACCAAATGTTAGCAAAATATTTGCCTGAAATAACTTTCTAATCAATTTTTCAGATGATTGGGGGGGGGGGGAGGGACTTTCAATGAATTTTGAGAGAAACCAAAACAAGCAAAACATCTTGAGATGGACACTTGTCCCAACATAATTGCCATTGGATTTCAATCCGAAACAAATGGAGAGGTTTCTGACTGGACACAACATATACAAAAATTCAAGGGAAGACTGATTAAAGGAGCTTTGATAAGACTGCTGGATTTTATTAGGAAGTCCCTCACACACCTAGCATAATGATATGGTCTTTCCTAAGAAGACATAAACTATCAATTTAAGCCAAAATGTATATAAAGGTAAAGGTAAAGGTACCCCTGCCCGTACGGGCCAGTCTTGACAGACTCTGGGGTTGTGCGCCCATCTCACTCAAGAGGCCAGGGGCCAGCGCTGTCCGGAGACACTTCCGGGTCACGTGGCCAGCGTGACATCGCTGCTCTGGCGAGCCAGAGCCGCACACGGAAACGCCGTTTACCTTCCCGCTGGTAAGCGGTCCCTATTTATCTACTTGCACCCGGAGGTGCTTTCGAACTGCTAGGTTGGCAGGCGCTGGGACCGAGCAGCGGGAGCGCACCCCGCCGCAGGGATTCGAACCGCCGACCTTTCAATCGGCAAGCCCTAGGCGCTGAGGCTTTAACCCACAGCGCCACCTGCGATATATCAGCTCATTTCTCAGCTCCTGCCACTTCTCTAAATGCCTGAGAAAGCAGCCTTCTGTAACAGGTAGCATTTCAAAGAACGCTTTATTCATTTTTCAAGATGCTGTTTTCCAGAAAGCAGTTCAGGCAATTACCACCCAGAAAACAAGGTCCAGCAAAAACTCACAGACAACCTAAGGAAGAAAAGACACATATTTTACAATCTGTTAACACCAGCAACATGATCACGAGATATCATCATGTTGTCTCTTCCGTCTCCATCGGATATGGAATGCAGAAATAAAACACAAGTCTCACTAGTGGGGGTGGAAATAATGAAATAAAGCAGCAATGGCATAACTAGTGATTTTTACAACCAGGCCAGGCTTCCAGTTCTCTGCATATGTTCCACCCAGTGCCAGATTTATGTAGCATGGTGCCTCGCAAGACAAAAAGAATCCGTTCCGCGATTCTCTTCGTCTAGCAGTTTTTTCGTCTTGCGAAGCAAGCCCATTGACGGCTTAGCGGATTAGCGCTATTAGCGGCTTAGCGGCTTTTAGCGGCTTAGCGGATAAGCAGATAAGCGGCTTAACGGCTTAGAAAAAGGGGGGGAGGGGGAAAAAGTCGGAAAAACTCGCAAGACATTTTCGTCTTGCAAAACAAGCCCATAGGAAATTCGTTTTGCGAAGCACCTCCAAAACAGAAAACCCTTTCGTCTAGCGGGTTTTTCGTCTTGCGAGGCATTCGTCTTGCGGGACACCACTGTATAGGCTAAGTAGGCTGAAGCCTAGGGCCTCTAAATCTAGGGGGTCTGCCCGCCGCCCCCCCCCCCAGTGGGCAGTCTCCCCTCTCCCCAAACTGCAAACCCAAGATTTCATGCGAGGGCAGGGCAACTTGGGCCCAGCAACTATGAGACTCAGGGCCAGCCAGTGGGGCCCAATTTGAAACTCTAGGGCGCAACTTGAGGGGGGGGAATTGTGGGGCCCTAGTTCACAGCCAAAGTCTGCAGAATCTTAGAGATATAAGTGTGCTAGGTCATTTTCACAAGGTCAGCAAAGCCCTTCAGAAAGCAGGCCTGTTCTTGAGTTCTTGTCCAAGCTTGTACAGTTCACTTCTGGGGTTTTTTTAAAGGAAAATTAAAGAAGATTTTGATGAGCTTGAGAACCAAGCAAAAGCCACTTTGCCAAATGTTAGCTACAACAGCAGGAGACAAATAGTGAGGGAACAGCAAAGAAATGACAGAAGTGCATCTGATGTCTTAGAAGTACTTTCTTCCAGAGATAAGTTTGGGATAAAATCCTTTATTCCTACATTAATGCATTTGAAGCCAATTTAAAAAGAAGTAGTACTGTGTACAGTGATGTTGCACAATTGTTTTCCATTCTTCTAAGCAAGAAATTCAGCAAGGTGTGAACTGTTGATGGAAGCAGACCCAGAAGATATTGACCTGAAACTTATTGATCAACTTTTGCACTTTCATCTGTACGTGAGACAAAGCCATAGGCTTACAGCAGAGCACTCTCTCTCTCATACAGACCTTTATCAAATAGTATACAAGGTAAAAATTCAGATGGCCTTTCCTAACGTGAAAGCAATCCTGCGGTTATTTCTTAGATTTATGGTCACTAACTGCTTGGGAGAGAGGAGTTTTTCAAGACTCAAAAGAATTAAAAATGAATTAAGGGCCGCAATGTGTCAAGAGAGGTTGTTCGCACTGAGCATTCTGTACACTGAAAGTGACAAACTGAGACAAACAAATTTTGACGAAGATTTCTGATGTCCTTTAGAGGAGAAATTGTGAATTGCAGAATTTTAAATACCCGTCATCATCCTTGGCTTCACTCAATTTTGTTTAAAACACTTTTCCATTTTCTTCTAGTCGTATGGGTGGGGGGTGGGGAGGGACCTCACAAGTGGAGTAGCCACTAGGGCCACTCTTCATCTAAATCCCGCCCTGGTTCCACATACATCCCTACAGCAACCAACACAAGCAAAGTCTGGTTGTCCATCAGGTTGCTCCATCTGGTACGCAGGCTGAGACCCTATCTGCCCGCGGACTGCCTCGCCAGATTGGTGCATGCTCTGGTTAACTCCCGCTTGGACTACTGCAATGCGCTCTACGTGGGGCTACCTTTGAAGGTGACCTGGAAACTACAATTAATCCAAAACGCGGCAGCCAGACTGGTGACTGGGAGCGGCTGCCGAGACCATATAACACCGGTCTTGAAAGACCTACATTGGCTCCCAGTACGTTTCCGAGCACAATTCAAAGTGTTGGTGCTGACCTTTAAAGCCCTAAATGGCCTCAGTCCAGTATATCTGAAGGAGCGTCTCCACCCCCATCGTTCTACCCGGACACTGAGGTCCAGCACCGAGGGCCTTCTTGCAGTTCCCTCGCTGCGAGAAGTGAGCTTACAGGGAACTAGGCAGAGGGTCTTCTCGGTAGTGGTGCCCTCCCTGTGGAACCAGATGTCAAAGAGAACAACAACTACCAGACTTTTAGAAGACATCTGGAGGCAGCCCTCTTTAGGGAAGCTTTTAATGTTTAATAAACTATTGTATTTTAACATTGTGTTAGAAGCGGCCCAGAGTGGTTGGGGAAGCCCAGCCAGATGGGCGGGGTATAAATAATAAAATTATTATTATTATTATTATTATTATTATTATTATTATTATTATTATTATCCCTGCTCAGAAAACAACCACCCCATTTTGCTGGCTGTTGGTTTCCAGCACCATTTATCACCAGTTCTCAAAGGGTAAAAATTCAACTTGGAGCAGCAGTGCTGCTGCTCTGCCTAAGCCGATACCCTCACTTGATTAGTCATGTCAGAAATGAAGGCATGCATCTTCGGGGTCAGGCCTTAGTGGCCCTTGCTGCAAATAGCAGGTGTGGAGGAGCACTGAGGATTGCAATCAGTACTGTAAGGGGTGTTAACCCTTTCACTTGCGCCTAAGCCCTAATCCATATCAGGCTCACTGCAGCTGCCTTTATTTTTGCTTCTCCCCCCCCCCCCCCGCCATCTGATTTGGCTCAAAGCTTCTGAAATCCACGTACCATCTTGAAAGCATGAAACATTATTCCACACTAAAAAGAAAACAATGCATGAGTTATTTGAACCAAGTATCGAAACAATATTTAAACCAGACAAAGTCAATACATCCCAGCATAAACAAACAGTAGACGAGGTAATGAATGCAATTGACAGATAGGACAATATGATGTGTTGCAGCAATGATACACAACAGCTTACGCAAAGTAAGCTCACATGGTAGCTAAAAGGCCGAAAATACAAATTTCCCAGTGAAGTTCAATCTAAGAATATTGTGGGTGAGATCTTCAGGTTACGTTTTATTTCATTGCTTCACCAAAACCAACTTCAAAATGAGGAATGTTTCATGGCTGGAAGCTGAAAGTAAACCAAAACTGTTTCTTAAAAAAAAAATAGGGCTTGTTCATACCAGAACAAAATGTGCATTTGCATCTGCTCTGCCTGCTCCCCATTAATATAGGGGTGTCCACATGACATTTTGCCCATCCCAGTGTTGCCCTGGAATTCCCCCCTCCACACCCTTTTAAGTGCAGGTGTTGTTATCCTGGTTGGCTGGTTTGGACTTTCTAAGGATTGAAATGGCCTGCAAGAAGATCAAACCTATCCATTCTTAAGGAAATCAGCCCTGAGTGCTCACTGGAAGGACAGATCCTGAAGCTGAGGCTCCAAGACTTTGGCCACCTGATGAGAAGAGAAGACTCCCTGGAAAAGACCCTGATGTTGGGAAAGATGGAGGGCACAAGGAGAAGGGGACGACAGAGGACAAGATGGTGGGACAGTGTTGTTGAAGCTACCAGCATGAGTTTGACCAAACTGCGGGAGGCAGTGGAAGACAGAAGTGCCTGGTGTCCTCTGGTCCATGGGGTCACGAAGAGTCAGACACGACTAAACAACAACAAGGATTGAAAAAGTCTGCATTTAAATAAGGGAAGGGACCAGGTCAACACCCAGGTGGGGGGGGGGGTCATGGAGATGCTTCCTGCACTCATGAGGAGACAGGCTGGTGTGAATCCAAAGCGGACAAGCCCACCATCTGACACTAATCATCCAAAGTAACAGAACCAGCAGAAATTCCCCCAAAGAGGTTTCTTATTCATAAAATTAGAAAATGCTACTAGCATAAAAGAATCACACAAAGCTGACTTTACAGGACAAGATGTGCGCAGAGGCAGAATGACTTGACTGTCCAGCATTTTCCAAGCAAGCGCCTCTAGCCTAGCTAGTAAACCATGCATGTGGGGAACTACAACTCCCATCATCCCTGGTCACTGGCCATGCTTGCTGGTGTTGGTGGGAGTTGTAGTTTGGCAACATCTGGAGGGCAACGAGTTACCCACATCTGCATTACTTCATCATCTGTTTCCCAAAAACACTTGGACTGGAAGAGCCCTGACAAAACCACTCAAGTTGGAAGTGAGGTCAGTTCCGCCCCTCTCTTGACTCTAGCATTTTCTTCATATGGCAAGTCTGAGGAGGAAATATTTCCAATTCTTTCAGACACGCTTCACACTCTGAATCTCTGAGTGGGCCCAAATCATGTCGAAGGCCCCTGATTCAATGGAGGGAAACATGGAGGGAGCCTTCTTTGAATGGGTGGCCATTCGTTGAGATTCCTGCTTTGCAGCAGTGGCCCTACAGCTCTACAATTCTATGATTCTCTACAACTCATGATTCTATGATTGAGACAAGCCCAGAATATTCCCACCAGTACCACACAATTCTGTGTGACAGAATATTTTAGCTTGCCTTCGATTTATGATGGTTAAGCCTTTCCTCCTTCCAGAGGGGAGGAGTTGTGAGCGGGGGCCATTTCCCGCATCAGCAGGGGGCATTCCGGCCCCTGCGTCTGCTGTCCCGGCTGCCACGTCGTGCCCCTCAGCGGCGTAGCGTGGGTTGTCAGCACCCGGGGCAAGGCAAGTAATTTGCGCCCCCTAACCCGGGGCAAGGCAAGTGATTTGCGCCCCCTAACCCGGGGCAAGGCAAGTAATTTGCGCCCCTAACCCCTAACCTGCTGCCGCTGCCAGCTTCTTCTTGCTGCTGCCTGGGCTGGTCGGGTGTGGTTCTCTCCCGCGCTCAGCGCTGCGCTGGGCGGCCGCTGCACTGTCCCTCCCCCAGCTAGTCCCTCCCTCGCTCTCTCTCCGCTCCGCACCACAACGCACGCCTGGCACCCTCCCCCTCCACAGTGGGCGGCGACCCGGCAGCTCGGATCGGATTCGCACAGCCAGCACTGCAGTGAGAGAGAGTGAGTGAGCCAGGTAGGGGCAGAGAGCTGCGAGTGCGAGCGCGCCCCCCCCCAAATGTTGCACCCAGTGCGGCTGCCCCCCCTGCACCCCCCACGCTACGCCACTGGTGCCCCTGGCCACCAACCAATCACCCTCCCTTTAGTTCATTTCTATGTTTTTGACCTTGCTATGGACCTGTGGTTGGTTGCCTTGGTTGTCCAAGGGGCCTGGTAAGAATTTTTATCCAACTGGCAAATTGGCAGCAGCCACTTCGTTTTTCGCTTACCTCGTAGAAAAACATCACAACTTTTGGGGTATTGGGGGTTAGGCACTGGAATATGTTTGTGTACTGGAGGGCAGAGTGTGGCCATTGCCTACCCCGCCCCATTTTGGGTATTTTGGTTATTCCGTTAAAGGAATCCGGCGGTCATGGATCCTGTCCAACACCCTTGCTAGTGGCTAGGGCCATGGCATGGCCCGGTGACATCAGGGGGAGCTTCCAGTTGTATTTGCATCAACAAGCTCCTCCTACTGGTGGTTAACCCTTGATAGACTCACCCCTCCCCAAGGGGGTGGAGTCACGCTCTGTTGTTTTATCCAGTGCCTAAGCCAATACCTCTCACATGCTGTAATCAATAAAGTTGTGGCCTTTTTTAGTCCATTAACCTAATATACTGTGTCCTTTCTTATCCTCAAGCAAGTGGCGGGCCCTCGACTCACAACGTATGTTTTGCTTTGTTTTGAACTAGCTTTTCCTTGCCACTACTGTAGCAAATAAACTAGAGTGGGGAGGGAAGCAGTACTGATCTGAATCTTGGATTGCCATGAATTTCTCAACATTTCGGGGGCTCATGAAGGAGCAGAAACCCAGCCAAAGGTGGGTAGGGAACAAGGATGTTTGAAAGTTCAGGAGAAACAGTACTTGCATACTATGATATAAGGCAGTTCAAGGCCTCTTCTATTTTCTTAACTGTAAAAGTGAGGCTGCAACACTCAGCTGATGCAACAAGCTACAACTACCCTCACCGGAAACTCCTAATAATTTCTCCACCTTCATTTCAAAGAAAGATCCAATGGGTAGCAGGACTTACCCAAATCTACCACCAGTACGACCAAATTATTACAGGACCGAACCCCATAGATCTCTCTCACACAAATCCCAATTCTTTTGGGATCAAGGAACTGTGGATTTTTACAGACCAAAGTTTGTATCCTTCCATTCTTATCTTGTGCCAGAAATTGTTCAGTGAATGAACCTATTTGATCAATTGCTTTTCTTCTCTGCGACTTTTTGCAAAATGTCTTGAACTGCGTTAAATGCAATATGTAAACTCTTGGAGAGATTGTGGCCTAGTGGTACCTAGTTTTTCCACAATACAATGATGCATGTCAAATTTCTAATTTAAGACAGTGGTTAAAATTGGAGGGTATGGAGGAATGTGAACATATTTGACCATATCTGTGTTTCAAGAATACAGTTATGGCATTTTGCTAGAGAGCCAAACTATCCATACCACAATCAGATTGATCTGTGCAGCCAATATTTCAAGTATGGGTTAGGTATGAAGCAAAATATGGATTATTGCCATTTACACCATGTGCACATTGTGGACAGATAACTCAAAGAGGAGGGCTCAACAATTTTCTGTTTTGTAAGACTACTTGGATTACAATGTGATAATTTCTTTTGAATCTGCAAATAATCTGTTCCTAAATTCTGTAAATATTATGAAGCATGCTGTGTTTGAAAATACTGATACAACTGAGGAATAAATGGATACATTCTTTCACTTGCAGATTTAAAAGAAATAATTACATTGTTGCCCAAATAATTGTTTAACACAGCATGCCACAGTTGCACTGATTTAAGAAATATGGTGCAGTAATAGAGGAGTTTGTTCATGTATTGAGAAGGAGGGGATTAATTGGGACTATATACAGGGCTTAATGAAATGCAACACAAAGGACCAGAGAATGATAAAAAGAGTGGGGGCAAGAGTTAGTATAATTATTTCAGGTGTAGTATGGAATTAAGGTATTAATTGCTGCTAAAGTAAAAACTTGTTAAAAATATGCATCAAATTATAACATTTTAATATTTCACATTATATAGATTAAAACAGGTAATCTGTCTCAGGATAACTGATGGAGTGGAGGAAAACCTCGTGCAGATTATATATGTATCTATATATAATGAGATCAAATGGCTTTGGTGGTAGATTATGCACACTAGATTAAATGAATAATGGGTACAGTATCTCATACAGGCTCATTTAGTGTAAAGAAACTGCCTAGAAGTACGGGTTGATTAAAAAAAAGATGTTGCATTTGTTCAGAAATTTATTGACAGTGGCAAAAATATCAACTGCCATACGTTGGGGGAAAACATGTTATCTGAATGATTTTATAGGCTCTGGGACACAGCTATAATGCACAAATTGCAGCTTCAATTTTATTGAGGCCTGCTTTATGCATGAAAATTTGTTAAGAAATGGTCAATATTCATTCAATTGCATCTTATAAAGAATACAATTGCTGTGGAGTAAGAAAATTGCAATCAGCAGCCTTAAGAAGAATATAGTTATAAGTAAGGATGAAAGAGTTCTGCCACTTTCAGTTCTCTCCATCTTTTATTTTTCCAATTTTCATTTCTGGCCCGCCCCCCCCCCCCCGCCCCCATTTCTGTAGCAACCTGTTATTGTTTTAATCCACATGAAAATTCTTTGGCATTTTAGTGTGAATTTCTCCTAATAAACGTATTTTTGCGTGCAGTTTTGACTAATGTACATTTTTTTGCAAGCAATTTCTAATTTACTGCATTTTTCTATGTTATTTTCTCTAATATATTCATTTTTATGCACATTTCCTCCTGAGGTGTTGTGGCGAATATTTAGCACTGATATTTAGCACTGGCTCTGTATTCAGAGTTTTTCCTATGGTGTTGTACTATAATGTAGGGTAGTCTGGCTCAGACTGGAAGGACATGAGAGACTGTCCTAAAGAATGCCTCGTTGGTTTTTTTAAAATAACCGATCTCATAAAGTGACTCATGGACCCTACAAATAAATCATGAAATCAACTGCTGAAAGTACAGTATTCAATATTCCTATCCTCCATGATGATGAATCCCTCTTTAATAAGAATGTAAGATCCCTGCTGAATCACACCAAGTGTCCATCTAGTTCATCATTATTTCTCGGAGGAGCCAGCTAGATGAACCTGAGAAGCTCAAACACAGGTCTAAACACAGATCCCTGCGGAACGCCCTCCCGTCAGATGTCAAGGAGATAAACAACTATACAACTTTTAGAAGACATCTGACATTGGAAAGTTTTTAATGTCTGATGTTTTATTATATTTTTCTATGTGTTGGAAGCCGCCCAGAGTGGCTGGGGTAACCCTGCCAGATGGGTGGCGTATTATTATTATTATTATTATTATTGAGGCTAGCTCTTATGATTGTCTTCAATGCCTGGTATTCAGAGGTAGCCTCTGAACATATGGACCAAAGAAGAAGCCTTCTGGGTAGGGCTGAAGTTCCATTCATTCAGGTATGCTGTTTCACATTCTGGCCAACCAGTTGCTTCCGGAAAGCCCACAAAACAGGCTACGTCTGCTCTTGCCCTCAAGGAACTGGTATATGGTGGCCGGCATATCGCCAGAGAACATGGTGTTCCACTTAGCAATCATGGTTTAATAGCCACAGACAGACCTCTCCTCCATGAAGCTGATTAAACCTTTTTCTAATGGCCCATCCTGACATTTTGTGGTATTTTTTTATCTATTTGCACTGCAGTAAAACATTGGAGTTCATTGAAGCCTGCAATAAAGATATGTTCCTCAAAGAAACTGCAGTCTAAGCAAAAGGTGGCAGACCATAGTTAAATATACAACAATGATGATGTCACAAAGTGACTGTGAGGGCATGAGAGAGACAACAACACAAAACTGATGACCAAGTTCATTGGTCTAAAGTACTTACTTTGGAATCATTCCAAACTTTAACAGAAATACTCGGGAGTAAAATGAACACAACATATAACCCCAGCATTGGGCCCTTAATTAGGGGCAATGACGGAAAAATGATTTTAAGAAAGAGACCATAAGAGACCACGGTGGGTAATAATTGCTATGTTGTTCTCTCAAATAAGGGACAATTATTGTTAGAGACCAGGCAGGTGAAGATGAACTAATTACACATAAGATTTCATTTATTATGGATAGGCCATAAAGACTATAAAATAGAATTTGAAATGGTTCTTATTTTACGCAGAGGAGAAATAGATAGCACTGTGACGCAAAGAACATAGATCATGGTTCAGACTTCATAAATGTTTGGTTTGGTTCTTAAGGAAAGTGTGTTCCTAGCCATGGTTGACCATTGATACTACTCCTCATGGGGACGCGGGTGGCGCTGTGGTCTAAACCACAGAGTCTAGGGCTTGCCATTCAGAAGGTTGGTGGTTCAAATCCCCGCGATGGGGTGAGCTCCCGTTGCTCAGTCCCAGCTTCTGCCCCAAAGCACATCAAAGTGCAAGTAGATAAATAGGTACCACTCCAGTGGGAAGGTAAACAGCATTTCCATGCGCTGCTCTGGTTCGCCAGAAGCGGCTTAGTCATGCCAGCCACATGACCCGGAAGCTGTCTGAGGACAAACACCGGCTCCCTCGGCCTATAGAGCGAGATGAGCGCCGCAACCCCAGAGTCATCTGCGACTGGACCTAATGGTCAGGGGTACCTTTACCTCATGGGTTACCAAAAAAATTAAATATAGCAGTTATTCAAACTATTATACACATTACTATAACCAAATATAAGATTGTCCCCTGATATCACAGGTAGGATCCAAAATTATTTGGAACAATATCGACTGAACGTTCCATATTAGCAGGTTAGGAATCTTCCAGACTTCAAGGAATGGTTCCAATGCATCTCCAAAAGCTTTAAAAAGTTTCAAATTTAAATGCCATATGGCCCAAAAGGTATTGTCTGATCCATTCTGTACCCTGCTCATCTCCCTAGTGGAACACAAAGAAATTACTTCAGTGTTTACTCTTAATATTGCCCATCTTTATCATTTAAATTCTAAGGAGCAAGGTGGAGGAGGAACACCAGGTCATCTGTGTCCGATCATATTACCTTATTTTGATTCAGCAATCATAGAGATTAAGATGTTACACTCGCACAGGAGCAAAGGACCAGTGCTTTTGTTTGATGACTGCAGATCTATCACAACCCAATGTTCTCAACCCCATCCATCACCTCCTGCAGCAGCACAGCCAAGTGCCAATCACTAGCACACACAAAAGCTCTTTTGAAAGAATATAGATCAAGTAAGGGGGGAAAGCCCATTTCACTTTTACTACAGGCCTGTAGTCAAAGATTTGGTATCAATATGCTGGTTGAAATCTCTGCAGGTCTTCACCACTGTACAGTTTTCTTCTCTGAACATGGTCTCCTTTCCCTCCCAGACTCCTCTCTCGCATTTTCCTCTTCCTAACATTTCCATGGTCTAATATCCCACCAATCTTGTTTTCTAAACCCCTTTTCTTGCCATCCATGTACTCCCAAAATCTCCCCAAGGGAAGGAACAGGAGAAAAACAGGACTCCAATAAACCAGTCACAGTATATCTGAATAAGATCCTTAAAAATTATCTTTAATAGATGCCAAGTATGAACAGATGATAAAAGTGACAGAAGCAAGTAAAATTGCATAGATGAAAACTATGCATTTTATATGTTTTAAATATAAACTCATAACATTTGCTGTCTCAAAAGTTGACAAACCAAACCATTTCAGCTATGGTTAAGTCAAATCAGCAGTAATATGACAATGAGGTACATACTTGACTCAAAGTGTAAGCAATTTGTAAATTACGGAAATCAATAGACCCATGTCAGCTTCCATGGTTTGTTGCCCTGATGGTGCACTTTTCTGCAAAGAACCAATCTGTGACCTTGTTCAACAGTAATACTGCATCGTTAAAATGAGAGGTATGTCAAAGAATCCATATACATTCCTACCCACAGCTGTTATTTACATAGTTTCAAACCAATGTGCTGGGGGGGAAGTGTGTTTAAGAAATGTCTTGGAAAACCAAAGTTAAGTTCTAATGTATTCTTCTTTGCTAAATTTAGTCACAAAAATATCCTCTTTTTTTTTTACTTTTGTACAAAAGTAAAATATACATTTGATTCCAGTCACATTTATAGAAATGCTACTGAAGCAACAATTTAATCAAATATAAATATACTCCCAAAGAATTCAGTTGTGTTCAAATGACAGCTGGACAGGGAAGACTTTAAAAAGTATAAATCATATATAGTACGACTAGAGGAGTGGAACAACTGATCAACATAGATATGAACAAGGATTTGTTTTCCCAACAAAATCGGAGTAAAAATCTCAAATTCATTACAATTCTTTGAAAAAAGGCAAGGCATGCTATTTCCTGATCATATGCACGTTTGTGGCCTAACTTATTCAGCACCCACAGAAAGAAAATGGGGGGGGGGTTACAGATATTTTTAAATCTGTCAATTAAAATAAAGACAGTGGTTAATTCTGATTTATATCTAGAAGTATTTCAGAATATAAAAAAAATTATGTCACCTAACTGTCTTTTAAAAAGAACTGTCCTGAAATTAAAATTTAATTTAAAAAGACCAACTATAGAATCGTCAGTTCTAACTGCATATGGAACCAAATGGTCCCTAACAAGGGAAGTGAAATTTAACTTTTAATATGATTTTACTTTTCTGGAT
Source organism: Podarcis cretensis (assembly GCF_951804945.1). Lineage (NCBI taxonomy): Eukaryota > Metazoa > Chordata > Lepidosauria > Squamata > Lacertidae > Podarcis > Podarcis cretensis. The sequence goes on from NC_137174.1 coordinate 7,793,226, forward strand.
TATGTCTGACAATACTACAGAAATTACACATAGGAGAAAGTGTTGTGTGTTCAGCTTATACCCTTTTAAAGTTTTTTTTTTAAAAAAAATAATAATATTGAAACCATAAAGAATATTCAGCCTTCTGGGCAAAATATTTTTTGTTAACTGACAAATTTCTTAACTCATGTAACAAAGTTTGTGACGTGTTGCAGGGCTTGCATTTTCTATCATATGAACTGTGGTTTGGCAAGATGTACTAAACGGTCCCTCAATTTTATTTTTAAATCGTACATTATGCCTCATCTTTCACATGTGCTGTAGTTTTAGTACCCCACAAAACACCCCAAAATCCTGCACTAATAAGTGAATGCATGTCTACAAAAAACTTAAGGGGAGAGGATAGAAGACATTGCTCCACTTGTCTTTCTCAGTGCGCTTCCCCAATAAGGACTGTAATGCTCAGCTCCAAATACTCCGTTTTGTAATTATTTACATGCCAGCTGAGAGCTTTATTTGTATGGTGGACTTGAACAGATAGGTCAGGACTCAAAAAAAAAAAACCTGAATAGGTATAGAAACCGCTATTAAATGTTTAGGGGACAGGACTCTGCTAGACTAATTAATTTGTTCAGGCCCCAACACCAGATATTTAGTATGAACAGAGGGCTGGCCTACCCAAACAGCAGGTGACATGGCAAAGCATTTATTTTCTGGACAGTTCCACGTAAGACTAGAGACAGGAGGAATCACATTATTATGTTTTGTAAAAAACAAAACAAAAAAACACAACTCCCTGCACATAGAAAACTAATTGTCGCCAAGGTGATAAACCTTGGCTTGGCTTCCAACTGTAGACAAGAGCTTGCATGATTCAGTGCTCCACCATGAAAAAGTAAATTCTTGGAACAAGGAAAACTAACATGTTAAGAAGGTTGTATTAGAAACTTTCTTCCCAATAGACTCATTTTCCATGTGCAGGGAAGGTTTGGGTCATTCAGCCATATGCAGACTCATTTGCAGCCTAAAAATGTACAGCAAGGTCCAGATATGAGAGAAATGGTTTGCAGCCATGTCTTGTCCCTGATAGATTGTGTAATGACATTGGGGGGGAGGGGAGGTTTCCAACATACTCCCTGCCCACACACAACTGTGACCTGTGGTCTGAAGTGGTATACATAGGCTCTGAGTGAGTTTACCTTTCCCCCTGCCCTTAGCACAGATCAGGCCAAGCAGTCATCAAAATAAATGGGTCTTTTAATGGAAATAATCGACAATATTCAATGTGAGTTGAACTCCACTTGGAACGAATAACACACATCCTCTTATTTCCATGTCACCTTTTAAAAGTATGTCAGTAATGGTCTCCATAATAACATGTGATAAGAAAATATACTGATTTCACAGGAGCTAAGGAGATAAGGACTCCCATTTCAATTAAAATTTGCTTTGGGGATTTTTATTTTGTTTTATAATAACAGTGATAGAATGTGGCCTTATGTACCTTTATCTCCAATCTTTCTATATGGCATTACACAGTTAGTTCTATTTCTATACGTGTTTTGGATCAGTATTTGGGGGGGAGTCACTAACTTCCCTGTCCTTGGAAGAGAGACTGCATTGTATCCCTGCAGTGTGTTCCTATTCAGTGATCTCCCGCTTATGTCGCCCAGTTGATTTTAGTTGCTTCCATGTCCAAAAAAGAGCCATTCCAAGCCTTTTTGGTATCTAAAGCAGAACATCCAAGCAGCCTCCCCCGCCCCCACAACGGGCACTAGCCTAGCGCTGGCCAGTTATCCTGCGCAGGCCACCCTGAAATGAATGGGAACAGCACAAGAGCACTGCAATGACCTTCCACATCTCTGTTCACTTCCATGAACTTTGTGTTGAAGAGCTTCCTGGTGAATCGTACTTCAGGAGTCAGCCCCTTCCTCTGCTCTTACTTAAAGGCCACCTCTGTACCAAGGTCAAGATTAAGGTAAGACCAATGTTAAGGAAACGCCCGCCAACTACCGTAATTCTAGGCCTTTGGAAACTTTGCCCTTGCCCTTCCTTGAATTAAACCTGCTAAGCCTACAGCCTGATTCGCACCCTTGCTGAATCAGCAAATAAATACTGAACAGCCAAGGACTGTGTCAGCACAACATCGCAAACCATGAGTCCACACCAATGGATGAAGAGACATTGCTACAGCACTGCAGTAACCAAATGCCAGCAAATCCATGAGGTTTCTTGCCTCTAGTTTGATTCGCCGTGTCCATTTTCAGATCACTCCTACTGGGGGCAAGCTACAGCCACTCACTTTTGAGAAACCATCAGTCACCAAAACAAAATATGGCAGAAAAGGAAATTAAAAACAAAAAGGTGTATTAAGAATCAGGCAGTAGTTTAGTGCACCTTCAGACCTACAAACACATTTCAGCACGTATTAGTGCAAAGGACTGAGTCTGATTTTAAGGGGAGGAGAAACCTTGCTGGAAGAAATGCATGCCTATGCTACATGAAGTTATTCCCTGCACTCCATATTTGCCTAGTCCCTTTGTTATAAATGAGTAAGCGACAATCATATTCCCCAAGCCACCCCACAAGCCCTAAAGATCACCTATCCCTGCCAAAAGCAAAAGGGGGAAGCCATAAACCAAACCGCTGCGTGGCATGCATACTTTCTCTTAAACATGCAGAATAAGGATCAGTCCAGCAGATAAACTAAGGTGAGGATAACCCAGCCAGTCAACACAGAAACTCACCAAGCTGCCCAACTGAGGCCTCATCCTCTCTCAGGTAGCACTTCCTGATCAAAGACCCCATACGGCACTGAGCTGATTATTGCTGAGATAACTACACACAAGGTTCAAAGTCAGTTTAACAGGCAAATACCTTCCCTAAATTTAGGAGTTTGGAGGAATCAAGGTAGACCACCAAATCTAGCACTCTAGCAGGGGAAACTGTGACTAAATTGGGGAGAAACTAGATACTGAGAATGGAAAATAATGTAGAGTTTCCTATCAACTACAATTTTTTTTCCTGAATATGCTGCAGTCAAGTATTTAAGAGGTCCTTCTGTTCTTCCTACCATTTTGAACCAAACAAGTCACAAAGTTGCATCTTTCTGTCTACCTGACATATCAGGTTTGGGCAAAGCTGCAGAATTAATGCTCCTTTTCCAATGTAAATGCTATATATCCGTAGCTGCTGAGAAATAGAATACTGAGAATGGAATGGAGGCCTGGGATCTATGTAATGGAAAAGAGGGTTCAGTGTATAAGGCCACATGCTAGGCGTGGAAGAAAGAGCCTCAACTTTGACTTTTAGAAGTAAAAAAAAAAAAAAAAAGATTAGTGCCTATATCAGTAAAAAAAAAAATGGACTTATTGATTTCTATGGACTATAGCTTCAAGACTTGCATAATTGCAGAAAATGCCTTCTCAGAAAATGCTGCAACCTTCAACCAACACAACAGTAGGAGAGTTGTTACAATGGATGGGAAAGCTTCAGGCGAATCAAATTTTAAAATCCAAGATAATTTGGGTGGAAAGGATGAGAGCTCCGTGGGAAAAGCAGAAGCCTCTAAGAGGAGCAAGTGTACAGATTCGACGTGCCTCCATCCAACCTGCTCCTTGCATAGCTAAGGCGACCGCAAAGGATGGCCCTTTCTTCCTCTAGTGTAGAATGCCAGGCTGCCAAAGTCCAAACCAGGGGAAGAATGGGCCAATACAAAAAAACAAACAAAACAAACACAGAGTGCAGCGAAGTCTCTATAAACAAACTGGGGGAAGACTGGGTCTTGCGGGAGTAGCATTTGTCAAAGGCAAATGTTAGGTTGCAATGTCACTCAGCTGCAGGGTGCAGAGTACAGGAGGAAATTAGGTCTGCAAGAGTGCTGGTAGTCTGTGCCCTCTTCTTCTGCCTCTCTGCTTTACACATTGTCCCTCTCCCTGGCTTTTTCTGCTGTGCCTGCATTTGGCATGGTTGAATCCTGCTATTGTCCCAATTGACTCATCCATGCCTACTCAGGTTCAGCTCTTTTCATAGAGGCACTTTCACCAGTCCAGTGGCTGTAAGGATAAAGGCACTAAGCAACTATCTAAAATCAATTGGTTGAGTCTCTTCAGCAAGTCCTAGGGGAATACAAAAGTCTCTAAGGTTCAAACAATGCCTGCGAAAATAACTGGGCTGCAATTTGGATGCATATAATCGATAAGTTTCATTTTACATTCTAAGAATGCACCAAAAGGCATGCTTCTGCACCTTTTTTCTGCTCTAGGAGATACAGAATATTTAGACATTGCTATATATAAACTGGACTTAATTTTCCATATAGCTTTCCCTTTAAGGGATGGGATATGTTACTTTCTATTAAGGCCTGGACAGAAGCCAACTCATTTCCCTGAGCAATGCAGGAAAACAACAAGTCTCTCTAGTATTCTCTTCCTGGCCTTCATCCTAACAAGCTTTTTTTTTTTGTATTTATTACTGAAACCATGCATTAATTAATGTTGAGTTACACCTTAGTCAAATAGGCCATAATGCTGAATATTTGAAACATGCTTTGATCTCCAAAAGTTATTGTTCCCATTTGACTAACATATGCACTTAAATACAGTACTTTTAAGTTACTAATCAGATACTTAACAAATAAAAAGGAGTGCACTTTGGTGAATGCAAAATGAAACAAAAAAAAGGGCCTATTATAAGAAGATCAATTCAAACAAAACCTTATCCCCTATCATCTGAGGTAATGTTCCAGGCATGCAGTTATAAAATAGATAGTATCAAAGTCAAACATGCTTATATTAAATTCTATTGTGCTATCTTGCAACAAAGGGGCTAAAAAGTTTTGCATCCATTTCTGAAGAAGGGAAAGAAGTATGTTGAAACCATCTGCACTTAAGAGACCTTAGCAGCATTGCAGATGTTCAGTCTTCCCCCCGACACACAGAATAATTCTTCGATTTTAATAGTGTATACAGCAAAAAACAAACAAAAAAAAAATCCTGGCATATTTTCATAAGGTGCTGTCTGTGAATCTGTAGATCAGAACTACAAAACTTTTCACAAAGGAAGGAAATGTATATGTCGGTCAGTCTAAAGAATGACAAATACTTACTGCACATTACTGCTGAATATTATTTTGATGCATTTTCTTGGATGCACTGTGCAGTTTTGTAGAAATGTTTCCTTGAATCCATGCATATTTTAAGTATTTTTTTTAGAGTCCCCTTGAGCTGATTTTTTAAAACGGTTGGAAACTTAAAAGTTATGGGGAAATGTCTAGGGCTAGAAGCATACAATTTCTATTTATAACTAGGCTAGTCCAAGGAGTTATAAGTAACCATTTCCACCACTTGGAAAATACCCTTTTAAAAGAAAACAAAAGGAAAAGTGAAATTCTTTCATGGATCCTGAAAGCTTATTGAATCGCTGAGCAAAAATTCGCAATGCAACAATGCATTTACGAGGTAAAGCATTCGAAGAGTAAAGCATCTACAAAGTGTGACTGCTGGTCACTTAAAGTCTTCAAGCTGCCAATGTTTCTCTTTTCTACATGTTTTTAAACATCAGTCAGCAGCTTGCTTTTATTAACACAGTTTTGGTTGGCTATGGTGTAGTTGCCAGTTCTGAGGTTAGCCTCTCTAAAATTGTCTATGCTATTATTCATATCCTCTTCAATTTCCATGTACTCAGATTTGCTGATTGTGGAGGAGCTACGGCGACTCAGATCACTGTCAGATGCTAAATTAGGAGAGCTAACTTTAAGTAACTGAGCCTGTTCTTCCCCTTCTGTTTCTCGGTGGTAGAAGTAGTTGAAGTTGGACACAATGACAGGTACAGGCAGGGCAATTGTCAGCACACCAGCAATGGCACACAAGGAGCCCACGATTTTGCCTCCAATTGTCACAGGGTACATGTCACCATATCCTACAGTGGTCATGGATACCACTGCCCACCAGAAAGCATCGGGGATGCTGTCGAAATAGGTGCCAGGTTCCTCAGCTTCAGCAAAATACACCGCACTGGAGAACAAAATCACCCCAATGAAGAGGAAAAAGATTAGTAACCCTAACTCCCTCATGCTCGCTTTGAGGGTTTGTCCCAAAATCTGGAGGCCCTTAGAATGTCTGGAGAGTTTGAAGATTCTAAAGACTCTTACCAGTCTGATGACTCTCAGGATAGCCAGAGAAGTGGCCTGCTCTCCCTTTTGAGGCCCCTCCTGCTCAGCCATCTCTGTACCCAGAGTGATGAAGTATGGGATGATGGCTACTATGTCAATGAAGTTCATGATGTTCTTGAAGAACTCGGCTTTGCTGGGACAGGCAAAAAAGCGCACCACCAATTCAAAAGAAAACCATATGATGCACAGAGTCTCCACCACGAAGAAGGGATCAGTAAAGATATTGGACTTGTAATAGACTGTCGAGTTGTCGCTGCGGTTTCGGGGTCCCATATACTCCCTGTCCTCTTTCAACGCTGGCAAAGTTTCCAGGCAAAAGATCACTATAGAGATGAGGATCACCATGACGGAGACTATAGCAATGATCCGAGCTGGCCCAGAGCTCTCGGGGTATTCAAAGAGCAGCCACACTTGCCGCTGGTACTCCTTCTCAGGCAGGGGCCTCTCTTCCTCTTTGATGAAACCTTCATCTTCTCGGAACTTCTCCATGGCCTCCTCTCCCAGTTCATAAAACTTAATCTCCTCCGAGAACATGTCTAGAGGCACGTTAACAGGCCTGCGAAGCCGCCCTCCAGACTGGTAGTAATAGAGGATGGCATCAAAGCTGGGCCGGTTCCGATCAAAGAAATATTCATTCCTCAGGGGGTCAAAGTATCGCATGCGTTTCTTGGGATTTCCCAGCAAAGTGTTGGGAAACTGAGCGAGGGTCTTCAGTTGCGTTTCAAATCTCAGGCCAGCAATGTTGATCACAACCCTCTCACAACATTCGTGGTCATCGTGGGCCCCAGGTCGATAACTGTCCTGGGGGTGACCTGGCAAAGCAGAAGTCTCGTCCATATTGTCCCCGGCCATCACCGTCATGGCAGCTACAGGGTGGGAACGACAGACTCACTAGAAGACGTGATGGAATGCGGAAGGAGAAGAGTTCTGGGATCAGAAGCCGCCAGAGCTGAAGGAGAGTGAAGAATTGAGGACTTCAGAGGAGACCGATACTGGGTATAGATGCAGAATCACAGCATGGAGAGGGGCTAAGGAGAGGTGAGGCCCTTGGTGTGGACAGCTCCCAGAGCAGGAAAACAGGATGGAGAATGGGGATTAGGGCTGGGAAGCTCAAGGGTAAGGGAAGAGAGGTAGGTTGAACGGCATCCAGGCTAGGCGGGGAAAGGACCTATAGGGCGCTGGTCATTGGGGAGGGTGGGAAGAAAAAAGGGAGAGAGGTTTTCCAGCTTCATCAAAGGACAAAGGGATGGCTGGGGTCTCTTAACACACATGCAACACAGCAGACTGGGGTCCCTTCGGAGCAGTTTCCTTCTGTCTTTTAATGCAGTCCTTTTGTTTTCCTCCAGGATGTGACCATGCTGCTGCTGCTGCTGCTGCTGCTGCTGTATTGCGGCTGCTGTCACACACTTCCCCTCAATAAAATAAATAAATAAGCACGGTGACTGGAAGGAGACTGCTTGAAATGCCGACTCAGCAATATCCGCGGACTTCTCACTTTGCTCTGGAATGGCCCCTTCCTCTTTGTTTTTATTTTATGTTTTTAAGGAATAAAGCTCACTTCGAGGCAACTGGTAGATACTGTAAAGGGACAAGAAGCAGATGCATAAAAACACCTCTCTCTCCCCTCCCCAAGACACAAATGCACAGCAATTCCAGCGCTGTCCAACATCATGCAACTCTTCCCAGGCTGCAGCCCAACCCTTAAAGCAGCAGTCCGGTAACGTAAATTAACATACTTCCATGCACACATGAATTTCGAATGGGTGCCCTTCACGAAGTCCTGTGTTCCTGCTCGTTGCAACTTCTCAATCCCTACTTAACAAGACTTCCTCCGCTTCGCAATTTTTGCCTTACAGCCCACATCCGCCTGAACGAGCAAAAAAACCAAAAAACAGAGGGGTTGGAATACCACGATCTTTCTTAAGAAGAACAGAATCCGGGGAGAAAAATCCTCTCCAAATATTTATTGGAGGAAAGAGCGCGCGGGAAAGAAAAGGCTTTGCAACTAGTAACTGTGCCACCGCACACACTTCTTTGAGCAGCGCCCCCCAACCCGAAGCCAACCCCGCGCTGCAAGGAGCAGGCAAATTGCCTCGGTGGAGCCTTCCTTACCTGGCGCGGGGAGGCCGGCGGGGGTCGTGGCAGCAGCAGCAGCAGCAGCAGCAGCAGCAGCGCAGGCGAGGAGCGAGCGAGCCCCGGCCGGAATGCGTCAAGGCGCTTCTTCGCCTTGCAGTTGCAGCAGCAGCAGTAGCATCCAAGGCGCAGCGGCGCACACTCGCCGCCGCCGCCGCCTCCTCCTCCTCCTGCTCCCTCTCGGGGAGAATCTACGGATCGCTTTACAGAGCCGCCTGCGAGATGGTGAAATATTCATACAGCGAAATATTCATTGGACTGCAGCGAGAGGAGGCTGGCAGTTCAGGAGGAGGCATGGGCAGGCAGCGCATCGAGGGGGTGGGCGAGGGGAGGAGGGGGAGGAGGAGGAAGAGGAGGAGGGACCGGGTGGTGGTGGTGCGGGGGGTCCCCTTCTTTTCTCCAAACCCAGCGGGATCCGGGAGCCTCGGCAGCCGGCTGCCTCTCCTCGCTCGCCCGTCCCGGACGCGGCTCAGGCGGACACTGGCCAAGGCGCATTGCTGCTCCTGCGCGCGGGTCCCCCCGGAGCACCGAGGGAGGGAGGGGCGGGGGCAGCCGCCGCCGCCGCCGCCGCAGGACACGCGGCACCTGGCAGGCCGGCAGGCGGCGGGGACGGCGCGCAACGGCGGCGGCCAAGGCGAGCCACCTCCGGGCGCACAGACCTGGGCGCAAGGCGAGCGGGCAGGCGGCCGGGGCGTTGCGAGAGCCGTCTGGCGCGGGGTGGGGGGGCTGGGTGGGGGGCGTCCTTTCCCCAGGCCACGCCAGCCGGCCGAGACCTTTGGCCGCGGGCTGGGGAGGCTCCTTCGCGCCGCCTCCCCTCCGCGACCTTCGCGCGGATTCGGCATTGCGCACCGGAGAGGTTCCCCCCCGCTCCCCGACGCAATGCAGGCAGCGCCGCCAGGCGCGTTGCGGCGCCGGACCCGAGGGCGCCCCCGCTCGAGGAGAAGCTGCCGCCGCCGCCCATCTGCCCTGCGAAGCCGGGGGGCGCCTCGCACGGCACCCCCGCGGAGCAAGCCCGTCGCAAGGACCGGGGGAGGGGCGGATGGCAAGGTCGGCGGCGGCCCCGGGTCGAGTTTGGGCGAAGGAGAGGTGCTTGGGTGAGTGGGGGGCCGCTTCTCCCCCACCCCCAAAGGGGTAAGCGCCTGTTGCCTCTGCGGACGTTTGCTGGAGACTTGCGGCGACCCCCCACCCCACCCCAATACCGCATTGCCCTGCTCCGGCGCATCTCCTGGAGCGGGCCCTGTGCCTAGGCGCGCAAGAGCCGCTCTCCGCCTTACATCCTCCCTTTTCTCGGGATTCAGAGACCCCCACCCCACCCTGCGGCACTTGGGCCGCCCCGTCGAGCGCCCCGTTAGCCGCGCTCGTTTGCAAGGCGCCCGTCTGTTTATGGGACTCTAGCTGGTCGCAGCATATAGGTTAGTGGGACATTCCCGCGTTCTCCGGCCCGAGAGCGACGGTGGGGGCGCCGTCAGGCCCGCGGCTGCTTCGGCTGCCTTCTAGCCGCTCCCTTGGCTAGTGGTTTCACGAGGGCAGGGAAACCTGCAGAGACTGCAGCAAATGCGCCTTCTCCCTCCCGCCGCAGCAGCAGCAGCAGCAGGCCCGGGCTGGCCAATGAAGAGGGATGCACCTGCAGAGCAGCTGAGCTGGTGCAATTCTCTGCGCCTCAACACCACCGCCGCCCCCCCCCCCCTCCCGCCTCCACTCCGGCAAGGAGCTGCTGCAATGGAAGAGCCGCACAGGAGCGCATGCACTCCCGCCTGCTGCGGGGGCTCCGCACAGAGGCATTGCAGCTAGATCGGATTCTGCCACGTCAGCCAAGAGCAGCCGCCAACCTGATCTCCACTTGGTGCTAGTCCGCGCTGTTCTCCTGAGCCGCCGACCACCTCGAATTGAGGTCATCGACTTCCAGCCTCTGAATCACGTGCTCGCTAATGGACTGCTTCCCTCCCTCAGGGACATGGCAATGGATTCAGTAGACTGGTGGATACTGGGGTGGGGGTGGGGGTGGGGATAGGTGGAGAATGACTTAATCCATAGCAGCAGCACATTTGAGGGGAAATTGCCTTTCTCATGCTGTCATATCATTTACTGAATTCATTGAGTCAATCGGATCATTTGGGTGGTACATGCGCTGGTTATCTCCCGCTTGGACTACTGCAATGCGCTCTATGTGGGGCTACCTTTGAAGGTGACCTGGAAACTACAACTAATCCAGAATACGGCAACTAGACTGCTGACTTGGGCCATATAACACCTGTCTTGAAAGACCTGCTTTGGCTCCCAGTACATTTCTGAGTATAACTCAGAGTGTTGGTGCTGACCTTTGAAGCCCTAAAGGAGTGCCTAAAAGAGCATCTCCACCCCCATCATTCGGCCTGAACGATGGACACTGAGGTCCAGGTCCAAGGGCCTTCAGGTGGTTTGCTCATTGTGAGAGGTGAGGTTACAGGGAACCAGGCAGAGGGCCATTGCAGTAGTCACACCTGCCCCAAGGAACACCCTCCCAGCAGATGTTAAACAGATAAACAGGCAGCCCTGTTCAGGGAAGTTTTTAGTGTGTGATGTTTTGTGTGTGTTGTTTCTTTGTTTGTTTGTTTTACAACCGTGTCAAATGGGCAGCATATACATAAATAAATTAGTAGTAGTAGTAGTAAAAAGGTAAAGGGACCCCTGACCATTAGGTCCAGTCATGGCTGACTCTGGGGTTGCGGTGCTCATCTCGCTTTACTGGCCAAGGGCGTACAGCTTCCGGGAGATGTGACCAGCATGACCAAGCCACTTCTGGCGAACCAGAGCAGCGCACGGAAACACCGTTTACCTTCCCGCCGGAGCGGTACCTATTTATCTACTTGCACTGGCGTGCTTTCAAACTGCTAGGTTCGCAGGAAGTAGTAGTAGTACACCTATATTATTTACTGTGCCATGGTGACTTGCTCCCCAAGTAACCTCAAATGGAAGGGAGATGGCAATTTCACAGGGTGACATCCATAAATCATCATTGTGGACTGCCAGTCTGGATTGAATCTAGGGGCCACTATGTTGTGGTTCCAGCCTTCCTGGAGGGTAGGGCTCAAAAGATGCTGCTAGACTGCAGTAGAATTCCATGGCTGTTACTTTATGGTCTACTGTGGGATGTGAAACGCAGAGCAGTCAAATACAACATTCCTAGAGTGGACATAAAAAGAGGATGTCTGGACCAGCCAGTCAGAACTTCCTGTTTCCTCCTGGGCTGGGACAGACTTCCTCTACATGTGACTAGAGGTGGGCGTGACCTCACCTGCACAGGTAACAAAATAGCACAGGGGAGGCAGCCAACTCTCTCTCTCTGACTCCATTCCTTGAAGAAGCAACATCTTCTTAGTCTGAGATGCTTTCTTGGCTTCCAGCCAAGAGAGGAGAAAGGAACTATCTCCTTATGGGATAGATTCCAGGTGTATATATTTTGTAACTTAAGTCTGCCTTCTGGGATCCATCTGTGAACAGAATGTGTGTGAGTAAACTCTTATACTTTTATACAAGACTGTGTCGTGTCTAATCTTTTTATGAGGGAATAAAGGTGACTTAAAGGTAAAGGTAAAGGTACCCCTGCCCGTACGGGCCAGTCTTGACAGACTCTGGGGTTGTGCGCCCATCTCACTTAAGAAGCCAGGGGCCAGCGCTGTCTGGAGACACTTCCGGGTCACGTGGCCAGCGTGACAAAGCTGCATCTGGCGAGCCAGAGCTGCACACGGAAACGCTGTTTACCTTCCCGCTGGTAAGCGGTCCCTATTTATCTACTTGCACCCGTAGGTGCTTTCGAACTGCTAGGTTGGCAGGCGCTGCGACCGAGCAGCGGGAGCGCACCCCGCCGCAGGGATTCGAACCGCCGACCTTTCAATCGGCAAGTCCTAGGCGCTGAGGCTTTAACCCACAGCGCCACCTGCGTCCCTCCAGGAAACTTATTTTAGAGGCTTAAACAAGCCTGGCAAAGACATTATCCACAAGTTTTAAAACGGGAATGTTATTCTGCTAAATTGTAGAACTTGTTAACACAAGTTGGGAAGGATATAATTAAACAATATATCCTCTCCTGCCTCCCTGAACATTCCCACATGTACCACACCCATGGATTGGGGTTGTAGTATTATCTAATTCAATACATCGATGATCATGATACATTGATTGACTGGCCAGCTAAACCAGATGAAAGTAGCCGACTGGTCTCAAACCCTCAGTGAGTTAGAGCCTGCATGCAAAAGGCAGGCACCAGCAGATTGAACGGATGAGACCAAGAGTGCATCCAAGAAGGTGGTTTCTGCACATGCTTACAGAGCGAAATGAGGGGCAGATGGGGCTCATCAGCCTGGGAAGGTAGCTTATCTAGGAGAAGGGAAGCTCTGGTCCTAAACCTCTGCTGCCAATCAAAAGGCTAAGGATTAAACCCTACACAAATCTGGAGTGGAATCCCAAAGACAATTGGATGGCACTTTGTACACCTCCTTCAAGTAACTCCTACAGCCAGGCTGGTGCCCGACGTATTACTTTGCTTCTGTCAGGGAACTGACATCAGAGTCAGAGGTGGAGGCAAGGCTCCCAAGCGATGCTGGAGAGGGGGCCAGCAAGGAGAGAGGGAGCTCATCGGCTGGGGAAGGGAATCAGCGCAACACCAGTAGAGAAGGGGAGCAGATGGGGGATTCGGAGAGGAGTCTCCAAGACTCTTCACCCGAAAACAGTGAGGAGAGCACGGGCACTCCTCTGCCCACTCCCTCCCTGCGCAGAAGACTACCGCGCAGGGAGAGTAGGAGGAGACTGGGCGTCAAACAACTTATTTGCTGGAAGAGGTTCAAAAAACGCCCACTGACGGATTCTGCTAGCGACTGAACAGCCACGGAGTGAAGGGCTGTCAGCCAGGACAGGCTAAACCAGGCAACCGGGCCCAGGAGTGGCGGTAACTTACCCACGAGCAACCCCTTATAACCATTACAGCTTCCTTTGGACCACATATACAAGGCTGGGCAGCCCAGGCCCTCCATACACACTGCCTAGGCTTGCACCCCAGGGAAGTCACTTCAGTGCTGCTAATGCAGTACTGATAGTCTTGCTTTCTCATTTGATGAACTGACAATAAATTGTAAGTCGGGAACAAAATCAGATGTGCTTAGAGCAAAGAAACATATGTTGATTGAGTGTGTTACATTTGTCGTCAAAACAGATACTTCTTGTCCCCTTCAACAAATGAAAAGAAATACCATATAAAAGGTGTTTTGCATACCACATTTACTGTGACATTTATCACAACACCACAGTGGGGCAACTTAAACAGCAAAAACGTGTTGTCATGTGTGGCATTTAAAACTTGTATTAGGACTCTGATATTTTCTTCTCTGGTATTTTAATCATGTTTAATCATGAGTAAGTTACAATGGAATATTTTTGACTGAGCCAGGATCGGGGACTTAATTCCAATGGGAATTTATTTATTTATGTAATTATTTATTATTAAATTTCTTTACAACCCCTCATCTGAGGATCACAGGACAGTTTACAATATAAAAACACAAAAAATACATAACATTATAACAAACAAAACAATAACATAGTGTTCTTCTTCTTTGGCAATCACTCATAGCAGAGTAAGATTGTCTTCCATGAAATGGCCTTAACAGTGAGTCCGTAAGTGAATGTGGAGGCCAATTCCGGATCCACACATCCTTCCACAGTGGGGACATAGGTTTCCAGGAAGGAATTGATCACGGTGAGGATTTCCCAAACATGCCTTCCTCTTAGCTTGTTTCTCCCTTTCGTCCTGAGTTCATGCTTCTTCAAAGTCAATGACACCTTTGGTAGAGGCTATTCTCCAATATAGGGATGTGGGTGGCACTGTGGGTTAAACCACAGAGCCTAGGGCTTGCTGATCAGAAGGTCGGCAGTTTGAATCCCCGTGACGGGGTGAGCTCCTATTGCTCAGTCCCTGCTCCTGCCAACCTAGCAGTTCAAAAGCTAGTAGATAAATAGGTACCACTCCAGCGGGAAGATAAACAGCGTTTCCGCACGCTGCTCTGGTTTGCCAGAAGCGGCTTAGTCATGCTGGCCACATGACCCGGAAGTTGTCTGCAGACAAACACCGGCTCCCTCGGCCAGTAAAGTGAGATGAGCGCCGCAACCCCAGAGTCGGTCACGACTGGACCTAATAGTCAGGGGTCCTTTTACCTTTTACTCTCCAATATAGTGCTCGCAGGCCAATGTTTCCCAGTTGTTGTTCTTCAACATCAACTTCGTTGGACTGGTCATGTTGTTTAGATGGCTGATTATTGTCTTCCAAAGCAACTGCTCTATTCCCAGCTTAAGAATGGAAAGCGTAATGCCGATGTACAGCAAAAGAGGTTTAAAGACGCTCTCAAGGCAACTAAAAAGTAAATAACATAGTGTACCTTGATTTCGTTAAGGCTTTTGACAACATCCTCCATGATGTTCTTATGAAGAAGCTGGTAAAATGTGGGCTGGATGAGGCAACTGTTAGGTGGATTTGGAGCTGGTCATTCAGACCAAACTCAAAGAGTGCTCACTAACAGTTCCTCATCATCCTCCAAAAATGGGGTGCTGCAGGGTTCTGTCCTGGACCTGTTGTCATTCAAAGTCTTTATAAAGGACTTGGATGCAGGAATTGATGGGATGCTCATCAAATTTGCAGATGACACCAAACCAGGAGGGGTAGTTAATGCCACAGAAGACAAAAATCAGCATTGCATACGATCTTCACAGATTGAGAACAGGCCCCAAGTTAACCAAATGAATTTCAATGGGGACAAATGTAAAGTTCTGCACTTAGGCAAGAAGAACCAGCACAATATAAGATTGGGGGGGGGGGGAACCTGGTTTACCAATAGTACATGTGAAAGTGATCAAGGAGCCTTAGGAGACCACAAACCTAACATGTGTGATGCAGCAGCAAAAAGAAAAAAAAGAGCTAATGCTATCCTAGGCTGCATCAACTGAAGTATATTGTCCAGGTCAATGGAAGTATTAATAATTCTGTCTTGGTCAGACCACACCTGGAGTCCTGTTTCCAGTTCTGGGCACCACAATTTTTTTTTTATTTGAATAATATTTATTCAGGTTTTAAAACATTACAAAAAAAAAACCCAACAGAAAACACAATACAAAAAAAACCCAAGACATTTCCAAGAAAAAATGCAAAACAAAAAACAAAAAACAAAAAAAACCAGATAAAAAGGAAAAAGAAATAATTAGAAAATACATACAATCAAAACAGGAAAAAAAACAAGTTAAACCTTTACATAATTTTCTTTCTATGACTTATTTCCTTGACCTCCTCACACCTCCCCTCTTTGTTTTCTAGTTCAAATACATATTTCAGCAAATCCTGCCGATGGCGCTAACCCGGAAGTCTGTGCCTACCATGGTGACCTGGGTACCAAAATTTAAGAAGGGTGTTGACAAGCTGGAATGGGTGCAGAGAAGGGCAACCAAGATGATGGAAGCCAAGATGATGGAAACCTAGAAGCCAAACCTTATGAGGAACAGTTGAAGGAGCTGGGTATGTTTAGCCTGCAAAAGAGGAGACTGAGTAACTCCATTAGCATTTTAAATCTGTCTGAACCAAGTTGCTGTAAATCAGGCTTCCTCAAACTTGGCCCTCCAGATGTTTTTGGCCTACAACTCCCATGATCCATAGCTAGCAGGCCCAGTGGTCAGGGATGATGGGAACTGTAGTCTCAAAACATCTGGAGGGCCGAGTTTGAGGAAGCCTGCTGTATATATTATTCTTCAAGACACAGAGTGAGTAAATGTTATTTTTACCTTTTACAAGACTTGTGTGTAAGTGGTTATTATTTTAAGGGTGAGAAAAGTGGATAATACCAGAAAAATCCAGCCTGCCTTGAAATATCCCGAGTTACTTAAGCTAAAAAGGCTAAAATGATCCAATCTAAGCTTCCCTTTTAAGCTACAAAGGGATAGCACTCTGCTGAACTTACAAACGTGAAGAAGGAAGGATAATATCTAATAGATATATCCTCTCCTAGCATCTAAGCAAATCCCAACATGGACAGGGTCATTAGGGTACAGGAAACCTAGTCCCAAACCACTTAGGGCATTAAGCATTGTGAACTGGGCACAGGAAGAAGAAGAAGAGTTCGGATTTGATATCCCGCTTTATCACTACCCGAAGGAGTCTCAAAGAGGCTAACATTCTCCTTTCCTTTCTTCCCCCACAACAAACACTCTGTGAGGTGAGTGGGGCTGAGAGACTTCAAAGAAGTGTGACTAGCCCAAGGTCACCCTGCAGCTGCATGTGGAGGAGCAGGGAAGTGAACCTAGTTCATCAGATTACAAGACTACTGCTCTTAACCACTACACCACACCGGAATGTATCTGTAGCCAGTGCTGCAGGCACAAATATGATGTTGCATGTTCAAACCTTTGTAGCCCTCATTAGCATCCTGGCAGCTACATTTTGCTACATGGTATTCAGAGGTCTGGGACGCGGGTGGCGCTGTGGGTTAAACCACAGAGCCTAGGACTTGCCAATCAGAAGGTCGGCAGTTCGAATCCCCGTGACGGGGTGAGCTCCCGTTGCTCGGTCCCAGCTCCTGCCCACTTAGCAGTTCAAAAGCACATCAAAGCGCAAGTAGATAAATAGGTACCACTCTGGCAGGAAGGTAAACAGCGTTTCCGTGCGCTGCTCTGGTTCACCAGAAGCAGCTTAGTCATGCTGGCCACACAACCCAGAAGCTGTATGCCGGCTCACTTGGCCAATAAAGCAAGA
This sequence comes from Podarcis cretensis, assembly GCF_951804945.1. Taxonomy (NCBI): domain Eukaryota; kingdom Metazoa; phylum Chordata; class Lepidosauria; order Squamata; family Lacertidae; genus Podarcis; species Podarcis cretensis. The sequence continues at coordinate 7,810,274 of NC_137174.1, forward strand.
TGAGCGCCGCAACCCCAGAGTCGGCCACAACTGGACCTAATGGTCAGGGGTCCCTTTACCTTTACCTTTATTCAGAGGTAGCCTCAATTAAAGCTGTTTTTCTTAAAGAGAATTTTAATCCCATCTATCATTATCATTATCATTATCATTATTTGTATACCACCCTGTAGCCGTAGATCTCAGGGTGGTACACAACATAAAATCGCAATATAAAAAAACAAAAAAATGCATAATAAAAACAAAAAGCAGAAGTATCTTTATCCAGATCAACAGATCTTCCAGCCGACAAAATTTCTATATCTTTTGGATTAGGTTTCAGAAGATACCATGGTCAAAAGCTACTAAGAGAGTTAGAAGCCCACCATTAAGTCTTGGGTGTAAGTATTTATCAGGGCTTCTAAAATGGTTTCTGCCCTTGCTCTGTTGTCCTCTGAAAGAGCTGCTTTACTACAGGTGAGATGACATCATTTACCACTACTGATGTATGGACATCCAAGTCTTCTACTCTCGCCTGGCTGCTTTTAAAAAACACAAGCAAAACCATGACCCAGAGAGCAGGTTATTTGTTTCAAACTTCCAAAGAGCTTATCTACTTCCTCAGGTTGTACAAGCTGTTAAAGATCCATAACAGTATAAGATGGTCCACAAGCTACCAACATCTTCAATCCTGCCTTAATGGGGGCTTCTAATTAAGTATATAGGCAAATGATGCTATCCACAAACTGCAAGGCAATCAAAGTGAGCTTTCAATGGTTCCACCACCTGCCCCACCAGATTGCTTGTGAAAAGGGCAAGTTCCCAGCAAAAACAGCTAATCTGGCCAATATTTCATAAGATGCAATGATATTGAAGTCCAATTTCTTCACCATCACAGACTGAGCATTCAGATGAGATCATACCTGTGATTGGTTATGTGCTTAGTGAGTCACCTGCGCTCTCGAGCTAGACCCATTTCGTTGCTTTCACTTCCTCTGAAAACCAAGGCTCTTTGATGTGGTCAAAGACACTTGGGAACTGTGGGAATGTTGAGTGTGGCAGGACTCAACATTGTTTATTAATATCCTTCCTAACTTGCGCTAGTAAGTTCCATTACTTAGCAGTGTTTACATTCTCCTTCTCATGCACAGCAGAAAACTAGTTGCAAACTCATGTGAGTTTCTTAAGACAATATGCAATTCAATCTGGCTTGTCCAGATTGAAATGTGTTCTAATATTTTCCTGGTAAGATCCCTTGAATCCCTCCTAATAGATTAGAGACACCACAGTCTTATTCATAAGCAATAAAAAGAAAGTTTACTCACGATCAGGCAGAGCACAGTGTGATACCTGAAGGCAGGCTTAAGGCTTAAAGTTATAAGCATATGAAAAAAGGCTTACCCCACATGTGGGCTGACCTAAGGACTGCAGTTAGCAGTCTGGGAAGTTCGCAGGACAAAAGGAGGATGGAAAAGGGAGTGGTGGCATTCCTTGGCCTTTTACCAGGTCTGGAAAGGTCATGCCCACCCACTAGTCACATGCAAGGAAGGATGCTCTAGGCCAGGAGGAACAGGAAGTTTCGACTGGCTGGACCAAACATTCCCTTGCATGTCCACTCTAGGAAAACAAGGAATGTTGTATTTGACTGCTCCCAGTGGATTACATCCCACAGGAACAATTGTGTCTAAGAATCAACTCATCTCCATGTTTCAGGCACAAACCTGGACCTCAACAGGATTGCTGACTAACTCTGCAAGAAAATCACCCCACCCCACCCCCCCAGGACTGCAGAAAAGCTTCAGCATTCATCAGCCTCTAGGGTTGGAACATTATAACAGGTCACAAGTAGTCAAAAGGCAGGGTTAAAGGAGCTGTTGCCATTGTCCATAGAAGTACCACCTCCTTTGACAGAAAACCTCGATCTTGGATAGGATGCAGTGGTTCTCAACCTGTGGGTGCCCAGATGTTGTTGAATTACAACTCCCATCATCCCTGAGTTCTGGCCTTGCTAGCTAGGAGTGATGGGAGTTGTAGTTCAACAACATCTGGGGACCCACAGGTTGAGAAAGGCTGGATTAGAGGATTTGCATTTGGTGCAGGGCCAGAGAGAGAGGCTGCTGGTATATCACCTTGATGTCCATCAGCCTTCATGGCTGAGGTGGTGTCTAGCATGGTCTTAGGGAGCCCCAGGGCAGTAGTTAAGGACAACTTTAATATCCAAGTGGTAGCTACTGTTGGGCTGGCTCAGGACTTCACACTCTCCATGGCAACCACAGGACTGACATTGGTCCAGCACAACAGGGAGGGCACACCCTGGATATAATCACCCTGAGGGATGTCAGGGATTAACCTAAGATAGGGGTAATGGTGGGATCATTACTGGGTAAAAGATGGATTGATTGAACCAATAATTTAGTGTGACAGCTCCCACAATCTGGAGCTCCCTGCCCATGGACATTAGGCAGGAACTTTCACTGTCTTCTTTTCTGCAAAAAAGTTTGCTGCTTATGCAAACCTACCCAGACATGTAATGCTGGTGTGTATTTTAATGCATAATTTTAACTTAAACTGTGTCCTTTCAACTGTTGATTTTGCTTTTCTTGTAAACTTGTTTTTAACCTTGATTTTTATTGACAGTTTTAATGTATATTGCATATTCTTTGTAAACTGCTAAGAGTACTCGCAGTTAAATGGTATACAAATTTTGATAAATAAATAATAAGGGTCTGATCTGATCAGATAATGACCTGTTTATGTTTACAGAAACATCACTGGCTCCCCTAACCGCAGATCTCTGTCCTTAGACTTGAACATATAACCAGATCAAGAGTGTGACCTGCCACATCTGTAAGGTCTGAAATTATATGAGGTAGGCCCATGGTTGTCACAGCAGCCATGTTGAAATTCCCCAAGAGCAACAGTGTTGTGGTCCTCTACGCCAGCCCTGAAGCTGCCTCAAGAGAGACTGGTGCTCAGTTCCACTAGCAGAATCCCCACCCTATCGCAAGACTCCAGTGCCATGTAAAGGCATTGGAAACTCGTAGGCTGCAGAATGGGGAGTCAGGTCAGGAGACTGAATCTCTGTAGACCAATGCTTTGGAAATTTAACAAATAAAATAAAACAAATAGATATTGCGCATGTTTAGCTTGAGGAAGAGGAGGCTGAGAGGAGATATGATAGCCATCTTCAAACATCTTAAGGGCTGTCACATGGAAGATGGAGGAAGCTTGTTTTCTCCTGCTCCGGAGGGTAGGAATCAAACCAATGGCTTCAATAGACAAGAATGGAGATCCTGACTACACATATGAAAAAACTTTCTGATGGTAAGAGCTGTTTGACAGTGGAACAGATTCCCATGAGCAATGGTGGACTGTCATACCTTGGAGGTTTTCAAGGCAGAGGTTGGATGGTCATGCCATGTGTGATCTAGCTGAGATTCCTGCATTCCAGGGGGTTGGACTAGATGACACTCAAGTTCCCTTCCAACTCTCTGATTCTATGATTCTATTTGGGCTAAGCGAGAGGCGGGTTCTGAGTCCAGTCCGAGGTCAAAGGTGCAGTATGGAGGCAGTCCATAAAAGTTGAAGCTGGGTGCAGGGCAGGTAGTCGAGTGAGGTCAAGAGCTCCGTCAGGATAGCAGGACAGGGTTCAGGCAGGAACTGACAACCCACGAACTTGCTCCCGCAACTTGGGACTGAGGCTGGCTGGCTTTTATCTGCCCTGAGGCACAGGGCGGCCCCGGTCCACAGGTGACTCGCCTCTCCTGGCCTGGAGGCGAGCACTCCTCCTGTGGGAACTTAGTTCCCTCCACCTCTCTGCCCTGAGCCTCTGCAGCTCAGGAGATGCTGGAGGGTCACCAGACCCAGAGGCAACCTCCGCTTCCTCTGACGGGGCTGAGAGGGGAGCACCTGCAGGCAATGGGTCCTCCATCACCTCAGGAGCCAGAGCAGACTCAGCTGATGTCTGCACCTGAGGATCCAGCACAGGTGAGGACCCTTCAGGCTCATGCCCCAGCCCCGGCTCAGCTGGTTCTGGAGGCGGGGAATCCTATGCAGGCTGGGATCCCTCAGGTTCAGCATCTGAGTCCGAATCCCAGGCCATCACACTATTATTCTTCCACACCCATCAACCTGTGGCTGTTCCTGCCCTTGATTAGCAAGGCATGGAGACAGTCACATCTCTACCTTCCTCCAACCATGTCTTAGTTGTACAAGCAAGATTAGTTCACTCTTCCTGGAAGAGATTATTGATGATAAATGTGTTTACATTTACTGATCTGGCATCTGTTAACAGTGCTTCAGGCCTAAGGGGCCTGGAGACCAGCCAGTGACATTACCAAGGCAGGGACAGGCATAAAAGCAGAATAGCAATGTCACTCCCTGATGCCTGAGTGACAGAAAGGAGGCAGAATGACAAGATGGTTTACACAAAGTACTAGCAGAGAATGCCTGCCACTGCCTGGAATTGTTTTGGCCAACCATCTTGATTCAAAATGGTGCACAATGTGCCAAGTTTGGATATGATATCTCAAGAGGCAGCTGAATCTATGCCCCAAAATGGACGAAGTCATGGCAAAATCACAACTTGGTCCACCATCTTGATTCAGAATATTGGCCGGCATCCAAATCATAGCTGTCAACGTTTCCCCTTTTTTAAGGGAAATTCCCTTATTCCGAAGAGGATTCCTCACAAGAAAAGGGGAAAGTTGACAGCTATGATCCAAATGTCAATGAAAACTGCTTTCTGGTGATGATATTTCATGAGGCATCTGAACAAATGGGCGGACAGACAAACCACTTTCCAAAATATGTCGTAGACTAAGGTAGTATTCAAAACTTAAGCACTTTAAAACCCCACTCATTTTTATTAGTGAGAGAGCACATGACAAATCTAAACCAGTTCTTTTGCCAGTTCCAGGGTGTTGGAGCAGGTAAAGAGCTTCCTGGAATCATCCAGGGTGCAGCTGTTGGGAAGATAGTGTTAAGGAATCTCAAAAGTCAACTGAAACAGAGTCACACACTGTCAAAGGCATAGAGAGATGCAGCTGCAACCCAGCACACTTACCATTGATTTCATGGGGCTTGCACCAAAAAACCTCCCAGTAACTTGTGCCCCCTGCTTGCATCTAACCTTTGTGCCAAAATTCCAGTTTTGGAATGTTATCTAGCTCATCTTTAATTCATGCAAAAATCTATTGAAGCAGAGTAATTGCTCCTGTGAAACAAAAAGCTCCTTGGTTGGTAGCCACATACTGAATCACTAAAAATTATTTCTGCTTCCCCAGGAAATTGAACACTGAAAGCATTGCTTGCAATGCAACATTGGTAGAAGGGAATCTCCTTTTGGTGAGCACACAAGTCGCCTTAAGAATGCCAAAGAGCATCTTTAACTCACTTTTTCCTTGTTGCTCACGTGAGATGCCTCATTAACCTGCCTTCTGCTCATACTTTGCTTTTTATTTTAAATAATAAATATTATTGGAGTTTTCAAGAGAAAGATGAATAACCAAAACAAACAAGAGCAACCAAACAAGAAATACTTATTAATACAATGGCTGATTAATAGATCTACATCACTGTGTATAATTGATTCATAAAATAGTCAAGTCAATATAAACAAAATAAGGTGAATTTTTTCTAGGATAACCAGCCACATATAACCAAAATGCTTAAGTCTAATTAATACATGAAGGGGTTAATGTCATAGAGTAAGCTGTCCTGCCAGGCTTAGGTAGGTCTCTCCCCCTCACCTTGAGAGGAAGTCAATCCTATTGTTTCCCTTAGTCTGTCATGTGACACCACACAGAGCCTTCTCTACCAGTTACATTTCTATGGTCTGAGTCTGCCTCTCAGCCATGTGGCCCTGGGGTCTTGACCCCTTCACATGCTAACTCGCAATAATATGCATTGTTAGATTTGGCTGCAAATCTCCCACAATGGACTAGATGGCCTTTGTGGTCCCTTCCAACTCTACAGTTCTAGTCTATAAACTTTTATCCTAAGATCATTTTCTGTCCTAGGAGGAACATAGCAGCTTGAACATACTTTGTCGGCAGGCTGCCAATGGAGATAATTATGTGGTGATTGATGATAGCCAAACATAAATCTTGGCTATGAAATTTACTCTGGGGAAAAAGAGTAAACAGGGGATTAACCTCTAATCAAGAGACTGAGAAGCTGTCTGCTCCTGGGAACCCTGACAACTTGTGAGTGGAGGAAACATATTACCCAAAAGCCATGTAAGAGTCCTGATGGGAATTTCTTACTTATTTCTGAGACAGTTATAACTGAGAGAGATTTCTCCATCTGCCGGTGGAAATTTACATTCCGTCAGTGAACTGCTTTCTGGCTTCAAGAAAAAGGCAAAGGAAGTCAATTGTTCAAGAACTAAAGACAGAACAAAAATCCTGCTTTTAATGTTTGACTCCATACAGTTTTAAACAAACAGGGGAGTTCTGTATCTTAAGAATTTTTATTTTCTTTATTTTTTGTTTTCTCAACAAAAGTGCTGCCTAGAAATCAAAAGCAACTCTGCCACTTGGTACTTCTTCCATGTGAAAGGAATGTGCTTACCCTAATAAGAGATAATGCTGTGAAGATCTTACGGTGGAGACAGGATGTAAAGGTGGTGTCTCCCCTTCTCATTAACACCCCGGCACAGTTGGCTGGATATTTACAGTTTTTATTACATATGTACAAGAAACAGCTACAGTTCAGGATTATGTGTCGGAACCTGTCGAGTCAGATTCAGGGAGCGGCTTCCTTCGATTCCCCCGCCAACAAAGGAGGCGGGGAAATCGCACAAGATGTCTTTAACCCTTACATTTCATTTCCCTGTCTGTGCTGATTTCAAAGTCTCCTCCCTTCCAGAGTCTGAGCTCCCTTCCCAGGCCTCTGGGCAGTGGAAGGGCTCTGCAACATCCCTGAGTCCTTCCTCCTCGTGGCTAATCTCCGCCTGCTCTTCCGCTTCCTCTGTCCCTGGGCAGCATCCCTGTCCACAGCATCCCTGAGTCCCTGTTCCGCCTCTTCTGTCACTTCCTCCTCCGAATTCTCCCTGACACAGGAGATGTAATGAGACTGAATTGCTCATAGGATCAAAAACATTCAGTATGGCAAGTACCCGTATTTTTCGCCCTATAGGGTGCACCGGCCATTGGGCGCACCTAGTTTGGGGGGGAATAAAGAAAAAAAATATTTCCCCCCCAGGCATGGGGCTGGGGCGGGGGAAGCCCGAGCTTCCCCCGACCCCAGCCCCCAGAACAGGCTGCTATCCGCAAGCCTTGCGGAGAGCTGCCTGAAGCCCGGGGTGCACTCCGCTGTGCTCCTCGGGTTTTGGGCTGCAGGCTGCTGTCCGCAAGCCTTGGGAGCCTGGCGGGAACTCCCAAGGCTTGTGGATAGCTTCCTGAAGCCTGGAGAACGAGAGGGGTCAGTGTGCACCGACCCCTCTCGCTCTCCAGGCTTCAGCAAAAGCCTGCATTCTTTCATAGGATGCACACACATTTCCCCTTCATTTTTGGAGGGGGAAAAGTGTGTCCTATAGGGAGAAAAATACGGTATATCTTTGGACATTCCACTGACTGTTGGCATCTTTTAGCAAATGTTTGGTGAGCAAATAAAATTGATTAGATAAAAGTTTGATCTAATGGAGAATGAATAGCTTAGTTGGTTACAGCATGGTGTTAAATAATGCCAAGATTGGAGGATCGATCCCCATATGGGATGGTTGCCTATTCCTGCATTGTAGGGGGTTGGACAAGATGATCCTGAGGGCCCTTTCCGACTCTAAAATTCTATGATTCTTTGATTCAAAAATAAACCAGAGAAGATTGAAATGAAAAGCAGATTCAAAGATGATACAGCAACTTCAGAGGAGAATATAGATAAAGGACTGGCAGAATAGGAGGGTGAAATGGAAAAGTCCATCACACATGTGGTTGGAGGAATAAAACAGCAAAATGGTGCTGTGCTGCTGGAGGAGTAGAATAAAGCTGTGAATTGAGAGATCTGACATCAATAGAGCTGAGACAGAAATGGCTCTGTGCACAAACTGGAGTGAATTCAGAGGGGAAAGCTATCAAATCTCTGGTGCTTTTCTTGGGAAAAGAATGGAGACGCATAAATAGAAGAGATCATTTTTAGATAAGGATGGACAACCACAGCAAACACAACAGGAAATGAGAATGGAAGATACATAATTAACAATACATAACAATAAAAGAACTATGGTATAATATCTCGCGGGTGGCAAGCCTCTTGGGCTTGCTGATCGGAAGGTCGGTGGTTCGAATCTCCATGATGGAGTGAGCTCCTGTTGCTCTGTCCCAGCTCCTGCCAACCTAGCAGTTCAAAAGCACGTCAAAGTGCAAGTAGATAAATAGGTACCGCTGTGGTGGGAAGGTAAATGGCGTTTCCATGAGCTCTGGTTTCCATGCGCTCACGGTGTTCTGTTGCGCCAGAAGCGGTGTCATGCTGGCCACATGACCCAGAAACCTGTCTGTGGACAAATGCTGGCTCCCTCGGCCTGAAAGCGAGATAAGCGCCACAACCCCATAGTCGCTTTGATTGGATCACAGCAGAGAGAGATATAGACAATGATGGAAAGATTTATTGTTTAATATGGATGAATGGTTGTTGAAGTTATTGGAGGCAAAGTTGGTATGCTTGATTAGAGTAAAACCATTGCTGACTTATAATAATTAGAGAACCCCTTGTGGATTTTTTGTGTGAAAAGGAAAATGAACCAGCTTGAAACATTTGGGTCTGAAGAATGGGAAAAGGTCGCTTAACAGAAAGTAGAAGAGTTGGATGCCATCCTTGTGTGAATGTTTTGAATTGTTTCTTTCAAGTAATGGACAGATAGAAAATCAGAAATCCTTTTTATTTCTCTTCTCTTCACTCCTACTTTTTATCCTCTTTCTTCTCTCCCCACCCCCTTTTGTTTTCCTTTGGTGTCCTCTCCTTTGAGCCATTATTGAGGTCCAAGGATTACACACACATGGAGGTGGCAGCTGGATGAAAGACCTCCCAAGGTGAGAGACTGGGAGAAGAAAGGAAAGCTCTCAGGTGAGAGCTGGGAGAACCCACCTCTTTCTGTGGGTGACAAGAGCTACCTCTAAGAGAGGACTCTGCATTTTCTTTCTCCTTCCTTCCTTTTGTTTTTGTTTTTGTTTAGATTAGGTTTTTATCTTACTGTGTTATGAAAAAGCGTTAATGGAATCTTGGGCGGTGGGAGAACGTTTTCCATCATTTTAGTAAACTTTTAATCTTAATTCAGAAAACCCTGTGGTCTCTTTCAATTTAAACCATCCCATATCTAAGAGCCAAGTTTCATACTACCTTGAGGGTTCTCAAGGAGGCGCAAGGAAGTTTTAAGCTGCTTGGTTAAAGGCAGCCTGGAGAAATAAAGTCGTTTAATCTGGTGGTAGCCAAAAAGGTTAATGGAAAAGCTGACCAAACAGAGGCACGCACTCTGTCTGGCTGGATCTCCCTTCCTCTAATGGAACCTGGCCCAGGTTGCAGCTGGGGGTGCTGTGACCCACCCATAGCACACATCTACAGGCATTAATCGATTTGCCTCAGGGTAAACATGTTCACTTGGTAGTTCTTCACAGGTGTGTGTTCTGACCATGCTCAGAGCTGTTTCCTTGAAGGCTACACCTACCCAGCTAGGGCTCAGGAGAGTGTTTGTTTCCCAAGCCACCTTGCTGGTTTGCTTCTTTGACTTTCTGGGACTTTTTGTGTGTTCACTGAACACACACTGTGCTTATCTTGTTTGTGAAATTAATGTGTGTGTTTTTTACTCATACCATTTTTTGTCCTGGCTCCCAGTTGCTGAAGAAGAAGGACCTGAAGGAGAATTCTTTCCAAAGGCATTAATCTTTAGGTTGCTGCAGCCCAAATGCTAATTGCCAGCTTAAGGCACTTCAGGCAATACACATAATCAATCCTAGATATAGCTGCAACAGGGGGGTATCTAATTCCCAAAGTTTTAGATGTTGATCTGACACTGGCACACACCCTTGCTATCTTTTACATAGGAATAGGGGAAGGCTCAGCTTGGTGCCACAAGCAATCTTCTCTGCAATCTCTCACTAAGCCTAGTAGGCAAAAGCAGTTAGCATAGCTATGATGGGGCTGGCCTGGAGTTTTGCCCTGAGTGAAGCCTCCAGAGGGGCACCACTGATTCTTCCAGCCGGTGTGTGTGTGTGTGTGCGTGCAAATGCATGTGGGGTGTGTGTGCACCAAACTGGTTCTTTGACCCAGGTGAAATAGTGCCACTTTCGCCCCTGGGTGTGCTGGTCCCGGGGGGTTTCTGTGCGGCGAGGTCCAAGTCCAGTCCGAGGTCGAGGGTGCAGTATGGAGGCTGTCCATCAAGGCTGAAGCGGGGTCCAAAGCAAGGAGTCGGGTGTAGTCAGGAACTCTGGCAGGATAGCAGGACAGGGTGCCAGCAGGAACAGGTTACCAACAATGTTGATCCCGCCACCTGGGACTGGGCTGGCTGGCTTTTATCTGCCCCGAGGCATAGGTCGGCCCCGGTTCACAGGTGACTTGCCTCTCCTGGCCTGGAGGTGAGCACTCCTCCTGCGAGAACTTAGTTCCCTCCGCCTCTCTACCCTGAGCCTCTGCAGCTCAGGAGAGGCTGGAGGGTCACCAGACCCAGAGGCAACCTCAGCTTCCCCTGACGGGGCTGAGAGTGGAGCACCTGCAGGCAATGGGTCCTTGATCACCTCCAGAGCCAGAGCAGATTCAGCTGGTGTCTGCTCCTGAGGATCTGGCACAGGTGAGGACCCTTCAGGCTCATGCCCCAGCCCTAGCTCAGCCGGTCCTGGAGGCGGGGACTCCTGTGCAGGCTGGGATTCCTCAGGTTCAGCCTCTGAATCCGATTCCCAGGCCATCACACTGGGCAAAACCATCTGTTTTCTCATCCTTTGGTGCCTCCTACATCTAGGTGATCAGAGAGGGGTCGATGCCCCCCTGCGTGGAACCCCCTCCCAAGATGTATGGCTACTCCCAGTGTTTGATGGTGATGCAGTGCTGTTTTTCTAGAAAAAAGAGGTGCTGGATCTCACCATGAACACCTCCCTCGTTCAGTTAGAAGAGCAATGGTGCCCATTTGAGAGATCCCAGAACCCACCCAAGAGGTGCTAGAACTGAGTTCTGGTGAGTTCCAGCTAAAAAAAAACCCTAGTGACAGCGTAGGTGAAGTGACAGGCACCATGAAAATGTCAGAGATGCTTCAATCGCTCTGGAGAGGGAGGTGGGGACAGAAACGGAGGTGGGGCTTGCAGCTCTCGTCTTGGAGACAGATGAGGCCAGAAAGCAGGATCACCCAGGATCTTCATTATCAAGCCACCCCCATTCTGGCAGACCTCCACATCCCACAGGGGTCCTCAGGTCCCTCTCTCCCAGGACCTTAGAACCCCTCCACCTGCCCGCCCAACTTCATTGTCCTGACTCAGCCAGCCACTAATGTTTTTGTTCATGTATGGGGATAGGGGGAAGACTAAAATCATGCAGCTGTTTAGCTTCATTCATAGTTCCCGGAATTAAAAAGTTACATGTTGAGACTGAGCGGAGGGGAGATTTTAAGCCTGCCCCATCCCAAAAGCTTGGGTGGGGTGACAAAATAAAACAGAATAAAAGAAAAACAGAATATAAACGGAATCACATTCTTTGTTACCCCGAAGTTTCCTGTATGATCTCGAAGAGGTAGATTCTACAATGCTTGCAGGAAGTGATTAGGCTTGGACTTGGGAGAGTCTGCAGTGGGAGGGTGTATGAGAAGGCTTCCCCTCCTTCTGGAGGAGAGGTGTTATGAGCGGGAGCCGGCTCCTGCGTCACACAGGGGGCGTTCTGCCCCCTGCCCAGCCATCTCCGCTGGCACGCCACGCCTCCCAGCCGGTTACCCAATTGGGGACACCGCGGGGGGCGTGGTCTAGCCATTCAAATGCAGCCACGCCAGCTCTCCCCCGCCATTGCCCTGCCGATTTCCATGAGTCTCCCACCCACCACTCCCTTTAGTGCATAGTTTCTCGCTTGACCTTGCTATGGACCCATGGTTGGTCGCCCTGGTTGCCTAGGGGGCCTGGTAGGAGTTTTTTCCAATTGGCAATTTAATTGGCACCGGCCTCTTGGTTTTTTTTCTGCCTACCTCGTAACAATCATCACAACTTTCTCAGTATTTGGCGGTTAGGCATTGGAATGTGTTGTTGGTGTATGGAAGGGCTGGGTGTGGCCATCGCCTACCCCTTCAAATTTGGGTATTCCGTTAAAGGAATCCGGCAGTTGTGGATCCTGTCTGATGCCCTGTGTGTCGGGGGGCCATGGCACGACCCCCGGTGACATCAGGGGAGAGCTTATAGTTGTATTAGCATCAACAGGCTCCCCCTACTGGTGGTTAACCCCTCGTTAGGCTCACCCCTCATCCTGAGTGGGTGGAGTCAATTGCTCTTGTCCAATGCCTAAGCCAATAACTTCTCACATGCTGTAATCAATAAAGTTGTGGCCTTTTCTAGCCCATTAACCTTATATACCGTGTCCATGTGTCTTTATTATTCCCAAGCGGGGGATGGGTCCTCGAATCACAAGTGGAGAGCACCCAACATAAATGCCTTTGCATTATTGCTTCCAGGATGTAAAAATATAAGAGCGCTTGTCAGGGAACTGACATCAGAATGAGAGGTGGAGGCAAGGCTCCACAGCGAGGCAGGAGAGGGGACCAGCAGGGGGGGAAGGAATTCAGCGTAACACCGGTAGAGAAGGGAGGGAAATGGAGGATGCGGAGAGAGGTCTCCAAGACCCTTCACCCGAGACTAGTGGGGAGAGCGCAGACACGCCTCTGCCTTCCCCTTACTTGCGCAGACGAGTTCCGCGCAGGGAAGGTAGGAGGAGACTTGGCGTCTGTCAGGGGCTCAGGAGCAGAGGCACAGGGAAGAGAGGAGATGGAGAGCGAAGGGGAAGAATCCGAGGGGAGCGTAGGAGAAGAGGACAGTGGACCGAGGGATTCCATGAGCCTCTCCAGCGAATCGGAAGATTCACAGAAGGGGGCGCCAGTGGCCAGGGGTAGGGGGTTCCCAAGGGGAATGCCCCAGGAGCAAGGGGGCAGCAGGGACTCCCAGAGCAGTAGTTGGAAATCAGGACCAGCTTCCCCACCAGAGCAGAGTGGGGGGGAAGAGTCCCAAGGATCGGGGCCAGTGCATTCCCCACCAGGGAGAGAAGATGAGGCAGGGCTGACCACGCCTCCATCAGAAAGTCGGACAACGGAGGGGAGGTCAGATCCGGCCAGTATCCCGGAAGAGGGAAGCAGTGACCGAAGTAGTGTAACGGTTAGGAGAAAGGTCACTGGGTTGGCGCGAGAGGCAAGTTCAAATGTACAGGAGCGCGGGACAGCAGAGAATGAGGATTGGGAACCGGGTCCTAAAGCCCGCAGGAGGCAGGGAGAGGAGCTAAGCGACTCAGCGTCGGAAGAATCCAGAAAGGGCAATGCCCCAGCGGGCAGGAGGACCCAGAAGAGGAGAGAGCAGCGGAAAAGGTGGAGCAGGGCTAGGATCTTAAACTGGTGTCAGAGGGGAGGAGACTCAGACGGGACTTCGCCGATCTAGGGTTTAAGATGTAGGGCTGCGCGCTGCGGCTTTGAAATGGAAATTGAACTTCAATAAAGACTTTTGTACATTACGACAGCCTAGCGTTGGTCCTCTGTGAGCTGGGACCTAGAGGCAGCTCTTATGCTGGAAGAGGTTCAAGAAACGCCCACTGACGGATTCTGCAAGTGACTGACCAGCCACGGAGTGTGAGCTGTCAGCCAAAGCATGGTTGGCCAGGCAATCTAACCAAAACTGAAGGCAACGTACGCACAAGTAACCCCTTACAACCCATTACAGCGCTCTTGAATCGGACAAAGGCCCGTCTAGTCCTCCATTCTCTTCTCACTGTGGCCAACCAGATGCCTGTGGATGCCCCCAAGCAGAGAGGGAGTACTATCCTGCTCCCTCCAGCAACTTCTTCAAAGGCATCTTGGGACATGTATTTCTATTTACATGGGAGGCAGATGGGGAGAAAACAAGACCAGCTGACCCCACCCCTGTAGCCTCATTGTCCAAGACTTCCTGATAGCCCTGCCAGGTCAAGTGGCCTTGAGCTATCACTGCAGTTTGCAGAAAGCCTAGTGCCAGTATGCCAAATGGATTATATGACAAGTAGCTTATGCACGCCAATCTTTCAAGATGTGCCACTGGAAACTGCTGCCTTGAAATGAATTTTTGCTGTATCGGTTCATACCACGCTTCTCTCTAGCCCAGTTTCATATTGTACATCTTGCAGAAGCTTTTCTATAGAAGAGTGAATTTCATCCATAATTGATGGACAATCCTCTCTGCAGCATGACTGTACATTTCCTACAAACACTATAACTCTCTGCAATATTTTCAGGCAGAGAGATAATCAAGCATTATGCTCCAGTGTACAAGATGACCAGCGTGCAAGCAGTAAGGAATTATTATTGCCTTCACCAATCACACAGCACTATATAATTGGCACCGGGGTAGAATTCAATATTGCATTGCTGTGCCAAACACCAGCCAGTGATCATGGAAGGAAATAACAATTTATGGCTTACTTTACAGATCTAACACCATGTTTCCTGTGTGTTTGGCGGAAAATATATGTGTGTTTTAGCCATTTGCTATTAGCTGTGTTTCTGCTGCACTCCCACTAGAATGGCAAAGAGGCACAGAATTCAGCTTCCTGAGAATTTCTGCTTTCAAGAAAAAGCTTCTATCCTTGATGGCTAAGATATATGATTGAAAGTGTGGACCATGCCTTCAGGACCAGAAAGCTGCCTAAATAAGATTTTCAGTGGTGTGAGGTAGGGTTTCAGTTCACTCCAGATTGCCTTGATCATCTCCACAGTTAGCAAAACTAGAATTATACAAAATCAAAATAAATTACATCATAAACAATGCAAAGATATGCAGATTTTTATTGATTTGCATAATTTATTCAGGAACCATTGAGATTTTCCTGCAGATAATTTTATTTTATAATTTTGTATTATTTTACCATGGACTAGAGGTAACCCCTGTCATAGTCATTTTGTTCCATTGTACAGAGTGAAGAGATGGCCATCTTAGCAGTAGTAGTAGTTGTTGTTGTTGTAGTAACACGGTGCCCATCTGGTTGGGTTTCCCCAGCCACTCTGGGTGGCTTATAACACATAAGAAATTGGTTGTTTATTTCCTTGACATCTGAAGATGTTCCACAGGGCAGGTGCCACTACCAAGAAGGCTCTCTACCTGGTTGCCTGTAACCTCACTTCTCGCAGTGAGGGAACTGCCAGAAGGACTTTGGAGCTGGACCTCAGTGTCCAGGCAGAACAATGGGGGTGGAGACACTCCTTCAGGTCTACAGGGCCGAGGCCGTTTAGGGCTTTAAAGGTCAGCACCAACACTTTGAAATGTGCTCTCAAATGCACTGGGAGCCAATGTAGGTCTTTCAGGACCGGTGTTATATATATCTCACCATTAGCATTCTTCCAAGATATAAGTAAAGGTAAAGAAGCCCCTGACCATTAAGTCCAGTCATGGCCAACTCTGGGGTTGTGGCGTTCATCTCGCTTTACTGGCCGAGGGAGCCGGCGTACAGCTTCCGGGTCATGTGGCCAGCATGACTAAGCCGCTTCTGGCAAACCAGAGCAGCGCACAGTTTACCTTCCCGCCGGAGCGGTACCTATTTATCTACTTGCACTTCGCGCTTTCGAACTGCTAGGTTGGCAGGAGCAGGGACCAAACAACAGGAGCTCATCCCGTCACAGGGATTCAAACAGCTGACCTTCTGATTGGCAAGTCCTAGGCTCTGTGGTTTAACCCACAGTGCCACCCACGTCCCTCTTCCAAGATATACTTCAGGCCAAAATGGAGGGATAAAAGAATGCAAAATACTCCTGGCCTTCAACTGTGCCCTTCGATTTATTTCTTCTGTGTTTATTCACAAACATCACAGCCACAGAACTGAGTTGCAGAGCACAGCACTCTAGCAATCTGGAAGTTTTCCCATACACAAACCCACATTACTATGGTGGCTCGCAGGCACGGCGCAGTAAGTCTTTTTCTACTGTGCTGCAAGCAACAACACAGTACTAAAAAAGCAAATCACCTGAATTTTCCCTTTCTTCCACCCAGCAGTGTGTTTCAATTACAGGGGAAAGCCATGGGAGAGAGAGGAGGGGGAAATGACCTCCATTCTCCCTGCCCACAACACAGTGAACAACCTATTCCAAAGCTCAGTGGCTTTGTTTCCTGCCCTGCATTTCACAGCTCTTTCCCCCAGCCATTCACATCGGCAGGGTATCACAGCCTCAGACTCATTTCTGTTCCTGTTCACACCAGCGAGCATGGATGGCCTGGGTAGGGATGATGTGACCCTACGCAGAGGTGCTTGAGAAACAATGCATCAAGCAGTCATATTTTGTTGTTTAAAAATGCATGGTACACATGCATTTTGGATCATGTAATGCAAACGCAGATTAAAAACAAGGAGTGTGCAGCAAATGAAAGCGTGAGCACAACCTACCAGTCTTAGGAGTCCAAACTCAACGAACTTTCGTGAATGTGGTTTCAGCGGTACACAGAGTATATGGTTACACGCACCCTCATTCTCCACAGCAGTGCACAATTCCGGGGGTCCCAGGGCCAGATTTAGATTTGATGAGGCCCTAAGCTACTGAAGATGTTGTTGTTGTTTAGTCGTGTCCGACTCTTCGTGACCCCATTGACCAGAGCACACCAGGCACTCCTGTCTTCCACTGCCTCCCACAGTTTGGTCAAACTCATGTTGGTAGCTTCAAGAACACTGTCCAACCATCACGTCCTCTGCTGTCCCCTTCTCCTTGTGCCCTCCATCTTTCCCAACATCAGGGTCTTTTCCAGGGAGTCTTCTCTTCTCATGAGGTGGCCAAAGTATTGGAGCCTCAGCTTCATGGTCTGTCCTTCCAGTGAGCACTCAGGGCTGATTTCCTTCAGAATGGATAGGTTTGATCTTCTTGCAGTCCATGGGACTCTCAAGAGTCTCCTCCAGCACCATAATTCAAAAGCATCAACTCTTCGGCGATCAGCCTTCTTTATGGTCCAGCTCTCACTTCCATACTTCACTACTGGGAAAACCATAGCTTTAACTATACAGACCTTTGTTGGCAAGGTACTGAAGATAATGGGGCCCTTTATATGTCCAGCTGTCCTTTGTCAACAACAAATTGTCGCTTATTTGTGTTGAATATATGCTATATGGTAATTTATGGAGCTAATAGGTACCTAAAGCCATTTGCACATAACAAAATATGCATTTTATCAAAGTAATTGTTGAACTGAAATACAATTAAGAAGAAGTATATTAATAGTGAAATGATTATTAAGCTCTAACTTAAAATGATTGGGGGCCCATTACTTACACCATAGGAGCCTACACAACACAAAACACTGTTGCTATATGTAGGTTTGATTTTATTTGTTTTTTGTCTTATATTCTGGAAATGTACATCCAGTGGTTTTTTTCCTTTAATTTTTTTTCTGGGGGGCCCAAGAGAGTGGGGCCCTAAGCTATAGCTTGTTTAGCTTATACGTAAATCCAGCACTGAGGGGTCCAGGTGTTTACCCAGGGTTCGTATTTCCTTTGGAGCTGTGGCACAGCGGAGACTCTGGTATCTTTATGATATGTGGTTTAAGGTAAAGGTAAAGGGACCCCTGACCATTAGGTCCAGTCGTGGCTGACTCTGGGGTTGCGGGCTCATCTCGCTTTATTGGCCGAGGAAGCCGGGTCACAGCTTCCGGGTCATGTGGCCAGCAGGACTAAGCCGCTTCTGGCGAACCAGAGCAGCGCACGGAAACACCGTTTACCTTCCCGCCGGAGTGGTACCTATTTATCTACTTGCACTTTGACGTGCTTTCAAACTGCTAGGTTGGCAGGAGCAGGTATCGAGCAACGGGAGCTCACCCCGTCGCGGGGATTCGAACCACCGACCTTTCAATCGGCAAGCCCTAGGCTCTGTGGTTTAACCCACAGCGCCACCCGCGTCCCTGATATGTGGTTTATTTGCACATATATACAACCTGAGCCTGCACTGGAGCTTTAGAGGGTTCCATGTCTCCTATTGCTGCAGCCTCCAGCTCAAACTGTCAGACCACATTGTGCTCTACTGCCTTCCACCAGCTTACTTCATTTAACGGGTGAACTATCTGTTTTTCCCTCCCCAACCCCAGTGGCATGGTGTGGGGGAGACCATAGGGGCGGCTGCCACAGGCACAATATTTGTTATGGGCGCATCTTAGGCTGTGTACATACTAACATATTTTCATGGAAAAAATGTCCGGGTTTGTCCTCAACATGCTGCTTTCAATCTAGATTTATTCTAGATCCTGCCATCCACAAGGGTGGGTTTGGTTTTACAGGTTGAACATTTGAAAACCCTCCCCTTGGTGGGTTTAAACCATAGCTGTCAACTTTTCCCTTTTCTTGCGAGGAATCCTATTCGGAATAAGGGAATTTCCCTTAAAAAAGGGGGGAAATGTTGACAGCTATGGTTTAAACCATAAAGAAGGCTGATCGCCAAAGAATTGATGCTTTTGAATTATGGTGCTGGAGGAGACTCTTTTTAAAAAAATAATAATATAATATTTATTAACATTTTAAAGACTGCAAAAGAAAGACAAAGAATTAAACAAAACAAAACAATACAATACAAAAACAAAAACACAACAAAACACCAACCCCCAAACATTAAATTAACAAAACCAAACAAACACAATTTAAAACACATCTAATAAGATCAGTATCTTAACTTTCATTTACTTGTTTCAACGACCTCCTCACACCTCCCTTTTTGTATTCCACTTTAATTAACTGTTTCAGCAATTCCTTTCCATCTTCCTCTGTTTTCCGTCCTGTAATTTATCTTAACATATTCTAACCTTATTTTTCCCTTTAATATATAATTGTCTTAACATATTTTAACTTTATTTTCCCTTTAAGTCTGAGAGCCCTCACAGTTTTAATCTCTTCTTGACCCAAGTCCCGGTCCCAAAAGTCATCAAATTCCTGTGTAAGGAAATCTATCAAACTTTCCTTCTCCAGTTCAGGTAGGGCTCTGATCCTCGAAATCTGATTTTCTTTAAACTCAATCATAGCAGGCATCAACTTTTGGTCATCAAATTGCATCTGTAAGGCTGGGACTCTCTCTCTCTCCAATTGTGTTACTTTAGGTTCAACGGCAATAACTTTCTCCCTAGCCTTCTCCGCAGTTTGCCATGTCAAAGCAGATTCCTGTGTCAGTTTCTGAATAGTTTCTATATTGGTGTTCACTTTTTGTCCCAAATTGTCAATTTTGGTAGTTACCACATCCACCTTTTTGTGAAGCTGTTCCAGTGAGTCACTTATCTTACATAATACAACCACTAAGGCCTCTTCTGTCAACATTCTTAACCGATTCAAGGTCCCCAGAATCTCACAGGTTTTTATCTTGCAGCTGGAAATTCCCCCAGCTCAACTCTTGTGACAGTTTCAAAAGCTTCTTCTACAGGGAAACAGTTCCTCTACAGGGAAACAGTTTCTATTTGTATTAGTCCTTTTAAACTCAATTCAAACAATAAAGTTAGTTTCAATTTTCTGTTACTTTTACTCCTTTTTAAACGCAGACGGAGACCATGGAAACAATGTATTCCTCTTATTTAACTAACTGTCAGTGAACGTTCTAATCACGGTCAGTCCTGTTGGTAGCCCGTTTCCAGGATCGGAGCGGTGGTATATTAACTCTGTTCGCTCTCTCCTGCAGGTATACTCAGTCCAAAACTTTCCCCCCTCTTCTCCTGCCACCAAGGGGGGTTTAGTATTTTTTGCTGATGGAAATTTAGTCCTTTACAATAGGCTTTCTGAGACTTCAGCTTGCATCCTCATTGCTTCAATCTATTTACAAAAGGGGAAGGTGTACTTCCTGTTTTAGACCTCCCCGTTTCGGCACCAAATTAAGACGTTTAAAAATCCAATTCTCCGCTCTACTCACGGGTAGTTGCTTTAAGATCAAATTGTCCACAGGAAAAAGTCAGCCCTCTCCGGCAACAGCTATGCAGCTTCACTCCGTGGAAGAAGCAGTCAATTCGAAGCACCGCGCCGCTCACCCCACGTCGCTCCGGATCCCCGAAACCAGGTTTCCCCGCAAGTAGGGGAGGCGCAAAAGGTGCCAGCCGAATCCCACGTTCACAGGCTTCACCCGCCTGTGATTTCTAGTGGGTCTCCCCCTTCGCCGTGGCGGCCAGACCTGGATTCCTACGAAGCAAATTCCTCCCGATCAGAGGAATTCCACCATTACCGGAGGCGCTAACCCGGAAGTCTCTATGGTGCTGGAGGAGACTCTTGAGAGTCCCATGGACTGCAAGAAGATCAAACCTCTCCATTCTGAAGGAAATCAGCCCTGAGTGCTCACTGGAAGGACAGATCCTGAAGCTGAGGCTCCAAGACTTTGGCCACCTCATGAGAAGAGAAGACTCCCTGGAAAAGACCCTGATGTTGGGAAAGATGGAGGGCACAAGGAGAAGGGGACGACAGAGGACTAGATGGTTGGACAGTGTTCTGGAAGCTACCAGCAAGAGTTTGACCAAACTGCGGGAGGCAGTGGAAGACAGGAGTGCCTGGCGTGCTCTGGTCCATGGGGTCACGAAGAGTCGGACACGACTAAATGACTAAACAACAACAAATGGTTTAAACTGCTTTCAAACTGTGTCTTAAATTGTTGAAACTCTCCCTGGTGCCTTAAAGTGAAGGACACTTATATTATTAATCATCATCATCATCATCATCATCATCTATATCCCGCCTTTTCCCCAGACCAGGACTTAAGGCCTCTTTCACAGATAAAATAGAAAAAGCTTAAACAAAACATAGAAAAGATCTTCTTTCAAAAGTAATTAAATGCTAATAGCACCAAAACAATATAGAAAATATCTGTTAAAAATACAGATAACAAAAAGTAAAAAATAAAATAAAGCCCACATCAAAGTACTAGCCCTTTCCAGTCAGATCCTAAAGGAGGTTGTCACCTGCTGGCAAAAGGAGAACAAGGAGCAGATTGTACTATTGTACTATTAGTAGTACAATAGTAATAGTAATAGTACTAATAGTACTAATAGTACTATTACTAATTTTAATAGTACTAATAGTAATAGTACTAATAGTAATAGTAATACTATTAGTATTAGTACTAATAGTAGTAATAATAATAATAGTACTAATAGTAATAGTACTAATAGTAATAGTACTAGTAGTACTAATAGTAATAGTAATAATGGTAATGGTAATGGTATGGTAATAATAATAATCTCTTCCATATGCAGAACTAAGATGCAGAACTAACAGTAACTCTTATTCAGCAAAACATTGTGGGAATCAATCTGTCATGCTATGGAAGCAGCAATCATTTTGTGAAAAGTGCTCCATTATAATGGGGGGAATGTACAAGATGGATTGAATGATCTAATAGACCTCACCTCTTCATTCTGTGATTCATCGGGTGCTAGAGCACTTCGAGTCTTAATTCCTCCCCCTGAGGCCTCCCTCTCATAATTTCTTTTTAGTTAACATCATCTTCCTAAGGTACATTAAAACAGAAATTATCCTACTGTTTTTAAAAAGAATTTTCTCAGAGAAAGTACATCTCAGCCAAAATGGGGGATGAATAATACTTAATAACTATACTTAGCATTTTATCTAACAAATTGTAAGTATTCCACATTTCGGTAACCTTTGCAACAACCTCGTATTATCATCCCCATATTCCAAGCACCACATTCACTCTGCTTTGCAATATTCAAAGTAATGTAGAAGCAGAGCTCCCCACCCCCACCCCTGTACAGAAAGTTTGGGGACTGAGTAGGCAGGGCTGGCGTACATGGGGACAGATCTTATATGCACATTCCTGTACCCATTCACATGTTCAGGTCAGTGGAGGCTGGTAGACTCTGGACCTGGTGGGGTGAACTGTGAGCGGGGCCAAGAGGCTCTCGTGGGCGGGACCAATGAGGTCACATGGGCTGGGGCCACATGGTTCTGGTTTTTGTCCCATCCTCCTCCCTTTGAAAGGTGTGGAGACAAAAGCATTGTGACTGTATAAGCACTTATATACAGTGGTACCTCGGGTTACAGACGCTTCAGGTTACAGACTTCTCTAACCCGGAAGTAGTACCTCGGGTTAAGAACTTTACCTCAGGATGAGAACAGAAATTGCGCGGCAGCGGGAGGCCCCATTAGCTAAAGTGGTGCTTCAGGTTAAGAACAGTTTCAGGTTAAGAACGGACCTCTGGAACGAATTAAGTACGTAACTAGAGGTAAAGGTAAAGGGACCCCTGACCATTAGGTCCAGTCGTGACCGACTCTTTGTCAATGGAGATTTCTTGGCAGGGATACTGGAGTGGCTTGCTGGTTCCTGCTCCAGGTGGATCACATTTGGTCAAAACTCTCCACTATGACCTGTCCATCTTAGGTGCCCTGCATGGAATAGTTCATAGCTTCTCTGAGTTATTCAAGCCCCTTCGCCACAGCACGACAGTGATCCATGAAGGGGAGAGAAGTACTATTATGGTCAAATAGTCTAATGATCTAATAGGGACGCGGGCGGCGCTATGGGTTAAATCACTGTGCCACTTGGGCTTGCTGATCAAAAGGTTGGCGGTTCGAATCCCCACGACGGGGTGAGCTCCCGTTGCTCGGTCCCTGCTCCTGCCAACCTAGCAGTTTGAAAGCACACCAGTGCAAGTAGATAAATAGGTACCGCTCCAACGGGAAGGTAAACGGCATTTCCATGCACTGCTCTGGTTTCACCAGAAGCGGCTTAGTCGTGCTGGCCACGTGACCCAGAAAAACTGTCTGTGGACAAACACTGGCTCCCTCGGCCTTTAAAGCGAGATGAGAGCCACAACCCCAGAGTCATTCACAACTGGACTTAATTGTCAGGGGTCCCTTTACCTTTATTATGGTCTAAGCCACAGAGCCTAGGGCTTGCTGATTGGAAGGTCGGTGGTTCGAATCCCCACAAAGGGGTGAGCTCCTGTTGCTCAGTCCCTGCTCCTGCCAACCTAGCAGTTCGAAAGCACGTCAAAGTGCAAGTAGATATATAGGGACCGCTTTGGTGGGAAGGTAAACAGCGTTTCCATGCACTGCTCTGGTTTCGGTGTTCCGTTGCACCAGAAGCGGCTTAGTCATGCTGGCCACATGACCCAGAAAAACTGTCTGCAGACAAACGCTGGCTCCCTTGGCCAGTAAAGTGAGATGAACGCCACAACCCCAGAAACATCCACAACTGGACTTTACTGTCAGGGGTCCTTTACCTTTACCTTTATTACTTCCCTTGATCGGGATGTTAAATTCCTTGTTGATGCAGCCCAGCCTAGCATTTTCCCTTTTTTGCTGCTGCTGCCACTGGCAGAGGAAGAGGCATGCGGGGGGAGCATACCGCCCCTGGCAGCACGATCCCAGCGGGGTGCCATTGTGGCTGCCCGCCCCCGCCCGCGCTGGGTGCCACGCCCCTACGGGCGCCACGTAATGCCCCAGGATGTGCACTATGCCCCTACGGGCAGCGCACCACGCCCCCAGGATGCACGCCAACCCTGCCCCCGTCTGCTCTCCGCCCCCCAGTGCCGGAGCATGAAGCTCCGGCACTGGCTGCTGCATCACACTGTTGACTCATGTTAAGTTTGTGAACTACCAAGACCTGTAGATCCTTTTCACAATTGTTGTTGTTTAGTCGTTTAGTCGTGTCCGACTCTTCATGACCCCATGGACCAGAGCACGCCAGGCACTCCTGTCTTCCACTGCCTCCCGCAGTTTGGTCAAACTCATGTTTGTAACTTTGAGAACACTGTCCAACCATCTCATCCTCTGCTGTCCCCTTCTCCTTGTGCCCTCCATCTTTCCCAACATCAGGGTCTTTTCCAGGGAGTCTTCTCTTCTCATGAGGTGGCCAAAGTATTGGAGCCTCAGCTTCAGGATCTGTCCTTCCAGTGAGCACTCAGGGCTGATTTCCTTCAGAATGGAGAGGTTGGATCTTCTTGCAGTGCATGGGACTCTCAAGAGTCTCCTCCAGCACCAGAATTCAAAAGCATCAATTCTTCAGCGATCAGCCTTCTTTATGCTGTAGCACAATTTCAGGGCATTAGCTACCCCACCCCGTATGATATCATCTGCAAACTGGATGAGCATCTCCTCAGTTCCTTCATCCAAGTCTTTTATAAAGATGTTGAACAACTCTGGGTCCAGGACAGAACAGTACAGCACCCCACTCGTCACTTTTTTCCAGGATGATGAGGAACCACTAGTGAGCACTCTTTGAGTTCAGTGAATCGACCAACTACAAATCAGCTACCACACACCTACTATCTATGTTCCTAAATTTGGTGTTTCCTAATTAGTAGTATCCTCAGCATCAGAGGATGGCTGCTTTTTCTCCAAAGAACGGGTCCGTTCTAAGTCTACTCACCCCTTTGGGGGCTTAAGCCCCCTCCGCCTATCAGGAACTGGATCCTAGCCTGCACCCAGCTTTGGCTAATGGCAATGTAGGCTGGGGACTTGGGCTGTGCCAGAGGGCAGAGCCAACAGAGCAGGTAGGCTTCCCTTGGATCCACCCCTTGCCTATTTAAGCAGCCCACGCTTGGGCCACTACCTGTTTGTTCCTTTGCCAGGTTTTTTCCCTGCCCACCCACCCTCACTTTAAGCTGATTGTCAGTGACTTTGCTGTGGCTATGGTGGTTGCCGTTCTTTAAGGGGCCGGGTAGAAATTTGCCCACCGGGCTAATGGGCACCACCCTGGTGGTTTTGCCTACCTCATAGCAATTGTCAGAACTGATTGGGCATTGGAGCAATCCTTTGTTTTGG
Source organism: Podarcis cretensis (assembly GCF_951804945.1). Classification (NCBI taxonomy): domain Eukaryota; kingdom Metazoa; phylum Chordata; class Lepidosauria; order Squamata; family Lacertidae; genus Podarcis; species Podarcis cretensis. The sequence continues at coordinate 7,835,153 of NC_137174.1, forward strand.
ATAGAGGGGAGGTTGTAGTCTCCGCCTGCCCCTCCAAACTCTGGGGTATCCCGTTAAAGGGATTTGGGAGGAGTGGCCGTGTCTGCGGGGCCAGGGCTGAAGGCACTCCCCCAGACAACAGTTCCTGCAGGGGTCACCCTAAGTCTTGGGAACCCCCACCTGAATTGATCATGCATCACTTCCGGCAGATGGGCCGGAAGTATTTAGATTGCTCCATGCCCAAGCCAAACCTCTTTCATCTGCATTCAATAAAGTTGTGCCCTGATTTGACCCCAAACCAGCTTCATTGGTCTCTTATTTGCATGGGTGGGGTAGGGGAACCCAATTCCTGGTCCCGCAAGGGATAATTTCCCTCTTTCTCAGAGTGGCATCCTCCTTCCCTGAGACCCTCATTCTCCCTCCCAGCAAGGGAGCTAGGACACAGCTATAACGTCCCCAAAGACCTCGTCCAGCAACCTCTCTGTGCCTCACAACTTTTCCATGTCAGACACCTTGGCCTCAAGGGAACAAACTCATCGCCAGAAAGCAAGAGCTCATTGCATTGCTAGGAAGATATCTGCACATGTGGCAGACAATGCAAAACACTGGGAAGCCTTCACCAACCCACTCTTTATGCTGGCTTTCTATTGGCATAACTGATTTATTTTTATTTATTTTTTAAGAGTTTATGGAGTTTGTTTGGGTAGAGGAGAAGAGAAGCAGCTGGGGGTGCCCAAGCCTCCTTGCCCTGCTGCCAAACTCTCTCTGCAATTTCCAAGGGGTTAGACTTCCATAAACTGGATGTTGTTTCGCAGAAGAAGGGATGTTGTGAGTTGGCCTGAGATAAACTCAGCCTGTTCTCCCCTTGTTCTTGTGAGCTGCCGCTGCCACTACTCCCTGCTTATATGCCTCATGATGAGCAGCTTTCATTGGAGAATAGAAGGAGGCTCTGGCAACAGCATCAATTCTTCAGCGAAGAGAATTGATGCTTTTGAATTCTGGTGCTGGAGGAGACTCTTGAGAGTCCCGTGGACTGCAAGAAGCTCAAACTGATCCATTCTTAAGGAAATCAGCCCTGAGTGCTCACTGGAAGGACAGGTCCTGAAACTGAGACTCCAATACTTTGGCCACCTCATGAGAAGAGAAGACTCCCTGGAAAAGACCCTGATGTTGGGAAAGATGGAGGGCACAAGGAGAAGGGGACGACAGAGGACGAGATGGCTGGATAGTGTTCTCGAAGCTACCAGCATGAGTTTGACGAAACTGTGGGAGGCAGTGGAAGACAGGAGTGCCTGGCGTGCTCTGGTCCATGGGGTCACGAAGAGTCAGACATGACTAAATGACTAAACAACAACAACAACTGGCAACAGCAGGTAATCCTGCTGGGACATCTTCAGTGGACATAGCTGTCAAGTGTCCCTTATTTGAAGGGACAGTCCCTTATTCCAGCGCCATGTCCCGCTGCTGTCCCTTATTGATGGATGTCCCTTAAATGTCCCTTAAATTTCAAAGGAAGCAGCTCCTCTCCCTCCCTCCCTTCCGGCCAGGGAGGAGGGAGGCTCCAACTGTGTTGCTTGGCTGTGCTGCTCACCCAATAAGAAGTCTAAGAACAACTGGGGGGTGGAGCTTGCATGCCTTGTGTGTGGCTAGTTAATGCAAGCTGAGGAGGTTTTTGAATGCTGGACACCATTTTGTTGCACGTGCTGCTGCAAACTTTGCAGTGCAAAGCCAGGCTGGGGAGCCATCTTAAGTTGAGGCTGCATAGGCCTTGTGGGGCATGTGATTCAGATTCTATTCAGTTGAACCTCTGGTTACAAAGTTGGTTGGACAGTGTTCTCGAAGCTACCAGCATGAGTTTGACCAGACTGCAGGAGGACAGGAAGACTGGAGTGCCTGGAACAGGTGAGGCTGCAGGTCCCTTATTTTGGCTGCTGGTCCCTTATTTTCAAGGCTGCTGGTCCCTTATTTTCAAATCTGTAAGTTGACAGCTATGTCAGTGGAAATTACATGACGGACATTCATTTCCAGGTGGAGATTCTGGGTCTGGAATCTCATAGCAGGGGATGTTCTGCCTGGAAACACCTGTTGCCCCTGCAACTCTGTCTTGGGATATGTTTGAGGAAAGGTCTCCTCAATTCTGATCCATTCTTTAAATCATTTCTCTGCCTTCTTTTATAATCTCTCTGCCAGCTCAAAATACCATTTTGAAAGCCTGTGGAGGTTTTGTTTAGTTGAACTTCATCCAACAATTCTGACAAAACCAGAGGAGAATGAATTATAGGAAGATTAACACAGGTTCAGAAAGTATTTTCCAGTAATTTTGTAAAGTGTAGGTGTGTAGTTATGTCCAGATTCTGAGTCAGCAGATACATCACTGGTTTCCAAAAATAGGCACCACTCTTCTATTTCACATGTGCTACACGTGCCCTATTTCTGTGCTTATGGTTTCCAAAAATAGTACTCATAGGTGATTGGCTGTCATGAACACACTCATGAGGATTTTTCTGTCATCTGCGCTGCAGAAGTAGTATTAGTGCAGGCATTCTCAAAATCTTTTTATAGCCTGTGCTCAGCAGGGAGGTTATCTCATTGACCATTCACAAATGCACTCTCCAGCCACGTGTGGTTGCATAACAGCCCGACAGCAATTGCAGCAAACGCTCACGTGGAGGAACACTGCTAGGAAAGCGTTTTGATGTTTTGTTTCATTGAGCAGCTGGAAGCTGAGCAAACACCACTGTTCCTGGGTGGCAACTGCATGTTCTCTGCAGTTGGTGATGCGGTCAGTGGAGATCTCTCAGAGGAGGGCGGGAAAAGACAATGAATGAATTAAAAAGGCTTTCGGCTTAGAAGCTTCCTTCTTCTGTGGTTGATCACACAGTCATAGAATCAAGGATTTGTAGAGTTGGAAGGGATCCCAAGCGTAACCTAGTCCAACCCCTGCAATGCAGGAATCTCAGCTAAAGCATCCATGACAGATGGCCATCCAACCTCTGCTTAGAAACCTCCAAGGAAGGAGAGTCCACCACCTTCTGAGCGAATCCGTTCCACTGCCAAACAGCTCTTAATGTCAGGAAATTTCCCCATTTGTTTAGTTGGAATCTCCTTTCTTGTAACTTAGAATAGAATAGAATCATAGAGTTGGAAGAGACCACAAGGGCCATCGAGTCCAACCCCCTGCCAAGCAGGAAACACCATCAGAGCACTCCTGACATATGGTTGTCAAGCCTCTGCTTAAAGACCTCCAAAGAAGGAGACTCCACCACACTCCTTGGCAGCAAATTCCACTGTCGAACAGCTCTTGCTGTCAGGAAGTTCTTCCTAATGTTTAGGTGGAATCTTCTTTCTTGTAGTTTGGATCCATTGCTCCGTGTCCGCTTCTCTGGAGCAGCAGAAAACAACCTTTCTCCCTCCTCTATGTGACATCCTTTTATATATTTGAACATGGCTATCATATCACCCCTTAACCTCCTCTTCTCCAGGCTAAACATGCCCAGCTCCCTTAGCCGTTCCTCATAAGGCATCGTTTCCAGGCCTTTGACCATTTTGGTTGCCCTCCTCTGGACACGTTCCAGTTTGTCAGTGTCCTTCTTGAACTGTGGTGCCCAGAACTGGACACAGTACTCCAGGTGAGGTCTGACCAGAGCAGAAGACAGTGGCCCTATGACTTCCCTTGATCTAGATGCTATACTCCTATTCATGCAGCCCAGAATTGCATTGGCTTTTTTTGCTGCCGCGTCACACTGCTGGCTCATGTCAAGTTTGTGGTCAACCAAGACTCCTAGATCCTTTTCACTCAAGCCATTGGTTTGAGTCCTATCCTCAAGAGCAGGAGAAAACAAGTTTCCTCCATCTTCCATATGACTGCTCTTGAGATATTTGAAGATGGCTATCCTATCTCCTCTCAGTCTCCTCTTTTCTGGGCTAAACATACTCAGCAACTTCAACCATTCCTCATAAGGATTGGGTTCCAAACCCTTGATTATCTTGTTCGCCCTCCTCTGCACACCTTCCAGCTTGTCAATATCCTTTTTAAATTGTGATGCCTAGAACTGGACGCAGTATTCCAGATGTTGTGTGCCCAAGGCAGGATAGAGTGGTACTGTTAGTTCCCTTGATCTGGACGCTAGACTTCTGTTGATGCAGCCTAGAATAACATTAGCCTTTTTTTATGGCTGCATCACACCGTTGACTCATGTTTGTGGTCCACTAAGACCCTTAGATCCTTTTCACCCAACTTATATTTGTGCAGCTGGTTCTTCTTGCCTAAGTGCAGAACCTTGCATTTGTCCCTACTGAAATTCATTGTGTTACTTAGGCCCCAGGTCTCCAATCTGTTAAGGTCATCTTTTTCTTTTCTTTTCTTTTCTTTTGCAGCATGGAACAGAATCATAGAGTTTGAAGGGACCCAATGGTCATCTAGTCCAGCCCCCTGCAATGCAGGAATCTCAACAAAAGCATCCATGGCAGATTGCCATTTATGAAGACATTGAACAGCCATGGGCCCAAGACAGAACCCTGTGGCATGTCACTTGTCACTTTCTTCCAAGATAATTAAGAACCGGGTGGCGCTGTGGGTTAAACCACAGAGCCTTGTTGTTGTTGTTTAGTCGTTTAGTCGTGTCCGACTCTTCGTGACCCCATGGACCAGAGAACGCCAGGCACTCCTGTCCTCCACTGCCCCCCGCAGCTTGGTCAGACTCATGCTGGTAACCTCGAAAACACTATCCAACCATCTCGTCCTCTGTCGCCCCCTTCTCCTTGTGCCCTCCATCTTTCCCAACATCAGGGTCTTCTCCAGGGAGTCTTCTCTTCTCATGAGGTGGCCAAAGTACTGGAGCCTCAGCTTCACAATCTGTCCTTCCAGTGAGCACTCAGGGCTGATTTCCTTCAGAATGGAGAGGTTTGATCTTCTTGCAGTCCATGGGACTCTCAAGAGTCTCCTCCAGCACCATAATTCAAAAGCATCAATTCTTCGGCGATCAGCCTTCTTTATGGTCCAGCTCTCACTTCCATACATCACTACTGGGAAAACCATAGCTTTAACTATACGGACCTTTGTTGGCAAGGTGATGTCTCTACTTCTCAAGATGCTGGTGGCGCTGTGGGTTAAACCACAGAGCCTAGGACTTGCCGATTAGAAGGTCGGTGGTTCAAATGCCGTGACGGGGTGAGCTCCCGTTGCTCGGTCCCTGCTCCTGCCAACCTAGCAGTTCGAAAGCACGTCAAAATGCAAGGAGATAAATAGGTACTGCTCCGGCAGGAAGGTAAACGGCGTTTTCGTGCGCTGCTCTGGTTTGCCAGAAGTGGCTTAGTCATGCTGGCCACGTGACCCAGAAGTTGTATGCCGGCTCCCTTGGCCAATAAAGCGAGATGAGCGCCGCAACCCCAGAGTCGGTCACGACTGAACCTAATGGTCAGGGGTCCCTTTACCTAATGTGCACTGAGGTAAAGGTAAAGTATGGATTCGGTCATTCAACTAGCTGCAAATCCAGCCCACATTTGACCATCTTCTCTACAAGAATACCATAGGGGACTTTGTCAAAAAGCCTTACTGAAATCAAGATACACTACATCCAACACATTCTGCTTTTCCATCAAGCTTGTAACTCTATCAGAAAAAGAGATGAGATTTGTCTGGCATGATTTGTCTTTGAGAAACCCATGCTGGGTCTTAATAATCACAGCATCCTTATCTAAGTGCTCACAGACTGACCATTTAATTATCTGTAAAAGATGCCTGCTTCTTGGGATAAAAGCAATGACAAACCTAGACAGCACCTTAAAAAGCAGAGACATCACCTTGCCAACAAAGATCCGTATATGGTTTTCCCAGTAGTGATGTATGGAAGTGAGAGCTGAATCATAAAGAAGGCTGATCGCCAAAGAATTGATGCTTTTGAATCAGCGGCGTAGCGTGGGTTGTCAGCACCCGAGGCAAGGCAAGTAATTTGCGCCCCCTAACCCGGGGCAAGGCAAGTAATTTGCGCCCCTAACCCCTAACCTGCCACCGCTGCCAGCTTCTTCTTGCTGCTGCTTGGGCTGGGGTATTTACGGTAAGGTAGCCACGGCGGCGGGTCCGTGTCAGGTGATCTGAGGCGAGTTGCCGCTGGTGCTGCCTCCCAAACGACGCCGCTTGCCTGGAGGAGGAGGGCAGAGAGGCGAGGAAAATACAACATGGCCCAGCAGCTGCAACAGCAGCGGCAGTGGGGCTGTGAGGGGGGGCTGCCTGGCGCGCCCTCCGTGGCCCTGTCGCCCGGGGACCGCGGCGAGCGCTGAGAGCCGCTGCCTGCCGGACGCCTTCAGCCCGGACGCGTGCACAGCTCGTCGGTTCCGCAAGACATGGGGCTCTGCTACAGCCTGCGCCCGAGGCTCTTCGGCGACTCCGGAGGCGGTGAGCGTGCCCCCCCCCAGATGTTGCGCCCGGTGCAGCCGCCCCCCCCTGCACCCCCCATGCTACACCACTGTTTTGAATTATGGTGCTGGAGGAGACTCTTGAGAGTTCCATGGACTGCAAGAAGATCAAACCTATCCATTCTTAAGGAAATCAGCCCTGAGTGCTCATAATTTTCATGGGGTCATGAAATTCCAAAAAAAAAAAAAGTGTCCCCGGATTCCTTGAAAACAATCTGGTAACCATAGGCTAGTCAACCTGCTCTGTGCCTCTTCTTCCTCCAAGGCAGGCCTCGGGTCATGGCCCAGCAGAATTGGCCCATTGAGAAGCAAATGCCAGGGGAACTCAAGATGAAGCAGTAGCAACTCCTGGTGGATCAAATTGCTCCTGTAAGCAGAGCAGACTGTTGGGGTTTTTTTTTGTTTTTAAACTACTTTTCCGTGTGGTTATAACCCCTGTGAGAAGGGTGAACTTGAAGGGCACAAGCTGCTTTGAAAGTGTGTGAGAGTGAGAAAGAGAAAAGTACCAGGGAGAGGGGGTTGGGGGGGAGAGAACAGGCAAGAAGAGAGAATTGCCAGTGCTTTCTAAATCCCTGCTTAGGTTACCTACCACCACCACCACGCTTTTGGGGCATTTTTAGAAACCATCATAGTAAAGTTTAATGAAACCTGTGTCACTGGTTTGTTGTCTGTTTGTGTGCTGGTGTTGCATGACACCCAAAATCCGAGAGGCGCAAGATTCGTCTGTCCTCAGATGTGGAAACAAACAGCAAAATGCAGCTTCCCTGTAGAAAAATATCAGACAAGCTAGCAAAGACATTAGAACACACATCATCTAAATCAGATATTAAAACACAACTACATTTTTAACCTGACACCCATTAGGTTTCCTTTCAAGCAATGTTTCCAGTCCTTCAGAATCTCTTGGGGCCTTCCTTTTTCGCCTGGTACACATTCCCTCGCTGTCGTTTTTCTTCTTCTGGCTGAAGGTCTCTCTTCAGAAGCTGCATCCACTCCATAATTTAAAGCACATCCCCTCAAATATCCAGGACACTGGATAGTTTGTTAAGCATTCCAGGAATTGTATCGCTGTAAAGGCCACGAAATTAAAAGACGCCTGCTTCTTGGGAGAAGGGCAATGACAGGCCTAGACAGCATCTTGAGAAGTAGAGACATCACCTTGCCAACAAAGGTCCGTATAGTTAAAGCTATGGTTTTCCCAGTAGTGATGTATGGAAGTGAGAGCTGGACCATAAAGAAGGCTGATCGCCGAAGAATTGATGCTTTTGAATTATGGTGCTGGAGGAGACTCTTGAGAGTCCCATGGACTGCAAGAAGATCAAACCTCTCCATTCTGAAGGAAATCAGCCCTGAGTGCTCACTGGAAGGACAGATTGTGAAGCTGAGGCTCCAGTACTTTGGCCACCTCATGAGAAGAGAAGACTCCCTGGAGAAGACCCTGTTGTTGGGAAAGATGGAGGGCACAAGGAGAAGGGGGCGACAGAGGACGAGATGGTTGGATAGTGTTTTCGAGGTTACCAGCATGAGTCTGACCAAGCTGCGGGGGGCAGTGGAGGACAGGAGTGCCTGGCGTTCTCTGGTCCATGGGGTCACGAAGAGTCGGACACGACTAAACGACTAAACAACAACAACAAAGGGTAGTTCCCAGGATTCTTTGAGAGAAAGTAATATGTGTATGCAGCCAAACTCAACTGCATGCATGCTTATCGTTATCTGACGAGGGAAGCCTTTTGACAAGACACTGCTGCATAATTTTATTGACTCTCGCAGTGTGATTTTGTGAACATAAATATCTGCAAGCAAGAGCTGATTGTACACAGCTGAGTCAGGTTTGAACGGCTACTAATCCACTTCACTTTACTCAAATGGGATTGAAAGAAGGGAAACCTTTTATTTTATAGCAACATCCTAACCGTGTCTGCTCAAAAGAAAGTCTTCCTGAATTCATGGGGCTTAGTTGTTTAGTCGGTTAGTCATGTCCGACTCTTCGTGACCCCCTGGACCAGAGCACGCCAGGCACTCCTGTCTTCCACTGCCTCCCGCAGTTTGGTCAAACTCATGTTGGTAGCTTCCAGAACACTGTCCAACCATCTAGTCCTCTGTCGTCCCCTTCTCCTTGTGCCCTCCATCTTTCCCAACATCAGGGTCTTTTCCAGGGAGTCTTCTCTTCTCATGAGGTGGCCAAAGTATTTGAGTCTCAGCTTCAGGATCTGTCCTTCCAGTGAGCACTCAGGGCCTACTCTTAGGTAAGTGGAATTAGGATTGAAGTCTTAACCTATTGAGAGGGAAACCTGATGGGAGTTGTAGCATCTGGAGGACCAAAGGCTCTCCAGCCCTGGAATAAAGGAACACCTGAAGACTTCTACTTCGAGTGCTCAGCTGGTGTCTGAGAGCAGGACTGGATGAAGATCAATAAACTGAAGCTTAATCCAGACAGAATGGAGGTGCTGTTGAAATATGTTTTGTCTGAGTGGGGAGGTGGTTCAACATGTCTTGAATGCTCCTGCCGTTTTGGCTGATTAACATTCTATGTTAATGTGCTTGTGGGAAAGGGGTCAAAGGTTTGTTTTTGTTTATGTTATTGTTATGCATTTTGTGTTCTCATTTTCTATTTTTATGTTGTGAATCGCCCTGTGGTCTTTGAATGAAGGGCAGTATACAAAATAATAATAATAATAATAATAATAATAATAATAATAATAATACTTTATTTATATGCCACCTATCTGACAGGGTTGCCCGGTCACTCTGGGTGGCTCCCAACAAAAAATAGTAAAAAAAAACCAAACAACACCACACACTAAAAACTTCCCTGAACAGGGTTGCCTGTTTATCTGTTTGACATCTGCTGGAAATAATAATAATAATAATAATAATAATAATAATAATAATAATAATAGCTGATTGGTCAACCTTGTTGCTGATGAGTCCCTAAGTCACTGAGAGTTTGAGGCCCATCAGCTCCCCTCACCTGGTTTAACAGACCAGTCAACGCCATTCCTGAGGTTTGGCCGCTGTTGCATGCTGACAGCTTCTAGAAGCCACAGGTGAGAGCTGAGTGCATGGTGGGGACCAATGGTGGATGACCAAAGGTGGACGAAATACCCTAGAAGGAGCATGATGTGTCCCCCACCAGAGGTACTGCCCCTCCCCTAACCCCCCATACACCCATCCTGTCAACAGCATATAATAGAATATAATACCTCTGCTTTGGAAAATGCATTGGCTGCCAATATGCTGCCGGTTTTGCTTTTAGCATTTAAGTCCAGCAAGTGCATTTCTCAGATATAAGTACTGTATGCTCCAAAGTCATGCTTGATTTTAGGGTTGTTGTTGTTTTGGGTTTTTTTTTAATTAAGGCTTTCAAAGTTGTGACTCCAGTCTCTGGAATAAGTTTCCAGTTGGAATTAGACAAGCACCTCTCATTCTTGGTTTTAGATGAAAACTTATCCTTTTCCCTGAACTGTGACTCAGCCATTTCATAATGTATACTAAAAAGTGTGCAAGTTAATGTGTTTAAGGCTTGCTTTTAAATAGTTTTGCATGTATTTATTTCTGCTATGTGATTTGTTTTTCAAAACCTTTATTGTGCATTACTTCAGGAACATTTTGTGGGGAAGCAGATCATAAATTATTCAAAAAGTAAGTAAATATACATTTAATATGGAACAGGCTTATCACCCCTCAGTTCTCCAATAGGTAGGGAAAGAAGAAACTAGAAGTATACTCCTTCTTTTCCTCTTGGAAGGTGTTCAGCTAGTAGCAGTAGCTTCCATAAATAGATACCTAGGTGATAGAGATAAATGGGAGAAGAGCTATGTCAGCAGAAAATAGACAGATTTCTGTCTGACCTTTATTTCCTCGGAAAGTCATCCCACTGCAAAAGTAGACTGCAGCATTAACTCAAATCTCATGCACATTCAAAGAACTTGCTTTCCCTCAAAGAATTCTGGGCACTGTAGTTTACTCCACATAAATTTACAGTTCCCAGCCAACCCTTAAACTACATTTTTGCTTCTTTGAAACATCACTTTCTTTTGTAGACATCTGCTTGCATGATTTCTAGCAGAACAGTTGCAGGGTTTCAGAATAATCCTTGAAGGAATAAAAAACATGAAAAGTGTAGCTTTAAGGGCCAAACATCAGAACTACATACTGAGGTTCAAGCTACATGTGATTCAAAAAGTGTGTTTGCGTGTCATATCACTGCTCAGTTTTACTCTTCCTACCCTGCGCATATGGCTTGATAGTCTTCCTGGATGGCTGCTTTCGGCTTGCCTCTTAAGTTTGTGTGGGGATGTTCAGGGATGCAGGAGAGGATATATTGTTTGATTATATCCTTTCCAACTTGTGTTAACAAGTTCTACAATTTAGCAGAGTCACAGTCCCCTTTTTAAACTTGCACAGCGGATGCGTTTGCTCAGGCTTGCTAAAGTCTCTAAAATAAGTTACCTGGTAATTTCCCCTTTGTTGTTGTTGTTTAGTCGTTTAGTCGTGTCCGACTCTTCGTGACCCCATGGACCAGAGAACGCCAAGCACTCCTGTCCTCCACTGCCCCCCGCAGCTTGGTCAGACTCATGCTGGTAACCTCGAAAACACTGTCCAACCATCTCGTCCTCTGTCGTCCCCTTCTCCTTGTGCCCTCCATCTTTCCCAGCATCAGGGTCTTCTCCAGGGAGTCTTCTCTTCTCATGAGGTGGCCAAAGTACTGGAGCCTCAGCTTCACAATCTGTTCTTCCAGTGAGCACTCAGGGCTGATTTCCTTCAGAATGGAGAGGTTTGATCTTCTTGCAGTCCATGGGACTCTCAAGAGTCTCCTCCAGCACCATAATTCAAAAGCATCAATTCTTCGGCGATCAGCCTTCTTTATGGTCCAGCTCTCACTTCCATACATCACTACTGGGAAAACCATAGCTTTAACTATACGGACCTTTGTTGGCAAGGTGATGTCTCTACTTGTCAAGATGCTGTCTAGGCCCCTTTAGTCCCTCATAACAGAGGGACTTTTATAGAAGACAACACAGTCTTCTATAAAAGTATAAAAGAGTTTACTCACTCACATTCTGTTCACAGATGGATCCCAGAAGGCAGACTTAAGTTACAAAAGTAATATACCTGGAAACTATCCCATAAGGAGACAGCATCTTAGGCTAAGCAGATGTTGCTTCTTCGATGAATGTAGTCAGAGAGAGAGAGATGGCAGCCAGTCCTATGCTTTTGTTACCTGCACAGGTGAGGCCACGCACACCTCTTGTCACATATAGAGGAAGTCTGACCCAGCCTAGGAGGAAACAGGAAGTTCTGACTGGCTGGTCCAGACATACCCTTCTTATGTCCACTCTAGGGATGTTGTATTTGACTGCTCTGTGTTTCACATCCCCCAGTTTGGTCCTGATATGTCAAGCCTTGCAACTGGGAACCGTGGGGTGATGGGCAGCTGAGTTTGGCTTTTCCCTTTCCTGATGTGTTCCCAATGAAAACCACCCTATCCCAGCTGCTTGTTACCCAAAAAAAAGCACCAACACCTGGGAGATTTTCATTTGGACCACGGCAAAGAAAAGAAGAGACCCCTGTTTCCCTGTATACCACAGTCCTCAGCAGTATTGGAATCAGGTGTGCTGGTCACGTTTTTCAGGGCTTTATATGCAGGTGAAGTGTTAAGTTTGCTCCAGAAGGAATCGGTCCAGCTGAACCCTGTTTTGGAGATGTTCTCTTCAAGGGTGCCAGAATGGAACTGTCCACACACAAGACCAAAGATGTAGTAATCTGTCTGGCAAAAAGCAAGTATGTTTGGGTTCAAAGTTGTTTGAGTACCAAGGTGTTTGAGAACCAAGGTACCATTGTAATGAGGTTCACCTCTCTAGGTGAGCTGCCTTTCTGGCAAGTTGGCGATGAAATGCTTTGACTGGTTTTGAAACATGGCAGTGATGCCCAACTGAGGAGATATATGGAGATTCCCCACTTACCTTCTTCAGATAGGTATGCCAACTACAACAAGCTATTCTTCTATTGCCGCATATTCACTAAGTGTTTCAAGTTAATAAAAGTTGTGACTTTTTAGACCATATTTTTGTTTCTCATTTTCATGCCGGGTATGGGGGCAACCAGTCTACCACTGCCCAGTGGCTATTTTTATTTGCTTTTTTGCCTGTTTCTTACCTGTTTCCAGCGCCCTGAGCCCTTTATAGTGATGAATGAGGTAAGGAAATGCCGCCACTCCTTTCAAGCCTTGGTGATAAGTCAGGATGTTAATCTAAATTATTTAATAAAGTTTTAAGAGTACTGCCAAGGTAGCTCTGTTCATTTTCCTCCCTGGATCCACTAAAGTTAACGGCAACAACAAAAACTGCAGCAATACAAGCTGGACAGGAAGAGAGGAAAAATTGGGTTGCAGCTGTGGGTATAGTAAAGACGTCATTGTACCTTTTGTGCTGTGTGATTCATCAATTACTGCAGTGGCATGTAAAACAACATCCAGGGGTTCTGATCACATGGTGCTCCATGGACTCAAGACCCCCTTGGGCAGGAGAACTGTGAGGGCAATGTTCCTTATGGGGGGGCAGCTATTGTCAGGGCTGGTTCAGCTGCAGGTCAGCACGGAGACTCAGAGAGGAGCAGTAAAATGGATTCTTTATTCAAGTAAACAGAATACAAACAGAGAAATCTATGGGCATTTGCCAGAACTGATGATCTGGGCCTCCCACTTCCCCCTAGGTCTCACCAGCTGTTTCCCCAACAGTCTTAAACTCCATTGGGGAAGGGGGTCTTCCATTCTCTATGCTCTTTGCTCTGCTACCTGCAAAACTATTGATGCCCTTGAAGACAAGGGAGGGCTTTATACAGTAGGACTGACAGGGTCCTATGAATCTGTTGCAACCTCAGCGCCCACCTCCTCTTCAGCTGCCTGTCCTATGTCTGCAGTGCCTTCTGCCTCTTCTTCCTCTCTCTCTCTCTCTCTCTCTCACTCAAACCTAATAAATAAATTCCTTCCAGTAGCACCTTAGAGACCAACTGTTTGTTATTCATAGGAGCTTACGTGTGCATGCACACTTCTTCAGATACACTGAAACAGAAGTCACCAACGAGAGGGTGGGGAGGGGTATTACTCAGAAGGGTGGTGGGAATGGGTGATTGGCTGATAGGTGTGGTAAACCTGTTGACGACTATTAAGGACTGCAATTGGTCTTACAGGAAAAAGCAAGGAATGAGATGGCCAAAAATAGCTTTTATCATGTATAATGAGATAAGAATCCAATGTCTCTATTCAGACCAGGTTTCTCCATGGTTAAAGTTTGGTAATAAGTTGTAACTCAGCAACTTATTTTTTTATTTTGTTTCGACTACGGCAGACCAACACGGCTACCTACCTATCACTCAGACCTGTTGCTTGTTCAGTATCCAACATTCTGCCCCTCCATCACCCTCTGACCTGTCTTCTGTGTCCCACCACCATTCCCCTGGCTCTGAGCCTTCCTCTTCTGAGTCTTCCCTAGGGGGTTCTCCTGCTGGAGTCTCCCACCACTCATCATTGTCCAGCCCATCCCTGACAGCTAATGACATACTTTTTACCAAACCATAAATAAATAAGTAAAAAATGTGGTTGGGGCTTGTTGTTTAGTCATTTAGTCATGTCCAACTCTTCGTGACCCCATGGACCAGAGCACGCCAGGCACTCCTGTCTTCCACTGCCTCCCGCAGTTTGGTCAAACTCATGTTGGTAGCTTCGAGAACACTGTCCAACCATCTCGTCCACTGTCGTCTCCTTCTCCTTGTGCCCTCCATCTTTCCCAACATCAGGGTCTTTTCCAGGGAGTCTTCTCTTCTCATGAGGTGGCCAAAGCATTGGAGCCTCAGCTTCAGGATCTGTCCTTCCAGTGAGCACTCAGGGCTGATTTCCTTCAGAATGGAGAGGTTTGATCTTCTTGCAGTCCATGGGACTCTCAAGAGTCTCCTCCAGCACCATAATTCAAAAGCATCAATTCTTCGGCGATCAGCCTTCTTTATGGTCCAGCTCTCACTTCCATACAAAACTACTGGGAAAACCCTAGCTTTTACTATACGGACCTTTGTTGGCAAGGTGATGTCTCTGCTTTTTAAGATGCTGTCTAGGTTTGTCATTGCTTTTCTCCCAAGAAGCAGGCTAATGACATCCTTTTTACCAAACCATAAAAAATAAGTAAAAAATGTGGTTGGGGCTACCAGGAGGCAAATAAAATTATTGAGGAGCTTGTTCTGGTCTTGTAGGCCACCAGTAGATCACCTCTGCTTTTACCTAATAGTGAAATTCTGTCTAAAAGACCTTGGATTCCTTTGTACCTCAGTTAAGAAACACTGAACTTGTATCCACAGTTGCCCGCCTGTAAATCAGGTGATCTGCCCCAATTTCTTGAGAAAATTAACATGGTGAAAATTATAAAGCATTTTCTGCCATAGCAAATCTGGCAATAAATTTAGCGGACTGCATTACTTTATGCTGCATTCGGTACCTGGTCAATTCATAATCATCATTATATTCTAAAGAGTAAATTGCTCAATTTGGTTTTGTTATATATTTCATGTTTGTGGTTTTGTAAGGACATTTGATAGCGTGTGCCAGTCCTGTGCGTTTCTACGATATCCTTGAGTAGACGGTATTGATTAGGCTAGCATTATAAAAGCAGCAAGCATTTACCAGATTTATTATTTATGCCACTAACCCTTTCCCTCTAGGCAGAAAAATAAGCTGAGCAAAACATTTTAAAACCTTCTGTTACGGCTCCTCCTAGTGGTACAAAAGCAAAAATCACCCATGAAAATTTCAGTAAGTGGTACCTCAGTTTACAAACTTAATCTGTTCCTGAAGTCTGTTCCTAAACCAAAGCCGTTCTTAAACCGAGGTACGCTTTCCCTAATGAGGCCTCCTGCTACAGGTGCCCTTCCACCATTCAGCTTCCATTTGTAGACCGAGGTAAAGTTCACAAATAGGAACACTACTTCCGGTTTTGCAGAGTTCGTAAACCGAATAATTCGTTAACAGGGCTGTTCGTAAACCGAGGTACCACTGTATACATAAATAACTAGAATTTTTCACTGAATATTTGGCAGATTGTTTATTTGCTAGTACTGTCCAGAATTTTTAGAAATAAAAAATGTATTTTTAAATAGTGTAATTTGTGACTAGGTGTGACCATTACACCATCTTGATTCAAAATGGCGCCTGTCACCCAAACATTGACCAAGGAACCCTCATACCAAGTTTAGTGATGGTATCTTGTGGCAGTTAAATCTATGCCAACAAAAAAAGGGTGAAGCATACCCTCCAACATTTCTCTGATGAAAATAGGGATGTCCCATTCCATAATGATAATTTAGCTATTTATACCCCTCACATCTTACTGGGTTGCTCCAGCCACTCTGGGTGGCTTCCAACATATATAAAAACATAATAAAACATTAAACATTAAAAAAAAATTCCCTATACAGTATTGCCTTCAGATGGCTCAGGTGTCGGATAACTCCATACCCTCCAACATTTCTCCAATGAAAACAGGGACATACTAAGGAAAAGTAGGACATTCTGGGATCGAATCAGAAAAAGGGGTGGCTCATCTAAATCAGGGATGTCCCTGGAAAATACAGTGGTACCTTGGGTTACATATGCTTCAGGATACAGACTCCGCTAACCCAGAAATATTACCTTGGGTTAAGAACTTTGCTTCAGGATAAGAACAGAAATCATGCGGCGGCAGTGGGAGGCCCCATTAGCTAAAGTGGTATCTCAGGTTAAGAACAGTTTCAGGTTAAGAACGGACCTCCAGAACGAATTAAGTTCTTAACCTGAGGTACCACTGTAGAGACATGTGGAGGGTCTGGTGAAGTCATGCCAAAGTGGTTTTTTTGGTTCCCCATCTTGATTCAAAATGGCACCCAGTGTCCAATCAGATACTAGATCTGCTGCCTCACCTGTTGTGCAGTGACAGTGGTGCCAGGGCTGGCAAGACAAGAATGACCCAGAGGAGGGCAGCAGTGGCTACTTGGGCTCCTTGAGGATTGGATCAGGACCCCTCAGCACTCTCGTGGAACAAGAAAAAGCACCAGAGAGGCTAGGGGCCTAGGGGCCAACAGGAGAGCAGGAAGACAACATGGGATACTAGGAGCACAGGGAAGAAGAGATCACAGAGCCCTCCAACACAAGGGGGCTGGCCCCTGGAGGAACCTGACTCCCCACCGAAACCTAAGGATCAGCAGAGGTGGAAGACTGCAGCATAGCTAGCCAGTGTGCAGCAGCCACCAGCCCTGACAATGTGGCTGAGAACATCTCCAGGGCCAGCACAGCACATGGTCCCAACATTGGCTCCCAGGACCCACTGAAACACACCCTCAGAATCCTCCATGCTATGTTTAGAGACAATATCTTAGGTAAAGGTAAAGGGACCCCTGACCATTAGGTCCAGTCGTGATTGACTCTGGGGTTGCGATGCTCATCTCGCTTTACTGGCCGAGGGAGCCGGCTTACAGCTTCTGGGTCATGTGGCCAGCATGACTAAGCTGCTTCTGGCGAACCAGAGCAGTGCACGGAAACACTGTTTACCTTCCCGCCGGAAATATTTATCTACTTGCACTTTGATGTGCTTTCGAACTGCTGGGTTGGCAGGAGCAGGGACTGAGCAACGGGAGCTCACCCCGTCGCGGGGATTCAAACCACCGACCTTCTGATCGGCAAGTCCTAGGCTCTGTAGTTTAACCCACAGCGCCACCCGCGTCCCAATATCTCCCAATATCTTGGGAGGCAGCAAAACCTATGCCGAATAAAGGAAGAAAGTCAGCCCTAATTCATGTTTCAGTTTGCCGTCTTGATTTTGAATGGCAGCCAGGGTTTCAATATTGATTAGGATTGCTGCCCCCCACCTCAGGAACCCTCGTGCTGGGTTTGGCAATATCTCAAGAGATGTCCGAATGCATAGAGAACAAATGAACAGGCATGCCATATTCTGTAATATATAGTGGATTGAGTAGAAACTAAAAATGTTGGCATCAGATTTTGCAAATACAGTGGTATCTCAGGTTAAGAACTTAATTCATTCTGGGAGTCTGTTCTTAACCTGAAACTGTTCTTAACCTGAAGCACCACTTTAGCTAATGGGGCCTCCTGCCGCCACCGCCGCCGCACGATTTCTGTTCTCATCCTGAAGCAAAGTTCTTAACCCGAGGTAATCTTCATGGGTTAGCAGAGTCTGTAACCTGAAGTGTATGTAACCTGAAGCGTATGTAACCCAAGGTACCACTGTATTCATCATTTTTAAAATCCAGTTTAGTGCGATGGTTTCCCTTGTTTGCTGCTTCCCCCTCTGGCCTAAATTAGCTACATAGACGATCTAATCTAGTCAGGGATACTGTAATAAACTGGGTAATCTGCACAATGAGATGAGCTCCTGTTGTTCTGCCCCAGCTCCTGCCAACCTAGCAGTTCGAAAGCACACCAGTGCAAATAGATAAGTAGGTACCACTGCAGTGGGAAAGTAAATGGCATTTCCGTGCGCTCTGGCTTCGGTCACAGTGTCCTGTTGCGCCAGAATCGGTTTAGTCATGCTGGCCACATTGTCACCTTTGACTGGACTTAACTGTCCAGGGGTCCTTTACCTTTTTTACTGTTACCTAATAAACTGTGTTATCTCATCATGCTATATTTCATGCTGTAATGTCATTGCCAGTGCCGGATTTACGTATAAGCTAAACAAGCTACAACTTAGGGCCCCACTCTCCTGGGGGCCCCAAAAATTTTTAAAGGAAAAAAAATCGTACTACTGAAGTTAATTCAAGATTAGGGCAAACACTTTCCCCCAGAAGTGCTGAAAAATCAGCCCCAATAGGAGGTGCTTGGGGCAGTGATGCTGAAAATATACCGTATTTTTCGCTCTATAAGACACACCCGACCATGAGACGCACCTAGTTTTTAGAGGAGGAAAACAAGAAAATAATATTCTGAATCTTTTATTTCTGTAGAGCCTCTTTTCAAAAGCTTGATTTTGCAAATGAACAGTAGAAGCATTTTAACAGGCATTAGTGCTTGGATTTCATTCTCTCACAGAAAGCCCCAGAAAAAAAATTGGATCATCTGGCTGTTTGGAGAGACAGAGGCACGTGGTTTGGGCAGTGATGGAATCCAAGACTGACTGAAGAGAGAAAACAAGAATAATGTTCTCCTGTCTGTTTGTCAAGCTGCTCAGGGGGCTAAACCAGGGCTATCACACAACCACCTCACAACAACCCAGTGAGGTTAAGGTGGCCCTCTGCGCAGCGCCTCTCCAGCGAAGCGGGAGGAGAAACGAAGCCCCTTCCGTTTCTCCTTCAACTTCGCTGAAGGGGCGCTGCGCAGAGAGGGGGAGCTGCGCAGCGCCATTCACTCCATAAGACGCACACACATTTCCCCTTACTTTTTAGGAGGAAAAAAGTGCGTCTTATGGAGCGAAAAATACGGTATGTTAAAAACCATGGTTGGGGGATGCGGGTGGCGCTGTGGATAAAACCTCAGAGCCTAGGACTTGCCAATCGTATGGTCGGTGGTTCGAATCCCCGCGGCGGGGTGAGCTCCTGTCTTTCGGTCCCACCTCCTGCCCACCTAGCAGTTCGAAAGCACCCCTAAGTGCAAGTAGATAAATAGGTACCACTTTCTAGCGGGAAGGTAAATGGCGTTTCCGTGTGCTGCGCTGGTGCTGGCTCGCCAGAGCAGCTTTGTCATGCTGGCCACGTGACCCGGAAGAGTCTGCGGATAGCGCTGGCCCCCGGCCTCTTAAGTGAGATGAGCGCACAACCCTAGAGTCGGACACAACTGGCCCGTACAGGCAGGGGTACCTTTCAAAACCGTGGTAGCTGAAATCTAGCAACTGATACTGCTGTTGCTAAGTTTCACACTTCCTTGCTTGGTATTGGCACCTCATCGCGCTCACTTCAAATACAATGCAAGTATTTCCACTCTGAAAGTTCTGGTTTGAGTGAGATTTCAATCCCAACCCCTTTTTGAGCCCCCCAGAACTCTCTGTACTCACATGTCCCAAACCTGCCACACCTTTGCTTTTGAATCAGAGTTTGACCAATCCCTACACGGGTGTAAATGCCATGGAAATAAATGGACTTGCATTTTCAAAATAGTTAAGAGTTGGGTTGCTGTAGGAGAAACGTAGACCTGATTGAAAAAGAGGGGGAAATCAGACACCAGGGTATCACAAAATAATAGTTCAGCACAAAAAGGGATGTTTAATGACCTGTACTGTTCAAAGTGACACTGGCCAAGGATTGGAAAACATCGTCCTTGAACTCCTTAGAAACCTGGAATATAACGCAAACTGAAAAATTAACCTACAAATGAAGAGTCATGAAGAGAGGACTTGAAAAAGACAAATTTGTGGCTACTTGGTATTGTTTTATTGATCCAACAAAGACACTGATTTTACACCACCTCAAACACATGGAGATCTTTGGGAAACTGACTTGTGATAACTGCTGTATGCAAGGAAGATTCCAGGAGAACAGTGGACTATAGACCAATTCCTCGTGTCATTCCAAAATGCATAAACTTTTTATTCCCCCGGATTATTTTGACTGGGTATAAGGAACTTTCCTATGTTCCTAACCAGTTTAAGCGTATAGAGTGTATATGCACACGAGATACAGGTTGCTCTCACATCAGGCATTATTATTGTTGTGGAATAGCTACACTTTATATGTTCACTATTTACAGGGCGTCTGCACAAAACAATCCGCTCCAGGAATCAACTGTAACTCTTCTCTTTCAAAGAACATTGCCTTTGTACCAGGCATAGGCAAACTCGGCCCTCCAGATGTTTTTTGGGACTACAACTCCCATCATCCCTAGCTAACAGGACCAGTGGTCAGGGATGATGGGAATTGTAGTCCCAAAACATTTAGAGGGCTGAGTTTGTCTAAGGCCGGCTTTATACCGTTTCCCTGTTTTTGTTTCCCTAAATTGAAGTGGGGGGAGATTATGATCAGGAATACAGCAGAGACAGAGACAGAGACAGAGACAGAGACAGAGAGAGGGGGGCGGAGATTTTAACCCTTCCTGCACACAGAGTTGTCTTCCCTCCACAAGCTGGCACAAGGAGGACTCATCACCTGGCCACAGAAAGTTAAAAGTCTGGAAGCAGAGTAACTATTACACTTCTTGCTTAAAACAGAACAGCAATGGCAGGGAGCTGTTACATTGTCTACATTTAGAAGAGCCCACAGATACAGCACCTGGAAATCAGTGACAAAATTATTCCCCTGCTGAAATAAATGAAATAACATGTACATTCTTTCAATGTCAAATGTCTGTTGCGTGCAACCTTGTACCTTTTCACATTTTATGGCCTCTTGAAACACAGCAACACATGCTGCTGTTCACATGACCACCAGCCAAACCTTTGTGATGCAAGATAAATTTTGTTGTTTAGTCGTGTCCGCCTCTTCGTGACCCCATGGACCAGAGCACGCCTTTTCTTTGTCCATGGAGTTTTCTTGGCAGGGATACTGGAGTGGCTTGCTGGTTCCTGCTCCAGCAAGATAAATTTATTCAAGCCCAAGTTGCATTTCCGTTCTATATTTCAAATTGTTCCTTTAAATGTTCTAAAGCGACTTAATCTCAAATTGCAATAAAACTGCAGGCTGGTCCAGGCTTCCCTTTGCGCTTTGAGGCATAAGTCCAGGTTTTTAAAGCTCTGTGCCTAAGTGTTCTTTCCTTTTCCCTGTCCCTGCGCTTTCTCTGGGAAAATCCGTCTTTTACAGCTGAATCAGAACAAACAGCAGTCAGGTTTTCTATGAATTGCTGTGTGCTCCGATTCAGTGGTAAAATGCAGGTTTTCATGGGAAAAGCACAGGGACCAAAAAAAAACACCACTCAGACATATAGCTTTAAAGCACAGATCTGTGTCTGAGAATTGCGGCGCAAAAAGAAGTCTGGATCAGCCTCAAATGGTTTTCTAGAACATACACCAGCTGAAAGTTTCCTTGCGCAAGCTCCCACTGCTGTCTGGATTTGATTTCAAAAGGTATGGCACAGGATAACTTTCTGCTGCAGTCCTGAATGCCCATGCAGAGATACAGCCTATTGAACTCAAAAGGCCTGGCTTCCAGGTAACTGTGCTCAAGATTAGTTTGTTGGTGCACATAAAAGGAAGAAACAGGGCAGAAATTATTTTTATCTATCACAACCTCTTTGGAGTAGTTAAAAGTAGTTGGTTTCTGGAAGCCGGGATGTTTAGCCAGCCCTTTCCTTGCTTGGAAGCCAGAGTTAGCAAGGTATGGAAAATAAGTCTGGGAGGTTGTTATGGAAACAGGTCCCTGAAGATGTTTTCTTTCCACAGACATTTCACAAGGCTGTACTCTGTCTGGCAGGCAGCTAAAAAGACACTTTGGGTCAGGATATTTTGGAAAGGACTTCAGATCCCACCAGCTCCATGGGAACTAAGAATTCTTAGGCCATGTTTCCCTAACACTCAGGGCAATGGGAACTGTGCTGTGTTACTGGCAAGCTGATCATCAACAGCAATCCTCAGACCTGTATCGCCTGAAAGTCACATTGGCACAAAGGCCAGCACCAGAGCCAGGTTATTTTTAATGACTGGAGGTATCGGGTAAAATGGAGTGGAAGCTATTTTAAGTCAGCGTGAAACAGAAAACGTCTAAATACAACATGCTATGTTAATTCTGGTTAATTTTGGTTGTTGTTTTTTTTAAATACTTTAATAGAAAAAATTATGTTGATTTTAAAAGGCGGGGTCTCTGGGGCATATCCCAGTGCTTTTGCATTCTTGGGGCAGAACACTGGAAAGTGGGAAGAGGTTTACTTCTTAATGGATAAATTAGATAAAATACTGATGGCACGTTTTGTCTTAACTCCCCAAGTAAACAGTCAATTTATTCAAGTGTTTCCCATAAAAGCAAAAAATTAAGATACCTGGAATATTCCTAAGGAATAATCCCCAGCCATTGGTTGTTGATGTTGGGGTGCGGGAGGGGGTTCAATTTCCAGAAATTAAAAAGGAAGAGCCAGGCAGACGGTTCCTATTTGCAGCAGAATGTCTAGTTTGATCCAAAGGTACAAACACACAAGGAGGCAAACTAGATCCATCATGTTCCTATTTGGCTTCAGTGAAAGCAAGATTACATTTTGTTAGGCCTCGGTTTCCCCTTGATAACCCAGACACTCTTATAAAAATCACCTAGAAGACTTCTTCCAAAATTCCTGGGATTTTTTTTCTGACAGAGTTCCTTGTTTTCCATCATCTGCGTGCTGTGCCCCTGCAAGGACAACAAGATCCAAAACACAACGTGCCCATGGAAATGTGGACTAGTATCATGATCCATCCAGTAGTGATGTATATGGAAGTGAGAGCTGGACCATAAAGAAGGCTGATCGCCGAAGAATTGATGCTTTTGAATTATGGTGCTGGAGGAGACTCTTGAGAGTCCCATGGACTGCAAGAAGATCAAACCTCTCCATTCTGAAGGAAATCAGCCCTGAGTGCTCACTGGAAGGACAGATCCTGAAGCTGAGGCTCCACTACTTTGGCCACCTCATGAGAAGAGAACTCTACCTGGAAAAGACCCTGATGTTGGGAAAGATGGAGGGCACAAGGAGAAGGGGACGACAGAGGATGAGATGGTTGGACAGTGTTCTCAAAGCTACCAGCATGAGTTTGACCAAACTGTGGGAGGCAGTGGAAGACAGGAGTGCCTGGCGTGCTCTGGTCCATGGGGTCACGAAGAGTCGGACACGACTAAACAACAACAAATCATGATCCATAACAAAATAGTGTGTTGGCAGGTGGTGGAGAGAGGGTTAAACACCCCCACCTCAGATACTGATGGCACTCCTGCTACACCCATCACTCCCCTCTCAAAACTGATTCTCCTAAAAATATTTCAAAATATATTTTTTAAATATTCACTTACAGAACAGGAAGTTCTCCCAGAGGTAACTAGAGCTGCGACGTTTTCATCTCTTGAACAGAACAGCAGCCTCAGAGGGGCTGCAACTCGCTCACACATAAGCACAGAAAGAGAGGGTCTCCTGTCTTGATAATAATAAAAAATAGTTTGGTCCACAATCCATACTTTAAATCTATATTCTTATCTCATTGTCAATACAATTAATAAATAGACCTAAATCAAAATAGAAGAAGGATTACTGCAATGTGTTCACTGTGGGCCTGGTTCGGAAGTTCCAACTGGTGCAAAATAACCTTTGCTATTGCTCATCTGCTAAGCCAGAACAGAGTAGAACTATTACTTCCCTTGATTTGCAGCCTAGCCTAGCTTTAGCTTTTTGCTGCTGCATCACACTGTTGACTCATGTGAAGTTTTTTGCCTACTAAGACCCCTCAATGCTTTTTACATGTACGAGTGGCAAGCCGGGTGTCCCCCGCCTTATATGTGTGCATCTGATTATTTTTTCCTAAAGAATAGAACTTTACATTTGTTTCCGATTTTAAATTTGTGTTCGTGTTTATTATAGATATACATAATGTTGTAAACCACTTTGGTATTTTTTATGATATAGTGGTAATATACATATTTTTATAAATAAATAAGAATAGTAATAGTATGGTATAGGGTTCAATTTTGTCTTATGCCCTTATCCTCTGCTAAACCACCTTAGACCTCAAGCAACACTGGCAGGAATCTACTCAGTTTTTTTCTGCTTTATCTCAATCTCTCGA
The DNA here is from genome assembly GCF_951804945.1 of Podarcis cretensis. NCBI lineage: Eukaryota > Metazoa > Chordata > Lepidosauria > Squamata > Lacertidae > Podarcis > Podarcis cretensis. The sequence goes on from NC_137174.1 coordinate 7,859,245, forward strand.
GGTAGATTCTTCTTCCAAACCCGTGAATTTTTCAGCATTCAGTCAATTCTGGGTAGCTTCCTCAAAAACAGGCACAGGAGATGCGATAGCTGTCTTCAAATAGCTACAGGAAAGATGGAGGAAGCTTGTTTTCTCCTGCTCTGGAGGGTAGAACTCGAACCCATGGCTTCAAATTACAAGAAAGGAGATTCAGGCTAAACATCTGGAAAAACCTTCTGACGGCAAGAGCTGGATGGCAGTGGAACGGACTCCCTTGGGAGATGGTGGAGGTTTTTAAGCAGAGGTTGGATGGCCACCTGTCATCGATGCTTTAGCTGAGATTCCTGCATTAAAGGGGACTGGACTAGATGACCCTTGGGATCTCTTAATTCTATGATTTTCAAAATAATCTTTTCCAGTGTTCCAGTGCCTCTCTCAGTGATGAGCTGCAAAACCTCTCTCGCATTGTTAAATTATGTAAACTGTTTTGCATATTACTTATCTTAATGGAATACTACACAATGCATTATTTATGGTGTTTTCTGCTCACCTCTTTCACTCATACACTCGTTTTTTTGGGGTCGTTTGCCAGCAAACCACCTGGACTTCCCCCCCGAATGCGCACTCGGCACATGAATGTATGCTCCACTGAAGCACTGAAACCCTTGGCTCTCTCAGGAATACATGTATGGCACATGCATTTTCAAAAAGACACATGTGATGCTTTTTTAAAAAAAATAATGGTGTTTGGGTTTTTTAAAAGGTGGACAGTCTACTGGAAGCATGTCAGAAAGGGCAAGACTGATAATGCATGCCAGCACTCAGTTTGCTGACAGGCTATTAGCACTTTGGCACAGTGAACGAAAGGAGGGGCATCGCAGCAACAGGCCTACTTGCATTCATTATAAGGCCCTTTCCCCGTGAATACAACACAAAAGCAGGATTCCCGGGCAATTAGAGAAAGCTCCCTTTGGGAACAGTTGTGTACACAGGAACATTTTCAGACTTTAAAATGAATGTGCTTAAGTCCGGGGCAGAGCTTGCTACGGCAATCACTGTCACACAAACACACTGCATTCATTTGTACATGTCAGAACATCTGGGTGGTGTGTAGAAAACCCACTGCCAGCCTTCTTTCAATTTGCGTTGTGTTTTTCCTCCTGCTCCAACATACTGCATACAACCACTAACAGAGAGAATTCCATGTACATTGCATTCCAATTACTTTACTTTTTTCTTTTCTACTAGAAAAGAATCATCTAGTCTCCAACCATGTTTTTTGGGGGGCAGGAATGAAATGGGTTTGAAAGTTTTAACAGATGCACCGCTAATATTTTTTCAGTGTGCACCTGTTAAACTTTTAAACTCAAAGACCTACGGTGCTGATTTTCATCCACTCTTTCTCACAGGCCTGTCCCAGCAGACTGAATGGTGCTGGCAGCCCCTAGAAGCAAAATTCCAGCTACTCCGAAGGCACAGAAGGGCAGCTTGCAAAATTAACCTTCAGGGAAATCAGCAAAAATATCATGAGCTCCTCCTATTTTTAGACCAAGCATGGTTGATCATAGACTTTCGTCGCAAATATATTAGCTTCTCAGAGCTGTGTGTATTCACAAACAAGCACAACATGACACAACATGAATACAAAGGAAAATTTGTGAAATTGCATGCTGAAATTCTGGACGTCAGCTTTCGTTACTCAAAGGCATTATCCAGTGGTTAGGGCTGATGTGGCTGTAAGAAATGTAAGGCTGGCAGTAGAACTTGAGGGCGTAGCAATTCCTAGCCTAATTGCAAACTTGATGTGGCATATTGCTTTTGCTTCTGTGAGTAGATAAGATAATAAGTTCCATCCGCAGGCAACCGCTGGAAGAAAATCTTCTCCACCCCCCAGAAAAATAAATAAATAACGGATACACAACAGGTAACGCCCTGTGATTGGGGAAGGAAATTAAGCAACTTATTACAGAAGTCAATGAAGCAACATAAATGAGGGAGTCGGTGTCCAAATCACAGCAGTTTTTATTCCAAGGAGCACAAATCATTTCCATTCAGACAAACAAGTGTTGTCATTCTTCTCTCTTTCTCCAATGCGAAGATGATCAGCTGCAGTTTTCGTCTACACAGCTTGAAGCCAGCAGGTTCAACTGAGGGCGATGGAAGTGATCACACCTCTGTCAACAACTTGTTCTCTTTACAGGCGTGGTTGCTGGTTGGAATAAAGTTGGAGTATTTTGCAGATTCTAAATCTTCCGCCTCCAGGAAGTCTGATTTACTGAGTGTCCGGTTGCTGTCACCTTTCTTGGGCTCCGAAGAAGGAGACTGCTGCTGTCCACAAGTGACGTGAGTATAGCGGGACTGCTCCTCCTGGTCAGTTTCTCGGTGGTAGAAGTAGTTGAAGTTGGAGACAATGACAGGCACAGGAAGGGCGATGGTCAACACGCCAGCAATGGCACACAACGACCCCACAATCTTGCCCCCAATTGTCATTGGGTACATGTCTCCATAGCCCACCGTGGTCATTGACACTACTGCCCACCAGAAAGCATCTGGGATGCTAGTGAACAAAGAATCCGGGTCATCGGTCTCAGCAAAATACACGGCACTGGAGAAGAGAATCACGCCGATGAAAAGGAAGAAGATGAGAAGGCCCAGCTCCCTCATGCTCGCTTTCAAAGTCTGACCCAAGATCTGCAGCCCCTTGGAGTGCCTGGAGAGCTTGAAGATGCGGAAGACCCTGACCAGGCGGATGACCCTCAGGATGGCCAAGGACATGGCTTGCTGCTGGCCTCCGTTGCTGCTGCTGCCCTGCGACTGCTCCTTCTTCTGCTGCTCCTGAGCCAGCTCCGTCCCCAGCGTGATGAAGTAGGGGATGATGGCCACAATGTCAATGATGTTCATGATGTTCCTGGAGAACTCGGGCTTGCTGGGGCAGGCGAAGAAGCGCACCAGCAGCTCGAAGGAGAACCAGATGATGCAGAGCGTTTCGATGAGGAAGAAAGGGTCCGTGAAGAAGGGGCGGGCGCTGGAGGGTGGGCGCACGGGCGAGGGGGTCCCTCCGTCGGGCTGCGACGAAAGCAAGTCGTCCTCTGGCAGCAGGTCCCGGGGGGGCTCCTCTCCGTAGCTGCCGCCCTTGCTCTCCAGGCGGAACTCGGGCAAGGTCTCCAGGCAGAAGATGACGATGGAGATGAGGATGACCAGCACGGAGACGATGGCGATGCCCCGCGCGGGGCCCGAGCTCTCCGGGTACTCGAAGAGGAGCCACAGCTGGCGCTGGAAGGGCTTCGAGGGCAGCGGCTTCTCGTCCTCGGCGATGAAGCCCTCGTCCTCGCGGAAGGCGCCGATGGCCTCCTCGCCCAGCTGGTAGAAGCGCAGCTCCTCCACGAAGAGGTCGAGGGGGACGTGCGCGGGTCGGCGCAGCCTGCCGCCCGACTGGTAGTAGTGCAGCACGGCGTCGAAGCTGCTCCGGCTGCGGTCGAAGAAGTACTCGTTGCGCAGCGGGTCGAAGAAGCGCGCCCGGCGCCGGGGGTCGCCCAGCAGCGTGTCCGGGAAGGCGGCCAGCGTGCGCGGCAGCGTCTCGAAGCGCAGCCCGGACACGTTCAGCACCAGCCGCTCGCCCCCGACGCCCGGCGCCTCCGGGGAGGAGGAGGAGGAGGGCGGCGGCGGCGCCGGCTCCGCGCGGCCGGGGACTCCCCAGGGCGCGTCCTCCGGCCCCGCCATCGCAGCCCGCCGACCCAGCGCCCTCGCTGCGCTCTCCGCCCGCCCGCCCCGTCGGGGCTCCGCCCGCCTCCTACCTTGGCGCGCCTCCCAAGGATGCCTCGCCTCCTGTTGCTGCTGGCGGGCTCCGGGCGCGTCTGGCGCTGGCTCGCTCCTCGCTCCACGCTCCCCGCCGGCGCTTCTTCGGCTCCTCCTCCCGCTGCTCCTCCCCGCCGCTCTCCTCCGTCGGACCGGCGGCACTCCGCGCGCCTTTGCGCTGCCCGCTTCCTTCCGCGGAGGCACCAAAAGGCCATCTATTCGGACCCCGGCTCAGGATCACCCGATCTCCCCGCTCTCTCCCTCTGGACCAGGCAAGGCAGGTGAGAGCTGGGCAGCGTCGCTACCTTTCTTCTGGCAAAATACAGGGCGATTTTTTGTTTCATCTGGTGCTGAAGTGACTTTAAAGCAATCCATTACCGTCTATCGCAGCCTAACGGGATGACCCCTCTGGAATTTGTCGCGTGTGCACACACATACACGTGAATTTGTATTTACAGGTAGGTAGCCGTGTTGGTCTGCCGCAGTCAAAACAAAATTTAAAAATTCCTCCCAGTAGCACCTTAGAGACCAACTAAGTTTGTACTTGGCGAGGCGATTGTAAGACGAGCTGTTTGTACAAAGGTTACCAGTTGCGGAATGACCTTACTAAATGCAAACAGAGGCTCCTCACTGGTGAGGCAGCAGGTGCACTCTGTGCATGCTCATGCCCTTTATTTCTGAGGCTTACATTTCCTCCTCACGTCTCCTCTGCTCATGTCTGTGGAAGGAGGTTTGCAAAGAGGAGGCGTTTGCCCACCTGAGTGATGGAAGTGGCGCCTGGCAAATTCTCTCCTTTGCTAGCCCTCTCCCTTGCTGCTTTCCGGCCCACGGGGACAGGGCAAATGAGGGCACCTTGGAGGTGGCTCAAGAAGAAGCAGGGACTGCTTTTGTTTCTTTGTCCACCTGCCCTTTCACTCTAGGTCAGGCAGGGAGAACCTTCAGATGTTTTACTACAACCATCATCCCTGACCGTTGGCTCTGCTGCCTGGGCTGATGTCCAACAGCATCTGAAGACCACAGGTTACCCATCTCCTCTTCTATGAGGGGCAGAAGTAAGGGCTGGACCCAATAATCTGAAAGTAGGTGGGGAAGGAGATAAAGGGAGAGCGAGAGAAGCAGAGACAGGAGGGCAAGTATTAAATTGAAGCTAACTAAAGAATGAGGGGGGCGTGGGGTTAACCACACAGCCTAGGACTTGCCGATCAGAAGGTTAGCGGTTTGAATCCCCGCGACAGGGTGAGCTCCCGTTGCTCAGTCCCTGCTCCTGCCAACCTATCAGTTCAAAAGCATGTCAAAGTGCAAGTAGATAAATAGGTACCACTCCGGCGGGAAGGTAAATGGCACACTGCTCTGGTTCACTGCTCCGTGCATTGCTCTGGTTCGCCAGAAGCGGCTTAGTCATGCTGGCCATATGACCTGGAAGCTGTACGCCGGCTCCCTCGGCCAATAAAGCGAGATGAGCACCGCAACCCCAGAGTCGGTCACGACTGGACCTAATGATCAGGGATCCCTTTAACTAAAGAATGAGGAGTCTTGAGCAGAGATGAGAGGAGAGGGGCCAGGGCTTAGCAGGACATCACACTGAAGATTGGTTGGGTTCAGGAAGAAACAATGTGTTTCTTTAGCCAAAAACATGCCAGAAATAGATATGATTTTATACTGGACAAAATCAGTCAACTCTTTGGGGCTTTGTACACACATTGCCAGGGACGCAGGTGGCGCTGTGGGTTAAAGCCTCAGCACCTAGGACTTGCCGATCGAAAGGTCGGCGGTTCGAATCCCTGCGGCAGGGTGCGCTCCCGCTGTTCGGTCCCAGCGCCTGCCAACCTAGCAGTTCGAAAGCACCTCCGGGTGCAAGTAGATAAATAGGGACCGCTTACCAGTGGGAAGGTAAATGGCGTTTCCGTGTGCGGCTCTGGCTCGCCAGAGCAGCGATGTCACGCTGGCCACGTGACCCGGAAGTGTCTCCGGACAGCGCTGGCCCCTGGCCTCTTAAGTGAGATGGGCGCACAACCCCAGAGTCTGTCAAGACTGGCCCGTATGGGCAGGGGTACCTTTACCTTTACCTTTACACACATTGCCACTTGCTCTGTCTCTGGTGTGTTCCCATTGTTGATGTGCCAAGCAGACTACACATGACATTAGCCACGATTCATACGTACCCTGTAGTTTCTTGAGAAATGCTGTTGTTTGGAGCATTTGCCTTCAAGCCAGCTTCCATCCAATTTGCGCAGGTAAGTCACAGTTGTGCTGTTTGAAGCAGCCATTGCACATTTGCAGCTGACCCCTTCATTGAAGGGAGTTCTGTGTGGGGAAACAAATCAGGCAATTAATGCTCATTGGGTGAAAATTCCCCTGCTCCCTCTCTGGTGTGTACACCAATGTAAAAAACGGAGTTGATATTCAGCAGGAGGAAATGACCTTGAAGCATTTTAAACCAGTAATTTGTACATAGCCTTTTTCTCCTCCAGAGGGCATGGTTAGAGATACTCAGTCTTCTGTAAAGAGACTGAGCCATAGCTGGAGACAAGAGGGCTGAATATCCGGTACGTCATTGGAATAAGAGGACAAATATGTCAAGGGGTTGAATGTGAATTAAAGGCAGAAGGAGATAGCAGAAGGGGTAATGATTCAGAGAATGCCACTAGATCAATGGGATGCAGGTCACAGAATGAGCATGAAGCAGAAATGTTCTGTACATGAATGATGTTCCTTGCTGAAGGAGATGAGGCATTTACCAGACAGAAAATTCTGCATTAGAGGTCAGAGATGGCTGAGCAATCGATGAAGCCAAGATCCAGAGTGTGTGGGGGAGTCAGTCCAAAGTTGAAGACTGAAAGAGGAAATTATGGAGAGGGGCTGGAGGCAGCTGAGTGAAGGGATTCTCAACATTGTAGCTAATGCTGTAGAACAGTGTTCCCCAACCTTGGGCCTCCAGCTGTTTTTGGACTACAACTCCCATCATCCCTTGCTAGCAAGACCAGTGGTCAAGGATGATGGGAATTGTAGTCCAAAACAGCTGGAGGCCCAAGGTTGGGGAACACTGCTGTAGAAGACAGAATCGGGATTCAAGCTGACCTTAACAAACTAACAAAATTAATTACTATTGGGACAAAAGAAACGTTCTGCACTTAGGCAGGAAAAACCAGATGCACAAATATAAGATGGGGGGTCACCTGGCTTGCTAGCAGTACATGTGAAAAGGATCTAGGGGTCTTGGTGGACCACAGGCTTAATATGAGTCATCAGTGGGATGCAGCAGCAAAAAAAGCTAATGCTAGGCTAGGTTGCATCAACAGAAGTACAGTCATACCTCAGGTTATGAACACTGCGGGTTGCATGTTTTTGGGTTGCAGACCGCGCCGAACCCGGAAGTACCAGAATGGGTTATTTCTGGGTTTCGGCGCTCACGCATGTTCAAAAGCACAAATTGACATCATGCACAGAAGCACCGAATCGTGTCATGTGTGTGTGCAGACTTCAGTTCGTAGCTTCAGGCTACGAACGCTGCGGGTTACGAACGTGCCTCCCACACGGATCACGTTCGCAACCGGAGATATGACTGTATAGTGTTCGGATCAAGGGAAGTAATAGCAACATTGTATTCTGCCTTGGTCAGACCACACCTAGAAAACTGTGGCCAGTTCTGGGTGCCACAGTTTAAGAAGGATATTGACAAGCTGGAACATGTGTTGTTGTTTAGTTGTTTAGTCGTGTCCGACTCTTCGTGACCCCATGGACCAGAGCATGCCAGGCACTCCTGTCTTCCACTGCCTCCCGTAGTTTGGTCAAACTCATGTTGGTAGCTTCGAGAACACTGTCCAACCATCTCATCCTCTGTCGTCCCCTTCTCCTTGTGCCCTCAAGGGCAACCGCTCTTTGAATCTCCAGTTTCCAGAGGTTCCATGCTGCTCTTGAAGCCTTTGAAAACCAGAGGTTCAAGAGCAGTGTGCTTTCCACTTACAGAGCAAGTCCCACCCTCCCCAACTATCAGCTGATGGGCCCCAGCAAAGGAATAATCCGGAGCTCATTTTCAGTCCCCAGTTGTTCCCTTGAAGCCACAGCAGTACTTGCCCCAGAACTGATGTCACATGTGATGTCAAAGGTGGGGTGGGTATGGTTTGAGGGGAAAGGCCTTGCAGACCATATTGGACACCTGACAGGCCAGGTTTGGCCTGTATGGTGCTTTCCTGCATTGTAGGGACTGGACTAGATGACTCCTTCTATCCATACAGTTTTATGAGTCCAAGTTCCCTGGCCCTTGAGTTTGGCAGGGGGTGGAGACTAGAAGTGGCAGAATTTGGCAAGAAGGCCAATGCTGCAGCAGCAGCCTTTGGGGTGTGGTTTGTGGGAAGAGGGGCTTTCAACAGAGTCAGTAGCAATAGTGTCAGAGAACATGTAGCTGGGGGAAATATAACAGAATTAAATAATACATTATCCTGACTGTGTGAATGCAATGGAATAGCAGCTGAGGACTTTTTAAAAAGCCTTTGTTTACAGGGCAACTGGGCGCACTGTAAAGCACAATGCCAGTGAGATTGCATCCCCCTCTTATCTCAGTTTGTGGAGGTCCCAACCCATGTACATTGCCATGGGTCCTGTGGACACTCCAGAGCTCAGAGTAAGCCCTGATGGGAAGAGCCAGAGTCTTCCCCAGCCCCCCTACAAAAGTTCACCTAAATGTAAAGTAACAAATGGAAATTTGTGCCAGGGGACCAGTGGCGTAGCGTGGGTTGTCAGCACCCGGGGCAAGGCAAGTAATTTGCGCCCCCTAACTCGTGGATTTGCGCCCCCTAACCCTAACCCCCAGATGTTGCGCCCGGTGCGGCCGGCCCCCCCTGCATCCCCCATGCTACGCCACTGCAGGGGACTGTGCCCCAAGTCTTTCAAGTGCTTAGCACCTGAAAGGTGTCTGTCCCCTACAGAGCCCTCAGTGGAGAGCAGTGTGGAGAAGTCCATGCATGGAAATCCATCTTTATAGATCAAACCTGGAGTCCAATGACATTTGCACAAAGGGCAAGCGGCAGAAGTCCTCTGAGAATCATCTCTCATTTCATAGACACTCGTGACACCTGGATGCCAAGTAAGGAAAGCCAATGCTTTCAGCGAACTTTCAAAGACAAGAGGAGGAAATAGCTACAGATTGGTTTACAATTTAATTTTTATTTTAGTCCAAGGTTGAGGTCAGTAACAATGTGAAGATCCTGAGACAAGTCTCACTTTTGTGCCATGATAAACCTGCTCCTGTGCCTTAATGGGGAGACAGATGATATTTTCAGATGACTGGGATACAGCTCTACATAATTCATCCCATTTCTCTTGTAATTCCTTCCCAGAGCTTTGAGAGAGGGATTCTTGTGCCATAATGGAACTGTATTTTTTTTTTTAATATAAGAAAAACCCCTTAATCTTTTATGGGAGGAGCACATGTCAAATGGCTGGGGGCTGTTGCATTTTTAATGCAAACTGCATATCCCAGGTTTGCTTTGAAATATTGAGAATGGTTCTCATACAGTTCTGCAGGCTTTGTAAATAAGGGTTCCAAAATAAGTGTACTGTATCTTTCTCTCTTTGCAACGTTTAACCAGTGCATGGCCACTGCAGTTGTGGAGTAACCATTCTTCCATCTTCTTGTCTATATTGTGGGAATGTTGAGGGTGGCAGGAGAGGATATATTATTAATATCCTTCCCAACTTGTGCTAGCAAGTTTCTTCACTTAGCAGAGTGCATGCCCCTTCTTACGCAGCAGAGAGCTGGTTGCAAACTCATGTGAGTTTCTTGAGACACCTCAATCTGGTTTGCCCAGATTGAAATATATTCTAATATTCCTGGTAAGACCCCTTTGGATCCCTCCTAAAACAATAAAGACACAACAGTCTTATTCATAAGTACCTGTTTTTACTCAGGTTTACCCCATATGGGAGATAACCTGGGGGACTTGCCCTTTTATCAGGTCTGGAAAGGTCACGCCCACCTACCAGTCACATATAAGGAAGGATGCTCCAGGTGAGGAGAAACAGGAAGTTTGAAGGGCTGGACCAACACCCCCTGCATGACCACTCTAGCAAAACAAGGAATGTTGTACTTGACTGCTCCCAGTGGATTATACTGTATATATATTCCAGAAGTTAAGAAAAAATGACTGGAGATTTTGTATGTGATTCAAATATATCTGCATCTTCTTTTTGGCACTTTTACATGTATTCTTGCCATTGGTGTGAGATCCATGGGGGAAAGGCACAATGAAAGCCTCATTCTCCTCGATCCATAGATGCTTCAAGAAATGAGGTAACTGAAGACCATGCAAAATAGGTTATGCTAAAGAGGTTAAAGGTAAAGGGACCCCTGACCATTAGGTCCAGTCGTGACCGACTCTGGGGTTGCGTGCTCATCTCGCTTTATAGGCCGAGGGAGCCAGCGTTTGTCTGCAGACAGCTTCCGGGTCATGTGGCCAGCATGACTAAGCCGCTCCTGGCGAACCAGAGCAGCACACGGAAACGCCGTTTACCTTCCCACCGGAGCGGTACCTATTTAGTTACTTGCACTTTGATGTGCTTTCGAACTGCTAGGTTGGCAGGAGCTGGGACCGAGCAACGGGAGCTCACCCCGTCGCGGGGATTCGAACCGCCAACCTTCTGATCGGCAAGTCCTAGGCTCTACCCACAGCACCACCCATGTCCCACTAAAGAGGTTACTACACATTAAAAGGGATTCAAACAGGCCCTGGACAGATAGCTCTCTGTCCCTAGTCCCCTTCAAGGTTTTCTCTTTCTTATGGATAATATGACACTCCTTCAATAGCTATTGTACCCCCAGAATAGAAGACTGAGGCCTTCTAACTGAGGTCGTTTCTCAGTTGGGGTCCCAAGAACCTGGGTCCTAGTTCTGGTTTCCGGAGCACCTGCTAATGGGGAGGTGGGTATGTGTTAGCAAATAAAACCAGAATAATGGCGGGTTTCTAACATGGTGAAAACGTCAGAAACAAACCCAGGAAACTCCCCCCAAATCCATGGAAGATTTATTTGAAGAGAATTTTGGAAGGATTCCTACTCAGTCTGATTTTTATTTGGGGGGCAAAAACTGAAGGAAAACAAGTTTTGACTGTGATTCCCTGATTCAGGGTGGCATTGTTCTTTCTTCATATGCTCTTCACTGGAGTTAAGAGCAGAAAACACAAGTCAGTTTTAGACCAGACGTACCAATATGGACTGCAATGAAGTGTCTTCTCTTATCCAGGCTAAACCACTGTTCCTCATAAACTTGATTTCCACACCCTTTTCCATCTTGGTGACTCTCCTTTGCACATGTTCTAGCTTGTCATTATCCCTCTTAACCCGAAACTGTTCTTAACCTGAAGCACCACTTTAGCTAATGGGGCCTCCAGTTGCTGCTGCACCGCTGCTGCGCGATTTCTGTTCTCATCCTGAAGCAAAGTTCTTAACCCAATGTACTATTTCTGGGTTAGCGGAGTCTGTAACCTGAAGCGTCTGTAACCCGAGGTAGCACTGTACTGCTGTCAGGCCAGGTGTCCCTTATCCTATATTTGGGCATCTGACTATTCCTAAGTGCAGGAACTTAGTTGTCCCAATTGAAATTCATTTTGTTAGTTCTGACCCAGTTTCACAACCTGTTAACCTCATATCGAATCCCGATTCCATCTTCTGAGGACGCCAATTTGGTGTCATCCACAAATGTGTTGAACGTCCATCAATTCCTTCATCCAAATAACTGGTCAGATAGTATAGCAGGGCATCTGTTGCTGAAGAAATAAGGTTGCCTTCAATTTCTATATAGGAGAGCCAATGCAAATAAGTGTAAATAGTGTTTGACTTGGATCATGGAGGTTATGATTCAAATCCTTGTCCAGCTCAGTAGGAGCGCCAAGTCAGTCTCAGAATGGCTAAGGGAGCTGGGCATGTTTAGCCTGGAGAAGAGGAGCTTAAGGGGTGATATGATAGCCATGTTCAAATATATAAAAGGATGTCACATAGAGGAGGGAGAAAGGTTGTTTTCTGCTGCTCCAGAGAAGCGGACACGGAGCAATGGTTCCAAACTACAAGAAAGAAGATTCCACCTAAACATTAGGAAGAACTTCCTGACAGTAAGAGCTGTTTGACAGTGGAATTTGCTGCCAAGGAGTGTGGTGGAGTCTCCTTCTTTGGAGGTCTTTAAGCAGAGGCTTGACAACCATATGTCAGGAGTGCTCTGATGGTGTTTCCTGCTTGGCAGGGGGTTGGAATCGATGGCCCTTGTGGTCTCTTCCAACTCTATGATTCTATGAATTTAAGAAATGCAGAAGAAATGATATAAATGGGGGATCATCAGAGGTGTTGATGGAAGTCCAAAAGATTGTATAAGATGTGAAATTTTGTTGTATGTATGACAATTAATATGTTTTAAAATGAATAAAAATTATTTTTAAAAAAGAGAGAGATCATCCTCTGAGGCCCTTCTCTGTACATGAGAGATCCGGAGGATGGCAACACAAGAATTGGCCTATTCTGCAGTGACTCTCTGCTTGCAGAATTCTCTCCCCAGGGCATTCCTCTTCAACCAGGCCTTTTAAATGTGTTTGTGGGAGGGGGGTTACTGGTTTTTGTTCTTTATTCTTGCTTCATTATGCATTTTGTGTTTTTAAATTGTATTTTATGTCGTCAACCATCTTGAGATCTACGGATGAAGGGCGGTATACAAATTTAATAAACAAACAATGGCCGAAACTGTTCAGCATCGCTGGCACTGGTTTGGGACCAGTTGTAAGGATAAAAGAAGTGTAGACAAGCAACTGCCCTTGCAACCCAGCCTTGCTAATTCTGATACTGAAATCTGGAATTGCAGAATTCCACTGTATACAGGAGGAACAATGCCTTTGTCCTACACACTGATAGAATTGAGTAAAAACCACCACCACTCACGGTTAGGTATATGGAAGAGAAATCAAAGGCAGCATCATTTCTAAAGTATTGATCCTCTGCTGATCTGGAGTGCTTAGCTCAATATTTTTAACATTTCTGAAAGCAAGGGACACAGATCCAATAGATACATACTCTTGAGCTGGGGTCTAGCACCCTCATTATGAAAATCTACAAAGGGACAATACAGAATTTTCTTCACCTATCGTACTCCGGAATAAAACAATTGACACCAGTATCGTAAAGGTTACATGATTTATATAGGGTTTTAGCTTTGTATGTACAGATTTCTTCAGAAATGAGTGCAGTGTAACCAGTCTGAAAAACTCTCAAAGTAGATTACATGTCGGTAACAGGCTTGGCTATTTTTGCTTCCTCAAGCTCAGCTTCCAACCAGCGGAATGTGCGGTGGCGACGCAGGACTTCAATTGCTTTCTGTTCTATGGGAGTTGGGACAATACCTAAGTCCTCCAAGCCAGGAAGATCAGGGAACTTCATGTCTGTGGTATGGAACTTCAAACAAACAAACAAAGAAGAAATGAGTGAACAGTGAGCCATCTTATAAATCCATCTCTCACACAGCTGCATCTTTACAAATCAAGTATGCAATATTATATCTTATTTTTTGGGTGGTTCTTTGGATTCCAAAGAGTTCATTAAGATTTTCACATGAAACAGTCTGAAATCAAAAAGTTAACTTCAGCTACAAAATATACAATTAGATTTTCCCTATTTCAACATCTATCTCTTATACCCGGTCAGAGGCAAGAATATTTATTGAGTGTATTACCAAATGACAGTTTGGATTTTATTTTCCTATCTGTGATTAGACTAGAGTCACAATTGTGACAACTTTTGTGTCTGGATTTAAGCTCCTGCACAGCAGAAGACATACCTAAGGCTCTTTGCAAAGTTTCCACATTTTGCATTTATCATATGCAACACCCACCCATTCTTATTGTGGGTTTGCAAACAATAACTTCTGGGGAATACCTGATCTCCGGTGGACCCACCACCAGGAAGATGCATCCTGCTTATTAAGAAAAAAAGGAAGGGTAACGGGAGAGGAAGGCTTTAGAACTACACAGGTTCGAAAGACTAGAAAACAAGAAAGATGCAGGAAAGAAAACTGCACTAAAGGGGAGGGGAAAACAGTAGCTCTTTAGGACCCCAGGGATTCCACTTTTCTGGCATCCAAACAATTCTCTTGCTGATCACAGCTCTGACATTGCTCATTGGCTAGAACACCAAAAGGTGGGAGCAGCCAGGCAGATTCATCCCACAGTAATAGCTTAGAACGGTCTTTACACATTTGCTTTACAGTGGTGCCCCGCAAGACGAACGCCTCGCAAGACGGAAAACCCGCTAGACGAAAGGGTTTTCCGTTTTGGAGGCGCTTCGCAAAACGAATTTCCTATGGGCTTGCTTTGCAAGACGAAAATGTCTTGCGAGTTCCTGCAGGTTCCCCCCCCCCCCCTTTTCTAAGCCGCTAAGCCGCTTATCAGCTGATCCGCTAAACCGCTAAGACGCTAAACAGCTGATCCGCTAAGCCGCTTATCATCAGATCCGCTAAGCCGCTTATCATCTGATCTGCTAAACTGCTTATCAGATGATCCGCTAAGCCCCTAAGCTGCTAATAGCGCTAATCCGCTAAGCCGCTTATCATCTGATCCGCTAAGCCGCTTATCAGTTGATCCGCTAAGCCCCTAAGCCGCTAATAGCGCTAATCCGCTAATGGGCTTGCTTCGCAAGATGAAAAAACCGCAAGACGAAGAGACTCGCGGAACGGATTAATTTCGTCTTGCGAGGCACCACTGTATAACATTTTCTCTAGGACATTAAATACTTTTTTTAAAATGAAAGCTCAGAGTCAAGGCCCCCTGCTAGCTTTGGATCTGGTACATCTGTACCCCCTGCATCTACCTCTTGGCAGTCTTGAATGGACTCAACAGTCTGAAGCCGTCTTTCCCAACCTAAAGATCTCCAGATGTTTTGGACACCAAGCATTCCTGACTGTTTTTCATTATGGCTGGAGTTGTAAACAGAAACATCTGGAGGGCATCACATTTAGGGGGGCTTGTCTGAAAAAAGAGTACCTCTGCTTCCCCGCTCTCTACAAATAAGAAGTCTGCTTCAAGTAAGGCACATTTCAAGATTTAATTCATGGGTAGGCAAACTAGGGGCCGGATCCAGCCCAATCGCCTTCTAAGCATGTTTTTACATGAGTAGAATGAGTCCTTTTATTTAAAATGCATCTCAGGGTTATTTGTAGGGCCTGCCTGGTGTTTTTACATGAGTTGAATGGGTGCTTTTATTTAAAATGCATCTCTGGGTTATTTGTGGGGCACAGGAATTTGTTCATACCCCCCCCCAAAAAAAAATATAGTCTGCCCCCCCCCCACAAGGTCTGAGGAACAATGGACCGGCCCCTGCTGAAAAGTTTGCTGACCCCTGATAATTGATACGTTGCAACTCAAAAACTAAACACTGATTCCATCCCATTAATAAAATAAAAAACTACATACGTATGTAATGTTAAGAATGCATTCAACCCTAAAAATAACACTGAGAAAGAACACACACAGATAAACTTGTTCTGTATTCATATATATTCATATATATTCTGTATTCATATATATATATATAGAGAGAGAGAGAGAGTTCTTATATTGATTATCATTCTGATATTTTGTATTAATTTGCATTTTGTTCCATCTTAGCCACCTTAGGATTCGCAGGTGATAAGCAATAAATGAGATGAAAATGAAGGCAATCTTACCCGATCCACTTTGTCCCTTGTTATCCATGGCTCAAAAGGACTTATCTCAAAAAATCTTGCAAATAAGCTGTAATTCAAAGTGCCACAATAATTAATACCATGGCTGAACATAGGCAATGATCTAACTGCTCTTCTCTCAAATCAGCTAGTGAAATTTCACTAGCTTCGAATTGCTCCACCAGACAAAACAGACTACTTTGTATTTACTAATTCTATCAACCAAAGTAAAAGTAACTGTTGAAAGGAAAAGTTAACTGAAGCCACAAGAAGTGCTGAGAGAACTGAGCTGAGCTTGGAGAGGACGGGACTGGAGCGACTTATGAGCAGAATTTGGCAATTCCCTTAATAACGTTCATTATCTGAAACCTGAAAATGTTGTAATGGTAATTTCTGTTCTGCAAGTCTCATGGAGGGCATCCATCATGTTTGAGATGGTACCACCCTTTGGAGTACATATAAGCTAAAGGTAAAGGGACCCCTGACCATTAGGTCCAGTTGTGGCCGACTCTGGGGTTGCAGCGCTCATCTTGCTTTATTGGCCGAGGGAGCCGGCGTTTGTCTGCAGACAGCTTCCGGGTCATGTGGCCAGCATGAGTAAGCCGCTTCTGGTGAACCAGAGCAGTGCACGGAAACGCTGTTTACCTTCCCGCCGGAGCGGTACCTATTTATCTACTTGCACTTTGACGTGCTTTCAAACTGCTAGGTTGGCAGGAGCAGGGACCGAGCAACGGGAGCTCACCCCATCGCGGGGATTCGAACCGCTGACCTTCCGATCGGCAAGCCCTAGGCTCTGTGGTTTAACCCACAGCGCCACCCACGTCCCTGGGAGTACATATGGGCAGGGCCAATTCCAGACGACTTCACCAGGTGGGATGACAGATAAGGGATGAAGGATTATGAAGGATATGATTTGGGTCTGCTGCCCTTCCTGAGCTTATTATTAGAGTGGTCCTTGAATCCATGTCTGCTCTTTACTGGATGAGACCTGCCACAAGGCTCCCAATTTCCATTGATGGAAAGGGCTTCCTGGAGCTGCTAAGTCATCAAGTATCTTGTGGCTACTGCATAACCTAGGTGAGGGCCTCATATCCAGAAAGGTCAGGCCAAGGAATGAAGGAGGGAAGCCATGGCCAGGGTTCAAGGCACCTTCCCTAGGACGCCTCTGGAGAAAGCCCCTTTTTAAAATGATGGGGAGGGGGACTATTTCTTCTCAAAACGCATCACGGTTCCCTCAGTGCGAGAAATGGGGTTACCGGCAACCAGGCAGAGGGCCTTCTCGGTAGTGGCGCCCGCCCTATGGAACGCCCTCCCATCAGATGTCAAGGAAATAAACAACTATCTGACTTTTAGAAGACATCTGAAGGCAGCCCTGTTTAGGGAAGTTTTTAATGTTTGTTGTTTTATTGTATTTTTAATATTCTGTTGAGAGCCTCCCAGAGTGGCTGGGGAAACCCAGCCAGATGGGCGGGGTATAAATAATTTATTATTATTATTATTAGCCAGTTAAAAGCTTTCCTGGGAGCATTCTTGTTGCCAGTTCAAAGGGCCCAAAATAAGAGAGCCTACTGCACATGCTCTTGCTTAGGGCTCTCTTCACCTTGAGTGACGGAAGGCAGGCAGATTCTCCTGGCACATATTTCGAATGCCACCTCCCTAACTCAACATTCAGGCTGCAGAACCTGAGCCCAGACTGATTACGGCTCAAGCTACACATGACACCTAATGACGTCCAGTTCTCCTCACTCCCAAAAGCAAGCATACAGCAACTGCAAGCAAACTGACAGAGATAGTAAATAGAGAAGAGGGATGTCTTAAGTTTTTCTTCTTTTTTTTTTTAATAATATTTATTAAAGTTTCAAAAAAGTTACAAGAATAAGAAAAAAGAAAAAAAGAAGCAAAAAATACAAAATACAGAAAAGTAAAAACAATTAAAAACAAATCAACCTTTCCAGGTCTTGTCTTTCATTTGCTTGTTTCCCTGACCTCCTCACACCTCCCTTTTTTGTATTCTAGTTCAATTAGCGATTTCGGCAAATCCTTTCCATTTTTGCTTTTATCTTAATAATTTATCTTAATATATTATAACTCTACATTCTCACCTATTAACAATCCATTTTTACATACTCCTTTGTAACATTACTGCTAAAACCACATAACTTCATTCCAACATCCTTCTAACATTCCTTAATTTTACCTTAAGTTTTTCTTCTCTGCCAGCCATCTACCTCCCAAAAACATTCCCCATTCCCAAACTACTTTGGGCTTGTGGAGAGAAACAGAGGTGCCATCTCTCTTGCGTTCCCTCCACAATCCAGGCCTAGTCCCCTGTTGAAGAATGCAGTCTGCGCACCTGCTTTCAATGGCAGAGATGAACAGATCTGTGTTCGCACATAAGGGAAAAAAACCAAACAACCACCACAGGCAGTTAGAGCCTCAGAGTTAACAACTCGTCAACAAAAAAACATATTAAGACTTACTGATACAGAGGACGGGGCATAGGATACGGAAAGAAATTTCTGTGGAGTACTGAATAAGCATACTCTACGAGGTCGTGAAGGAGGTATCTGTTAGGGCTGCAAAGGAACAGACATTAAGTTGTAAATTTGAGAAAGAGGCCTTGGTCTAAAATGGGGGGCTAGTACCACCAGGAAGGATGTGTGGCAGCCTTTGTTTTAGCCACGGTGGTCACTCGTAATGAGCAGCGTTCACCAACCCCTCCCCCCAAACCTTAATTATGTAAAAATATAGCCAAAAGTATTGTCACAAAGGTTGCACGCCAATCTCTGCCGAGTGGTAGCAAGGGGGGTTCCAGGTGGTCATGTTTCCATAGGGAATCAAGAGGCAGTGAAGATGCTGCGTCTTTAAGAAATACGGTTTATTTTACACATACCTTGGTTCTTGAACTTCTCACAACTGACTAACACAATATTCTTGTAAAATTATGCAGACTTTAAGGGTATAATAAAATTAGGGGTTCAGGTATGTGAATAGGGAAAAGAGCATTCTCCCCAAATGCTTACACAACTGCCTTTTGAAACTGCAATTTATGGAAAGCAAATACTGGCTGATGTCCAATAAAAGAAGGAATCTGCAGTGAACACAAACCTTCCTCAAACTCGGCCCTCCAGATGTTTTTGGCCTACAACTCCCATGATCCCTAGCTAGCAGGACCAGTGTTCAGGGATGATGGGAATTGTAGTCTCAAAACATCTGGAGGGCAGAGTTTGAGGAAGCCTGATCTACATCCACTGCAAGAGTTTTTTAAAAAACAGCAGGGGGCCAGGAAATGCATGTAGTGATTTAAGGTGGTTCAGTAAAAATAATAATAGTAACCAACAACCTACCCAGTCAGTGCATAAGTTTTTCCTTTTGAATCGGGGTCCTTAATAGCACTAATTATAGCCTTTGCTACATCAACAACCTATGGGATAATATTTAAGAAAAATTAGCATATATTTTAAAGTTACCTTTTTCTAAGCAAGGTCAAAAATGTAATGAAATATATACAAAAGGAAAAGAGGTATGAAATATGTATCATAAACTATATTTTCCAACAATACCTACATAGATAGGCTGCTTCACAGTTTTCTTGCCCATAGCAATCATAGGCACGCCCCAGAACCAGCGCATGTCTGAATGAAGAGAGATAAATTATTGGAGGATAGAAGTGAGGCTGTTAAGAGGTCAAAGAGCAATAACAACAGTACTGGAAAGTAAAGACCTCAAATGCACCTGAAGGTGACAGGAGAATTGCCTGCACGAATCTCCTGCATCTGCCCCAAGAAAATGTAAACGCTTTAACTGAGGATGCTCAAATCTTTCAGCAAGCTAAAGCTCAGTCTTTGGATACCAGCTACTAGATTTGGCAATTGAACATTATTGTTTGAAAATCTTATGCCAATGCAGTGGGTGGCAAGAGAGACTGATCTATGAAGCTGGAAGTCCCTGATTCAAATCTTGTCTCTGCCATGAACATGAAAGTGGCCTCAGACAAGTCATTCATTCCTAGCTCCATTTCCCATCTGTACAATGGGTATAATCTGTGATAAGGGTTGCTGAGATAGCACTGATCACTTAAAAAGGAGATAATAATAATAATAATAATAATAATAATAATAATAATAATAATAATAATTTGTTTATACTCCGCCCATCTGGCTGGGCTTCCCCAGCCACTCTGGGTGGCTTCCAACAAAATATTAAAATACAGTAAAATACAGTAATGATTTTTCATATCAAACAGTGTCATCAATGCTATAGAAATTATCAAGGAGGAAAGCACTGTAACTTAATTAACAAGCCAATCCCATGAGCCTATCTGCATCTCCCAACTTTGCATTTCTATCGCTTTCACCACACTCCACTGCCAAACTCCTGGAAGAAGACTAACACTGGAATCCTATACAGTGGTACCTCGGGTTAAGTACTTAATTCGTTCCGGAGGTCCGTTCTTAACCTGAAACTGTTCTTAACCTAAAGCACCACTTTAGATAATGGGGCCTCCTGCTGCTGTCACGCCGCCAGAGCACAATTTCTGTTCTCATCCTGAAGCAAAGTTCTTAACCTGAAGCACTATTTCTGGGTTAGCGGTGTCTGCAACCTGAAGCATATGTAACCTGAAGCGTATGTAACCTGAAGCGTATGTAACCTGAGGTACCACTGTACATATGTAGTCAGAAGCAAGTCCTATTGATTTCAGTGGAATTTGCTCCCAGGTAAGCAAATACAGGACTGCAGCCTCAGTGAAAGAAAAGGTAAAGGTACCCCTGACAGTTAGGTCCAGTCATGGACGACTCTGGGGTTGCGCGCTCATCTCACTCTATAGGCCGAGGGAGCCGGCATTTGTCCACAGACAGCTTCCGGGTCATGTGGCCAGCATGCCTAAGCCGCTTCTGGCGAACCAGAGCAGCGCACGGAAACGCCATTTACCTTCCCGCCGGAGTGGTACCTATTTATCTACTTGCACTTTGACGTGCTTTCAAACTGCTAGGTGGTAAGAACTGCTAGGTAAAGAAACATAATAAATAAACCCATCAAAAAATTATAGTCATGTTGCTCCAAAGCTGCATACTCATAAGGAAACTATCAATAGGAAGCATATGTTCAGTTTATTTACTTACTACAAATACATGCTTCACTCACTGTAATAATCTGCAACTGTTGTTAATATTTGTAATGAAAATGGCTGGCATATATTTGTCTAGTACAATATAAAATAGGTAAAGGTAAAGGTACCCCTGCCCGTACGGGCCAGTCTTGACAGACTCTGGGGTTGTGCGCCCATCTCACTCAAGAGGCCAGGGGCCAGCGCTGTCCGGAGACACTTCCAGGTCACGTGGCCAGCGTGACATCGCTGCTCTGGCGAGCCAGAGCCGCACACGGAAACGCCGTTTACCTTCCCGCTGGTAAGCGGTCCCTATTTATCTATTTGCACCCGGAGGTGCTTTCGAACTGCTAGGTTGGCAGGCGCTGGGACCGAGCAGCGGGAGCGCACCCCGCCGCAGGGATTCGAACCGCCGACCTTTCGATCGGCAAGTCCTAGGCGCTGAGGCTTTAACCCACAGCGCCACCTGCGTCCCTACACTATAAAATACAAAAGGGTTAAAAGACACATTTTCTAAAAACACCTTCCATTTCAGAGGTCATCATGTTCAACACTTTAACAGAGTTTCCCCAACTTGGTTTCCAGCTGTTTTTGGACTACAAGTCCCATCATCCCATCATGAGCAGTGGTCAGGGATGATGGGAACTGTAGTCTGAAAAACAGCTGGAGTCCCAAGACTGGGAACCACTGTTCTAGAAGAGGAATTTGGAATCTTTTGCCAAATTCTGACTGTCTGAAATTCCATTTCGCCTGGGCTCAAGGAAATCTTAATTCCATTTCTAGAGTAAATAATGCAAACAATTCTATTACCTGGTCCTGCGTCTCTCTGTATGACAAAGATGGGGATAAGTGCGGGCGGGGCGGGGGGAGATCTACTTAGAGAGGAACTCAGGAATATGATTTCATTTAAAAAAATTAAAAATAAACCAAGCAAACATCTTCAGGAAGTTATACATATTCTGTACTGGCTTGGCATACTTTACACTCACAATGCTAAACTTAAGTCTCAGAAACAGATAGGATTTTCTGGTGGGCTGGAGCGAAATTAGTTCACTTAGCTATGCAAAGCCCATGCAAGACAATTAAGGTAAAGGTAAAGGTACCCCTGCCCGTACAGGCCAGTCTTGACAGACTCTGGGGTTGGTGCGCCCATCTCACTCAAGAGGCCGGGGGCCAGCGCTGTCCGGAGACACTTCCGGGTCACGTGGCCAGCGTGACAAAGCTGCATCTGGCGAGCCAGCGCAGCACACGGAAACGCCGTTTACCTTCCCGCCAGTAAGCGGTCCCTATTTATCTACTTGCACCCGGGGGTGCTTTCGAACTGCTAGGTTGGCAGGCGCTGGGACCGAGCAGCGGGAGCGCACCCCGCCGCGGGGATTCGAACCGCCGACCTTCCGATCGGCAAGCCCTAGGCGCTGAGGCTTTTACCCACAGCGCCACCCGCGTCCCTATATGCAAGACAATTAGGATTCTGCTATTTTACAGGAAAGCTCATCTGTTGGCCCATGAATACAACACATTTCCCGTGGAATAAAAGGTACAGTAGGCTAAAATCCAAACACAATCTTTCCTGGCACCATAAAGGTAAAGGTAAAGGTACCCCTGCCCATACGGGCCAGTCTTGACAGACTCTGGGGTTGTGCGCCCATCTCACTTAAGAGGCCAGGGGCCAGCGCTGTCCGGAGACACTTCCGGGTCACGTGGCCAGCGTGACATCGCTGCTCTGGCGAGCCAGAGCCGCACACGGAAACGCCGTTTACCTTCCCGCTGGTAAGCGGTCCCTATTTATCTACTTGCACCCGGAGGTGCTTTCGAACTGCTAGGTTGGCAGGCGCTGGGACCGAGCAGCGGGAGCGCACCCCGCCGCAGGGATTCGAACCGCCGACCTTTCGATCGGCAAGCCCTAGGCGCTGAGGCTTTAACCCACAGCGCCACCTGCGTCCCTATAACAAGTTGCTAATATCTGAAGCAAAAGCTCAAGGATGATTGATGAATAGATTTGAATAAGATCTTAATACAGATTTTCACAATTATTCTACAATTCTAATTAAGTACAAATGTACTTAATTGCATCCCTTGCTCTCTGATATTACTTTCTCCCAAGGAAACAAATTTTATGCTACAAGGAATGTACTTACTTGCATAATGGTTGAAAAACGTATCCTCTCTCCCGTACATTTCAGAAGGCTTCATGATGATGGCATCTGGAAATTCTTCCCTCACAACCTTCTCTCCAACGGCCTGCCATCAGGTCATTAGAAAGTGATTAATTTCCCATGCAAGTTCAAGATGCACAGTACTACGAAACTATAATAAAATTTAGAGATACCCTTGGGTTTCACATTACATACACTTGGGCTCTTTGGCATATTTTTTTTTTTTTTAAATCCAGCCTATGTTTACAAGAATATACAAATCTACATATTAACATATGGCAATGTAACAGTATTTTCTCTTTTCTTTTTTCATTCTCACACACTTTATTTTCTTTCATTCTTTCTTCCTCTTGCTCTCTTTTTATAAATGAAATTCTCTTAATAAAATATTATTATTAATAATAAAATGTTCCACTCTATCGGACAGAACACATATTTAGCACCATGAAATATGTAACCTTGGAAAAACAAGAATTAACAGCAAACAGAATGAAGTCCGTGCAGGCAGCAGGGTAACTACAATGAATGTAAAGACACAAAATCCATCAATGGGCTTATCTACACTTCTTTTTGGGGATGCGGGTGGCGCTGTGGTCTAAACCACTGAGCCTAGGACTTGCCAATCAGAAGGTCGGCGGTTCGAATCCCCACAAATAACCCAGAGATGCATTTTAAATAAAAGCACACATTGTACTTATGTAAAAACACCAGGCAGGTCCCACAAATAACCCAGAGATGCATTTTAAATAAAAGGACACATTCTACTTATGTAAAATCACACTGATTCCCGGACCCTCTGCGGGCCGGATTGTGAAGGCGATTGGGCCGGATCCTGGCCCCGGACCTTAGTTTGTCTACCCATTAGCTAGATGTTCCCTTACCACCTCTTTTCCTATCTTTTGCTGCCGCTCTCCCCTTGCATTGTTTAATCTGTTATCACCATGTTGGGCCCTGCTTTCCTTTAGGGTGAAGACCACGCAAGGAAAACCCAACAACTATTAATTCAACAAGGGATGCGGGTGGTGCTGTGGGTTAAACCACAGAGCCTAGAACTTGCTGATCAGAAGGTCGGCAGTTGGAATCCCCGCGACGGGGTGAGCTCCCATTGTTCGGTCCCTGCTCCTGCCCACCTAGCAGTTTGAAAGCACGTCAAAGTGCAAGTAGATAAATAGGTACCAGTCCGGTGGAAAGGTAAACGGCATTTCCGTGCGCTGCTCTGCTTCGCCAGAAGCGGCTTAGTCATGCTAGCCGCATGACCCGGAAGCTGTACGCTGTCTCCCTCGGCCAATAAAGCGAGATGAGCGCCGCAACCCCAGAGTCGGTCACGACTGGACCTAATGGTCAGGGGTCCCTTTACGTTTACCTTTTACACTTCCGTTTGCTCCAGCACTTTTCCCTAGGAAAACCCAGTTTAGGACTGAACTGGAGCAAACAGCAGTCAGGTTTTCAATGGATTGCCGTTTGTTCTGATTTATCGCTAAAGAGCAGGTTTTCTAGGGGAAAGCGGAAGGACAAAGGCAAAACTGCTCAGACCAGTACCTAGAAAGCACTGCTCATATCTTTGCCTTCTAGGCCCAGGACAAGCAGGATTGTGAATGAGCCCATAGACCATGTCTTTCCAAAATTCCTCTTTGCAACCAGTAAGGTAAAGGTAAAGGGACCCCTGACCATTAGGTCCAGTCGCGGACAACTCTGGGGTTGCAGCGCTCATCTCGCTTTATTGGCCGAGGGAGCCAGTATACAGCTTCCAGGTCATGTGGCCAGCATGACTAAGCCGCTTCTGGTGAAGCAGAGCAGAGCACGGAAATGCCGTTTACCTTCCCGCCTGAGTGGAACCTATTTATCTACTTGCACTTTTGACGTACTTTCGAACTGCTAGGTTGGCAGGAGCAGGGACCAAACAACGGGAGCTCACCCCATTACGGGGATTCGAACCGCCGACCTTCTGATCGGCATGTCTGATCGGCAAGTCCACCCGCGTCCCTTGCAACCAGTAAGAAACACTGAGCGATTCCGATTACTTAAATTTGTGTACACTTGCAACCAGTAAGTGTACACAAATTTAAGTAATCGGGGTCACTCAGTGTTTCAAAAAAAATATTTTTTTGAAATATTTTTCAAAAGCAGCCTTATGGCATCTAGGAAATCTATATGAAAGGTGCAGACATACACAATCACACAATCACACACACACAGACACACACACATAACTACAGATGACACTGTAATTAATCATAGCAGAAAGTGAACAGATTAGTGTTAGCCACACATAAGAAAGGACAAAAGACACTCAAATCAATAGTTAACTTTCCCTACAAATTTACACAAGAGTTTTAAAACTGTTCAAACACTATGCAAGCCTCATTTTCCTCTAGAAGAGTTTTTGGATTAGGAAATTCACTGAGTACCCTGAATCTATGTAATGACTACTTATGTGGAATATAGCGTCATATCTTAGCAACTAGAAAATCTCAGCAATAATTCTTGAAGAGTTTCTCACCCCAGAGGTTAAGAAGTCTCCATTCCTTACATCCCCTCAAGTCTTTTTGTCACTCTTTTCCTTGTCAAAACTGAAACAGCAACTATTGAGGGACCAGCAGGATTTAAATATACCTAATTGATATTTCGGCTTTAAATATACCTAATTCATATTTCGGCTTCCTGTTGGGACCATTTTGGGTTTTTTTGCACAGAATACCCTGAATATGGAATTGCAAAACACCAACATCTAAAAACAAACACAAACTTACTTTATTTCTAAGGTATTTTGAAGGACTTTTCATGTCTGCATTCAGATGAGAAATGTGAACAAAAGTTTCTATCCCAGCTTCCTTTGAGAGCTGGGCAATTTCCCTGGGAATATTAACAAAGACGTCTTCATACTTAAAGTTTCTGGAATAAAGCATAAAGAACAGAATAAGAACCAAGCTCCTTCCAAAATTTAGCAGGTCATCATATCACAGTCTTGATATCCTTGGTATTTACGGGACCATCTCTCCTGGTATGCCCTGCAGAGGACCTTTAGTTCCATGAATAACCATAGTTTAGAGGTCCCGGGCCCTAAGGAAGTCAGACTATCCTCCACCAGGGCCTTTTCAGTGATGGCTCCGACCTGGTGGAATGCTCAGTCCCATGAGACTAGGGCCCTTCAGGATTTAACCTCCTTCTGTCAGGCCTGTAAGACAGAGCTATTCCGCCTGGCCTTTAATTTGAATTCAGCCTGATCTTTTATCTCCCTTCTCTTCCCTCCCTCTCCCCTTTTATGAAGATTACCCGTTCTGAGACCCCACAGCTAATTCTCCCTTGGCCTCCTCGGTGGCCCAAGTAGGGCTAATTCAGCCAGCTAGCCCTGGTGATTATCTAATGCTTATTAGATGGATTTCCCCTAAACTGATTTCTGAACTTTGAATTTTGTTATTCATGTTTTTATACTGTATTTTATGCTGCTTTTACAATTAAGTGTTTTAAATTTGTTGTTAGCTGCCCTGAGCCTGGTTTTTGAACCAGGAAGGGCGGGGTATAAATAAAAATTGATTGATTGATTGATTGATTGATTGATGGTGAAGCAGAGTGTCTAAGGGTGCAATCCTAAAGGAGTACAAAACCCCACAACTTACCGGGTAGCTTAAGTTAACTCAGTCTCTTTCAGCAACAACCATGTGTGATTTGTGCAGCTCTGTTTTTGTTTGCTTTGCTCATTATGGCAAGTGTGCCACTGCCCTCTTGTGACCACGACAAACCTCAGCTTTCTTCTCAAAGTCAGTAGCTGGTCTTTATCTGCACAATTGGGGGATTACCTGGGGGTTATCCTCGCTGCGAGATCATGTTCACCCGGTGCTATACCAGCTGCACTGGCTCCCGGTGGGGTACAGGGTCAGGTTTAAGGTGCTGGTTTTAACCTTTAAAGCCCTATACAGCCTAGGACCCTCGTACCTACAGGACCGCCTCTCCTGGTATGTCCCACAGAGGAACTTACGGTCTTCAGGCAAAAACATCCTGAAGGTCCCAGGCCACAGAGAGGTTAGGCTGGCCTCAACTAGAGCCAGGGCTTTTTCGGCTGTGGCTCCAATCTGGTGGAACGCTCTGTCACAAGAGACTAGGGCCCTGCGGGACTTGACATCTTTCCGCAGGGCCTGCAAGACAGAGCTGTTCCACCAGGCCTTTGGCCAGGGCACAGCCTGACTCCCTCCTTTGGCAATCTTCACAGAACTTTAGCCTAATGGTTGCCATCAATTTGATTTGAATTAATTTTATAATGACATGATTTTAGAATGTTGTACTATTTTATTGTTGTTAGCCGCCCTGAGCCCGGCTTCGGCTCGGGAGGGCGGGATATAAATAAAATATTATTATTATTATTATTATTATTATTATTATTATTATTATTATTATCTGGCTGCAACTCAGCAGCACAGGGCCAAACCAGAAAATCAGCTGTTACCCTATCTTACCAAGGACAGCCAAAAATTGTGAGCTGTTGAAAAATGAAGGTAAGATATACTGAAAAGGCCTTCCAGGCTGTTGCAAACACCTGACAGAACCCAGTCCCTCAACATGGCAGAAACATACACCATCTCTGAAGTTGAGAGAGTACTAAAGAATGAGTCCTAAAAAACAACAGCAAATAGAAAACCACCCACCCCTCCTTCACTTTCCACCATGCTGGTACAGGATAATTTATTATTTATACTCCACCCATCCAGCTGGGTTTCCCCAGCCACTCTGGGTGGCTTCCAACAGAATATTAAACAGAATAGAACTTCAAACATCAAAAACTTCCTTAAAAACACCCTTCAGATATCTTCTAAAAGTCATAGTTGTTTATTTCCTTGACATCTGATGGGAGGGCGTTCCACAAGGCAGGTGCCACCACCAAGAAGGCCCTCTGCCTCTACTTCTGGTCCGCCCCCCCCCCCCCTTTTTGGACTTTTGGCTGGTTCCTAGATCTGGTTTACAGATTTCCACAGATACAGCAGTTTCTTTCATGCGCAAAAGATGAAGGAATCTGAGCAGACAAGAAGGTATGAGAACTGTACATGCTTACAGTATACAGGGTTGTAATTGCCTAATGCTGTCAATTTTTGTGTTCGAGAGAGGAAAGGGGCAGCTAAAGTCTTTTAAGTTTTGCCTCAAGAAGTACATCGCTCATTTTAGACTTCATAAGTGTGTTACAGTTTTCTATTCAAAAACATCTGTGCCAGGGGAATAAACTTTCCTCGTGCCTCCCCCCCTGGGTCTTCGTTTTGCTAGGTTGCATCCACAAAGAACATGTAAGGCATAAGAAACACGTTTTTTCTTTGGAAAAAAATCAGATTGGACCCTAAAACCTCATACGGTTTTAGTTTTCTCTTTCTAGAAGAAAAAATTATGATACAGTGGTACCTCTGGTTGCGAACGGGATCCGTTCTGGAGGCCCATTCGCAACATGAAAAGAGCGCAACCCACATCTGTGCGCCTGCGCACACGCGGGTTGTGATTCACCACTTCTGCACATGCGCATGACGTCATTTTGCGCTTCTGCACATGCGGCGAAACCCGGAAGTAACCCTTTCCGGTACTTCCAGGTCGCCGCGGGACGTAACCTGAAAGAACATAACATGATGGAAACTCAAGGCAGTAGAAACATAAGATGATTGGAACACCACTGAACTTGAAGCATGGGAAGCCCCAACAAAAATTTATAATTTGGCAGAATATTTGGACAATATGACATGTATTTGTATAATTTGGAATACTTAATGTGATTTGATTGGATTGTTAAAATGGAAAATTTAATAAACATTATTTTTAAAAAAAGAAAAAGAAAGAAAGAACATAACATGAAGCGGACGTAACATGAGGTATGACTGTAACTATCTTCAGTCTACGTGACCTCAATCTATCCAAGAGAGCCAAAGGAGAAAGTTACCTTGTTTCCCACTCTTTGCCAACAAGATTGATGACTACGTTGCTGTGCTCAAGAGCTCTTCGGGTAGAATCTTTGTCACGCGGATCCCATTCCTGATAGCCACAGCACAAATCAAAAGAGAAATGAAATAAAAGTACAAAAAGCCTTTCAGGAAGATGTTATTTATGGCCCATACCAAACTTTCAACTATTTAGCAAGTGAAGCTAGCCAATCATGAACCAGACTGGATTATTACAAAGAGCATACCATTAACAGGAGCTGTCCCAGGTCACCCATGGGTCGAAGGTACATGATGTCATAAGGCTCACAGCGATGTGGGACGATGACTTGGGAGCCGATACGCCCTAAAATTAGAAAGGGCTTTTAAAAGGAGAACTAGGGCATGATATTAATTGAGGAAGTTCTATTTTAAGCACTCGGAAAACATCAATGCTTGGCTATATAACTCTACCTGCTGTAATCAATACAATAACTTTAATTCTTTAATGGTGTTTTCAAAGGGGCTTCATGGAAGCCACAATCCTAACACTACATACCCTACAGCAGGGGTCAGCAAACTTTTTCAGCAGGGGGCCGGTCCAATGTCCCTCAGACCTTGTGGGGGGCCGGACTATATTTTGAAAAAAAAAAATGAACAAATTCCTATGCTTCACAAATAACCCAGAGATGCATTTTAAATAAAAGGACACATTCTACTCATGTAAAAACATGCTGATTCCCGGACCATCCGTGGGCCACATTTGGAAGGCAATTGGGCCAGATCCGGCCCCTGGGCATTAGTTTGCCTACCCATGCCCTATAGACATTTTAATTTTGGTTTCACAGCTTCCCACAACACAGCAAGCTACTCTGGAAACTGGGGGAAATTTCAAAAGGGAACAGGGGAAAGGAGCGGCTGGATCTACTTGATTGATTGACCTACTTAAAATGTTTTTAAAAGTCTGTTCCCCTGCTGGGAGTAACTCAAGTTCTTGAACACACTTAAAAGATGTCTGTTGCAAAACCAACATGGTGTTATTGGTTTTGGGGTGGGTGTAAATTAATAAATGGTAGGATTTTGATTATTTGATTATTATTAATGCAGAGGCATTAACATGACAAAAGGTTTGATGGCCCATTTTAGAGGTATCTTGGGCCTGCAGGGACAGAGGTTGCCACGGTGATGGGTGGGTAAGAGAAAGGTAACAAGAAAAGTGTATTTAGCAAGGTGTGCCTTGGACTCCAGAGCTGCACTGCTGTGGAGAACAATACAGTGCTGGAAGATCTGTAATCCCTCTAGACTGAATGTGTAAATATGTGAATAAATCGTATTTCTGAGGACAGCCTCCACCATATCTTGATTCTCAAAAAAAACCCCACAGATCCTGGGTGAGTGATCCCCCTGGAATCTTGCCACAGCTTGGCAGAGATTGAAGGTGGTATTCAACCTTTGTAAGGGGGGGGGACCTTTAAGAGGTGAACTCAGAGAAGAAAATCCTCACTTAGTACAGGTGATAAAAGGGTTGAAAACTACCATCTTGAACCATCATGGCTACTTGGGGATTTAGCCTGTTTCCCATCCCTATCTGCCACCAGCATCTTGACCGAAGGTCATTCATTTTTCATCGTACTTGAAATAGGTAACAGAAAGAAAAAAGAAGTTTGGTATTTAGGCACACAGTAACTATTGGGACATTTAGTGAACAGCAAGGCATGCAATCAGCTACAATGGGTTAAGACCTTCACATTTCAAATATGTGTAAGCAGTACAAGATGTTGAGTCCCAGGTCCCAGGGTCAAGCAAGAGTAGGAATCGTAGACCTGCAGAGTTGGAAGGGACCCAAAGGGTCATCCAGCCCAACCGCTAAGCTTTGTGAACTTACACATTGGTTTACATCTTGCAAGAGGCACTATGTCAGATTCATTTTCCTGTTAAATATCCAGACATCTCAAATTTAGTTTTGGAGAAAATTACCCAGGCGATTGACGACGTATCGTCCCAGGAAGCCTGAGGCCCCAAAGACAGTAGCGGCAATGCCACTGACAGAGGAGCGCCCACTCCTTCCATGAGGAATCACCAAGTGATGAACTTGACGGTCTTGCTGGACAACAGGAAATGCAGCTGGAGAAGCACCATAGCCTAAAATACAAGAAAATGGAAGCGAAACGTGAATAATAATAATAATAATAATAATAATAAATTTATTCCCCGCCCATCTGGCTGGGTTTCCCCAGTCACTCTGGGCGGCTTCCAATAAAACAATAAAATACAATAACCTATTAAACGTTAAAAGCTTCCCTAAACAGGGCTCCCTTCAGGTGTCTTCTAAAAGTTTGGTAGTTATTTTTCTCTTTGACATCTGATGGGAGAGTGTTCCACAGGGCAGGTGCCACTACCGAGAAGGCCCTCCGCCTGGTTCCTGTAACTTGGCTTCTTCCAGTGAGGGAACGGCCAGAAGGCCCTCGGCACTGGACCTCAGTGTCCGGGCAGAACGATGGAGGTGGAGACGCTCCTTCAGCTATACTGGACCGAGGCCGTTTAGGACTTTAAAGGTCAGCACCAACACTTTGAATTGTGCTCGGAAATGTACTGGGAGCCAATGTAGGTCTTTCAAGACCAGCGTTATATGGTTAAACCACAGAGCCTAGGACTTGCCGATCAGAAGGTCGGCGGTTCGAATCCCCGTAACGGAGTCAGCTCCCGTTGCTCGGTCCCTGCTCCTGCCAACCTAGCAGTTCGAAAGCATGTCAAAGTGCAAGTAGATAAATAGGTACCACTTCGGCGGGAAGGTAAACGGCGTTTCCGTGCACTGCTCTGGTTCACCAGAAGCGGCTTAGTCATGCTGGCCACATGGCCCGGAAGCTGTCTACGGACAAACGCCAGCCTATAGAGTGAGATGAGTGCGCAACCCCAGAGTCGGCCACGACTGGACCTAATGGTCAGGGGTCCCTTTACCTTTACCTTACCTTCAGTAGCTTAGGGCCTCATCAAACCAAAACCCAGCCCTGCCTCTGAGACTGCCCAACTACCCTACCAGACACCATTGAGGGAGTCTGGAAGGTTTTATTCGGATGAATAAAGCAGATAAACATGGGAAAGTTTTTTTGGGGGGGGGAGGGAAGGTATGTGTACATGCACAGTGGTACCTCGGGTTAAGTACTTAATTCGTTCCAGAGGTCTGTTCTTAACCTGAAACTGTTCTTAACCTGAAGCACCACTTTAGCTAATGGGGCCTCCTGCTGCTGCTGCGCTGCCGGAGCACGATTTCTGTTCTCATCCTGAAGCAAAGTTCTTAACCCGAGGTACTATTTCTGGGTAAGCGGAGTCTGTAACCTGAAACGTCTGTAACCTGAGGTACCACTGTGAATAAAAAGAAGCAAGAAGCGGCTTTCGAGAATTTGCCACAGAAGTGTCCCGCTGCCTCTCGCCTAGCAGAGGGAAGGCGCCTGCCTCCATAGAAGCATAGAGTCATAGAGTTGGAAGAGACCACAAGGGCCATCGAGTCCAACCCCCTGCCAAGCAGGAAACACCATCAGAGCACTCCTGACATATGGTTGTCAAGCCTCTGCTTAAAGACCTCCAAAGAAGGAGACTCCACCACACTCCTTGGCAGCAAATTCCACTGTCGAACAGCTCTTACTGTCAGGAAGTTCTTCCTAATGTTTAGGTGGAATCTTCTTTCTTGTCGTTTGGAACCATTGCTCCGTGTCCGCTTCTCTGGAGCAGCAGAAAACAACCTTTCTCCCTCCTCTATGTGACATCCTTTTATATATTTGAACATGGCTATCATATCACCCCTTAACCTCCTCTTCTCCGGGCTAAACATGCCCAGCTCCCTCAGTCGTTCCAGTGGCAGGGAGTTCCGAAGGGCAGGCGGAAAGCTTCCCAAAGAGGAGGGGGGGGACCTCGCAGGCTCAGAGCGCCGCCGTGACCTTCCCGAAGGGCGGCGGCGAGGAGACCCCGGTCTCTCACCAACCCCCCCACCCCCCGGTTACGAAGAGGGAGAGGAGGGGAGGGAGGGACCCCCCCCCCACTCGCTGCCCCCGCCGCCTCTTACCCGCCCTCGGAGGAGTCAGCAGGGCCCTGCAGGGGAGCCGGGAGACCCGAGCGGAAGCCGCCATCTTGCTCCCGTCGCTTCGCCCCGCCCCGCGACGGGTGCCGCGCGAGGCCAATCGAGGAGCGATCGAAGGGAAACGGCCTCTCCGAAAGCGCGTCGGGCGGGGACGACAAGAGCGCGCAGGAATTGATCTGCGGGATTTCGACAGGGCGCGC
Organism: Podarcis cretensis; assembly: GCF_951804945.1. Taxonomy (NCBI): domain Eukaryota; kingdom Metazoa; phylum Chordata; class Lepidosauria; order Squamata; family Lacertidae; genus Podarcis; species Podarcis cretensis. The sequence goes on from NC_137174.1 coordinate 7,892,131, forward strand.
GGGCGGGCGAATCTGTTTTCGGTGTTGTTGTTGTTGTTTTAATAACAAAAACCGACGGAATTGGGGGTTAACTATTTTATATGAGGCACAGGTATCAAAGAAGGACCAGCATGTTGTTCTGTTTTGATATTATTATTATTATGCATTTTTATCATTAAGGTAACTGATGCACACGAATGATGTTAAGAGTAACATTTCTGAAAATAAAAAATGCAGAATACAGGACTATAAGGTGTTTCCTAACATTTTAATTGAATTTGAATCCAGTTTCAGAAGCGGGGGGTGGAGAATCAAAGACTCCCTCGCCATCAGGACTTTCTAAATTATTTACTTTCTACAAAAAATGACAAAACCTTAAGTTACCCAAAATCAAAGGGAAGTCCTTAAGACATGAGCATCGCAGAAGATGAAATAAAATAAACAATTAAGCAGCACCCATCGCCAGGTGAAAATGACAGGTGAATTTTATAAATAAATAAAAACCCCTATATTAATATTTTGATTCCAAATTTAGAACTACTTTTTTAATAACTACTGGAAGATGAACCTATTACAGGTGCCTGGTGGAAATCTAGAAAAATATTACTTTTGAAATCAGGTAAATATCCCAGTTGTATGGATTGTTGTAATTAATCAAGATGTGGAAATAGGTTTTTAAAGTTTGATAGGTAGACTAAGTCATATAGCGCCTAAGGTTATTAATTTGAATAATTAAATCAAGACAGATAGCTGACTCTATAAGGGGAGCATTAAATATAATTAATCACTGCAGCACTCCTACAGTGGTCCTTTCTATTCAAGCAACCAAGGCTTTTAATAAAGTTAATTGAGATTTTCTTAAAAGCTTATTAAAATTTCAGAAATTTTGCCCCCCCCCCAAATATAGGAATCATTAATCAACTTTAAAGCTACAATTTGGCTCATCTTCATAGCAATGACAGGGATTGTAATATTTTTTTCAAATTCTAATGGTATTAAACAAAGCCTTATCTCCACTTTTATTTGCTTTTTATCTAGAACCTCCTGCTGAACTATAAGAAATGACCCAGAAGTAGAGAACATCCAAATAAATCACACACAACACTGTATTTGAATATTTGCTTATTCTTTTATTATTAACAAATCATGGACAATCAACAAAGTAATCTATGTCTTTGATTTCGGATTTTGGCAGACGGTCGGGTCTTCAAATAAACTTAAAAGATATCAGAAACACTACGTTTTAACAGAAACAGTTGTTTTCTGGGAAAAGAAAACAACTTATGCTAGAAATTACATATATATCAGCACATTACAGTCATACCTCGGGTTAAATATGCTTCGAGTTGAGTGTGTTCGAGTTGTGCTCCTCGGCAACCCAGAAGTAACGGAGCGCGTTACTTCCAGGTTTCGCCGCTTGCGCATGCGCAGACGCTCAAAATGATGTCACACGCATGTGCAGAAGCAGCGAAAAGCGACGCGCGCGTGCGCAGACGTGCCATTGCTAGTTACGTTTACCTCTAGATGCGAACGGGGCTCCAGAACGGATCCCGTTCGTATCTAGAGGTACCACTGTACAAGTCAATAAAATATTTGGTAGAGATTCTCCCTAAAAAAAACTTGTAATGCTAGAAAAGACATGTGAGGGGATGTTTGGTCCAGCCAGTCAAAACGGCCTCTTCCTCCTGGCTGGAACATCCTTCCTTTTGCATGTGATAGAAGGTGGGCGTGACCTAACCTGTCCAGGTAACAAAAGGACGAGTCACGCAGCACCCTTCCCTCTTTTTGACTTCCATCTTCGTTTCACCAGCTATTAGCTAGGATTGCTCTGCTAGCTCTCAGCTAGAAGCAGCACTGGGATTATTCCCCCATACGAGGTAGATCCACATGTACATATTTGTAACTAAGTCTGCCTTCAGGAATCCAACTGTGAACTGATGTGAGTAAACTAATTTTATCATCTTTAAATAAGATTGTGGCGTCTTTATTCTTTTTAAGAGGGATTCAAGGGAATTTACCAAGAGCGTACAATTCAGTCTGAGACAGATTGAATTGTATAATAGTGAGAGGCTCACACGAGCCTGCAACTAGCTATCTGCTGTTCATGTAAGAAAGGGGAATGTAACTCTGCTGCATAAAGGAACTTGCTAGTGCAAGTTAGGAAGGATAGTAATAAACAAGATATCCTCTCTTCCCACATATTTTAGGAGCAGAGGGCTTCTCTCTTCCACAAGGGAATGATTAAAGGAGCCTTTAATTTCAGATCTCATGCCAGGCTTGGGCTAGCCTGGCCCCCTCCTTGCAGTGTTGACTGTTGCCATGGAAAAGCCAGTTTCTCCTGGTGCTTTGTGATGTCAGTCTGCATTCTGGCAAGTGGAGGGTAAGTGAGGAGACCACAGCGTGGGGAGCTTTCAAAGAATATCCTGGAAGTTTTGGCCAAAAATTCTGCTTTTTTGGTGGGTGGGAATTCTTTTGGATGGTCACGTTGATGTGATAGAGGTAGGCAAAGACCCTTGGTTCTGCAGTGAGCACATTTTGGGGGATTTAAAGGTGTGGAACTGGGTGGTGATAAGCGATATCTGCTGAAATTCCTTTTTCTCCCTGACCTCTGAAGGCATGTTCTCTTTTCCACTTGGTGACCCTACTGAAGAGAGCCCTTATTTGACCAGGGGGCACCCAGAGAAAAAGAATGAACTCATGAATTCTTACCAGCTGGGTTGTACTTTTCTGTTCATCCACTCCAAAGATCTATCCAAATGGCCTTGCTGCTGTTTCGTCTGTTGTGTAGTGGGCGTTAAGGATCAGGCAATTTTCCTTCTAGTGGGGCCCACCTAATTAATGAGAAGTGAATGAAAAAGAGAATATTTGCATTTCTTCCAGGTGCAACTTTAAGAGAGTAAAGGGGAAAGTTCCTGTTGCTCTCACTCTTTGCCCTATTTCTGAGGTCACATGGGGAAATTTCTCAGGTGTGCCTTTGTGTCAACCTAGCCCACAGATCTTGAATATTGAGCAGCTGTTATTATAAACAGCTCCTTCAACCATTCCTCAAAAGGTTTGATTTCCACATCCTTGATCATCTTGGTCACCCTCCTTTGCACACCTTCCAACTTGTCAATATCCTTCTTAAAATGGTGGCCCCCATAACTGATCACAGTACTCCATGTGTGATCTGTAAATTTCTTTAGCAAGTTAACAATAAATAAGCATTAGCTTTCGGGCACGAATGTGAATTCTGCATAGCAGATGGGGGGCACAGGAAGAGGAGAGGGAAGTTTTGTAGTGTAAGTCAAGGTTAATACACAGATCAATTTAATTAATAACTCTCTTCATCAAAATATCTGCATTTTATGTCAGAAAAATTCTTTGTGAAGCGAGATGGCTGAGATGCACAGGAAATACATGGGCAAAAGTGTGTAATTTTAGAAAATCTCTGCTGTTTCACATTCTCATTTTGCTCAGTTAGTGGCACTCAGAATTGCAAAGGACAATTCCATTAGAGTAAATGGGAGTTGCAGAAGAGCATCCTGGTACTTAATTTCATTTCAACGGGTTTGGAAAAGGATAATTCTCCAATGGATTATGCTCAAGGATATTTGCTGTACTGGATTTGATGTTAATGCCCTACAACTTAGTGGAGAGCTGTCAACAGCAATTTTCTTTTCCCTCTCTCATAGATTCTTTTATGTATATATATATATGGCAACTTATGGAAGCCACTCCTGGAAGTTGAGAGTGTCAGCAGCTTTTCAGAGACATCCCTTGGGCCTACAAATCATATGAAAAAGAATGGTGGGTTTTTAGAAAAGGAAGAAAAAGGACAGAAATGTTACCAAAGTATAAGAGACTGAAAAATAATATTGGCATTCGTGAAGATGGTTGATAACTTTGTTGTATTTTTCTGCAGCTATTCCTAATTAGTTCATTTTCTGCTGGGGTTTTAGGTAGCTAATTTTTCTAAAGTTGCTGGGGTATTGTGATTCATTGTTAGAGTGCTTTGATAAGTTAATAATGAGTTTTGTAGTTTCCTTGAATTATTTGCATTGCTGTTTTTGATATGGTTCTGCTTTGGTTTTGCTGTCTCCTTTAGGCTTTCTCCGGACTGGAAAAGTGGAATGTAAATATAGATCTTTAAGAGAATCTGCTTCAGACAGTGATTGTAATACTGTTTGTTTAACACTTTTTTATTATCCTCCAGGGACGCAGGTGGCGCTGTGGGTTAAAGCCTCAGTGCCTAGGGCTTGCCGATCGAAAGGTCGGTGGTTCGAATCCCTGCGGCGGGGTGCGCTCTCGGTCCCAGCGCCTGCCAACCTAGCAGTTCGAAAGCACCTCCGGGTGCAAGTAGATAAATAGGGACCGCTTACCAGCGGGAAGGTAAACGGCGTTTCCGTGTGCGGCTCTGGCTCTGGCTCTGGCCAGAGCAGCGATGTCACGCTGGCCACGTGACCCGGAAGTGTCTCCGGACAGCGCTGGCCCCCGGCCTCTTAAGTGAGATGGGCGCACAACCCCAGAGTCTGTCAAGACTGGCCCGTACGGGCAGGGGTACCTTTACCTTTACCTTTTATTATCCTTCAGAAGCTAAGCTACACAGGGCGGTATTCAGTGACACAATTCTGCAAAGTGCAGTGAACCTTCCAATCCACTCTTGTACTCGCTAAATCTGTTCTGGCGTCCCCGCCCCCCCCCCCCCCGTTCCCCTTCCCAACCCTCCATAGCAGATTGGGGGACACAGGAAGAAGAGAGGGTAGTTTTGTTGTGTAAGTGTACATTCTTTGCACTAGTGAAAATACTTGGTTACCGCCCAGTCAGAGTAGCTAGCTAGAGCATGCGTATTGTACCTAAAATAGCACAATTTCTCCCTTACATTTCCTTGTTATTTAAAGGGTTTGCAGAATCTAGGATGGCATTTACCAAAGCATAGTTAAATGTGATATCTTGAGCTATTTTAGAAGGTACAAAAATGGTGCATACCCAGTACTTTTTTTTCTTTTTTAAAAAAATGTGTAGGGGGTACTCTAATTTTGACTCAAGAAAATCACCATTTTATAGTTCAAATCGGGGGAAATAAATAAAGTAAATCCACAAAAGATTCACAAAATGTTTAGGGGTATACATACCCCTGCGTCCCCCCAGAAAAAAGCACTGTACATACCTGTTCTTGTGGTTTAAGATCTTGTGCATGTTAATATCCCTTGTGTAGAAGCAGCTTGTCTGGTGGAGCAAAGCTGCCGTTCTAGCTTCTGGCCAGGGGTCTTGCTGTTCCTTAAAATGAGGGATGGAAAGTGAGGAGGCAGAAAGTGGGGAGGAATTAAAGAACCTTTTATTGAGGGTGAAAGAGGAGAGTGCAAAATATGGTCTGAAGCTCAACATCAAAAAAGCGAAGATCATGGCTACTGGTCCCATCACCTCCTGGCAAATAGAAGGGGAAGAAATGGAGGCAGTGAGAGATTTTACTTTCTTGGGCTCCATGATCACTGCAGATGGTGACAGCAGCCACGAAATTAAAAGACGCCTGCTTCTTGGGAGAAGGGCAATGACAGGCCTAGACAGCATCTTGAGAAGTAGAGACATCACCTTGCCAACAAAGGTCCGTATAGTTAAAGCTATGGTTTTCCCAGTAGTGATGTATGGAAGTGAGAGCTGGACCATAAAGAAGGCTGATCGCCGAAGAATTGATGCTTTTGAATTATGGTGCTGGAGGAGACTCTTGAATTATGGTGCTGGAGGAGACTGCAAGAAGATCAAACCTCTCCATTCTGAAGGAAATCAGCCCTGAGTGCTCACTGGAAGGACAGATTGTGAAGCTGAGGCTCCAGTACTTTGGCCACCTCATGAGAAGAGAAGACTCCCTGGAGAAGACCCTGATGTTGGGAAAGATGGAGGGCACAAGGAGAAGGGGGCGACAGAGGACGAGATGGTTGGATAGTGTTTTCGAGGTTACCAGCATGAGTCTGACCAAGCTGCGGGGGGCAGTGGAGGACAGGAGTGCCTGGCGTTCTCTGGTCCATGGGGTCACGAAGAGTCGGACACGACTAAACGACTAAACAACAACAAAATGAGGGATGAGGCATTGTGCGAATGCGCCAGCAGAGCCAATACAGCACTCTAGCTCAGTGGGTAGAGCATTAGACTCTTAAACTCAGGGTTCGAGCCCCATGTCCGGCAGAAGGTTGGACAAATGACCCTTGTGGTCCCTTCCAACTCTATACCTCCCCTCCCTCTCTCCCTCCTGGTAAACAACATGAGACTCTGCCCTTATATCATATGCCAAGAGAACAATAAATGGGACAAATTTTTGGGTGGTATATTGAAAGTTTTGTCCATGAGACTGTAATGAATCCACATTGTGGACTTTTGTAGATATGTAACTTTGAAAACCCTGTGTTTCCTACCTCCAGTAATAGATGATAGGGATTATTATTTTTTTAAGGGAGAATGTTGCGTCTTGCCAGGGAGCCTCAGAATTTTAAGTGAACGCTTTGTTTTATTTAGGGTTTACATAATTTTAAAGGGATTGAATGTTGTGGTTTTGAAATCCAGAATTTTGCTTCTGCTTTTACAGAGTTTTATTTGAGTCTGTGTTTGTTTTTACTGACATTAACTTCTGTTGATTTTTTACAAGTACGTAATTCCCTTCTACGGGACGCAGGTGGCGCTGTGGGTTAAAGCCTCAGCGCCTAGGGCTTGCCGATCGAAAGGTCGGCGGTTCGAATCCCTGCGGCGGGGTGCGCTCCCGCTGCTCGGTCCCAGCGCCTGCCAACCTAGCAGTTCGAAAGCACCTCCGGGTGCAAGTAGATGAATAGGGACCGCTTACCAGCGGGAAGGTAAACGGCGTTTCCATGTGTGGCTCTGGCTCTGGCCAGAGCAGCGATGTCACGCTGGCCACGTGACCCGGAAGTGTCTCCGGACAGCGCTGGCCCCTGGCCTCTTAAGTGAGATGGGCGCACAACCCCAGAGTCTGTCAAGACTGGCCCGTACGGGCAGGGGTACCTTTACCTTTAATTCCCTTCTGATTTGTAAAAGGTCTGATGACTAGATACAAATAAACAAATCTGAATTACGCTGAATATGGCCCCCTGGAAATTTAACTCTAGTTGTAATTCCTCTTTATTGCAGATGACAGAGAGTATCGACTGGTTGCAGAGCCAGAGTGGATTGTGTAAAGTTGATCGTTACACCGCAAGTGATGAGGAGGACCAGAACTGGACAGTAAGAAATTGATAGTTATTTCGGCATAATTGCTTTCTGGAGACTAATCTTGTTGCTTCTTAATGTGCTAGGACTGAAGATGTGTTTGATCCTTTACGTTTGAGCTCAGGTGCCGACGGTATTTCCTGGGTTCGGTACACTATATGTGAATTGGGTTCTCTGACCCAGTGACAAAGAGCTCACAGATTTGCATAAAATGTGTTTTCCTTTGCAGGTGGAGTAGAAGGCCCCAAAATAAGCCAGCAGCCACAAATGTACAGTCATACCTCAGGTTGAATGTGCTTCGGGATGAGCGCGTTTGAGTTGTGCTCCGTGGCAACCTGGAAGTAACGGACCGCGTTACTTCTGGGTTTCGCCTCTTGCGCATGCGCAGACGCTCAAAATTACGTCATGCGCAGAAGCGCCAAAACGTGACCCGTGCACACGCAGATGCACGGACACGGGTTATGTTTGCTTCTAGATGCGAACGGGGCTCCAGAACGGATCCCATTCGCATCTAGAGGTACCACTGTAATGTCTAACAGACAGAATCTGAACTGGTGAAGCTTTTCCCCATAGTTCTGCTTCCATGTCAGAAAAGGCCTGTTGAATTCTGCCTGCCACAGGGGTGTTAAAGGCACAGGAACACAGCTTCTCCCAGTACTAGCTCTATGCCAAGGCCTAGGTTCCCATCCCGTATCTACTTATCTGGGAGTAAGTCCCATGAAACAGAAAGAGACTTCTATTATAGCCTAGTTGCATCACACATTGTGGTTACATTCCAGAGGCAGCACGTATACACGGAAATCATATATAGCTATTTTTTTGGCTGACAAGGGGCGAAAACCCCACAGGAAGCCCTACCCCGTTGTCTCCCCTGCCTTCCCTCACTCCTCCACATGCGAGCAGGGGCGGAGGAAGGGGGTGCAATGGATGCGGACCACCCCGGGTGTCACCACTGAGGGGGGTGACAAAATGCCGGACGGCACACTTTTCCTGGACCAGGCAATCAATATCCATTAGAATGGCACTTGTGACATTTCAGTGTTTCCCAGAATCAAAAGAGCAAGGACGTTGTACTTACTGACTACAGTGGTACCTCGGGTTAAGTACTTAATTCGTTTCGGAGGTCGGTTCTTAACCTGAAACTGTTCTTAACCTGAAGCACCACTTTAGCTAATGGGGCCTCCTGCTGCTGCTGTGCCGCCGGAGCACGATTTCTGTTCTCATCCTGAAGCAAAGTTCTTAACCCGAGGTACTATTTCTGGGTTAGCGGAGTCTGTAACCTGAAGCGTATGTAACCCGAGGTACCACTGTACAATAACCAAGGGGACTAAACCGTTGTCAAATTGTCTTTTGTTTGCTGTTTAGACTGACTCAGCCAAGCTTTTTCAGCAAACTGCCTCTGATCCGCTCAAAGTCTTAAGCTGGCTCCGAAAAGATCTGGAAAACTGTGCCATCGGAGTCCAGAACGTGTTGAATGCCAGTAACAACGCAGGGGGTGCAAAATCGAGGGACCCCTCCACGACGAGGCAAAACATGCCGCAGCGCAATGTGCGTTCCCCGGGCGGTTTCAGTGTCTGCGATGAGGAATTCAGTGTGAACGTCAGCTCCAACAGGGCTTCACCCACTTTTCACTTGTCCATGAAGGCTGCGTGTCAGAAGGAATCCAAGGATGAAGAAAGCGATGGCTCTACTTCACCAAACACAAATCCTGATCCGGATGACGTATCTTTTTATTGCAATAGGCTTTCCAACCTTGCCATAGCTATGGCCCGGAAAGAGATGAACGACCGGTCAGATGGCAACAACACATGCATACATAAGTCGCTTTATGGCCCTGCTGGGGACCACGGCCACAGGTCTATCGGAGTGGGTACGGAGGACATCAAGCACAATGTGCCACCCAAGATGTGTGAAGGTGAATATGAAGAAACCCCAGCTTCTAAGAAGAAGACCGCGTTTTATTACAAAGAAGAAAATGCAGAAATACCTAATAAGAGTGACCCTTACAGGGACGGGATCAAAGGCTGTAACCGCAAGAAGCGCTTTGGTCCAGACGAGTATGGCAACTCACTGAGCAAAGGCATATTGGTTTACGCCAACAACGTGGTTTCCGATATGATGGTCTCGGTTATGAAGACCATGAAGGTGAAGGTGAACGACTCAAACATCGCTTGTGCCGTGTTGAAGAAGGTTCTGCTGAAGCACTCCAAAGAGGTTGTGTCTGATTTCATAGACTCCTGCATGAAGAACTTACACGATGTCACCGGAACGCTCATGACCGACTCTGACTTTGTTTCCGCCGTGAAGCGAAGCCTCTTCACGCAGGGAAGTCAGAAGGCCTCTGAAATTGTCCAAGCCATGCTGAATCGGTTACACAATGCTTTGATTGTGCAGAAGCACGTGAGCGACAGGGGAAAGTCTCAGAGCATGGCCTTTGCCAGTGTCAAGACTGGGTCTGGACATGATGGAAAGTCTCAAAACATGAGGTTTTCTGCCACGAAAACAGAATCTTGTAAAGAGAAAGAAATGACCTGCGCAGAAACCGTGGGCAACCACATCATAAAGGAGGGCCTCACCATGTGGCACCAGAAACAACACGACGACTGTTCAAATCCCCAGTCATCAAAGGCTGGGTGGAATCCAGAAAACCAAGATCTTGCTAACCTCTCAACAGATTCTTGGGCAAGAGACCTGATTGTGACAGCATTGCTGCTGATACAGTACCATCTAGTCCAGCAGGAGAATGCATTGAAGGAAGCCGAATGTGGCAGGAGCGGCAAGGCAGGTGGCACCGGGTTCGGGTTCTTGTCCCAAGAAAAAGGTGGCAACGCCTGTACACTGCCTTTATCAAAACAGTTTGACTCATTGAAGCAAAGTGACGACGAGCAGTCAGAGACCAATGCCGAAAATGACATGTCAAGTGTCGTAGTCATGCTCATGCAAAAGCTCATCAATGAGACGGTCAACAAATTAGGAGGAAACGCCGGAACTTTGATGGCCGACGAGGCCTACAAGAGCACTTACAAATGCCCCGAGGGACCTGGGCCTTCAGGCGCTTCCGAAGTAGACCACTCCTACGAGGAAGCCATTTCTGGACTGACCAAAATGATTCTGGATCAGTTTGATGTCAACAGGAAGGAAGGAGGCAGCGGGCCCTTCATTGACAACCTGGTGGATACAGTGACCAAACTGTGTCTCATGATAGCCAAATACAGCAATCCTGAGTCAGGTCTGGGGGATATGGGAGATGGGGAAGACGCTTGCGGGCCTCTGTATGCAAAGGGCACAGATTCTGCAGAAAGCCGAATAGGGTCAGGGGAAGACACGGTGTCTGGCCGCAAAGTGGTTGTAACCAACCAGAATGCTCCGGAGAACATTCAGAACAAACAGCTTCAAGCCATCCTTCAGTGGGTAGCAGCCTCTCAGTTGAACGTCCCCGTGTTGTACTTCATGGATGATGATGAAGAGACCCTGAATAAGGTAAATGGGAAGAAACTAGTGGGGGCATTTGCGTGGGATAGTATTAAGTTGTGCGTGTTATTGCAAGAAGTTTTGTTGCCTCTGTATTTCCCTGATATATCACAGATAACCTTTCAGGGTTAGGGCAGGGGTATTGGGGAATCACCTTCCAATTTTGATTACTCTCCCTTTTGCCCATCCCCTTCTCTCATCTCTTTCCCTCCTGCTGCAACCTCTCCTTCTGCTCAGGCTGGTTTCATGCAGAAAAGAAAATTGTGCAAATGGAAGGAGCTCTTTAGAACCCCAATGATTCCAAATAATTCACTAATCATCAGTCACAGTTTTGACTTCTTGGTGAAAAACACTGAAAGGTGGAGCAGCCAGACGGGCCTCTTCTCATACAGACCACTTAGAAAGTTGCCTGAATGTTTTGCTTCCTAACTTTCTTTCCAAGCATGCTAGAGACTTTTTTTTTAAAAAAAGTGAAAGCACAGCATCTGGGGCCCCTTGCAGGCTTGAGCCCTGGAGCAACTTATCCAACTGCACCATTCTAATCAGTGCTATTTTTCTAGAAAAAGAGGTGCCAGAACTCACCGTGAACACTTCCCTCATTTTTTTAGAATAGCAATGGCATCTACCTGAGAGATGCAGGAACTGAGTTCTGGTTAGTTATGCCTGAAAAAGCCCTGCTTATAATGTTGCCATTGGATGAGTTTAATCTTGTTCAAATGGTATTTGGTACCATTAGTCACATTTAGATATTTAGTTGATACAGAACCACAGAACACAGTTTTCTGGTGGTTCCAGTTCTAGGTCTGTGAACGGTCCAAGAAGATGGTGATACTATTTTGCCCCATGGCCTTTGTCCTATGGGATCCCCTGTACTCTTTAATAGCTACTGGCAGTGGTCATCTGGGTTTTGCGAGAAACAAAGCAATAGTGGTGCCAATCTTCAAGAAAGGCCAACCCAGTGACCCAGAGAAATATAGACCCATTAGTTTGTTATCAATAAAGGGAAAAATTATGTCTGCCACCTCTGCACTAGATTGCCTGCCTTTCTGAATGCTAATAGCATCTTTACTGAGGCACAAGCTGCATTTAGAGAGAACTGTTCAACTTCCAATCGCTGTATAGTTCTATTCCACCTTGCCGAGAAATATTCAAGACCTCTACAAGCAAACTGTATGTAGCTTTTATGGCCCTAAAAATCAGCCTTTGATTCCATCACCAGAGCCAAGTGATGGGGAAAGTAGGAAAAGGTTCTGGTTGACAATAGACTTTTCTGCCTCATCAAGGCCCTTTATAGTAATAGCAAGCTATTAGTCAGATGTGGTACCCAGGGACAGCTCTCAGGTGAAATATCTATGTCTAGAGGAATCAGACAGTGCTGTATCCTTGCACCCTCCTTGTTTAACAGATTTATAAATGACCTAGAGGATGACTCACTTGGCCACATGCCCAAACCTAGGGTCAGGAGGACTCCATTACTACTGTATGCTGACGATGCAGCTATTCTGTAACGTTCCAGACCAGGAGAAACTAAGGAGGTTCATGTCTTATTGCGTACAGAATGATCTAAAAATTAACTTTGGGAAAACTAAAATCTTGGGTTTTGAGAATAAATTTTCCCAATGCAAATGGATACTAGACAGGCAAGCTTCCAATACCTGGGGCTGACATTCCATCACACAACAACATGGACCACCCATCGATCTGTGGCCCTCCAGAAAGTACAAGCTAGTCAGTTAGCCACTCTTTACTAAATATTCCACCTGCCATCAAAGTATTCAATGCCAAAGCAGCTGCCCAATTACTAGCCTCTAATATCTGGGGTGGAGGAATAATATTTGAGTTGAATAACCTCCAGGCTAAATTCTTGAGGCTTCTCCTCCAGATCTCCAGATATATGCCTAACACAGTCAATTTTCATGGAAACTGGGGAATGCCCTCTACTGACCAGGACCTGGTGGGCAGCCTTAAAATACTAACTTAAGGTCAATGTTTTCAAACTGGGCACAGGACTACTCCAACATGTAGCTCAGGACAATTTCGTAAGTTGCTGGTCCAAGCTCAACGCCCGAAAAGCTTCCTCAGTTGGGCTGTCCCCATCTCTTCTTGAACACTTGGGCTCTGAACCACAAAAACAAAACTGTGAGCCGTTGCGTATGGTGATCTTCAGGCCCATTCACACTTACCCTGCTCACCAAGAGCTGTGAGTTTACAGTATGTTGGGACACTTTACACAGCTGAATATCTAAAGAACTTGACAGTGGTCAACTACCGCAGACTTTTTACCAAGGACAGACTGAATATCTTTCCTTCTGAATTGCATCAAAGCAGATTTGTGGATATTCCTTACTCTGCTAGATTATGCCCCTCTACAAATCAGGTAGAAGAATCTATACAGCATATTCCACTGGCCTGCAGACTATACAAGCAGGTCAGACAACAAAAGATTATTCCTTTAATTGCAAACCCACAGAATTTTATGTTAGGCACCTATTAGACAATAGGATTCCAAGCATATCTTTGGCAGTTGCCAGTTTCTTTCTGAGGCGGTCACGATCAGAAAGCACTTTTTATTAGTTAAAGGTCTGGGACAAGCTTAGTTTTATCCGCTCAAGTAGTACGTATGTATTTTGTATTTTTATGTACTGGAATCTATTTGTGGGTCTTTGGACTGCACTAAAGAATTGACTGAATAGGCAATGTTCTGTTTCCAGATGTTTTGGACTATAACTCCCATCAGGCCCAGCTAGCATGAGTAACGGTTAGGGATAACAGAAGTTGAGCTTGGAAAAGCTGGATGACCCTATGTTGACTTACCCCTGTGCTGCAGTATAGCGGAAGCTGGGCCTGATTGTATAAACTGGGCTTCCATCTCGAGTAGAATATGATTTTGGAAATTGGCTATTGGGCAGGTGCTGCAGGTCAGTGGGAATGTGAAAGTTCTGGTGGGTGAATATGAACCAATACCAGCCCCCCACCCACGCTCCCCAAATAAATCGCACTCATCGCTGTCTTCCCCCCCCCCCACAGCTTCAGCAACTCTCCACAGTGGCCGTGGACAGGGGCTACAGCGTCGGAGAAGTGATGCAGGCAGTTCTGAAGTATGAGAAGGAAAGGCAGCTGGGCGAGGCCTTGGGCAACTTTGTGCGGCTGCCAGTTCTGGACTGGCTGCTTCAAAACCTGTGAACACGACGGCCTCTCCCTGCGCCCTGCCCTCCGAGCGCAGGCTTCTCTTCCGTCACAGCATTAATTTCCACAGCACTCATTTGTCAGATATGATGTTATGAGTTTTACTAAATCTTCCCCTGCTGAGCAGTCAAATGAATAAAAGGAAATACTTAAGTGGCGGAGCAGTCTTCATTCCTAGGCATTTCAACTAAAATGGGGCATTTGAGGCAAACTTTGGAACTTGCTCCTCCAGTGATGGCCACCAACTTGGATGGCATTAAAAGATTAGACAAATTTGTGGAGGAGAGGGCTTTTGGTGGCTATGCTCTACCTCAGGCTTCCTCAAACTAGGCCCTCCAGATGTTTTGAGACTACAGTTCCCATCATCCCTGACCACTGGTCCTGCTAGCTAGGGGTCATGGGAGTTGTACAGGGGGCGTGCAGGTGTGGGGGATTCCCTGGTCCTGAATGGGGTAACTGTGCCCCTGAAGGACCAGGTGCGCAGCCTGGGAGTCATTGTGGACTCACAGCTGTCCATGGAGGCGCAGGTTAATTGTGTGTACAGGGCGGCTGTCTACCAACTCCACCTGGTATGCAGGCTAAGGCCCTACCTGGCCGCGGACTGTCTTGCCAGAATGTTCCATGCTCTAGTTATCTCCCGCTTGGACTACTGCAATGCACTCTACGTGGGGCTATCGTTGAAGGTGTCCCAGAAACTGCAGTTAATCCAGAATGCGGCAGTAAGACTGGTGACTGGGAGTGGCCGCCGGGACCACATAACACCAGTCCTGAAAGATCTGCATTGGTTTCCAGTATGTTTCTGAGCACAATCCAAAGTGTTGGTGCTGACCTTTAAAGCCCTAAACGGCCTCGGTCCTGTATACCTGAAGGAGCATCTCCACCCCCATCGTTCAGCCCGGACACTGAGATCCAGCACCAAGGGCCTTCTGGCAGTTCCCTCATTGCGAGAAGTGAGGTTACAGGGAACCAGACAGAGGGCCTTCTCAGTAGTGGCGCCCACCCTGTGGAACACCCTCCCTTCAGATGTGAAGGAAATAAGCAGCTATCCTATCTTTAAAAGACATCTGAAGGCAGCCCTGTTCAGGGAAGTTTTTAATATTTAATGCTGTATCGTTTTTAACACTTGATTGGAAGCCGCCCAGAGTGGCTGGGGAAACTCAGCCAGATGGGCGGAGTATAAATAATAAATTATTATTATTATATTATTATTGTAGGCCAAAAACATCTGGAGGGCGAAGTTTGAGGAAGCCTGCTCTACCTCCACAGCTGGAGGCAGCAATGGTTCTGAATGCCAGTTGCTGGGAGCCACTGGAGGGAAGAAAAGTTCTTGGTTTCATGTCCTGCTCCATGGCTTCTCACGGAGATCTGGTTGACCACTGTGACAGCAGGATGCTGGACTTAGCTGGGCAGTTTGATCCAGCAGGCTGGATCTGAATTGTTTTTCTTGCAGCAGTTATTCTGTTGCAAATGTTTTAAATACTGCATTCTTTGCCACCAATGCAATTTGAATTATATTCCATCTCTTACAGTTTCTCTAGAGCAAAGAGGCTTATTAGCGAGGCTACAGAGCCCTTGAAGTCTTCCTGCACTAATGATTTATACAGTGGTGCCTCGCAAGACGAAATTAATTCGTTCCGCGAGTCTCTTCGTCTTGCGGTTTTTTCGTCTTGCGAAGCACCCCTATTAGCGGCTTAGTGGCTTAGCAGCTATTAGCGGCTTAGCGGTTAGGAAAAAGGGGGGGAGGGGAAAAAACTCGCAAGACGTTTTTGTCTTACGAAGCAAGCCCATAGGAAAATTCGTCTTGTGAAGCACCTCAAAAGACGGAAAACTCTTTCGTCTAGCGAGTTTTTCGTCTTGCGAGGCATTCGTCTTGCGGGGCACCACTGTAGTTTCACAGGAGCACAAAAGTTATTTGACGGAGGGACCAGCCATACCCTCAAGACTTCAAGTTGACACTGCAAGCCATCGTTTATGAATGCTTACAAAATTATGCGGGTGATCTGAGTTCAGATACCACTCCCATTGAAAGCATAATAATTTCCTCCTCTGAGCTCAAAATACTTTTTTTACAGAGTTCAAAACCACATGGCTCCCTCCAGTGCTTCAATTAGAAAGCAGTAATTTCAATATTATCGCAGCAATCAAGATTTTATGGCTACCTTAATCATTTTGCGACATCATCTGTGTTGTGGAACCTTGTGCTATTATGAGATTCCAACCAAGTCATGGCTAAACCAAATTTGGGAGCAAACCCCTCCCCCAGAATTGAGGTTTTCTGGTGAAAGGCTGATCCAGATATCGTTTTGTTCCAGGAAACTCACCAGAAACATAAAAGGTAAAGTTAAAGGACCCCTGGACAGCTACGTCCAGTCAAAGGTGCAGCACTCATCTCACTTTTCGGGCCACGGGAGCCAGCGTTTGTCCACAGGCAGCTTTCTGGGTCATGTGGCCAGCATGACTAAACTGCTTCTGGTGCATGGAGGACCATGACGGAAACCTGTCACGTGTGGTGACGTTTCTGTGGGTGGCTTCTAACACCAAACCCCTACTCCCATTTGCTTCTCACCTGAGCACAAGCTGGCCATTTTGCTTCCAGTGGCCTTGTGGTGTCAGTCGCTGGTTACAGAGGGTGAACTTGAGATTTCAACAACACATTTAGAAAAAGTTGTTTTCTCAAGATCTCTACACAATTCATGTGAGAGCTTATCTTGGAAACTGGAATGGTAGCACATATAAGGTAAAGGTAAGGGACCCCTGACTATTAGGTCCAGTCGTGACCGACTCTGGGGTTGTGGCACTCATCTCGCTTTATTGGTCGAGGGAGCTGACATACAGCTTCCGGGTCATGTGGCCAGCAGGACTAAGCCGCTTCTGGCGAACCAGAGCAGCACACGGAAACGCCGTTTATCTTCCCGCCGGAGCGGTACCTATTTATCTACTTGCACTTTGATGTGCTTTCGAACTGCTAGGTTGGCAGGAGCAGGGACCGAGCAACGGGAGCTCACCCCATTGCGGGGATTCGAACCGCCGACCTTCTGATCAGCAAGTCCTAGGCTCTGTGGTTTAACCCTCAGCACCACCCGCATCCCTATCCCATATATAACAGGCATTTAAAATGTGTGTGTGTGTGTGTGCGCAGGGGTCTCACACAATGCCCCTTTATCACTCTTGTGCAAATTATAGGGCTCCTATCAATTGAATTGGGGTCACAATGCAGAGCTCTGGTACCCCTATCTTGCTGCTCTGATTTTTTCTTTCTATTTTCTGGGAAATGTTTTAAGTTGTGGGGGTTTTTTAACACCTGTCGCTTCTGGTGTCGTTAACCACCCTGAGATCTATGGATATACGGCGGTATACAAATTTAATAAATAAAATACAATACGAGACTTTAAAAAAACCAAACCCCTGACTGAAATAACAGCCCATGAGCTGTGCAAGAAATGCCTTGGAGGTTAGACAGAGGTCCTATGTCTTCACCTTGCATTACTCACAAGTAAAATGATCAGCCACACCCTTGTTCTGATCAAAATTAATTTCTGTCCCTCAAGAGAGCAAAATATATTCTATTTGAACTGTAAAAGAGTACCCATTTCCACTCATACAGTCTTCCTCCACACCAAGAAATGTGCACAGACCGTATACAGACAGTTATGTTAAATTTCTGTTCTTGAACATTTTACAGCAAAAAAGTTACCTAAAAGCAGACCACAAATGATATGCAAAGAGGACTAGTCATTGCTTGTACTTGATGGGTGGCAAGACGCTTGTATTTTTGTGCATGACCTTCTCAGTCCTATGGTCTCTCTGTTCTCTTTTAACAGTTTTGTCCACCATGGTTTCCAGTTCTTTTTCTGGAGTTTCTTGCTTGTTGGAATCCTCCTTTTCCTCTTGGTTTGCATCTTGGGAGGTTATGATGGGAGATAATTTCTGAACCGCAACGGATAACTTTTCAGCGGGATCAGATTTTATTTCTCCGGCAGATTGGTGCCGTGTGGTTTCATCTGCAGAAAAGGGGAGACACAAAATTTAAGAGAAAATGCAAATCCAGACTTCAATAAATATAAAGAGGAGTGTTCAAGTAAGGTTTTGGCACCTGCTTAAAACACTTTTGTATCCAGCCTTGTGGATGCTGGCATAGTTTAGAATTGCTTTTAACTGTATTCATCCTTTTAATATTTCTTGCAAACCACTTATTTTATATAGAGGTTATATATCGGTTATATATCAAGCAGCATGTAATTTGCTCAGGGTTTGAGCCCCACGTTGGGTGAAAGATTCCTGCATTACAGCGAACTGGACTAGATGACCCTCTTGGTCCCTTCCAACTTGACAGTTCTGTGAATCTAAGTGTTGAAAGTTGCAACACACACAGAGGCCACATTTCTCCTCTCACCTCCCCATTCACAAAAATAAACGCAAACAATTAAGCAAAAACCTAGAAACATACAACTGTCCGCCACTGCTCTCTCTTGACAAATATTATAAAAACCAGCTATCGAAACTGACAACAACAGCCTTCTCCTGGCTAGCTGCAACGAACGTGCTTTGAGGTGTGGCCTTAGGGAAACCAGCACTGAGCGTGCTCAGACTGTTCTCCAAGGCAATCCTACTGGGCCAATACTGAAGCTGCTGTTTAGCCCTGGCAACAAGAGATAAGAAAAGAAACCTCCAGCAAACACATGCCTTTTTCTCCTCCTAAGACACAAATAATAGGGGCCTCTTTCTCAAAGTGCTGCTTTGGGATTGTGATGGGCAGAGAACAGCAGGTTGACAGAAATGTTTGCAGAGCTTTCCTGAATTTGGACAGAAGAGTAAAATGCATGTTGTACAGGGAAGACTGTGTGGCTCTGAGATTTGTGGGGAGGGCTATGCCTCAGGGAGGCAGCCTCTGCTAGAGATACCTGTACCTGCTTGAGGTTTCTGTGAGTGGTGCAGGTAGTAATATAATGATTTATAATAATTTATTATTTATACCCCGCCCATCTGGCTGGGTTTCCCCAGCCACTCTGGGCGGCTTCCAGCAAAACATTAAAATACAATAATTCATCAAACATTAAAAGCTTCCCTAAACAGGTAGAAGTGCAGTGGGCTGAAAGAACAGGAAGGTTGAGATGTGTAACAAAAACCAGTATTTCTAGTACACCACCCGGCCGGCCTACCCATGAGGCTGATGGAAGCCGCCATCTTGGGCGGCAGAATCCCATGAAGACCTTTGCTCACCAACCGCCAGAGAAGTAAGGAGAAATGGCGGCGGCAGCAGCTTCCAGCGAGATCTCAAGATAGTTCTGCGAGATGTCTCTGGAAGCTACCATCACCGTGCAAGTGGAGCCGAGAGCGTGGGACCTTCGCGTTTTGTCTCTCCACACTACAAACACGTAGCTGTCCATCACTGATGGACTCTCTCCACCTTAATAATCGATCACTGGGGAGATAATGCTTCCTCTGTTCTCAGTCCCTCCTTTCTCCCTCTCTTTCCACGGCAAACATAGGCGACCAACCTCTATCCCTGAAACAGCTGGTGGCGAGGGGGAACTGGGCTCAGGAAACAGACATCAAATGGCCGGTGTTTTCTTAGCAAATGCATCACAGTGATGGCTTCAGTAGCAGAAGACAGACTTCCTCCAACCCGAAAGCAAACAGCGTGTTTGTTTGTGTGTACATATCTTGACGTGGTCTCGGAACTGGAGGGCACACTCAAGGAAAATGATGTTTACATTTTCAGTTCATTCCACCTGCCACCCCACATCAGTCTGTGGGCTGACGGAGGCTGCTTTGACATCCAGGGAACAATTGCAATGGGCTGAGAGAATTTAGGAACCGGACGGTGGCGGGGACTATGCGGTGTCCTTTCCATGGTCGAGGGGCAGGCATGGACACCAGAGCTTGAGAGCACTTGTGATGTGGCAATTGCACGGCCCTCTGCTTTCCGAAATTGCCCACACAGGTTCAACTACTCCCTGGGGGTTACCTGAACAGAGAGGCATGGTCACATCATACTTTTTATCCTGCTCGCCACACTTTAGGGGAGCAGAAAACTGAGCTGGGTAGAAAGCAACAAAATGCACAGAAAGGTAACCAAATAGATTCTGTGAAATGTATAGGTTATGCAAATTCGGTAAATGTGCATTGTTTCTATTCTTTTGTAAAATCTGTTTTTCAAAACGCTATGCAATTTTGCAATAAATTACATGAAAAGAGTTTTATTTTTCATATTTTTCCCTGCTTCTGCCCATCATGGGGAAGGGCAAGGAGGCATATATTGTGCTGCAGCCCCACCGTACAATCATTGAAAAATCTTATGCTACAAGTCCTCTGGCACTGACTATTTCAAACATATCTTTTCGACCATAAAAGATGGAAACCTGCTGCTGCTGCTTCTTTATTTGGAGCTGGAATTCTTTGGAAGCTGGGTTCAGCTACTAGTATCCCATAACGTAGCCTTTCTGGTTTCCATAACATGCAAACTGTTAGGGTGTGAAACCTTAGACGCTGGCAGGTTAGCAATGTCATGTGACTTTAAGTAGTCAAGCTCGTTAAGTTGTTAAGTTGCTCATTATATAAAGAGTGTTTGTTTTCTCTGCCTGTGGGGCGTGAAGCAAAAATGTCTGAAAGCTCCGGAGGTGTTTCTGTTATCTTTCCGCAATAAACCTGTCTTTGGAAAGACAGGCTTCCCTGTGTCGTTATTTCTTTGCTGCTGAGACTCTGAAGCTTGTACTGCAACAAGAATCTCTGCAATGCTCTGCAAAGAGAACTGTTGCTGGTTGCGCAGTGGAAGCGTTTACTGGACCAGTACACAGACTCTCTTACAAACTGCCAAAGAGAAAGAAGCAGACCTCAAGATGCTGCTGAACTTGGCAGGGGCTTCCTGGTGTTTTGGTTTTGGTTTGTCTCCCCCTGAAATACCTATTTAAAGACAATTCATTGGGGGGGGGGGGAGAAAGAGCCAAGAACTATGAGTCCACCTCGTTCTGGCTGAGCACTCTTATGAGTGCTTTCCTTCTTCTTCTCTGCCTCGCCTGACTTCGTAGTAGCCTTGGGCTTTTGTTTTGCTTTATGTAACCATGGGTCCTGCATCCAGGAGTGGTGCATTGCATCTTCCGGAGTCATGCGCAAGGAAGGTTTCCATCTTGACATAAAACATATGGAGAACATCAGTATGGAGCATGATTGTATTATACACATACAAACCTATGTGCATATGAAGCTTATTACTCACATTATCCTACATGTGACAGCACATGAAACCACTACACTCATATGGTATGACCTTAAAAAGTAAAGGTACCCCTGACCGTAAGGGACGCGGGTGACGCTGTGGGTTAAACCACAGAGCCTAGGACTTGCCGATCAGAAGGTCAGCGTTTCGAATCCCTGCGATGCAGTGAGCTCCCGCTGCTCGGTCCCTGCTCTTGCCAACCTAGCAGTTCGAAAGCACGTCAAAGTGCAAGTAGATAAATAGGTACCACTCTGGTGGGAAGGTAAACGGTGTTTCCGTGCGCAGCTCTGGTTCGCCAGAAGCGGCTTAGTCATGCTGGCCACATATCCCGGAAGCTGTACGCCGGCTCCCTTGGCCAATAAAGTGAGATGATTGCCGCAACCCCAGAGTTGTCCACAACTGGACCTAATGGTCAGGGGTCCCTTTACCTTTACCTTTACCCCTGACCGTTAGGTCCAGTCGTGGACAACTGATCAGCAAGCTTCTGATCAGCAAGCCCTAGGCTCTGTGGTTTAGACCACAGCACCGCCCGTGTCAGTAATTGCATTTTCACAGCAGTTTCATCACTGCATGTCACATAATTTGCTCTGCAAAAATCTGAGAGTCTAATATATAGGCGCTGCATCCAAAAAAAAGGCAAAGGCCCTGTTCTCCTTAGAGCCTGAAAGGAGGCAAAATGAAGAAGAAAGATAGATGAGGGAGATCAGTTTGAGAATGCCAGAATGCATAGGTAAGTTTTAAACAGGCATTGAAAGGGGGGTCCTGGGAGGCAGAGCTTCAAGGGCAATAGATCTAACTTTAGCCACCTTTGCAGCCAGCCACCAATAACTCCCAAGGCACCAAGTGACTGTGGCCTTACACTTCTAAAATCATGTGTCAGGGACTCAGCGGGAGCGCAGGGAGGAGAGGAGATGGAGAGCGAGGGGGAGCAATCCGAGGGCAGCGTAGGAGAAGATGACAGCAGCCCGATAGATTCCATGAGCCTCTCCAGCGAATCGGAAGATTCACAGAAGGGGGCGCCGATGGGCAGGGCAAGGGGCGACCCAAGGGGGACACCCCAGAAGCAAGGGGCCAGCGGGGACTCCCAGAGCAGCAGTTGGAAATCAGGACCAGCTTCCCCACCAGAGCGTAGTGGGGGGGAGGAGTCCCAGGTGTCAGAGCCCACATATGCACCACCAGCGAGAGAAGATGAGTCAGGGTTGACCACGCCTCCATCGGAGAGCGAGTTAACGGTCAAGAGGAAAGTTGCAGGCTGGGCACGCGCGCCAAGTTCAAATGTACAGGCGAGCGGCACAGAAGGTAGCCCGGATAGGGAACCAGGTCCTAAAGCCCGCCGGAAGGAGGGGGAAGAATCATCAGGGTCAGCGTCAGAGGAGTCCAGGAAGGATGAAACCCTAGCGGGCAGGAGGGCCCAGAGGAGAAAGGAACTTAGGAAGAGGTGGAGCAAGGCGAGAGTCTTAAACTGGTGTGGAAGGGGAGGAGACTCAGACGGGACTTCACTGGTCTAAGGTCGAGACGTAGAGCTGCACGCTGCGGCTTTAAAATGGAAACTGAACCTCAATAAAGACTTTTGTACATAACTACAGCCTAGCGTTGGTCCTCTGTGAGCTGGGACCTGGAGGCAGCTCTGACATCATGTCTTTAAATCTGCCAATTCAGCTCACATGCTGACTGTGATCCCATCTAGTATCGCCCTAACCTAGTGGTTTTAAAACTTGTCTATCAACGAACCTCTTCCCTGCATGTCTGCCATGGGGCCCAAGCAAGTTTATGGAAAACATAGATAGGATAACTCTCCATTAGCGCATGGTGTGAACCAGCCACTTGGAACACGTCCAATATGTTCTTTAAAGTTGCACATTCTTTGGGGAGATAATGCAGGGGTAGCCAAGCTGCCTTTCAGGAAAGTTTGTTCACCATGACTGATATACTAACTGAGAAACCTCTGACAAACTTCCAAAGAACTCCTGGAGTGCCGTGTGAAATACGCTGCTTCCTTCCGCAAAACATTTTCATTACATACTCTGGCAATATGGGGAATTAGCAGATCAAAATAAACATTGCTACCATAACTGAGCTCCAGACATTTAACCAACACTTAAGGACAGAAAAGCAGGATTTAAGAGCCTATATATATGCAATGGGCAAAACAAATGAAAGGTATCTTACACAAGGCACTTTTTCAGAAAATCCAGAAATGCACCATCGTATGTTTTCAATACAGCGCTCAGTTCCCTGGTGTTCGGGTTTCTTATTCTCCCCCTACTATTTGTAAGATTCTTTGGAGTACCGCTGGAATCTTTAAAACAGAAAAGCAACATTTTAAAACTGTATACACATTTGCATAATATTTAAAGTTTTGATGCTGGAAGGGTAAGTCCACAGAAGACTTAAGTCTGCCCAGATAATATTTATTTAGAACAGGGATGTCCAGCGTTGTAATGTTGGGATCCACCCTATTCAATTGGAAGTGCATTTTGCCATAAAAACCGATTCCTGTAGCAAATGACCCCAGGTGCAACTTTGCTTAATTCACATGTACAGAAAAATACCTTACAGTGCAGAGCTTACATGAAGCTTTTTGCTCTGTGGGTAAACTTAAAACCCACCTTGATTAAAAGATTAGAAGAACCATCAGAGACCTGGGAAGATTTTGGCAGCACGACATCTGACTTTTAGACTAACAGTTTGCATCCCTGATCCAGAAGAGTGCCAATGTTGTTCACAAAACCAGTAATTTTCACTCTAAGAAAAACCTCTCAGAGATTAACGATTTAGTGCTTGAATATTTATGTATTGCAGCCAAAAGCTGCAACAAAAGCCTCAAGCAAATGAATAAATACTTAAAACACATCTCACCTTTCCATCTCTTCAAGGTGATTTACAATTCAGAATAAAACAATTACATTCAAAGCCACATTTTTTAAAAAAAAAAAACCCCAACCATCGGTCTAAATGTATTACGACAAAGGAAATTCAGTGCAACAGTAAACTAGCAATAGATACTTTATTATTGCTTTCCAAAAGCACAAGAGAGTAATTTGGTGCCTAAAGATAAAATAAATGATATTTCTGGGAGGCCTATTCCACAATCCACAAGGCCAACACAGAAATGCTTGATCCCCAGCCCATGTAATGCTTGAAGGGGCACCTGGAGTAGAGCCTAAGGAGATTTTAGAGGGCAACCACGTTTATATGGGAGCAGGCAGTTCTTCTGATTCCCTGGGCTCCTGGGTGCAGTAAGAGGTACTTTGAATTCAACCTGGAAATGCACTAGAATAGGAAGGGAGCAACTGGTTTTCTGTGGGAAATTTGTGTTCCAATACTAGGACATGGCTTTTATTGGAAATGGCGGACCTTGTTTTGGAAACCCCACTAAATTAGTAGCAAAATACTAATTTTATTTTATTGTAAGATAAAATACCTGGATAACTCTGGCAAATACAGCAACAATTAAAAGATTAAATATCCATCCTTGAGGGAAATGACGAAGGTATTTTAGGTACTCCCATCCAAGAAGAAAATGCTGAGTTGAACTATAAATGAATACTGTTTAGATGTTTGTGTCATGAAGGCAAAAAATAATAATCCAGGGGTGAGATTGCTGGTTGAAGTGAAGGGGGGCTGGAGCAGGGTTTCTGTATGTGTGGATAGTAATGCAGACTCTCAAATAGAGAGACAGCAAATAAATACTATTTAATTTGTGGAAGGGGTATTAATTTATAAACTGACTTAATTAAAGCAACTGCCTATAGTATTATGGAACATATAATATAGAAAGTTTTTAAAACAAACACCATTCTTCTTCTCTGTGCCATTTCTGTGTGCTGCGTGGGCAGATACCGTACTTTTTGCACCATAACACTCACTTTTTTCCTCCTAGAAAGTAAGGGGAAATGTCTGTGCGTGTTATGGAGCGAACGCCTGCGGGTGGCGGGGGGGATCTGCTGCAGTCGTGAGCAGAGGATCCATGGTTCCTCTTCCTTCCCTCCTCCATGGTTACAAAGCATGGATCCACATGGATCCTCAGGATTTTTGCATTGGGCTACTCCAAACTCACTGTCAGATCACATGTCTGTGGCCACAGCATGAACCACAAAAATCATATATCCACTATTTTGTTTAGAATCTTTTTTTTTCTTGTTTTCCTCCTCTAAAAACTATGTGCGTGTTATGGTCTGGTGCGTGTTATAGAGCAAAAAATACGGTAATTTACATTAGAGTTGACACTAGCCGCAACATTTTCAAGCTATAGCGTGATATTTTTCGGCTTGACAGACCAAAGCATGGCAACAGAGTCAACATGCCCACTATAGTCCGAGCCCAAACTGCAAAAGCAGGCTAAGCATCAGCCCAAACTCAGATGGTGTGATAAGAACGAGCACTAAATGAATGTAGACAAGCTGCAAGACCAATCCCTAGTCTGCACTGCTCTTGATTCCAAGGAAATGAAACCGAAGGCGTGTGCTAGCACCCTTGAAATCTCCGCCACTCAGAGGCTGGGGTGTGTATCTAGAGCAAATAAATATGCATTGTGATCCCTCTTGCACAAAGCACCATACAATATGAAGGTCTTTCTTCCACAAATGCCCTATCCACCATAATGATGGGCACTATGCGAGTAAGTCAATAACAAAAAGGGACTTACCAAAGAACGTTCGTCTTCTTGATGCACTCTGAATGAAATCAGCTGGTGGAAGACCTAGTATCTTTAACACACAAAAAAGTTAGCCTGAAGAGCACCTCTGTTAAGTATTGTCAGGGGTTCAGGAGCAGAAGCACAGGGAAGAGGGGAGATGGAGAGCGAAGGGGAAGAATCTGAGGGCAGCGTAGGAGAAGATGACAGTGGCCCAAGAGATTCCATGAGCCTCTCCAGCGAATCGGAAGATTCACAGAAGGGGGCGCCGGTGGCCAGGGCAAGGGGGGTCCCAAGGGGGACACCCCAGAAGCAAGGGGCCAGCGGGGACTCCCAGAGCAGCAGTTGGAAATCAGGACCAGCTTCCCCACCAGAGCATAGTGGGGGGGAAGAGTCACAGGTATCGGGAGTAGCGTCTCCCCCAGCAGGGAGAGGAGAGGAGTCAGGGCTGACCACGCCTCCATCGGAGAGTCAGACAACGGAGGGGAGGTCAGATCCGGCCAGTATCCCGGAAGAGGGAAGCAGTGACAGAAGTAGTGTAACGGTCAGGAGGAAGGTCACTGGGTTGGCGCGAGAGGCAAGTTCAAATGTACAGGAGCGTGGGACAGCAGAGAATGAGGATTGGGAACCGGGTCCTAAAGCCCGCCGGAGGGAGGGGGAGGAGCTAAGCGACTCAGCGTCAGAGGAGTCCAGAAAGGGGAATGCCCCAGCGGGCAGGAGGACCCAGAGGAGAAGAGAGCAGCGAAAAAGGTGGAGCAGGGCTAGGATCTTAAACTGGTGTAAGAGGGGAGGAGATTCAGACGGGACTTCGCCGATCTAGGGTTTAAGATGTAGGGCTGCGCGCTGCGGCTTTGAAATGGAAATTGAACTTCAATAAAGACTTTTGTACATTACGACAGCCTAGCGTTGGTCCTCTGTGAGCTGGGACCTAGAGGCAGCTCTGACAAGTACGTATATAACAAATTAATGGTCTTACACCTTTAACATGAAGGACATGTTGATATAATGGCTGAGCTCTTTTTTTATTCTACCGCAGAGTCAGTTGAAAAGAGGGGGAAACTACCACAAACAGTAAAAATAAATGTTCTGAGGAACTCATCAATGGTTCCAATCTAACTGGTGGTTTCTACCTGTACTGGAGCTGATACTCCTCAACACTGTTATCAACGCCTAAAAATGAAAGTTATGCCTGGCACAAAACTGGGAGGGAGAACTAACGTATCAGGAGACGGAAATAAAGTTCAAAACTATATTAAAAAAACTGGGCTGGAACTAATAAAATCTCTGTACATCTAAATCAATTTAGAAACTGACTTTTATAATCAAATGAGAGAGTATCTGTTAAATGGTACATTTTGAATTTCATGTTCTTCACAAGGAGTGCTGCCCTCCTTTTTCTGGGTCAACTCTATGGGCCTGTTGCATGCCATAAAGGGGCTTTTAATACTTGGAAGTTAGAGTGTTTAAATCACTTCACACCCACAATCTTCTTGTAATCATTGAAACACCCAACAAGTCTGTGTTATTATCCCACATTTCAATTTCCCATCACTGGGTGGTATTTTGGTCTTTGTGTTCTGGGTTGTATGAGTTCCTGTGGGGATATTAAACATTTTACAGGCACTCTAATGCCAGTGTAATGCCACTTGTATGCAAGTCATTTCTGAAATGCAACATTTTATTTCATAAGGACGTATTTTGTACAGAAAACAATTGTGTGTGTGCATCTTCGGAGACATACGCTAGCTAATTTGTGTTTAAAATGTTTGTGGTAGACATAATTTTTGTTTGACACATTGAATTCCTCAGACTTTAACAGAGGAGCACGGATAAAATTCACAGGTAATGAAAGAGATGCCTTCATTTCATGCGAACAAGCATGACTGAAACCTGGTGAGATGAGGGTGAGAACCTGTTCAAAAGGCATGGATCAAACAGAAAGGAGGAGGAGTAGTGTTACATGTAAATGATGTGTATGCCTGGAAGGACATTCATGACTTGGAGCATGGAAGGTGGGTTGAGAGTATGGGGGGGGGGGATTGTTGGAGAGGGTATGAACTGTGACCACACTTCCATGGGGTTGTGTCTCTGGAAGATTAAACCTCTGCATGGCATCTGATTCACAGTTGGAGGACCGATTGTCCCACCCCCTGGCTTTTTGCAGGAAACCCCAAGAGCATCTCTCACAGATGGCTGTCCAGCCGCCGAAGACCTCCATTTAGGGAGACTGCAGCACCTCTCAAGAGAATTGTTCCCATTGCCAAATGCTGTTACCTTTAAGAAGTTTCTCCTGATAGTCAGCTGAGATCTACCCTCCTGTACCTTAAGTCCACTAGACCTAATCTTGCCTTCTGGAGTAGTAGGCAACAAGTCCTTGCTGTTTTCCATGTAAAACCCTTTCAGATATCTGAAGAATGCTATCACCTCAGCCTTGTCTTCTCCAGGAGAAATCAGCCCAACCTTCTTTCAACCTTCCATATTTGTTGTCCTGCTCTGAACACTCCCAACATCTACATATCCTTCTAAAAGTGCACAGTTTTCCAGATGAAGCTGAACTAGTGAGGAATAAAGTGGAACTTTATGTGACAAATCTTAGAGGAGTTTTAAAAACTACTTGCGATGTTGCAAGAAAGAAAGAAATCCCCTTTGTGAGCATGCGTAAGTTCCTGTGTATAGCTAAACTTGTTCTTTAGAGCCTGGGTTGTTTCTGCACACCTGCTAGTATTAAAATCAGAAGTTACCTCCATAATGCATGCAAGCTGCTCCACTTCATTCTCCCCAGGAAAAAGTGGATACCCTGTGTAGAGTTCAGCCATAATGCACCCTAAGCTCCACATGTCAATAGGGGTTGCATAGGGGTGACCAAGAATCACTTCTGGGGAACGATAAAATCGACTCTGGACATACGTATACACTGGAATAAAAAGGCAGGAAAAAAACATTGGACGTGTAAATTATCTCCTCTTCCATTGCCACCGATCCTCGCCTCGATGCAAGTCCCTGAGCTCCTTATCTTAAGTCCCATCATTTTGGTCTTGACCAGAGGTTTCCAACCAATTTGAGTCCAAGGCTCCCTTGACCAACTACATTCTTTCTGCAGTCTATTTATTTATATATACCGTATGTTTCTAGAAGACAGCGTGTTGAACTATCAATATAGCGAAAGTTGATATTCTAGCTCACAGGTTTTCAACCTTTTTGGGTCCATGGTTCACTTGACCAACTACATTCTTTCTGCGGCAACCCTGTGGGGCTCAGGAGCCCCTTGACTGCAGAGCTGGCAGCCTCTCACTCCTTTTTGAACACCCTCCCTTATGGAGTGTTCCCTCAGCCTCTTCTCCCCTCTCTCTGGGAGTCCTCTGGGCAACAGCCACCACCGACCCTGGTCTCTGAGCTGCCCCATCCACCGCAAAGAGAGGTACCGCCTCACAATGCCCCTCAGGAATTTGGGAAGAGGATGCCCCCAGCCTCAGGGGTCCAACAGAGACTGGTCAAAGGTGAACATGAGGCCTGGGTAGGCAGCCATGGGCGCTGCCTAGCCTGCATGGTGGAAAAACTGCCCTTCAGCGCCGGGAAATCCGCTCCGCTTCCCAGTGGGGAGGAGTTGCAGTGGACCACGTGACCACCCGCTCCCCTCCAGGGGCAGGGGACAAAGTCCCGTGTCCCCCGGAGGTTCCCAGCCATGTCATTTGTCTGCCAGCCAATTCGCTGGCTGGGGGGGGGGGCGGCCCACATTTGAACTGAGGCGTGAGCCGGATTGGAGAGTGTGTGAAGGGTTGGTTGCAGGTGTGAGAGTATTTGGTGGCGAGCCTTGGGCTCGTGTGGCAGTTAGGCATTGGTTTGAAGAAGAGTTTGGATTTGATATCCCACTTTATCACTACCCAAAGGAGTCTCAAAGCGGCTAACATTCTCCTTTCCCTTCCTCCCCCACAACAAACACTCTGTGAGGTGCGTGAGGCTGAGAGACTTCAGAGAAGTGTGACTAGCCCAAGGTCACCCAGCAGCTGCATGTGGAGGAGCGAGGAAGCGAACCCGGTTCACCAGATTACGAGTCTACCACTCTTAACCACTACACCACACAGGCTCTGGGGGAGGGGAGGTGTGGCCATCACCTGCCCCTCCAAGCTTAAGGGTATTCCGTTAAAGGAATCCGGGGTGTGGATCTTGTCCAAAGTCCAGGACTGGGCTAGGGCCATGCCACGACCTAATGGGAGCTCCGAGTTGGTTTGCATCAACGGGGCTCCCCCTACTGGTGATTGACCCTTACTGGACTCCCAGCATGACAGGCAGGAGTCAAAACAAAATAAAAAAATTCCTTCCAGTAGCACCTTAAAGACCAACTAAGTTAGTTCTTGGTATGAGCTTTCGTGTGCATGCACACTTCTTCAGATACACTGAAACAGAAGTCACCAGAGCCTTCTATATAGTGAGAAGGTGGGGAGGGGTATTACTCAGAAGGGTGGTGGGATTGGGTGATTGGCAGATAGCTGTGATGAGCCTGTTGACGACTCTTAACAACTGCAATAGGTTTTACAGGAAAAAGCAAGGGGTGAGAAGGTGAAAAATGGCTTTGTCATGTATAATGAGATAAGAATCCAGTGTCTTTGTTCAGACCAGGTCTCTCCATGGTTTTAAACACGGCTACCTATCTGTAACTGGAACTATGGAAGGCAGGAGTCAGAAATAGTTGGGTCAATTCCAATGCCTAAGCCAATACCACTCACATTCTGTAACCAATAAAGTTGTGGCCTAAATTTGCCCAATAACATTAACTTAATATCTGTGTCCTTGTGTCTTATTCATCAACGAGGGGGTGGTCTCAGGGTCTTGACACGCAACTCAGCTTCCAGGCAGGCTCTGCACACAGTAAGCACAAGAAAGGCTTGCGGAACACCTGCTTGCCAGGTATCCCACTAGTTTGTCCATTCCCAACTGCAAGGACTGGCGGACTGGCTGGCTGGGCACCCTGGCCCACTGGCTTGCTTGCTTACTCCAAGGCCGCCTCCGCTCCCGGCACTCTCCGTCCCCCGGGCAGCCCCAGAGGCACCATTCAGCTGAGAAACTTATAGCCAGGGCTGCTGCAACAAACAGCCATGCAAGCCAATGGGGGACAGAGATGTGAAAGGGCATCAGAGGAAGGAGGGAAGGAAAGAGGGACAGAGGCCAGTGTTGATTTCCCTTTTTACTTTGAAAAACGATTTTAAAAATTCATTGTGCCTTTGTTTCTTACTCCCTTGTGAGCTGCCCCAGGATTATAAATTTATACTGAAGATGTGGAATATGAAGTATATAAGTAAATAAATCAAAAATTAAGAAATCTAATAAAGAAAATTACATCTACTTGACTTTTCTGCAAACCTCTTTGGTGTTCATAGCAGCTTGATCCAAAGTCGATAACTTTAAATGAAACCTGCCCAGGTTGGGGTTGGTTTATTAATATGTTCTCCTAAAATGAGGGAAAGCAAAGAAGGGGGAGAGAAAATATCAACACACATCTATCAGGTTAGCAGACTAATGGCAGAAACATTTTTACAGAGGAAAAACAACCAGCCTGCAAATATATGGTGGTGTCTGGTGAGAAATGCCAGCATCTTTGACCTCCTCTTTTAGGTGTGACTTAATTTGTGGATGGAGTGCTCATATAGGAACGCAAAGGTCATTCATTTGCTGATATATCAGCAAGAACTAAAACAATGCTTATAAATTATAGGTTGCCATTTTGCAGAAGTATTGACCATTCCCTAGCACGTGGGTAGGCAAATTAAGGCCCGGGGGCTGGATCCGGCCCAATCGCCTTCTAAATCCAACCTGCAGACGGTCCGGGAATCAGCGTGTCTTTACATGAGTAGAATGAGTCCTTTTATTTAAAATGCATCTCTGGGTTATTTGTGGGGCCTGCCTGGTGTTTTTACATGAGTAGAATGTGTGTTTTTATTTAGAATGCATCTCTGGGTTATTTGTGGGGCATAGGAATTTGTTCATTCCCGCCCCCCCCCCAAAAAAAAAGAGGGGCCACATAAACCTGCTGGGCCAATCTGGGAAGGAATTAGAAAAGCCTTCCTTTATGGGGGTCATTGCCACCAACTTCAGATCTCAGTTCTCTAACATTGAGCATACAGAACCCTGCATGAACAAATATGCATTTTTTAAATACACCGAATGGCACATTTAAGCCAGGCTAAGGGTGGCAGCAGACCAATTACAAGGGAAAGTACTTTTAATATAGACAGTGTCTCATAGAAAACAGGCCTTAATCAGGAGCCTGTACTAGAGGAAACTGAAATAAGCATCATATCTCTAACATAAACTAATCCTTTGGTGTATATATTTGGTCATTTGGAAAATTCACTGAATGGTTAAAGCTTTCCAAACATCACTGCTCCATCAACATAAAACAGCTATTGTGATGTTGAACGCTTAACCATATGAGAGTCATCTATACCTCAAGATTTCATCACTTCCTTTTACTTTCAATGAGGTCTAGTCAAGCTAGGTAAAAGGTAAAGGGACCCCTGACTATTAGGTCCAGTTGTGACCGACTCTGGGGTTGCGGCGCTCATCTCGCTTTACTGGCCGAGGGAGCAGGCGTACAGCTTCCGGGTCATGTGGCCAGCATGACTAAGCCGCTTCTGGCAAACCAGAGCAGCGCACGGAAACACCGTTTACCTTCCCGCCGGAGCGGTACCTATTTAACTACTTGCACTTTAACGTGCTTTCAAACTGCTAGGTGGGCAGGAGCAGGGATCGAGCAACGGGAGCTCACCCTGTCACGAGGATTCGAACCACTGACCTTCTGATCAGTAAGTACTAGGCTCTGTGGTTTAACCCACAGTGCTACCCGCGTCCCTTGGGTAGACCCGCATCCACCCAATGAGGTCTAGTCAAGCTAGACATAACATTAAATAGTGACAATGGGAGTTTTCCTTCCAATGCAAATAGCAGTTCAGAGGAACAAATATTTTTGCAAGGATAGAAATCAAGAAGATAAAGATAAACTCCCCTTTGCTACTTGCAGCAGTTATCACCCCTAGCACCTATTTGCATTTTTTTTTAAAGTGCATGTTAAATGCAAATACACACATAATGTCCCATTTTGTTAGGACCTAACTGACCCCATTCATTGAAATGAACTCATTACACAGAAATACACACACACACACACACACACACACACACACACACGGGGGGGAGTACTCAAATGCCATAGACTTAACCTCCATTTTGCAGTAGGGAGGCATGTTCTCAGTGTGGCTAACTAACCCACCCTTCTCTGACCTGGTCTCTGCCCTTCTGAGCCAAGCATTCAAAGGTGCTAGGTTAGGGGTCAGCAAACCTTTTCAGCAGGGGGCCGGCCCACTGTCCCTCAGACCTTGTGGGGGGCTGGACTATTTTTGGGGGGGGGTGAACGAATTCCTATGCCCCACAAATAACCCAGAGATGCATTCTAAATAAAAGCACACATTCTACTCATGTAAAAACACCAGGCAGGCCCCACAAATAACCCAGAGATGCATTCTAAATAAAAGGACACATTCTACTCATGTAAGACACAGAATATGAAACAACACAGTTTAAGGGGGGAGAAATGTTTACATATTTTTCTACTCCTTGGTGTAAATAACAATCCATAATGTGCATGAGAGTTAAAAATTAGCCACTGACAAGGGGCCCAGAAGATCTCAAGTGAGGGAGAGAAAAATAATGTTATGCAATTTTGGGAACAATAATCTTTAGTCTTGTCTAAAGACTTGGACTAGAGGGGCACGGGTGGTGCTGTGGTTTAAACCACTGTGCCGCTTGGACTTGCTGATCGGAAGTTCGGCGGTTCGAATCCCCACGATGGGGTGAGCTCCCATTGCTCAGTCACCAGCTCCTGCCAACCTAGCAGTTCGAAAGCACACAGTGCAAGTAGATAAATAGGTATCGCTGCGGCGGGAAGGTAAACAGCATTTTTGTGCGCTGCTCTGGTTTGCCTCATGACCCGGAAAAACTGTCTGTGGAAGCAGACAAACGCCGGCTCCCTCGACCTGTAAAGCGAGATGAGTGCCGCAATGCCAGAGTCGTTCGTGACTGGACTTAACTGTCAGGGGTCCCTTTACCTTTAAAGACTTGGACTATGCTTCATTACACAAAATCTGCAGTGATATATAAAAATGGTTGTACTTACAGGCTTTAGATCACAGTGAATAATCTTTTCTGTGTACAACAACTGTAAGCATCTTAATATACAGAGGGTGAATCTACGAATCAAACCCAGTGTAAAACCTTGGAAATTATTTTTCTTGATTAGTTCATACAAATTTATACTGCGGGATGAGAAGGGGAAAAAAATTACACATTATACTGTGAACAGTTTTAAACGGCAGAAAATATATAGTCCTTTATTCTACTTCTGACTGAAAGGATAAAATCTGAACACAAGGCACTTAAGTCCAAGACCATGTCAGAATATTTACATCCTTCAGAGAAAAAGTATGGCTATCTAGTTACCTCATAATAGTTTCAGCATCTCTAATGGCAGCTGCTGAGCACTGTGATCAATGAAGCACAGAAGCTAATGATGAATGGAGTAAAAACTGAAATGGGCAGTTACCATGCATTAAAGCTTTTCAAATGCCTGGATAGGTCCCCTTAATGACTTCTGATTTTTGTATAATTTATTTATTAAATTTTCACCCTGATCTTCCTTCCAAAGAAGCCCATGGCTGTAAATACCGTATTTTTCACCCTATAGGAGGCACTTTTTCCCCTCCAAAAATGAAGGGGAAATGTGTGTGCGTCCTATGTGGCGAATGCAGGCTTTCGCTGAAGCCTGGAGAAAGAGAGGGGTCAGTGCGCACTGACCCCTCTTGCTCTCCAGGCTTCAGGAAGCTATCCGCAAGCCTTGCAAGCCCGGCGGGAGTTCCCACGGGCTCGCAAGGCTTGCGGGCAGGAGCCTGCAGCCCGAAGCACGGGGCGCCCTCCGGAGGGCGCCCCGTGCTTCGCGCAGGTGTCCTTCTCCCCAACGCCAGCCCCACAAGCTCGGGGGACAGCGGGGAGGTGCAGCGCGCCTTCCCGCTGTTCCCCGACCTGGTTTGGAAGCTGCCAGCCCCACAAGCTCGGGGGACAGATATCCACAAGCCTGGGGAGACTGGCGGGAGTTCCCGCCGGGCTCCCTAGGCTTGCGGATAGCAGCCTGTTCTGGGGGCTGGGGTCGGGGAAAGCTCGGGCATCCCATGCCCCAGCCCTGCGCCTGGGGGAAAAATATTTTCCCCCCTTTATTTCCCCCCCAAAAAACTAGGTGCGTCCTATGGGCTGGTGCGTCCTATAGGGCGAAAAATACGGTACTTTGAAAGTTTCATCAAAAAAGATCACTTCCAAGGGATGCAACACTGGAACACCATAAATATCTTCCCGATAGGAAATTAGTTCTACCATACCAAAGCAAACCATACCAGAACAGCTTGGGTTCTCAGATGACAGAAAACCACCATCTTTCATTATGGTTATTTAAAAGAATAGAACCGTAGAAATGTGGAGCTGGGAGGGACCCGAAGGGTATCTAGTAAAATGCAGGAATCCCGACAAAAGGATCTATGTCAGATGGCCATCGAACCTCTGCTTAAAAACCTCCAGTATCAACTTCAAATCATTATCTTATGTGTATTCATTTTAAAGACATAAAAGTTGGAGTTTCTAAATATTTTAAGTGCTCATAATACATGCATTCCAGTCTACACAAAAAGAAGAGGGACAGGAGGGAGGAATTAGATTGTTTTTTAGACTCTGGAAATAAATTTTGCATGATTTACCAGGAGCGACTGGAAATGCCAAAGATGGTGAGAACCTGTTTCAGCGACGGGATATGCCTCAGGCCAGGCTGCTCAGAAGCTAGTGAGGCCCTAGCCCTAGCCCCAGCCTACAAAGACACTGAGACCAGGCTGAACTCTGGGCATCTACAGTGTCTCTCAAAAGAACCCCCCTGGGGAAAGTGTATAGGAATCCTCAATTAAAGCCAAAGGTACTGCACTATTATGAACCTTGCTAATAACTGGCACTCACATTTGGGCCTATTCCCTATGGAACCCATGGATCAAGGGACATCCAATGGACTACTCCCTCAGGATTGGCACAATGAACGATGCTTGAATGACCAGGCTCCATATAAGGCAGTTTCATACGTTCGAAAATTGTAAGTGGCTCCGCAATATGCAACTAGATACAGAGCAATGATCAGATCTCCATTATACTGCTTAAAGAGATGTCTATGCTTGTGGAATGGAAATGTGAATACAGTGGTGCCTCGCAAGACGAAATTAATCCGTTCCGCGAGTCTCTTCATCTTGCGGTTTTTTCGTCTTGCGAAGCACGGCTATTAGCGGCTTAGCGGCTATTAGCGGTTTAGCGGCTTAGCGGCTATTAACGGCTTAGCAGCTTAGCGGCTATTAACGGCTTAGCGGCTTTAAGAAAAAGGAAACAAACTCGCGAGAACTCACAAGACGTTTCGCCGTGCGAAGCAAGCCCATAGGGAAATTCGTCTTGCGGAACGACTCAAAAAATGGAAAACTCTTTCGTCTTGCGCGTTTTTCGTCTTGCGAGGCATTCGTCTTGCGAGGTACCACTGTACTTAGTGATTGCTTCCCCTCCCATGCCCCCAATTTGGGCATAAATATACACAACGGTTTACATAATTGTTATTATAGATAAGGAAAAGTTGTCTTACCCTAACAGTTCAAAGGAAATGCAGAAATGATTACGGAAGTAAAAATATTCTTTCATGTGGACAACATTGTGAGCATTGTCTTCATCCTTTTGCCGTAGAGCATTGAGGATGCTGACTTCTACCAAGGCTTGATTATGAAATCTAAGTGCAACAGAAGGGTTTTGGTTTTCATTTTTTTACACAAGCTGAAGCTAGATCATTCCCGTGTGTTGTTGAAAATAGCACTTAAGGCAAATTACTCTTAGTGCAGGCACACTACACAAAATACAAAGCAGAATGTGACGTTTCTGTTAAGTTGTGGGTGAACATATCAGACGACACAGCGATTCTTCAAACAGCTCTTGTTTATTCAGAGGCCAGAACAGAACTGACTGAAGGGCACAGTCAGCCTGCTTATACAGTGGTGCCTCGCAAGACGAAATTAATTCGTTCCACGAGTTGCTTCGTCTTGCGATTTTTTCGTCTTGCGGAGCGCGGATTGCCCGGGTATTAACGGTTTTACGAAAAAGGAAGCAAACCCGCAAGACATTTTCATCTTGCGAAGCAAGCCCATAGGGAAATTCGTCTTGCAAAGCACCTCGAAAAACGGAAAACCCTTTCGTCTAGCGAGTTTTTCGTCTTGCGAGGCACCACTGTATAGAGCTCCAGTACAACGTTACTGTAGCAACTTTCTAAACTATCCAATCACTGAACGTCACTTTCGATCCTTCATTTGCATAAAAACTATCCAATCACTGAACGTCACTTTCGGTCCTTCATTTGCATAACTATCTACAGTATCCCCCTGCTGGCCCAGGGTGAGAACATAACAGTACATAACAGCTTCTATACTTGTCTGATCACAGGAGGGCTTGTCCCATGTGCACTATGCGTGTTCCTCATCATGTGTTTAGTGTGAAGTCCAGAGGGGGCTTCTAACCATGCCAAGCAGTTAGAAACCTCCCCAAGATCTTCACACCAAAACCAGCCCTCAAAACAACTTACAATTTTGAAAACCTGAATATGAATTTTGTTTGTTTAGTCAGAAAGCTGTAACAATAATTTCTTCAATTCTTGTTAGCTGAAAAAAATTGTACAGGTTTTCTGGCTAAACACTGATTACAACCACTCCCATCTTCTGCTAAAATAATAAAACAAATCACAATTAAATAAAAAAAAATTCTTTCTATTCAACTAACATCTAACATTGTGGTATCTTGATAAAGTTTACAAAACTTTTGACATACCGTACCTCTTTTTGTTCCTTATTATCTTCACTGCTACTTTTTCACCTGTCTTGTGGTCCAAACACTTCACAACATGCCCAAATGATCCTTTCCCAATAACAGCCAGTATTTCATATCTGTATGCGATATGATCACTTAGAACCTACACAAGGTGACAAAAAGTGGGAAGCAAAAGTAGTACATGCCCTTGTATCTCTGGTGCTAAAAGGACCTAGGGTCCTAGCAGATCACAAGCTGAACATGAATCAACAGTGCAATGCAGCAGTGAACACTATTCTAGGCTGCATCAACAGATGTCTAGTGTGCAGAAATAGTACCTCTCTCTTCTGTCACACCTGGAATTCTTTGTCAGGTTTTTAGCACTACAATTTCAGAAGGATATTGACAAGCTGGGATGTGTGCAGAGGAGGGTGACCAAGATGACCAGGTCTGGAACCTAAGCCGTATGAGGAGTGGTTGAGGGAACTGGGTATGTTTAGCCTGGATAAGAGGAGGTCGAGAGAAGATGTAATAGCCATCTTCAAATATCTCAAGAGCTGTCACGTGGAAGATGGAGCAAGCTTGTTTTCTCTTGCTCTGGTGGGTAGGACTCGAACCCATGGCTTCAAGTTAAACAAAGTAAATTCCGACAAAACATCAGAAAGAATTTCCTGACGGTAAGAGCTGTTTGACAGTGGAACAGACCCCCTTGGGAGCTGGTGGACTCTCCTTCTTTGAAAGTTTTTAAGCAGAGGTTAGATGGCCATCTGTCATGGATACTTTAGCTGAGATTCCTGCATCGCAGAGGGTTGGACTAGATGACTCTCGTGGTCCTTCCAACTCTACAGTTCTGTGATTCTGTGACTCCATAAACAAAACACAAGTGCATGTTCCATGCATTCATCACCCGGTGACACGTGGGTAGAAGGAACGCAGGGATTACAATAAAGACTCTGGCTCAGATTAAAGTCTTCCTCCTCATTTTAGATCAAAATCCAAGCTGAAGAAGAATATAGGGCTGTAAATGCTCATCTCATATTTGAGGTGAGCATTATGAGTCCCCAGTATTCATATTTCTGAGCCAGGATTTATTAAATGCAATGAGAAAATTACTCTTCACTTCCTCTCATTGGACAGCTCTTACAGAAGATGAACACCAATAGTTCTGCATTGTTTCCACAGTCACGGATGCCAAAGCAATACTGCACTTACGGTACCTTTTTGTAGGAGCCATGATCATCATCATAGGAACTGTTGTTCTCTGCATCAGGATAGCCTTCAATCTTTTTAGCTCCCAGTCCAAGAAACCACAGCTCTCTATATTCCTTAATCTCCCGCTGTTCATACGTTGTTAGCTGGTTTTTAAAATGTTTCAAGGCTTCTGATTTGGAGACAAAAATCAAACACTGAATATTGTGTTTATTTATTTATTGCACCTATATATTCTAACAAGGAACCCAAAGCAGCTCATGATTTAAATACTAAAGCAAACAAATTGTACAAAATATTGATGGACCAACTTCAGGAGCTGGTGGCAGTATCTTCCTGGCCTGGACGTCCCTTCTCTGCATTCACATAACTTAACCATCATGCAGGTAATAAATAACTCGTTTCCTCATTCTCCCCATCTCTCAGAATATGCTGTTTAAAGCAGTTCCCCAAAAATGCTGGTTATGGCTGCTGAGAGGTACAGAATAAAAACATATGGAGACCACAGCGTTAGAGGAGGCTAGTTTAATATTAGTGTCCCTGCATCAGTGAGCTCAGTAAAGGTAAAGGGACCCTTGGCCATTAGGTCCAGTCGCAGACGACTCTGGGGTTGCGGCGCTCATCTCGCTTTACTAGCCAAGGGAGCCGGCGTACAGCTTCCGTGGCCAGCATGACTAAGCCGCTTCTGGAGAACCAGAGCAGCGCACGCAAACGCCGTTTACCTTCCTGCCGGAGCAGTACCTATTTATCTACTTGCACGTTGACATGCTTTCAAACTGCTAGGTTGGCAGGAGCAGGGACCGAGAAATGGGAGCTCACCCTGTCACGGGGATTTGAACCACTGATCTTCTGATTGACAAGCCCTAGGCTCTGTGGTTTAACCCCCATCACCACCCACTATTATTATTATCCCTGTAGTGCAAATTGGAGTGGGAAACTGAAAGGCTGGCCTGAGATCTGCAAGTAAGTTCACAGTTGAGATGTGGTTTGAACCAGGGTTCCCCCCACCCCATTTTATAGCTTATATATTTACCCACTCCAAGTCTCATTCAAGCAAGTTTATGCTTAAAATTCTACAAGGCAGGCTTAAGCAGTATGTGGACCGAGAACTCCCAGAAGTGCAAGCTGGATTTCGAAGGGGCAGAGGAACCAGAGACCAAATTGCAAACATGTGCTGGATTATGGAGAAAGCTAGAGAGTTCCAGAAAAACATCTACTTCTGCTTTATTGACCATGCAAAAGCCTCTGACTGTGTCGACCACAGCAAACTATGGCAAGTTCTTAAAGAAATGGGAGTGCCTGATCACCACATCTGTCTCCTGAGAAATCTCTACGTGGGACAAGAAGCTACAGTTAGAATTGGATATGGAACAACTGATTGGTTCAAAATTGTGAAAGGTGTACGACAAGGCTGTATATTGTCTCCCTGTTATTTAACTTATATGCAGAATTCATCATGCGAAAGGCTGGGCTGGATGAATCCCAAGCCGGAATTAAGATGGCCTGAAGAAATATCAACAACCTCAGATATGCAGATAACACAACCTCGATGGCAGATAATGAGGAGAAATTAAAGAATCTTTTAATTAGGGTGAAATAGGAGAGCACAAAATATGGTCTGAAGCTCAACATCAAAAAAACTAAGATCATGGCCACTGGTCCCATCACCTCCTGGCAAAGACTCTCCTCCCTGAAAGAGAGGGGAGTGGTTATGGGCGGGAGCCTGAACACCGCCCCTAGCAGGGGGCGTAGCCCCCTGCCTCTAGCTCACCTGGCTGGCGCTCACGCCCCCCCCCGGTGGCCGTCCAACCAGGTGCCGTGGGGGGGCGTGTCCAGCAGCCTTGATGCCGCAGCGTCAGCCTCTCCCGGTGGGTAGGTTAGGCATTGGAATAATGTGCTGTGGTGTGTCGAAGTGCTAGGTGTGGCCATCGCCTATGCCTTCAATGTTTAGGGGTATTCCGTTAAAGGAATCTGGCGGTCGTGTATTCTGTCCGATGCCTGCTTGGCAGGAGGCCATGGCACGACCCTCGGTGACAGCAGGGGTGAGCCTATAGTTGGATTAGCATCAACAGGTGATGAACCCCTGGTGAATAAACCCACTTGTTTCGCGATCCAATGCCTAAGCCAATACCTTTTCATTGCTGTAATCAATAAAGTTGTGGCCTTTTCTAGCCCATTAACCTTATATCACGTGTCCCTGTGTCTTCTTTTCACATCGCGGTGGTCGGGTCCTCGAACCACAAATAGAAGGGGAAGAAATGGAGGCAGTGAGAGATTTTACTTTCTTGGGCTCCACGATCACTGCAGATGGTGACAGCAGTCACGAAATTAAAAGACGCCTGCTTCTTGGGAGAAAAGCAATGACAAACCTAGACAGCATCTTAAAAAGCAGAGA
The DNA here is from genome assembly GCF_951804945.1 of Podarcis cretensis. NCBI lineage: Eukaryota > Metazoa > Chordata > Lepidosauria > Squamata > Lacertidae > Podarcis > Podarcis cretensis. Next base: position 7,933,321 of record NC_137174.1, read on the forward strand.
CATCACCTGGCCAACAAAGGTCCATATAGTTAAAGCTATGGTTTTCCCAGTAGTGATGTATTGAAGTGAGAGCTGGACCATAAAGAAGGCTGATCGCCGAAGAAGTGATGCTTTTGAATTATGGTGCTGGAGGAGACTCTTGAGAGTCCCATGGACTACAAGAAGATCAAACCTCTCCATTCTGAAGGAAATCAGCCCTGAGTGCTCACTGGAAGGACAGATCGTGAAGCTGAGGCTCCAATACTTTGGTCACCTCATGAGAAGAGAAGACTCCCTGGAAAAGACCCTGATGTTGGGAAAGATGGAGGGCGCAAGGAGAAGGGGACGACAGAGGACGAGATGGTTGGATAGTGTTCTCGAAGCTACGAACATGAGTCTGACCAAACTGCGGGAGGCAGTGGAAGACAGGAGTGCCTGGCGTGCTCTGGTCCAGGGGTCACGAAGAGTCGGACACGACTAAACGACTAAACAACAATTTACCCACTCCAAGTCTCATTCAAGCATTTGTCCAAATTTTGTCCTCATCAATTTGTTTCTGTTATATATATAAAAAAATAGCATTCAAAATTTGTACCTGCTGAAGTCAGAGGCAGCTTCAGATTGTGGCCTTTTTCTGTTTCTGTTTTGCTGGACAGAACTATAGCACTGTTTTCACGAGGAGCTGAAGGAAATGATTGGCCTGGGGCTCTGTTTTCCTGCTAAAGAGTAATACAGTGCTGTGTAAAATACTTGCCTTAAGTCCATACATCTCAGCCCCTTTTTCTCAGTCCATCTCTACAGTAAAATAATTTCAAACGAGTAATTCTCGTCTGATTAAAACAACAACAGAGGCCATCTTTAGACAGCTGTAAGAAAGGCAATGAAGAGCCTTCTGCATCCTTAGGCATATAGGCACATATGTATGGACAGGAAGTGGTATTTCTCTGCTGGGGGGGGTCATATTTTCCACACCTTCAGTTTTAAAACGACACACACAAACATGCCTCTAAACCCGAAAAAGATTTCCTCTTTCTCTTCCTGCTACTTCCACTCCTTGCCTCATGCTTCAAGTCTTAAAAATATTTTTTTCAAGCACCTTGAAAGTTTACCCAATTAAAGAAAACATTTTAAAACTTAAAAATAACACCAATTGTTTAAATTTTAACAATTGTTCCAGAGGAAGGTTAAAAGGAACTTTTTTCATGACACAAGAGCAAACCAGTATCTACTGTGTACCATCAGCCACCAGACCTCAGCCCTGCAGGGACGACTGTAAAGTATTGTTCCACTTGATCACGCTTACTATGTATGGGCTGTCAGAGCACAAACCTGTGCTCTAAAAGTGCTGGCTAGTAGACTGTAGGATATGGTAGAAACCCAACTACACCTTCATATCTTGAGACAGCAAAGCATCTCTAGGTATATGCCAGCACTAGGTAAAGAACCCCTGGACAGTTAAGTCCAGTCAAAGGCGACTTTGGGGTTGCGGCACTCATCTTGCTTTCAGGCTGAGGGAGCCGGTGTTTGTCCACAGACAGCTTTCCAGGTCATATGGCCAGCATGAGTAAACTGCTTCTGGCACAACGGGACACCATGACGGAAACCAGAGAGCATGGAAGTGCCATTTGCCTTCCCGCCGCAGCAGTACCTATTTATCTACTTGCACTGGTGTTCTTTCGGCAGGAGCTCGGACAGAGCAACGGGAGCTCACTCCGTCGAGCAGATTTGAACCGCCAACCTTCTGATCAGCAAGCCCAAGAGGCTCAGTGGTTTAGACCACAGCACCACCCATGTCCCAAGTATGCCAGCACTACTCCATTCCGGTGCATCTGCACCACTACGGTGCAGCTCTGCTAGGAGGGTGACCAAAGCAGGAGCAGACTTAGTTGGGAATGGGGAGCAGCGTATACATGCCAAACCCTGTATCTTATTAGGTCCTCTGTCCACCTCTGACACAAGTGCAACACTGAGAATCAGCTTCAGATGCACATTAATCTCCAATGTAGTCCTACGTATTATGAGGCTCACGGCTAATTGTGATTATGGCTAAGAGGTCACTACTTATCCAGAGAACTCCAGTTCCATCCAGCTGGAAGTTTAGTGTAGGGAGGCAGAGGGACCCCCTGATACCAACTATAATGGTGGCATGTGTGTCCCATCTCTCCCACCTGGAGGGCCAGGGCTCGACATTCCTACGCTAGAGGCAAGGGAATTTAGGCCACAACTTTATTGATTACAGAAATGAGTGGTTGCATAGGCTCTGGTTCGACTAGCTCCCTTCACCCTTGCAGGTAGCACTGACCCTTAGCTCTATCATAGGTCAGCCAAAGGCAAACACCTGAGGTGGGTGGAAAGCCTGGGAACGGACTATGTCCACTCCCCAGATGCTCCCCTGGACTCAGGCACGGGCACAACCCTCTCTCAAGGGTTGACCAAACCAAGTTGAGTCCCTGGATTCCTTTAATGGAATACCCTTCACATAGGGATGGAGAGAGTGTTCTCCCATCCCTATCACCTGAGCCAGAGCCTATCCGCAACCTTACAAGTTGTGACGATTTGCTACGTGGCAGGCGAAACCCAAATGGTAACAGCCAATCAGCCAAGTGGGGAAAATTCCTGCCGTGCCCCTGTCCCGACGACAGACAACAGATGATGGCATAGCAAAGTCAAGCGCAACAAGCCCTAAAAAAGTAGGGAGAGGTGGGCGGGTGTTCCGAATGCATGCGCCAAAAGAGGAAGCTCTGGGTCATGTGCATAGGTATATATAGGTCCTTTGGCCCGTTTAGACAGCTCCCCATTGGCCAGATTAAACCCAGCAACGAGGAACCTACCAATCAGGTGTTGTGGCTGTCCAATATACCTACCCACAACCAGGAGGTTGGTCTCCAGGTCTCACCGCAACACGTGCCCTCTTCTAGGGAGGACACACTCTACAGAACACACCCCATGTTTGTCTCAACCACCACATTCTCTTGGGGCCCTCTGTGTGTGTCTGTGCTCTTGTCTTCTGCAAGAGGGCACCACATCCTGGATTTGGAGGCGAGGGTTACTGTATATAAGGCCTGAGCTTTTCTACCAGGTTAGGTAGGGCTCCTTCTACAATCAACATAATCTCCATTTACTAAAGAACTCAGAATTTCCTCCTGCAGTTTTGAAAATCTTAAGAATGCCTGGTAGGTAAAGGTAAAGGTACTCCTGCCCGTACGGGCCAGTCTTGACAGACTCTGGGGTTGTGCGCCCATCTCACTTAAGAGGCCAAGGGCCAGCGCTGTCCGGAGACACTTCCGGGTCACGTGGCCAGCGTGACATCGCTGCTCTGGCCAGAGCCAGAGCCGCACACGGAAACGCCGTTTACCTTCCCGCTGGTAAGCGGTCCCTATTTATCTACTTGCACCCGGAGGTGCTTTCGAACTGCTAGGTTGGCAGGCACTGGGACCGAGCAGCGGGAGCGCACCCCGCCGCAGGGATTCGAACCGCCGACCTTTCGATCGGCAAGCCCTAGGCGCTGAGGCTTTAACCCACAGCGCCACCTGCATCCCTGAATGCCTGGTAAACGTCAACGTTTATTTAAAAAGAATTCTGACACCATGAGATGCACGCATCTACATACACGACATTCCGTAACTTTTCTAACCACAACAATGAAACGTAAAAACGTAGTACGAAGCTCTGTTCGGCTTACCTGATGCAACGCATTGACATTCTGCAAGTTCTTGGTGGTTATTTGCGGAAGGGTGGCATCTTGCTGCTGCGGCTTCACAGCACTTGAAACCAAATTGCTCTTAACTTGGCACTCCAGGTGAGGGAGCACACTTATGCTGCTATTTAATTTCTAATGGGATAAATAAAGTTAGCACAAAAAGAAATTGTTTGGATTTGGTTCCATAAAGTATTTAAAACATTAAAAAATAACTTTTGCGAGGTACAGTGGCGCCTCGCAAGACGAAAAGAATCCATTCAGCGAGTCTCTTCGTCTAGCGGTTTTTTCGTCTTGCGAAGCAAGCCCATTAGCGGCTTAGCGGATTAGCGCTATTAGCGGATAAGCGGATAAGCGGCTTAGAAAAAGGGGGGAAAGGGGGGAAAGTCGGAAAAACCCGCAAGACATTTTCGTCTTGCGAAGCAAGCCCATAGGGAAATTCGTCTTGCGAAGCACCTCCAAAACGGAAAACCCTTTCGTCTAGCGGATTTTCCGTCTTGCGAGGCGTTCGTCTTGCGGGGCACCACTGTATATGTAATCATGAGCAAACAGATTTACACAGCAAATTGATTAACGAGTTTTGCCTGCTACAAGAAGTGAACTAACTGCTTCCCTTTGTGTCCTTTAGTATAGGAAGATCCTGGATCCTGGACAAGCCAGAGGATTTAGAGGAGTGGAGTGTGTTTCTCCCGCCTGGCACTAAACAATAGGGCCACGGGGGTTGTTTAACCGGCCCCTGAGATGCCCCTGAACCGAGCCACCCTCTCTGTGAATCTCCGCACGCTGCACCGGAAATCACGTCTGAACGTGCGCAGACACCGGAAATCGTGTCTGCACAGATGCGTGTGATCCAGCCCAAGGAGGGATCTCCATTGGAGTGAACCAGCCCAGGCGAGGTAAACCTTGCAGACCCCTGCAATAGAATCTAGACCCTTCCCACAGAAGTTAGGAAAATAGACTGAGAGTGTGATAGACCAGTAAGTGATTTCCAGCAGCAACCTGAACTCCACATATGTGGAATCCTATTTGTAATATATTCAGGACAGGAAAGAAAAAAAAGATTTTTTCAGGAAAGGGGAAATGACAAGGAATGGAGGCTAATTTTTTAAACAAAGTCCCACAGTTTCTCGGATATTAATAGCCCAGAGACGGAAAAAAGACCAAGTCCCGACCAGAGAAGAATGGCAGATTAAGTTGACAGATTATGCCAAAATGGCAAAAATGACCGGAAGAATCAGAAACCAGGAATACCAAAATTTTAATAAGAAATGGGAGGAAATTATAATTTATCTTAAAAACCATTGCAAACAGTTAAATTTTTTAGTAGGATTGGAATAATATTTGTAGTTTAATGTTGAATTTTGAATATTTGGAGATGTAAAAGATTTGGATCATTATAAAAGATGCAGGAGAAAATGGTTAACAAAAGGACCCACAAAGGGGAGGAGGGAACTTCAGGAAATGCTTTGGAATCTTGTTTTTATGTTGGTTGTTGATAATTGACTGCAAAACTTTAAACTGAAAAACTAAATAATTTTTTTTAAAAAATTAAACAAAGTTTCCCTCTCAGTTTATTTCAGAGTTGGCAAGTTTGCTTGGCTTTGCTTTATTATATTGTCATGCAGTTTTTCTTTCAAATGAATCGCAAAGCGGTTTACAAACCATACATAACAATAACAGAACAGAACATCACAAACACAGCATAAATCTCACCAAGCAATTAACAAATCATCAGCGAAACAATTACAATCTACAAAATACCATTAACGAAACAACTAAAAAAGATAGCTAAACAGCACAATTGCAGCAAAAGTCATATTACAGGGTGAACAAATTAATACGGCATTTAGAATCAATAAAACAATATTAACAGATTTTACCAAAATAGCAACCCAAAAATAAACTAAGCACCCCCATAACTCATTATCTTTCACTCTGTTCAGTCCATTAAAAGACACAAACGCAGCACAGTAAAACCAACCGGTTGTAATGTAAAGCTGTTTGAAAGTGTGCTATATTATCATTGCCTGGAGATAGATGGAACTTGCCTTTTAGACTTCAGGATAAATAGACCTATATGTTTACTTGGATCGCTTGTCCTGCTTTAATAAACTCATCAAGTATTTCCTCCCTCTTTTTTAAAAAAAAAAAGTGCACCTTTTTCTTTTCTTCAGAAATCATAGTAATAGTAATTTAGGACATGATTTATGAAGAGTTTTAAAAAATGCTAAAACATACATTTCAGAAAAAAACAAAAAACCAGAAATGTTTTTATTAGGCATTTTAACAATAAACATTCTAAACGAAACCAAAAGACTGTTTCTTTATGCAGTTACAGCAGCCAGAATCTTAATAGCGAAACATTGGAAGAATGAATCAACACCAACAAGAGAGGAATGGCAATTAAAATTATGTGAGTACTTGGAACTCGCTAAAATGACGGAGTTAACGAGAAACAAATCGGTAGATAAGGTTGAAAAATAATGGGAATGTTTTAGTAACTATTTGCCAAACACGGTTCCAATAATAACACTTGGCTGTGTCTAGCATAAATTTCACAGATAGAAAAATGTTTTTTTTTCACCCCAAGGTGAGGATAAACAATTAAATACAGATTAAAATAGGACTAAGTTGAATTGAAACCGCAAAGAGTTAGACGGAAGTCAACAAAACAATAAACTGATAAGGGATTCAATCCAACACAAAGGATTTTGTGTACAAAATACCCTAGTATTGGTTTGAATTGGTTGAATATTGCTTATTGATCGATAGGAATTTTTAATTTTAACACTTTTCCGGTTGTTTTTCTTTTCAATGTTATTATAAGTATATATTTATATCTATATACATATCTTAGATTTCTAAACAATTTTACTACGTATATTGTAACATTCATCTTAGTCTAAGAATATCTACTGTAAGATTGACTTATCTTTCTCTTTTTTATGTTTTTCCACTTTTCTTTTGTGAAAATTTTGAAAATTAAAACTTTTTTTAAAAAAGTAATACAGTGGTGCCTCGCAAGACGAAAGGAATCCGTTCCGCGATTCTCTTCGTCTAGCGGTTTTTTCGTTTTGCGAAGCAAGCCCATTGACGGCTTAGTGGCTTAGCGCTATTAGCGGCTTAGCGGCTTTTAGCGGCTTATCAGCTTAGCGGATAAGCAGATAAGCGGCTTAGCGGCTTAGAAAAAGGGGGGGAAGGGGGAAAAAGTCGGGAAAACTCGCAAGACATTTCGTCTTGCGAAGCAAGCCCATAGGGAAATTCGTTTCGTCTAGCGGGTTTTTCGTCTTGCGAGGCATTTGTCTTGCGGGGCACCACTGCAGTAATTTAACTAAATCATAGCAGCTTCTACTTAACACAGAATATACAAGTTAAAATGTACTTCTTTTCCCATACTGTATAACACTGCAACAGCCGTATTATGAACCAACATAGACACATACTGTTTGCAGGAAAGAAGCAAAACAAACTTCCACAAGGGTTACCTTCGGCTGCACTCTGCGGTTCCTCCTCATTGGTAAACAACAGACGTTGAAGACACTGAGATCACAAAAGTTTGGGGCACGTCTTTCACACCCCATAATGACAGAGCTCCATGATTTAGGCCTGTCTCCATTAAAATGTTCACTCTGAAAAGTGAAATCCAACACCACTCTTTTTCTAATCCAAAAATGTCACAGCAAGATGGAATATATGAATAATATTAGTCAAGTGTTCTATTTAAAAAAACACAAAACAAAACAAAACAAAACAAAACAAAACAAAACAAAACATCAATCTTTAGTAGATTGATATTTTAATGTTTCTCTCAGAACATGAGCTCAGTAAACATGAAGGAAATTGTGAATATTAGCATATTCTGTATGCAGGTGTGTCAAGGAAAACTTGGAGAAGTTAACAGGAGCACGTTTGTCAGTGAGAATGGATGAATGAATCTTTATTTGTGTCAGCCATCAGTAAGATGCCAGTGAGATTCATTTCTACAAAAATGTTTCCTGAGAACCAATATGTATAATTTCTTCTCTTATTATTAAAATAAATATTATTCTGTTTCAAAAATAACAAGCACCACAGTCCAACTCGGCCTCTACAGAAAAATTATAGGATTAGAACAGAAACACATATGTGCCTTTTTATAACTTTTGCTGCTTAATTTTTTTTTTTAAGCAGACCTCATTGAAAGCTTCTATGAAACTTTCTCATTTTGCTATTTTAAAAATGTTTATGACATCAGGAACATAAAAAAATTCACATACACCAATGATACTGCTGCAGAACTGGGAAAAAATTTAGGATGAGAAAGCAAAAGACAAAAGAAAATTAAGAAAGTGTTAAAGGGCAAGGATGAGACAAAGATGAAGAGCAACATTATCAGAACATAAAATCAAGTTTGGTTTCAATTTTGTCACGAATATCCCAACCTCCTGAATATTTCAATGAATTTCCACAGCTATTTATTCAGTTATTTTAAAGCTGAACTGTTTTGCAGGGGCACTGTCACAAACTGGCTGGATGTAGAGTGGTAGAAGGAACTAGAATTTAGGAATTTAGGAACTAGAATTTAGGAACTAGAATTTAGGAACTAGAATTTAGGATGAGAAAGCAAAAGACAAAAGAAAATTAAGAAAGTGTTAAAGGGCAAGGATGAGACAAAGATGAAGAGCAACATTATCAGAACATAAAATCAAGTTTGGTTTCAATTTTGTCACGAATATCCCAACCTCCTGAATATTTCAATGAATTTCCACAGCTATTTATTCAGTTATTTTAAAGCTGAACTGTTTTGCGGGGGCACTGTCACAAACTGGCTGGATGTAGAGTGGTAGAAGGAACTAGAATTTAGGAATTTAGGAACTAGAATTTAGGAACTAGAATTTAGGAACTAGAATTTAGGATGAGAAAGCAAAAGACAAAAGAAAATTAAGAAAGTGTTAAAGGGCAAGGATGAGACAAAGATGAAGAGCAACATTATCAGAACATAAAATCAATGTTGGTTTCAATTTTGTCACGAATATCCCAACCTCCTGAATATTTCAATGAATTTCCACAGCTATTCAGTTATTTTAAAGCTGAACTGTTTTACAGGGGCACTGTCACGAATTGGCTGGATGTAGAGTGATAGAAGGAACTAGCTGGGGAACCCCCAATAAAAGAAGGCTCAGAGTCAGGGGGTTGGTGGTGGGATGGCAATGGGAAGTCAGAAGGAGAAGAGGGAGGAGGTGGTGTCAGAAGCTGAAGATGTAACAGGGTTTAGTGAGCAGGGAGAGTCTTCTTCTTTGGTGATCACTCATAGCCAAGTAAGATTGTCTACCATAAACACGGTTTTAACAATGAGTTTGTAAGTGATTGTGAAGGCCAGTTCTGGATCCACACGTCCTTCCACAGTGGGGACATTGGTTTCCGGGCAGGAGTTGATCATGGTGTGGATTTGCCAAGCGTACCTTCCTCTTAGAATGTTTCTCCCTTGCGTCCTGAGTTTGAGTGTCTTCAAAGCCCATGATAATTTTGGAAAAGGCTGTTCTCCAACTGGAGCGCTTGCAGGTCAGTGTTTCCCAGTTGTCAGTGTTTATACTACATTTTTAAAGATTTGCCTTGAAACAGTCTTTAAACCTCTTTTGTTGACCACCAGCATTACGCTTTCCATTTTTAAGTTCGGAATAGAGTAGTTGCTTTGGAAGACAATAATCAGGCATCCGCACAACATGACCATTCCAACGAAGTTGATGTTGAAGAATCATTGCTTTGACACTGGTGATCTTTGCTTCTTCCAGTACACTGGCATTAGTTCGCCTATCTTCCCAAGTGATGTGAAAAAATTATTGGAGACACCGTTGATGGAAACTTTTGAGTTGAAGATGACGTTTATAAGTGGTCCATGTTTCACAAACATACAGTAAGGTTGGTAGTACAATAGCTTTGTAAACAAGCATTTTGGTTTCCCTGAGAATGTCCCAGTCCTCAAACACTCTGCACTTGAACCGGGAGAACTTTCAGAGCTCAGGAATTGCTGGCTTTCAACATCAGTGTCGGCCCTTGTGGAAAGATAACTGCCCAGGTAGGAGAAGTGATTGACATTTTCCAACATCACAGAGAGCAGTCCAGAATCAGAGGCAAAAGTAGAGGAGGGCTAAAAGGCAGAGATAATGCAGGCTGATGAGGAAGCCAGGTTGTCTCCCCCTCCTGCTGTGAACAGCTTCACACACACACACACACACACACAGAGTCTCCCAGGACCAGAAGAGATATGAAGAAGACAGACAAGGTGACAAAGTCTCAGATTGCTTAGGAAGGACCTGGGGAAGAAGGAGACTTCAGGAACTGTGGCAAAATTCAGATTTGTCAAACAAGCCTGAGTATTTGCCACACAGCACCATGCAATTAAAAATAGAAATTTACACCTCAGACAAAAGCAGCCATCCCAAAAATTCTAATGTAAGGTTTGAAGATTAGAGTTCTGAGGTCCCATGTGGAATATCAATTTGCAGAGACACTTTAGATTAATAATAATAATTTTATTATTTTTATGCTGCCCATCTGACTGGGTCTCCCCAGCCACTCCAAATATTAAAAACACAATAAAACACCAAACATTAAAAACTTACATTGACATTTCCTTGATGTCCGATGGGAGGGCATTTCCACAGGATGGGCCCCACTACTGAGAAGGCGCTCTGCCTGGTTTCATCTTATTATTTAGGCTTCATATTTTAACCACATATTTTAAAAATATTTAGCATGCGCTTTACGAAAAGGCACCTACACAGAAAAGGGACAACAGGGCAGTCTGGTCTTGAAAGTCAAGGGGGAAGTACTGAAGAGATCTGGTGTGAAACTAGGGGAGCTTTAAGACAGAGATTGTAAGTGGGTCCTGGGATAGGAAGAAGTGACCATCTGTCTGTCTCAGGAATGACACATAATTTACAAAGGAGAGGTATAATTTGCCGCATGTGTTCTTCTGCTCTGCAGGTATTTTCCATTAGTTGCTTGTGCTGCTATGCTTAAATAAAGTGATTTGTGAACTTCTAGAACAAGAAGGTGTGGTTGCTCCCAGTTTGATTGTGGCTGCTCTGATAGCTTTCCGAAGGGCAATGGTGTCCACTCTGCAAAAAACATCTTCTGCGCTACGGTAATGTTGACCAGTTCCTAGGCAGCTTATCATTGAGAAGCGCCTTTGATGTGACAGTCACCACTGGTGTGTTGACTTTGGGAACAGCTGGAAGATATGTCCTTAGGTAGATGGTGGAACTTACTGCAGAAGACATGAGTAGCTTTTTGAAAGTTTATGCCATCCTTTGCATAGCAGCTTGTGGAAGCATATCAGAAACAGAGGTGTTGTGGAAGGAGGTGCTGCTGAATAAAGTAGATACTATCTTTGCAGGCTGGATGCTGACTGTGTAGCTTCTTACTTTGCCAGCCAGATTAATCCAGCCAGATATTTTCCACTACCCAGCAAGAAGCCTGGGAAGGTCTGCCCCCGAGTAGTTCTTCCATGACCTGCTACTCCCCTGAACGCTCCTCTTCCTTTCTGGGATCCAAGCACAGCTGGAACTGAGGAAAAGTTAGAAAGGTGTTGGATCTTCCCCAGGTTTTTCCTTTTTCCTGAGCATGTTCATCAGGATCCCTGCCTTATGAGGACGATTTTGTGGGTTTTCAGGGTTCCTCTGTTTTCTGGGCAAGTTAAAAGGTACACGGGACAGTTCTGTTGGATAATGCAAGCTCTGTGCTCACAGCATGGTCCAGAGGCCTGGAAGTTCTTTGGTTTACTGCTGGTTGTCTCATGATGGTGTCTGTTTCCGGAACCTGATTTAGAAAGGCTACAAGATTGCTAAGTTCTTTTTTTTTAATTTTTATTGATTTTAATATATAAATTATAAAATGTACCACAAAACTTATCACTTATACAATCTTTTTAGACTTCCATCAGCACCTCTGATGATCCAATGTTTTAACCACTTCTTATGCATTTCTTAACTTTATATTGCCTTTACATCTCTTAACAAATCATCTTTCCCCTTCTCCATTTTTGCAATACTTCCAATAATACTCCTCACAAAACTTACAAACGTCGTCTTATCTTCACAAATACTTTTCAAATAGTCCGTAAATTTACTCCAGTCTTCCGTGAATTTCTGGTCCCGCCGGTTTCGAATCCTTCCTGTTAGTTTATCTAGCTCTGCATAGTCCATTAACTTCATCCTCCATTCTTCAATCATCGGTAATTCTTCTTGCTTCCATTTTTGGGCCAATAATATTATTGCTGCTGTTATTGCATATAAAAAGAGCTTACATTCCTTTCTATTTATATCACTCCCCACAATGCCCAGTAAAAATGCTTCTGGTTTCTTTATGAATGTATATTTCAACATTTTTTTCATCTCATTATATATCATCTCCCAGAAGCATTTCACCACAAGATTGCTGAGTTCTAACCGCCTGTTCTGTGCCTACAGGGTGAGCAGTTTTCGGGCAACTCCTGCTCCCACTCCTAGAACAGCCTTCTGTTAGGGGATTTAACTCATATTCCCTTTGTTTTGTCTTCAGGTGTAGTATTTGTTTGAGCTGATATGAGGGAAGCACTTGTCCATTGGCAGCTTCCAGCCCTCACGTTCTTTTAGTCACTCTGCTGGTCTCGGTTGAGAGGGCCAACTGTGACATGGGGTGGCTGGAGGTAGATGTTGGAGGTGAGCCCGTTTGGAGCTTGTCTCTGGCAAAGAAGGCATGAAGTCCTTTGGGGAGCAAGGGAGAAAGCCCTTCCACATCCAGTTTTATTTCATAAGATTGTTCTCCCGATCCCAGGCAAATGGCCTTTCTCCCATGCTAGTTGTCCTCCTACAATGGAAGGGAAAGCTACCTCTGAAATCAAACTTCTACATCCAAAAAATCAAAGTTAGAAACAGAACTGTTAGAACCCAGCTCTAAGATACTTTCAAGAATGTATAACTTGCTGTTAAAATGGAATACACAGGATGAAACGGTTAAATCAGCCATGATAAAATGGGCACAGGACATAGGGTATAACATCATGTTTGCTGACTGGGAAAAGTTATGGACCACAGGTTTGAGATTTACGGCATGTAATGCCTTGAGAGAAAACATTATGAAAATGATATATAGGTGGTACATGACTCCAGTCAAGCTTGCAAAGATATACCATGTGTTTGATAATAAATGTTGGAAGTGTAAAGAAGCTGAAGGAACATTCTTTCACCTCTGGTGGACTTGCCCTAGAGTGAAGGTTTTCTGGGAAATGATTTATAATGAACTGAAAAAGGTATTTAAGTATACCTTCCTTAAGAAACCAGAGGCCTTTCTCTTAGGCATTGTTGATCAGAGCGTGCAAAAGAAGGATCGAATCTTTTTTATGTATGCTACAACAGCAGCAAGGATACTCATCGCTAAAAGCTGGAAAACTCAAGAATTACCCACACTGGAAGAATGGCAGATGCAACTGATAGACTATATGGAATTGGCGGAGATGACTGGCAGAATCCGAGACCTGGGAGAAGAACTGGTGGAGGAAGATTGGAAGAAATTTAAGGACTATCTACAAAAACATTGTAAATTGTATGAATGTTAAGAAAGATGTAAGATTAGCAAAAACATGGCTTCAACAAACTAGGTATAAAGAATACAAATTTAAATTCAATTGGAAGACGAAAAGATAAATTTTGGATAAGTAACATTTTATGATTAAGTTTCAATAAGAGTATGTTAAATCCCAAAATTTGAGATATTAATATTGGAAAATTATATTATATGAATTAAACCAAGTTAATAATTTGCTGGCAAAATTTATGAGTTTAGAAGGCAGGAACAAGGGTTGTGAGGAAGTCCAAAGATGAATATGAAATGTGGATATTGGAAAAGATTGTGTTATTATCTATGTATTTTATTGTTAAACTAAAATTTAATAAATATTATATATAAAAAAAAATGAAATCAAACTTCTACATCCAGCTTTTGAAAACTGCTTGTGGAAAACGTAGAAAAGGAACAAGAAAAGTGGTTTGAGGCTATGTTGAGTAGACTGTTCTGTGGAAGCAGGCAGAAATTCTATGTCAGTCAGAGCATAATGGAACTCCACTGCGTTGGGGCACCCTGCCTCTTTAACCATGCAGTCTAGATTGGAATATAGAATTTGTGCAAATGCTTTGTTTTTCAAGAGATAGAAAATAAAACAAATCCAAATTCCGCTATATAAACTGAAAGTGAATTCTGCTTCCATCTCTACGGTCTAAGACCAATTACAGTCCTAGCCATGTTCTTCATAATGGCAGAGATGTGGTGGGAACCCAAAGGGGAAGGATGGTTCAGGTATGGAGCACTTCTGCACTCAAGGAAAGGTTAAAGTTTATTATGGTTGCATAGCCAAGGACACGTCCACAAGTCGGATGTGAATATGAACATAGATTGCTGTTTCTGCACTTTTATCTGCCCTGGTTCACACATAAGCACTTTCCATTTTATGCCTCCAAGATTTATCTAATTGTTTCCGATCCACACTAGTGGATGGTACTTGATGTGGAGCTTTTGTGCTGTATGTTTTTTCTTTCCCTCAGTTAGTGCTTCCCCATCCTCAATGAATTCTGGAAGAAGAGTTTGGATTTGATATCCCACTTTATCACTACCCAAAGGAGTCTCAAAGCAGCTAACATTCTCCTTTCCCTTCTTCCCCCACAACAAACACTCTGTGAGGTGAGTGAGGCTGAGGGACTTCAGAGAAGTGTGACTGGCCCAAGGTCACCCAGCAGCTGCAGGTGGAGCAGCGGGGAATCGAACCCAGTTCGCCAGATTACGAGTCCACCGCTCTTAACCACTACACCACACTGGCTCTGGAAGCTTGAGGCCCCTTGTTGGCATGCACAGATATTTATTTATCTCTGCATATGCTCCTTGTTTTTTCTCTCTAAAGTCTAAAAAAAAATGTACAAAGTAAAGTTTAAAAAATGGTCATTTTTAAACAGCAAGTTGAAAATAAAATGTGCATGTGTGTGTCAGAGAGCAAAGAATAGCCAGGCGTCAAGATATGAGCGGCACTGATTCACTCACAAAGGAGAGAGCAGAGAACCGATTGGGTGGAGGCAATCCAGGTGGATGTTTTCAGAAGTTCCCTCCTTCCCAAAGTTTTCCCATTCTTACAGCTGTTTATTCCTAAGTACATTCCATTGAAGCGAAGCTTTACTATTTTGATGCAAGGGCTGCCTTTTCCATTGCAGCCTAATCTTCTCCAGCCGGCTGTTGACCTTGAAAGCTGTTGGGGGCATGGTGACAAACAGCAAACACCACCAGAACCCACCTACCCAATTTTATGTTGAATTACCGTATTTTTCGCCCTATAGGACGCACTTTTTCCCCTCCAAAAATGAAGGGGAAATGTGTGTGCATCCTATGGGGCGAATGCAGGCTTTCGCTGAAGCCTGGAGAGCAGGAGGGGAGAGCGCACCGACCCCTCTTGCTCTCCAGGCTTCAGGAGAGCCCCACCGCCAGCCCCACAAGCTCGGGAGACAGCGAGGAGGCGGAACGCCACCATCCCGCTGTCCCCCGACTTTGTTAGAAGCCTGCTCCTCCCCGTCACCAGCCCCGCAAACTCGGGGGACAGCGGGAGAGGCGCAGCGTGCCTTTCCCGCTGTCTCCCGACCTGGTTTGGAGGCTGGCGGAGGGCTTCCCCCTCCCCCAGCCCCACAAGCTCCCAGAGCGATGGGTCCCATTCTGGGGGCTGGGGGAGGGGGAAGCTCGGGCTTCCCCTGCCCCAGCCCCGCGCCTGGGGGGGGGAATAATTTTTTTCCTTTATTCCCCCCCCCAAAAAAATCTAGGTGCGTCCTATGGGCCGGTGCGTCCTATAGGGTGAAAAATACGGTAACTTTGCTTAACAAATTTTGCTTGGGTCTAGTTTACTGTGGGAAAAGTGGGGGCTGCCAGTCGAATGAGGAGGATGCCATGTGGACAATACCAAAAATATTGAGACACAAGCAACTGAAAATCTGTGAAGAAGCAATCTACCTTAAAACACAGTGAACTAGGGTCTCTTCATACACACATTCCCACCCACCTCTGGAGTGAGATCAACTTCCTCAAGATGCAATCCCATGCTCCTGAGGAAAACACCAGCAGCTCTATTGCAGGACCAATCAAACCCAGGTTCCCCCTCCACTGCAATCTGATCAACAGGTAGAGAGTGAAGTGCTAAAAATAAATTAAACCCTATGTATCTCACCTGTGGATGCCGGTCTTTATGATTTGTCAGCCCTAAGTTTCCTTTCTTGAATTTGTGTGTCAGGGATGTGTTTTCTTGGGGAATTAAATGAGGTACCTCCCGTTGTCTTTGGATCACGGCTTTGGGATCAGGTAGAGTCTGTAACAGCAAACCAAGAAATTATGAGCAGCTTCCCATGGTGCACATTCTAAACCCTGAAAAGGTAACTTTGAACATTTCCCGGTCAGATGCTTTTGAATTATGGTGCTGGAGGAGACTCTTGAGAGTCCCATGGACTGCAAGAAGATCAAATGCATCCATTCTTAAGGAAATCAGCCCTGAGTGCTCACTGGAAGGACAAATCGTGAAGCTGAGGCTCCAATACTTTGGCCACCTCATGAGAAGAGAAGACTCCCTGGAAAAGACCCTGATGTTGGGAAAGATGGAGGGCACAAGGAGTAGGGGACGACAGAGGACGAGATGGTTGGACAGTGTTCTCGAAGCTACCAGCATGAGTTTGACCAAACTGCGGGTTGGCAGTGGAAGACAGGAGTGCCTGGCATGCTCTGGTCCAGGGGGTCACCAAGAGTCGGACACGACTAAACGACTAAACAACAACAATAAGACATAAACAAGCCTTGGGGAAATGTGCCCATTTCAACAGTGGGAGAGAGAGTACGTGAGCGACAAAGAGGGAGGGAAGGAGGGAGACAGGGCAGGTGAATGGGTTTGGTAGTTAATCTTCCCTGCCTCACACACGTCTTATTAATTGTAGTATTCCCTCCTGCCAAGCGGCAGAACCGTGGGGAGTAGGAGAGAAGATGTGGCTGAGCCTGTTTTCCCCTGCTGCTCAGCTCTAAGGAGGGAAATGAATACAGGTGACCCTTGTTTTGTGGGGAACGGGGGTGGGTCCTGTTCTGGACCCATGTTCACATCAGCAGAAGAGCACGTAAACCCAACCCACCCCACCCCTTTGGCATGATGGGGGCGTGTGGTCGATCACACATCATTCAGACAGTCCTAAAACAGGAGCTACCTGTACAGGAGTATAGGAGGAGGGCTTTTCATTGGCCAAAGGAAGGGAGCATAACTGCAGGTATTCTTATCTCTTTCTCCAGCCATGATTCCCCCCCCCCAGCATTCTTAGCTGTTTGACCACTCAGGGGTCAGCAAACTATTCAGCAGGGGGGCGGTCCACTGTCCCTCAGACCTTGTGGGGGGGCCAGACTATATTGGGGGGGGAATGAATGAATTCCTATGCCCCACAAATAACTCAGAGATGCATTTTAGATAAAAGGACACATTCTACTCCTGTAAAAACACCAGGCAGGCCCCACAAATAACCCAGAGATGCATTTTAAATAAAAGGACACATTCTACTCATGTAAAAACATGCTAATTCCTGGGCTGTCCGCGGGCCAAATTTAGAAGGCGATTGGCTGGATCCGCCCCCCGGGCCTTAGTGTGCCTACCCATGGCTTAGTTCTATGAATAAATAGGTGGCAGTGATACAGACCCCTGAACCCCCAATCTATTCATATACACACCCTCACACGTCACCCCCACCTTTCTGTTCATACAACTGAACACACTACTAATCCATTCACTGGGTGTGATGCGTTTGAAAAGGAAGATATTGTCATGATTATTAATACACACATTTTCACCCTATGGGACTCAAGGAGGCTTACAGATAAAAAACTAGAGCCACTAAAAATACAGAGAAATCAGTCATTCAAAATCAACATTCACACACAAATGTATTTCAACTTGCCTTGAAATTTGCATTATTTGTAGCTATGAAGATGTGCAATTTACAGTTTAGCAAATGAATTGTTTATGTATGCAATGGATCATTATAAATAATTATAAATTGACTGCTTACCAAAGGTAATTGGGCATAAGCTGCTTCAGTTGATGCTAGATCTATCTTTGTTTTGCTTCCTGTGTGGCATATGTCTCCCTTAGGAGTCTTCCCTATTTAGAAAAATATAGGTTAGGAGTATTTCTACACAGGAGGCATATCCAACTTTTACTGGGCCTGTCACTTAAAGATAAAACTCACTGTGTTCAATGAAACTTACTCCTAGGCAAGTATTCACAGGTTTGCAGACCATTGTTCTAACTGCCAAAGCATTCCTTAAGCAGGAAGAGTCAAAACTTTGCAATCTTGAGAGATTTTATTCTCCAGATAGTGACCCAGGGGCCAGATGTGTATTGTTGTGAGTTTGGGGGGGGGGATCCAGGGAGCGAGTGACCCAGGAGCTCAGCTGCAAGGCATCTAGATGGCAGGTTATCCCACACTAGGAACTTAGGTAAAGGCAAGCCCTAGGCTCTGTGGTTTAGACCACAGCGCCACCCGCATTCCATACTAGGTGTTAAGTTGTGGGTGAACATATCAGACGACACAGCGATTCTTCAACAGCTCTTGTTTATTCACAGGCCAGAACGGAACTGAACTGAAGGGTTCAGCCAGCCTGCTTATACAGAGCTCCACTACAACGCAACTGTAACACTTTCTGTAACTATCCAATCACTGAACGTCATTTTCAATCCCTTATTTGCATATGTGGACCTGAGTGAAAACTATCTACAGTATCCCCCTGCTGGCTCATCTATCTACAGCTGGCTCAGGGTGAGAACTTCAGTACCTAACACTAGGAACTTAGGTTGGGTTTTTAAAAAATAAATAAATAAAGATGGGAATCTATGCATTATGGTTTATGGTGGGGGGGGGGCAACTGCAGGTGAGACAGGCACCCATGAAAACAACTTAAGGCTGCAATTCTAAATCTTATTAACACAATCTAAGTACACTTACCTGGCAGGCAGTCATACTGAACTCACTGTATTGCACTGCTAGATAAAAGCTGCAGTTGCGTGGCAAGACCCCAAACCCGCTCCCGCCTTTGTTGGAATAAAGACACTTGACACCAGTATTTTATGTTAATAGGCTAAAAACCGGCAACTGTATTGGTTACAGAATGGCTTAGGCATTGGAACTGACTATATTCTGACTCCTGCCCGCCTGCAGGCGTCTTGGAAGGGTTAACCACCAGTAGGGGGTGTTACTATAAAGAAGCAATGCAGAAGAAAGAAGCAGCAGCTAAGCCAGCTGCTGGTGGCTGGAAAGCCAGACAGGATGTTTGTGACTGTTACCATGGCAATAAAGGGGCAGTCCATTCTCCGTATTGAGCACCGGATGTGAGCTCAGTGTGTGTTATATGACCTGTACAGGATGTACAAGGGTGGAGTTTTGATTCTCTCTGTTGTTTGTGAAGAGTGCAGACATCTTTATCTGCATGACTGCTAAAGACAGGAATAAAAGCATGTACATTTCTGTCTGAGTCTGATTCCCCTCCCTGGGGAGCAGGGAGGAGGGAGAAGCAGTGGTGTGTTTTTCTCACAGTCTGGGAAGAATCGCCGATACAGACCTCGCACGTTTACCTGCCGGGAGTTGCAGGGGGAGGTCAAAGGAATTCAGCCGGTGCCTGGAGTGGTAGGCACATTCCTCTGACCGAGGCAGAATTCCAACAGGGGGAGCCCTGCTGATGCACATCAACTAGAAACTCCCCCAGGGTCACCACTAGGGGTCATGCCATGGCCCGAGCCCCCCGTCTGGACTTCAGACAGGATCATGACCCCGGATTCCTTTAATGGAATACCATTGAAATAGGAGGGGTAGGTGATGGCCTTGACCTCCCCTGCCCTCCAATCTAATACTCCAATGCCTAACCGCCACCCGAGCCAAACTGCATGAGCGAGAACCAGAAAAAGGGGCGGGTTCCCACTAAATAGAGCACGCCACACCCCCTGGCCGCCCGGATTGGTCAGTCTGGGGCGCGATTCGGAGAAGACTCCCTATGACGCGGGGGCTAGCCACACCCCGCGCACGGGGCGGGCTCGTGTCCAGCCCCACAACTCCATTTCCCTGGGAAAGGAAATGGCTTTATCTTCCATTTGGAAGACATCTGAAGGCAGCCCTGTTTAGGGAAGTTTTTAGTTGTAATGGTTCTGGGGTTGCTCGTGCGTAAGTTGGCGCCACACCTGGGTTACCTGGGTGAACCCTTTCTGTCCGGACAGCCACCCATCCGTGGCTGTCTCAGTCGCTGGCAGAATCCGTCAGTGGGCGTTTCTTGAACTTCTTCCAGCAAAGAAGTTCTTTGACGCCCAGTGTCCTCCTACTCTCCCTGCGCGGAAGTCTTCTGCGCAGGGAGGGTGTGGGCAGCGGAGGACCCGTGCTCTCCCCGCTGGTCTCCGGCGAGGAGTCCTGGAGCCTTCTCTCCGATTCCCCCATCTGCCCCCCTCCTCTACTGGTGCTACGCTGATTTCCTTCCCCAGCAGCTGGGCTGCCTCTCTCCCTACTGGGACCCTCTCCGGCATCCCTCGGGAGCCTTCCCTTCGCCTCTGGCACTGATGGCAGTTCCCTGACATCCGTGTTTGAAGTTTTATTCTGTTTTTAATGTTCTGTTGGAAGCCGCCCACAGTGGCTGGGGAAACCCAGCCAGATGGGCGGGGTAGAAATATATTATTATTATTATTATTATTATTATTATTATTATTATTACTATTATTATTATTATTATTTCCTTATGAGGTGGTTTGTCTATCATCTCAGGTGTGTGGTCCATCTGGTAAGTTTTACTTAAAACTTCAAGTAACCATACAGCTCGTTTTGTTTACCCCAACTCCTGCCTGCCCCACTTTCTTGATGCTACATAGATGCTGTTACGTACTGAAGTTCTCACCCTGGGCCAGCAGGGGGATACTGTAGGTAGTTCAGGTCCACATATGCAAATAAGGGATCGAAAGTGGCGTTCAGTGATTGGATAGTTACAGAAAATGGTTACTGTTGTGTTCTAGTGGAGCTCTATATAAGCAGGCTGGCTGAACCCTTCAGTTCAGTTCTGTTCTGGCCTGTGAATAAACAAGAGCTGTTTGAAGAATCGCTGTGTCATCTGATATGTTCACCCACAACTTAACAGATGCCTCATAGACATATGAAGATTAACCAACCAGCTCTTCAATAGGATGCAAATTCTGGCCTTACTCTCACATGTATTGGTCAACTGCCCAGAGATCCAGCTCAATCCTATATGCTGTTTGTTGAGTTCTGTCAAGCGTGCAGTGAGCAGATTCACAGGAACCTTTGCGGTTTTTCTGATGTTGACCTAAGCTGTTTGACAAAAGCTCCTACGGAGGACAACTTTCATTTCAAAATAGAAGAGGCTTACAACCTAAGCTTTGCTTACCACAGGGATCGGGCTGGCCTGATCCAATTCTAATTTTTTCTCCATCTTGCTTTGAGCCGTGAACAACAGCACTCCGTTCCCTTTCCTGTAAGAAAGAACAGGGAGAAGGAATGTATAACAAAGCCAGAGATTTCCTGTACAGTGGTGCCCCGCAAGACGAATGCCTCGCAAGACGGAAAACTCGCTAGATGAAAGAGTTTTCCGTTTTGGAGGTGCTTCGCAAAACGAATTTCCTATGGGCTTGCTTCGCAAGACGAAAATGTCTTGCGAGTTCCTGCGGGGTTTTTTTCCTTTCCCCCCCCCCTTTTTCTAAGCCGCTAAGCCGCGTATCTACTTATCCGCTAAGCCGATAAGCCGCTAAAAGCCGCTAATAGCGCTAATCCGCTAAGCCGTCAATGGGCTTGCTTCGCAAGACGAAAAAACCGCTAGACGAAGAGACTCGCGGAACGGATTCTTTTCGTTTTGCGAGGCACCACTGTATATGTGAATGTTCTCCAGTGGAAAAGTAACAACTGATCAGGCAAAAACACTGGTGCAACAGAATTTATTTCGCTAATTAGCACAAGTAGACCCTATTCTAGCGCCAAACAGCCTGAGAGCATCGTGTAGAATCATACGACTGGAAGGGACCTCAAAGGTCCTATAGTCTAGCTCCCCGCCAGTGTAAGAAACCCACTGATAGGTGGCCATTCAGCCTCTGCTTAAAAGCTTGCAATGGAGGAGAGTCTTTCTGAGGCAGCCTGTTCTACTGTCAAACCACTCACATGGCTAGGAAGTTTTTTCTAATGTTTAATTGACCTTTCTTCTTGTAACTTGAACCTGAGAAGTGGTGATTAACTCTGTCCACACACTTTAGGTCCTAAGGAAAGAGCTGCGTTGCCATAGTACAGTGGTACCTCGGGTTACATATGCTTCAGGTTACAGACTCCACTAATCCAGAAATATTACCTCGGGTTAAGAACTTTGCTTCAGGATGAGAACAGAAATCGTGCTCCAGCGGTGCAGGAGCAGCAGGAAGCCCCATTAGCTAAAGTGGTACTTAAGGTTAAGAACAGTTTCAGGTTAAGAACGGACCTCTGGAACGAATTTAGTTCTTAATCTGAGGTACCACCGTACTAATCTTGGAAAGGCAGGGAGTCCTTGCCTCATAGCCATGTGATGGTAAGTAATGAGATGCATTCTTTATTCTGTGAGTTGGGGTTTTGGAATGCCCTGTCACCTGGAATTCCCCTTAGTACATTTCTGGGCACCCTTGCAGCTCATGAGGCATAGCTGTCCACTTTCAGATTTGAAAATACTGAAATACCAAATAAGATGGATCTCCCTTGCATTTTGCTTGCCTTCTCTCCCCCGCTATTTGTAAGGCCTCATTGGACAGCCACTTTGCTTTCTTGCACAAAGGTCCATATAGTTAAAGCTATGGTTTTCCCAGTAGTGATGTATGGAAGTGAGAGCTGGACCATAAAGAAGGCTGATCGCCGAAGAATTGATGCTTTTGAATTATGGTGCTGGAGGAGACTCTTGAGAGTCCCATGGACTGCAAGAAGATCAAACCTCTCCATTCTGAAGGAAATCAGCCCTGAGTGCTCACTGGAAGGACAGATTGTGAAGCTGAGGCTCCAGTACTTTGGCCACCTCATGAGAAGAGAAGACTCCCTGGAGAAGACCCTGATGCTGGGAAAGATGGAGGGCACAAGGAGAAGGGGGCGACAGAGGACGAGATGGCTGGACAGTGTTTTCGAGGTTACCAGCATGAGTCTGACCAAGCTGCGGGGGGCAGTGGAGGACAGGAGTGCCTGGCGTTCTCTGGTCCATGGGGTCACGAAGAGTCGGACACGACTAAACGACTAAACAACAACAACAACAACAAATAAGATGGATAACAATGTGTAATAGAAAAAGAAGTATGAAATTAGGTTAAAGGTGTGTGGAAGAAAGTAACAGAAGTGGAAAGAAATTGCAACTGAGTAGATTGGAAGTCTAACACAAAGGTGAGCTAAGGGGTGCTGGATGGTGATGGGAAAAGGAATTATCTGTGGGATTGAGTGTAGGTATGTTTGAACACTTTTAAGGATTGTATGAAATGCATGTTTGTATGCTTGTATATTTGTAATACATATGTATTAATGCTGAATTATTTTAACAATAAAAACTTTTTAAAAAATTTTAAAAAAAGAAAAAGAAATTAAAAAAAAGAAAAAGAAAAAGAAAGAAAAAGGAATCAGCAGCATAGCTGTCAACTTTCAGATTTGAAAATAAGGGATCAGCAGCCTCACCTGTCCCAGAGACAGTCTACAGGATATCTAACAATCCAGGATAGCAGCGGGAAGCAGTGGGAAACGGCGCTGAAATAAGGGAATTTCCCGCAAAAAAGGGAAAGGTTGACAGCTATGTCATGAGGAATAGAAACATATTTTGAAAAAGGAGCAGGCAATTTTGGAAAAGGGGTAGGCAACCTAAGGCCCGTGTGCAGGATGCGACCCAATCGCCTTCTAAATCCAGCCCACGGACCGTCCGGAATCAGCGTGTTTTTACATGAGTAGAATGTGTCCTTTTATTTAAAATACATCTCTGGGTTATTTGCGGGGCCTGCCTAGTGTTTTTACATGAGTAGAATTTGTGCTTTTATTTAATTTTTTAAAAAATAATATTTATTAAGTTTTCAACAAGAAAAAGGTTACAAAACAGTAAAAGAAAAACACAAAAAATACAAAAACCAAGAGTAGACATAAAAAGAGGGGGGGAAAAGAAAATCCCTCTTTCTAATATCTTACCACTCATTTACTTATTTTCATGACTTCCTCACACCTCCCTTTTTTGTATTCCATTTAAAAATTTGTTCCGCAAATCCGTACCCTCTTAGTTTACCCTTAATTGTTTATCCTCACATATTATAACTTCAAATTTTCGTCTAGTCAATCCATTCTTACATACTTATTGCTAGAACGACTTCGTTTCATTCCAACGTCATTAACATTCAATAATTTTACAGTATTTCTGTAGATAGATTTTAAATTTCTTCCAATCTTCTTCCACCAGCTCTTCTCCCTGGTCTCGGATTCTGCCCGTCATTTCCGCCAATTCCATATAGTCCATTACTTGCATCTGCCATTCTTCCAAGGTGGGTAGGTCTTGTGTCTTCCAATGCTTTGCGATGAGTATTCTTGCTGCTGCTGTAGCGTACAAAAAGAAAGTTCTATCCTTCTTTGGCACCAATTGGCCGACCATGCCCAGGAGAAAGGCCTCGTGGGTTATTTGTGGGGCATAGGAATTTGTTCATATATTTTTTTCAAAATATAGTCCAGCCCCCCACAAGGTCTGAGGGATACTGGACCGGTCCCCTGCTAAAAAAGTTTGCTGACCCCTGGTGAAGAGGCTGAGGATCCATAATCCTCACTTTTGTTATATATATTGTGCTAAATGGGGAAAATAAAAGGTATACAACTGCTGCAACATTAGTTTTGCTTACCTTTTGGTAGGCATTTGTTTTTTCTCCAGGCTTCAGTATAACAGGGAGCGCACTTGATCTGCCTTTTCTTATTTTTTCAGCCTTGGTGACAATCTTCTTCCTAAAGAGTAAACATGGAGATAATTAATCATGCAAACATTGTAGGAACAACGTTATTCTAAATTTAGAAATATAAGCTGAAATAATTTGAGGAAATAATTTGTACTGTACCGTGCTTAGAAGAGTTTTTTATTGTAGAAAGGATAATATATATTAAAAGTAGAATATGATAAGAATCAGTAGCCATGTAGCCAGCTAGGACAATAAAAGTTTAAGTAAAAGGAAAGAATACTGTGCAGGAACAAAGATTATATAGTCTGGGGCATGTCAGGAAATAAGGATAGGGTGAAAAGGAAAAGGATCAGTTGAACTTACACATTTTCACTGATGCTTTGTTCTTTTTAGTAAGCAACTTGTTAAGTTGTGGGTGAACATATCAGACGACACAGCGATTCTTCAAACAGCTCTTGTTTATTCACAGGCCAGAACAGAACTGAACCGAAGGGTTCAGCCAGCCAGCTTATATAGAGCTCCACTAGAATGCAACAATAACCATTTTCTGTAACTATCCAATCACTGAATGTCACTTTCAATCCCTTATTTGCATGTGGACCTGAGTGAAAACTATCTACAGTATCCCCCTGCTGGCCCAGGGTGAGAGCTTCGGTACATAACACAACTGGAAGTGTCCTTCCTATTATCACTGTTAATATTTAAAAATTAAACTTTGTTATCAATGCATGACCAGCAATAGTTCAGAGCTCACCAAGAAAACCAGGAAAACGTGGACCATTCTATGATTCAAATGGCCTTTTCCCTTCCTCAATAATGGCCTTTAAATCAGCTTCCTACACACTTTAATTCAGTTTCCCTCATATTTTAGAAGCTCACATTCTCCTTCTCAGGTGAACCCTACCCTCCAGCACGTCCACAACACCCCCAATGCAGATCCAAATATGTTTAAGGGGGGGGGCTCAGTGCTACTCTTTCCTTGCTTGCTGCCACGATTGAGACTCAACAGCAGGAAGCGAACAACGCCTTCCTCCAGCTGCTGTTGGGACAAATCCTTCTTGGTATCTCAGAGACAAATAATATACCCATGGGTACCAAGGGGGGATTAACACCGCCATGCCATTATCAAGGCGTTCGTTCTTGGGAATGCAGGCCTTACCCACGTAAATGTTTCTATTGGAAGCAGGAATAAGAAGTCAGCAGAAGTCAAGAGGAGGTTAAAGGTAAAGGGACCCCCGACCATTAGGTCCAGTCGTGGATGACTCTGGGGTTGCGGCGCTCATCTCGCTTTATTGGCCAAGGGAGCCGGCATACAGCTTCCGGGTCATGTGGCCAGCATGACTAAGCCGCTTCTGGCAAACCAGAGCAGCACACGGAAACGCCGTGTACCTTCCCGCTGGAGCGGTACCTATTTATCTACTTGCACTTTGACGTGCTTTCAAACTGCTAGGTTGGCAGGAGCAGGGACCGAGCAATGGGAGCTCACCCCGTCGCGGGGATTCGAACCGCCGACCTTCTGATTGGCAAGTCCTAGGCTCTGTGGTTTAACCCACAGCGCCACCCGCGTCCCTAGTAGCACCTTAAAAACCAACTAAGTTAGTTATTGGTATGAGCTTTCGTGTGCCTGCACACTTCTTTAGTATATGTTAGGGGTACTGTTCGTAACAACTGGCCGTGGTGAGCATTTAGCGAGTCTTGTGGAGAATGTGCACATAATCTATTCCACAAAGAAGGAATTGCGCACATCCTCAGCCAATATAGGCCTTGGAGAATGGACATAGCTGCATTTTGTACGTTCTCCAAGAAATAATGTGATTCCGCCTCCTCTATCTCTACTTCAGAAGTGTGCAATCTGCAACACCTGGGTTGCTTCTGGCCCACTGCCTAATCTTACATGGCACAAAAGATCAGAAAGAGGGAGTGGGGTCCAAGGAAAAGGATTCATTCTGCCCCGCCCCCTTGAAGTCTAGTTTCCTTTTCAGCACTTTCAGCTGTTCCCCAGTCAGCTGAGCAGCACAAGGGACATCACAGGGAGCGGTAAGCTTTATATTTCCCCTCTCATAAGCCTTATGGGATTTGCCACCCATGCTGCTCTTAAGCCTGGCGCCAATTGTCACAGGAATCACATGGGAGGAATGAGTTAAACTGCTGATCAAAGGGAGGAAAAAGATGACTCAGAATGTGAAGGACTTCTGGTCTCAGCTACCAATCTGGGAAGCCCTCCTGAAGCGATTTTGCATGCCTCTGCCTTACCCTGGCCAGTTTGAAATATCCTCAGTTCTACTAACACGTTGGGGTGAGTCTATTACTGTGTCTGTGTTACCATTGCTTATAATAGGACATTAACGAATGAATCTATAGAGTTTTGCCCATTTTAAAATTCCTGTTCTGGAATGAAAGTTTGTGAAAGCCGGATAGAAAACAGAGGAAGATGGAAAGGAATTGCTGAAACAATTAACAGAAGTGGAATACAAAAAGGGAGGTGTGAGGAGGTCGTGGAAATAAGTGAATGAAAGATAAGATATTGAAATTATTTGATGTTTTTTAAACTGTTTTTGTTTTGTTTTGTTAGTTTAATGTCTTAGTGTTATGTAGTGTCTGTGTATTGTATTGTATTGTTCTTTTTTATTTTTTTGTAATGTTTAAATTGTTGGAAAAGTAATAAATATTATTTTTTTAAAAAAAGAAAGTTTGTGAAAGCCGTACAAAATGGATGGTTTAGGAAAAAGTATGCCATTGTTTCCCTGCCCCAGCCAGTAACCTAGAAGCAATGAATGAATTTTCCTACCTCGACAGAACTGGCTGAGATGTTATGAGCTGAGGAACCAAGGCATTCATCTTGTTTTCCGAACATTCCTCCATTGACCTTAACACAGAGAGAAAAGTCTTCCATGAGATTTCCAACGAATCACCAGTTTCCACACTGGGAGCCCCAGAGAGACTCAGGTTGCATGGAGTAGGGCAAGCAACGGTTCTCGGGGCGCCAGTTCTGTCTTGATAGTCGCCTGTCTCCAACTTGTACTCAGCAGCTCTTTGCTTGTTTTGCTCAATGAGTGATAGCTTCTTTTTCTGTGGCATTCCCACTACGCTCAAGAGCTCATCCCAAGAATGGCAAACGTCAACGAGGCACCAGAATGCCAGCTACCAAGTGAACTCGGCACGTACACAAATCAAAGTAGCGGCATCCTAATGTAACCTTTCGGTTTTGCCAATTTTTCTTTCCCCCCACCCCCCAGTATTTATAGCTTCCAGAGAGAACAGTGGGATATAGAGGGTACATGACAGACCAGTAGAATTTTACAGTGTCTGTGATGTAACAGTGTCACACATGTAAGGTTGGAATTCCTGAAGATACGGTGATCGAGCTTCACGAAACTGCCCAGGTGTTATCAACATTAGACATATGGCAGGGCGTGGGCAGGAAGAGAGCCAGTGTGGTATAGTGGTTAAGAGCGGTGGATTTGTAATCTGGTGAACCAGGTTTGATTCCCAGCTCCTCCACATGCAGCTGCTGGGTGACCTTGGGCCAGTCACACTTCTCTGAAGTCTCTCAGCCCCACTCACCTCACAGAGTGTTTGTTGTGGGGGAGGAAGGGAAAGGAGAATGTTAGCCACTTTGAGACTCCTTCGGGTAGTGATAAAGCGGGATATCAAATCCAAACTCTTCTTTTCAGTAGTAGCACACCTGAGCAGCCTTACTGGGGCTGCTTGCCTGGCATGTCTGGGTGCCAAGTGAAGATCTTTTTGTTCATTATTAATAATAATAATTTATTATTTATACCCGGCCCATCTGGCCGAGTCTCCGCAGCCACTCTGGGCGGCTTCCAATCAAGTGTTAAAAACAATACAGCATCAAATATTAAAAACTTCCCTAAACAGGACTGCCTTCAGATGTCTTTTAAAGAGAAGCTAGCTGCTTATTTCCTTCACATCTGAAGGGAGGGCGTTCCACAGGGCAGGCGCCACTACCGAGAAGGCCCTCTGTCTGGTTCCCTGTAACCTCACTTCTCGCAATGAGGGAACCGCCAGAAGGCCCTTGGCGCTGGATCTCAATGTCCAGGCTGAACGATGGGGGTGGAGACGCTCCTTCAGGTATACAGGACCAAGGACGAGGTACAGGGAGCCAATGCAGATCTCTCAGGACCGGTGTTATGTGGTCCCGGTGGCCACTCTGTCACCAGTCTAGCTGCTGCATTCTGGATTAATTGCAGTTTCCAGGTCCCCTTCAAAGGTAGCCCCACGTAGAGCACGTTGCAGTAGTCCAAGCGGGAGATAACTAGAGCATGTCCCACTCTGGCAAGACAGTCCGCAGGCAGGTAGGGTCTCAGCCTGCGTACCAGGTGGAGCTGGTAGAAAGCTGCCCTGGACACAGAATTGACCTGCGCCTCCATGGACAGCTGTGAGCCCAAAATGACTCCCAGGCTGCTCACCTGGTCCTTCAGGGGCACAGTTACCCCATTCAGGAACAGGGAGTTCACCTAGACCTTTAAATAATTTAGGTCACCTAATGTTCCATTTCAAATTTTATATGGCTCCCCAGCTCCTTGATGGCTTTGTGTTTTACCCTGTGTTTCAATTGTTTGTTTTTACTTTTTTGATTGCATGCCACACAGAGAACTTTATGTTACGACAGAGGTGAGGCTGTTTCAGCCAAGCTGCACTCACACTTCCTTCACAGGCCAAGGCAGGGCTTGACAACAAATAGCATACAATGTGGGAATGAACAATTGCGGTGATCCAGCACACATGGCAACTGTGATCAGAGATCAGCTGGAAGGAGCTGGGGGAAATGGCTTCCGTTAAGTGCTTGATGTTGTGATCCTTGGCCATTAGGACTTTTCTCCAGCTCAAACTGAAACTGAACCAGTTGTTTCGTGCATTTTGTTTCGTGTATTTTGCTCAAGGTGTCAACAAGGAAGACTTAAAATGGCTAACACAAACAGCTCTTTGCTCTTTATACAGATATTTTATTTCACTTAAAAGGGACAGAGATACATAATATACATTTACCAATAAAATCCACACATCAAACATCAGAAAATAACAGCATAAATTTCTGAAAATATGTTTTCTATCAAAAGGATGGTAGAAACTTCAATATTGCTTTTAGCAAAATATCCAAGTTACAAGTGAACTGGTCTTCATGATGATTCAAAATGCAGCATCTAAAAACTGGAAACTAGCCTGGATCACAATTGATTTCTATGAAGTATTAAGCCAGCCAATGATCTGAAGATTTCAGTGTGTGTGTGTGTGTGTGTGTGTGTGTGTGTCACAACAACACTGGAGTTTAAGTGCTGTCAATACCTCACACTTTACACTTTTTGAGAATGAAATCTTTTTTAAAATGCATCAACTTTATCTCATTCAGAATGATAAATATATATTGCCTGAAACAAAATCTGCAATTTTAAAAAATTCTACAGCACACCCAAAGTATTTAATTTCAATTTGCGACCCTCTGAAGACATCGCAGGTACTCAGGTACTGGCAAAACTCGGGTGCAGTGATTTCACTCTTGCCAACCTAGAGAGGCCAAGCCTGAGACCTTGTGTGGGTGATTTCCCATGGGTTCTTCCCAGCTGTATGGCACTGCTTCCAGATGTAGCTGAAAAGATTGTTGGAGAGGTACATTAAGAAAAATAAGTAGACTATAATAATAATAATAATAATAATAATAATAATAATAATAATATTTTTTTATTTATACCCCGCCCTCCCCAGCCAAGGCTGGGCTCAGAGCGGCTTACAAACAATAATAAAAACAAGAATGATTACAACTTAAAAACAAAAATAAAATACAACATTAAAATAATGGAACATTAAAATATTAAAATGTAGCCTCATCGCAGGAGGAGAAGGAAAAGAAAAAGAGGGGGGGGGAGGGAATCAAATTGGCTCCAAGCCAAAGGCCAGGCGAAACAACTCTGTCTTACAGGCCCTGCGGAAAGAAATCAGATCCTGCAGGGCCTTGGTCTCATGAGGCCGGGTTCCACCAGGCCGGGGCCAGCGTTGAAAAGGCCCTGGCTCTGGTTGAAGCCAATCTAACTTCCTTAGGGAGTTAAGGGACTAGAATATTGTATTCATGTTTCACTGCCTGCATAACAGTGAACTCTTAGTGTTGTACATGCAATTTTGTGTAAGACACAAGCTCATTTCTGGCACATACTCTTCCTCAAGCTCATTTTATCTCTTTAGAGGCTTCAGAAGAAGTATTTAGAGAGGAATTCAACAGCATGTTTTGCAAATTGTTCTGTCAGTCCAAGCTTTTCAGCTTGCACAACAGAACCATTTCCCCTCTCCTCCCTGAGCACTGTTTGGGGGGTTCTCCAGACCTCATCAGAGCCAATTTTGGGGGTGAAGGAAGAGATGGAGGAATTGTTGAGCAAGCTCCCACTAGTGCATCTTCTTAATTAAATCCAGCCCTTAACTATACAAATGCAAGAGGGCTGTAAACTTTAAAGGACTCTTTGCATGACAACGAGTCCTCAAATATATCCAGTCTCCTATTAAGTGGCAACCTCACTTAAAAAGTCTGAGTTTCAAAACAGTGGGAGACGGGGAAATATGTGGGGTAACCCATGGTTCAAGTAATCTACAAGATGCAAGAAACTCCAGTGAAAGAAACAGTGGACAAACTGAACCAAGTAGCATTAAATACCACATAATGCACAATTTCTAGTACATAAAGGGGTATTTCTGTTGTTGTTAGATCATCTCCAGTTTGTGCCAATGTTTCCATTTTGTCTCTGAGATTCCACCTTGTCTATTAGTAGCTGTCAAGGTGAAATGGGGAGGGGGGGAAGGTATCCTTGACCTCATTTATTCTGGGATATGGAACCCTTCAGCATCCTAAAGCCAACATCCTCTCCATCCCAAGGCAAGTGCTTGGCAATACAGTGGTACCTCTGGGTTGCGGAAGGGATCCGTTCTGGAGCTCCGGTCGGACCCCAAGGTTTCCGCAACCAGAGGGACTGCTTCTGCGCATGCGTGCGTGGCAAAACCCGGAAAAATACTTCTGGGTTTGCCACATACGTACAGTGGTGCCTCGCAAGACGAAAAGAATCCGTTCCGCGATTCTCTTCGTCTAGCGGTTTTTTCGTCTTGCGAAGCAAGCCCATTGACGGCTTAGCGGATTAGCGCTATTAGCGGCTTAGCGGCTTTTAGCGGCTTATCGGATAAGCAGATAAGCAGCTTAGCGGCTTAGAAAAAGGGGGGGAAAGGAAAAAAAGTCGGAAAAACTTGCAAGACATTTTCGTCTTGCGAAGCAAGCCCATAGGAAATTCGTTTTGCGAAGCACCTCCAAAACGGAAAACCCTTTCGTCTAGCGGGTTTTTCGTCTTGCGAGGTATTCGTCTTGCGGGGCACCACTGTATCCTGAAGGATATGTAACTGGAGGTGAACGTAAGTAGAGGTACTGCTGGAATGAGTCCTGTGTCCTTTACAACCTCCCACTTAGCACTAAATACATCCATCCAGCATCTATTATGCCTCTTTTTGAAAAATAGCCTTGGCATCTCCCTTTTCATTTCCACAGAAAACCTCTTTCAGCAGACACGGTGGCTTTTGTCTTCTAATACTGTATAACTGTTTGCATCCTTGACTTAAGTCTGCTTTTTTGGTGAATGGTCATCCTGGAACCCACACTGTTCTCTCTTGAAGCTTCCAGTAAATGCTCATGCTGAACCTCAACCCCTGCAGTTCTGCTCAGTGAAACTTCTACTAATATCTGGAAAGGCTTGATATTTTTTCTGGGGTTTTTTGTGTGTGCATGTTTTCCAAAAGCAGTCCAGTAGAAGCCCCAGCCTGGTGCACATTCTTGCATCCCATCAGCCTGCCAAATGAAAGCTCTAGCATGGCATGGGAAGGCAAATTCTCCCTGCCATTGGCACCTATTGCCCAGCCACAAGAATCCATCTTCCCCTTTCTCCCTCCATGTGTCTCAGCAAACTCTAGAGCAGGAGTGGCCAACTCCCAAGAGACTGCAATCTACTCACAGAGTTAAGTGATCTACCCCCTTTTGCGGGGTTCAGGTCAAAGTTGTTTAGCTGTTTTTAGGAAGGAGGAAGACCCGTTTGGGGTTCAGGTCAAAAATATTGAGCTTTTTTTAGGAGAGCCAAACTACTTGAGCATCTTTGGGGGGGAGCCAGTGATCTGCCAGTGATCTACCAGAGACATCCAGTGATCTACCAGTAGATCACGATCTACCTTTTGGACGTGCCTGCTCTTGTTTTGACTTGTGCCTCCTGCCTGATCTTGCAGGTCACGTTCTTCCCTTTTTCTCTTCCTTGCTTCAGAGAGAGCATGTGCCACAGTGCAGTGTGCAGCTTCAGCTCACAACTGCTCTTTCTCCCTGCCCTTGTGGGTAACTTGACTATGCTGTTTGTGTCTCTGAATGCCTTTTAATAAACCCGCTCTTCTGGGTAAATTACCCAAAGTCTCAGTTCCGTTTTCCTTCCAAGAAACTTTAGGATGACAATTCAAAGCAAAGACCCAAATGTTTTTGAGGACAGGGGCGGGCAGGTGTGGAGGACTCCCTGGTCTTGAATGTGGTAACTGTGCCCCTGAAAGACCAGGTGTGCAGCCTGGGAGTCAATTTGGACTCATGTGGAGGCGCAGGTCAATTCTGTGCCCAGGGCAGCTGTCTACCAGCTCCACCTGGTACGCAGGCTAAGACCCTATCTGTCTGCAGACTGTCTCGCCAGAGTGGTGCATGCTCTGGTTGTCTCCCACTTGGACTACTGCAATGTGCTCTATGTGGGGCTACCTTTGAAGGTGACCCGGAAACTACAAGTCATCCAGAATGTGGCAGCTAGACTGGTGACTGGGAGCGGCCGCTGAGACCATATAACACCAGTCCTGAAATACCTACATTGGCTCCCAGTACATTTCAGAGCACAATTCAAAGTGTTGGTGCTGAGCTTTAAAGCCCTAAATTGTCTCGGTCCAGTATACCTAAAGGAGTGTCTCCACCTCCATCGTTCTGCCCGGACACTGAGGTCCAGCTCCGAGGGCCTTCTGGTGGTTCCCTCGCTGTGAGAAGCCAAGTTACAGTGAACCAGGCAGAGGGCCTTCTCTGTAGTGGCACCCGCCCTGTGGAATGCCCTCCCATCAGAGGTCAAAGAAATAAGCAACTATCTGACTTTTAGAAGACATCTGAAGGCAACCTTGTTTAGGGAAGTTTTTAATGTTTGATGTTTTATTGTGTTTTTAATATTCTGTTGGGAGCCTCCCAGAATGGCTGGGGAAATCCAGCCAAATGAGCGAGGTATAAATAATAAATTGTTGTTGTTGTTGTGTTATTCACACCACACTCCTTTTAATGCAGCAAATTGTCCTAGGCCAGCAGCCTGTCTTCTGGCAAAAATAGAGCCAGAGGCTACTGAGGAAAAAGGTTAACCTGAGAGACCAGATTAATATATTTTTCATTATCCATGGTTCCTAAGGGGCTTTACCTGAACATGGAAAATAGGTGGAGTTAATGATTATATTTTTATCCTGGTTTTCAGACAATGATTTTGCATAGATATAGGTATCCTAAGCTACCATATAAACAGTGTATGCATTGAATATACCTGGTGACGTGCAGTTAGGCTTCTTGGCCAAAGAAGGGCTAGATGCTGTCAAAGGCTGTCCAATCTGTTCTAGAGAACTTGACAAATTCTGCAAAGCTGGTTCAGATTTGGCTGGAAGTAGTCCCATGGTCCCATCACCTCCTGGCAAATAGAAGGGGAAGAAATGGAGGCAGTGAGAGATTTTACTTTCTTGGGCTCCATGATCACTGCAGATGGTGACAGCAGCCACGAAATTAAAAGACGCCTGCTTCTTGGGAGAAAAGCAATGACAAACCTAGACAGCATCTTAAAAAGCAGAGACATCACCTTGCCAACAAAGGTCCGTATAGTAAAAGCTATGGTTTTCCCAGTAGTGATGTATGGAAGTGAGAGCTGGACCATAAAGAAGGCTGATCGCCAAAGAATTTATGCTTTTGAATTATGGTGCTGGAGGAGACTCTTGAGAGTCCCATGGACTGCAAGAAAATGAAACGTATCCATTCTTAAGGAAATCAGCCCTGAGTGCTCACTGGAAGGACAGATCCTGAAGCTGAGGCTCCAATACTTTGGCCACCTCATGAGAAGAGAAGACTCTCTGGAAAAGACCCTGATGTTGGGAAAGATGGAGGGCACAAGGAGAAGGGGATGACAGAGGACGAGATGGTTGGATAGTGTTCTCAATGCTACCAGCATGAGTTTGACCAAACTGCGGGAGGCAGTGGAAGACAGAAGTGCCTGGCGTGCTCTGGTCCATGGGGTTACAAAGAGTCGGACACGACTAAACAACAACAAAGTCCCATGGTTAAAAAATAAGAAAAAATAACTTTGGGAAATCATTTTTAATGGATGGATGATACAGAACAGAGGCTATATTTAAGAAATATGGAAGTCACCTCTAAATAGCAAATTAATTTGATAGCTACTGGGGAAAAACAAGCACATTCCTTTGACATATACTTCAATGGAGCAGTTAACAAAAAGTTTGTCCTAATAAGTTGCTAAAAAAAGGGTAAAGGACCGCTGACAGTTAAGTCCAGTCGCAAACGACTCTGGGGTTGCGGTGCTCATCTTGCTTTACTGGCCATGGAAGCCGACGTTTGTCCACAGTCAGTTTTTCCGGGTCATGTGGCCAGCATGACTAAGCCACTTCTGGCGGAACGGAACACCGAAACCAGAGCTGCGCACAGAAACGCCATTTACCTTCCCGCTGGAGTGGTACCTATTTATCTACTTGTACTTTTTGGCATGCTTTCAAACTGCTAGGTGGGCAGGAGCAGGGACCAAGCAACGGGAGCACACTGAAAATAAGGTGTTTAAATTGTGCACTTGCACACCTCTAACTTTCTCAGGATTGCACTTCAGTATGGAAACACGGGCCTGGGAAGTTGATTTCATAAAACACTCCTGTGAAAAGGCCTGGAGCGCAAGTTTCACTTAGCTTTAAAATAAGTGCTATTTTATGCAGACCACACACGCCTCTGAAAACCAGATGCAAGAAAGCTTGGCACCAAAATGGGACCAAGGAAAGAATCAAATGTGCTTACCTATCGAATCCCTCTCTGATTTGGAATCCTTCTTTTCTTTCTTTTTGCTTTCATAATTTCGCTCCCTTCCATCTTTTCTGTTTCCTGTAGCTTTCTTCTTCACAACGAATTCAACATCATCATCTTCACCGAAGCTGGAATCACCTTCAGATTCTTCAGCTGAGACCAGAAATGGGAAACAGTCAGGTACAAAGTAATGGCATAAAGTTTAGTAGTAATAGGCTAGGAAAATTAACTATCTTTCTACCACATTATTAAAAAAGAAGTCACACTGTGAGAACTTTACTCCTGAGTTAGCAGACTGTGGCTGTACAGTGCAATCAGAAATGAGCAGTTTTGAACTTTCACCTTATTCCCAGATACAGTCTCTCTTTTTTAAAGTTATCAAAATAATTAACTGAACTTGGAAGGTATTTCACTCTAGTTTTTGTGGCTGAATTTCAGAACTTCTACATTTTGTGATTTTCATCAACATCAATATTTCTCAAATAGCTTATTGGTTAAAAGAGAATTGTGAATGCCTTTTATTTCTGGTCCTAAATACATGTGGGACTGCAGCCCAAAATGTCAACACCACTTTAAGAGCAGCAAAAAGCACAAGACAGAAATGTTTCTATTGAGTCTTCAAGAATCACCTTGTTTCTGTGAATCTTGTACTTTATGGTCCCTTCCAGGTTGTTCATCCATTGATAACGCTAAGGCAACTTCCAAATCTCTCTGGTAAAGTCTATGATCTAAGGGAAGTCTGAAGCAATTTGAAAAACAGTTATGGAAAACTCATTATCAATATGTTTATTAACCTCAGTGCCAACACAAATTAAAAAAGGAAGAAAGAAACTATTTCATGCTCTGAAACCAACTTTAAATCCTGGTTTTAGATTTTATAATGGTTAAGATCAGTTCCAATAAACTGATCTTAGGTAGACAAGGGGAATTCGCTCCACTCCAAGGGAATGAACTTATATCCCCAAAGCCAGCTACCTGTTTCTTAACCACAGCTAGGAAAAAACCAGTGTTGTATCGCAAACACGTAAGTAAATTTAAAATGAATGGATTTCTCTTACCTTTTGTTTGGTGAACTCTTTTGGATCTGAATCTCCTGTTTGTGTGGCTTTTGCTCAATCTTTTTCTTTGTCAACTCAGAGCATGTCCTCTTTAATTTTTTGCTTGAAGGTGCAGTTATATTTGCAAAATCTTCATCTGTTTAGCAGAAGCACATTAGACGCACTGTAACAGTGCAAGTTCTTCCAGTTGTTTAAAATTCCCCCATTTTAACAATATGTTCAAAGCATGTATTGTAAGATATTCTAGAGCTTTAGATCTTCTGCAGTAATCCAGGATGATTTAAAACAAAATACAGTGGTACCTTGGTTTTCAAATGCCTTGGTATTCAAACAACTCGGAACCCAAACACTGCGAACCCGGAAGTGTTCCGCTTTGTGAACTTTTTCCAGAAGCTGAACATGCTGTTTTGAATGCCACACTTCTGTTTTGACTGTTACACTGAGGTCTGTCTGTTTTTGCTATTTATTTTGCATTTTTGTGGCTTTTTTGTTTTGTTTTTGTGACTGTGTGGAACCCAGTTCAGCTACTGATTGATTGTGTGACTGCAGTACATTGTTTATTCCTTTCATTTTATGGATCAATGGTCTCGTTAGATAGTAAAATTCATGTTAAATTGCTGTTTTAGGGGTTGTTTTAAAAGTCTGGAACGGATTAATCCATTTTGCATTACTTTCTATGGGAAAGCGTGCCTTGGTTTTGGAACGCTTTGGTTTTGGAACGGACTGCCGGAACAGATTAAGTTTGAGAACCAAGGTACCACCGTACAGGGAGATATTGGAAATGGGGACTTCATCTCTCTGCTTAACACTGCCTCCTCCTGAGTGCCACCCAATGCAAGGTGTGAGCAAAGGAAGCTGAAATGGGGTGTGTTTGCCCCCTTCCTTTGCCACTGTCCCCGTTTCTCCTTGCAACATGTCAGCTGAAATGAGGGAACGAGGAGGTTTGCTGCATCCAGAATTAAGAATGCTATCTCTTCAGCACCCCAAAGACAGGGAGCCAGGCAACAGGTTATGCTTATTTCATATGAAGCAGCCTTGCTGTGTGTGTTCAGAACTTTGTTAGGAAGGATTCTTCAATGAAAGCTGGAGGGTATTAAAATCAGATTTATCGTATTTTTCGCACCATTGGACGCACTTTTTTACTCTTAAAAAGTAAGGGGAAATGTCTGTGCGTCCTATGGAGCGAATGTGTGGTCCCTGGAGCCAAATTGCCCGAGTGCGGCACACTCTTGGACTGGTCTTTGGTAGTGGTGGTGGAGCCGCGCTCCCTTGCCGGCAGCCTCGGCTTCCCCCTGCAGCCCCGGGAAGCTTTGGAGCCAGGGGAGGGCTGTGCGCCCATGCCCCGCACTCCTGGGCTGTTGAATGGGGGCGGGGGGGGGGGAAGCCTCGCTCATCTGCCGGCAGCCTCGGCTTCCCCCTGCAGCCCCGGGAA
Organism: Podarcis cretensis; assembly: GCF_951804945.1. Lineage (NCBI taxonomy): Eukaryota > Metazoa > Chordata > Lepidosauria > Squamata > Lacertidae > Podarcis > Podarcis cretensis. The sequence goes on from NC_137174.1 coordinate 7,971,556, forward strand.
GCTTTGGATCAACGGGAAGGCTGTGCGCCCATGCCCGGCACTCCTGGGCTGCTGAATGGGGGTGGGGGAGTGCTGCTCTGCCAACAGCCTGCCCTTCCCCTCAAGGTTTGGAGCAGCGGGCAGGCTGTGCGCCCATGCCCGGCACTCCTGGGCTGCTGAATGGGGGTGGGGGAGTGCTGCTCTGCCAACAGCCTGCCCTTCCCCTCAAGGTTTGGAGCAGCGGGCAGGCTGTGCGCCCATGCCCGGCACTCCTGGGCTGCTGAATGGGGGTGGGGGAGTGCTGCTCTGCCAACAGCCTGCCCTTCCCCTCAAGGTTTGGAGCAGCGGGCAGGCTGTGCGCCCATGCCCCACACTCCTGGGCTGCTGAATGGGGGTGGGGGGTGCTGCTCTGCCAACAGCCTGCCCTTCCCCTCAAGGTTTGGAGCAGCGGGCAGGCTGTGCGCCCATGCCCCACACTCCTGGGCTGCTGAATGGGGGTGGGGGGGGTGCTGCTCTGCCAACAGCCTGCCCTTCCCCTCAAGGTTTGGGGCAGTGGGCAGGCTGTGCGCCCATGCCCCACACTCCTGGGCTGCTGAATGGGGGTGGGGGGTGCTGCTCTGCCAACAGCCTGCCCTTCCCCTCAAGGTTTGGGGCAGTGGGCAGGCTGTGCGCCCATGCCCCACACTCCTGGGCTGCTGAATGGGGGTGGGGGGTGCTGCTCTGCCAACAGCCTGCCCTTCCCCTCAAGGTTTGGGGCAGTGGGCAGGCTGTGCGCCCATGCCCCACACTCCTGGGCTGCTGAATGGGGGTGGGGGGTGCTGCTCTGCCAACAGCCTGCCCTTCCCCTCAAGGTTTGGGGCAGTGGGCAGGCTGTGCGCCCATGCCCCACACTCCTGGGCTGCTGAATGGGGGTGGGGGGTGCTGCTCTGCCAACAGCCTGCCCTTCCCCTCAAGGTTTGGGGCAGCGGGCAGGCTGTTCACTGAGAGAGGGGAGGAAGAAGACGGAGAGGAGGGGAACCAAGAAGCTGGGTGAAGGGAGATGAGGTACCATAGGTTGCCGTGAGTGGAGAGTCATGGTAGAGGGCAAAGGAGAGGGAGAAGTGAAGGGGAGAAATTGTAGCCGTCACCTGAGGAGTTTGGGTGAAAGGGATGGAGAGGAGGAGGCTGGAAAAGGGGACTGTTCTGCTTGGGGGGGGGGAGAAAAAAGTGGGGAAAAGGAAGGCCTCCCAAGCCTGCCGCTGAGAAGCTCTGCTTGGTTGTTTCTTGACTGTAATTCAAGTAAAGGGAATGTTTGCGAGCAGCTGGCAGGCTGTTCGCTGAGAGAGGGAAGAGGATTGAGAGGAAAAAATGTGGCATTAGCAATGCTTTGGATGGATACGAAGATGGTATTTTACATGAAGATAGTGAAGAAAGTGATGTCAGTGACTGTGAGCAACTGAGCTTCATAAATTCTGACTTTAGCAGTGATGAGTTCTTGGGGTTCACAAAAGACTAGAAGAGTACTCAAACCTTAAAGTCTCTCTTCATTTGTTAATGACAGTGATGATGGTTCTTAATGCCATTGTTGACTGCTGTTCACTTTACATGGCTGTAATGTGATTCTGATATACCGGTTGTTTATTAAATACAGTAGTTTATACAACATTTGATTCAGAATATTTTTTCCTTGTTTTCCTCCTCTAAAAACTAGATGCGCCCTATGGTCGGGTGCGTCCAATGGAGCGAAAAATACGGTACTGAGGAGGAGACATCAACCAGCTTTCTCCTTTTTCTATTTATTTTTGGTGATCTATCTATCTCATGTACCCAGCCAGTCTTTCAAGCTTGTCCAGCTTTCATTACCCAGAACATGGTATGTATCTTCTGTAACTAAAAACCGAAAACTAGTATGTTGTAAACTAAAATGCAATCTAACTACTATGTGACACTGGGTAAGGATATCCAGACAGTAAAAAGGTCCATTAGGTCCAGTCGCGGACAACTCTGGGGTTGCGGCGCTAAGCTCGCTTTATTGGCCGAGGGAGCCAGCATACAGCTTCCGGGTCATGTGGCCAGCATGACTAAGCCGCTTCTGGCGAACCAGACCAGCACACGGAAAAGCCGTTTACCTTCCCACCAGAGTGGTACCTATTTATCTACTTGCACTTTGACGTGCTTTCAAACTGCTAGGTTGGCAGGAGCAGGGACTGAGCAACGGGAGCTCACCCCATCGCGGGGATTTGAACCGCCAACCTTCTGATCGGCAAGTCCTAGGCTCTGTGGCTCAACCCACAGCGCCACCCGCGTTCCCTCAATGAAAGCTAGAGGGTATTAAAATCAGATTTACTGGGAAGGAGACATTGACCAGTTTTCTCCTTTTTCCATTTATTTTTGGTGATCTCTCTCATGTTCCCAGCCAGTCTTTCAAGCTTGTCCAGCTTTCATCACCCAGGACATAGTATGTACAAAACTATCTTCTGTAACTAAAAACTAATATGTTTTAAACTAAAATGCAAACTAACTACTATGTGGCACTGGGTAAGGATATCCAAGCAGTAGCGCTGGGCAATATTTCGATACTTTGCCTGAAACAAGTATGAAGTCCAGATTGTAAATACAGTTTCAGACAGGTTCAGTAACAGGAGGAACAACTGACTGGAAGGAAAGCAGCAGCCCATGTCACTTGCTAGGGCGAAGAGGCAAACACACAAACAGGCAGTTAAGAAGGTGGAGCACCTTCAAGGCTGGGCTGTGGAGGGAGAGGCCAGGAGGTCCTTCGCCCGAGCAAGTGGGCAGTCTTCTTCCCTTCCTCTTGGTCGTTCCTTCCTTCCTCCACAGCCCAGCTGCTTTTTCAGATGTTATTTTGGTCATTGTGATATATCACTACATTGTGATGGTTAGCTGGTGATATATCACGATGCTGAAAACCAGGTATCGCCCAGAATTTGAAGTGCAGTGTCATCAATATACGAATGATATCCAACTCTTATTTCTCTTTTCATCAGATTCACGTTAAGCTGTCAGAAGTCCTAAACCGGAGTCCAAGATTATTAATGGACTTGATGAAGGCTAATAAACTGAAACTCAATCCAAGTAAGAGACAGAAAGTGCTGGGGAATGGGTCATCCAAATTTGAATATTGTATGGCAGTGTACATGGGCTACCCTTGAAAACCGTTCAGAAGATTGTTTGGAAGTACAAAATACCGCAGCTATGATATTAATTGGGAGCAGATGTACAGAGTGTACCTTGCCAGACTTAAAACAATAGCACTGGCTTGTAGTATGTGCTCATATTTAAATGTACAACAGGTTCGGGAAAAGCTGCGATAAACCTTTGTAGAACCAGCGCAAGCAAAGCTTAAACACAATGAACTTTTCTTCTAGTTGCACTCATATAAAACAGTTTTAGAATCATAGAATCATAGAGTTGGAAGAGACCACAAGGGCCATCGAGTCCAACCCCCTGCCAAGCAGGAAACACCATCAGAGCACTCCTGATATATGGTTGTCAAGCCTCTGCTTAAAGACCTCCAAAGAAGGAGACTCCACCACACTCCTTGGCAGCAAATTCCACTGTCAAACAGCTCTTACTGTCAGGAAGTTCTTCCTAATGTTTAGGTGGAATCTTCTTTCTTGTAGTTTGGAACCATTGCTCCGTGTCCACTTCTCTGGAGCAGCAGAAAACAACCTTTCTCCCTCCTCCTCTATGTGACATCCTTTTATATATTTGAACATAGCTATCATATCACCCCTTAACCTCCTCTTCTCCAGGCTAAACATGCCCAGCTCCCTTAGCCGTTCCTCATAAGGCATCGTTTCCAGGCCTTTGACCATTTTGGTTGCCCTCCTCTGGACACGTTCCAGTTTGTCAGTGTCCTTCTTGAACTGTGGTGCCCAGAACTGGACACAGTACTCCAGGTGAGGTCTGACCAGAGCAGAATACAGTGGCACTATCACTTCCCTTGATCTAGATGCTATACTCCTATTGATGCAGCCCAGAATTGCATTGGCTTTTTTAGCTGCCACGTCACACTGTTGGCTCATGTCAAGTTTGCGGTCAACCAAGACTCCTTTTCACATGTACTGCTCTCAAGCCAGGTGTCACCCATCTTGTATTTGTGCCTCTCATTTTTTTTGCCCAAGTGCAATACTTTACATTTCTCCCTGTTAAAATTCATCTTGTTTTAGCAAGCTTCCATGTTACTTTCCCACTGAACCTGCCCCCTTTTGGCATGAAGGAACCGCGAATGACTTACCATCATCATCTTCATCCACACTGCCAAACTGAGAATAATCAACTGCTTTCTTATTCCTAGAAGAATAAAACATGCAAATGCATAAGAGGGGTCATTTTTTGTCTGCCAATGGAACCATTATGCATATGTAAGCAGTTGTTGTATTTGAATCAAAATATTCATATTTAATTGCTACTGCTTCATACAATGATGATTCTGGGAAACATGTAAAAGTAAAATTAATTTAGGAACCGTACACTTGACTCTTCTTAAGATACTGTAGCAGCCACACAATGCCCAATTATATTTACATTACACACACACATATATACGTATATGAAACAATTATTCACTGTATTTTTTTACTAATTATTTTGCTGTAGTAGCTTCTGTATAGCTGGCTGCCTCTGAATTTTTCTCACTAATATTTCTTTCTTTCTTTTTTTTTAAGTAATATTTATTAAGTTTTAACAAAAAAAGAAAAAAGGGGTTACAAAACAGTAAAGAAAAACACAGGAAAATACAAAATCCAAAATTAAACATAAAAATAAAAAAAAATTTAAAAAATCCCTCTTTCTAGTATCTTACCGCTCATTAGCTTATTTTCATGACTTCCTCACACCTCCCTTTTTTGTATTCCATTTAAAAATTTGTTCAGCAAACCCATACCCTCTTAGTTTACCTTTAATTGTTTATCCTCACATATTATAATTTCATATTTTCATCTAATATCAATCCATTCTTGCATAATCTTAATTTGCCTTATTGCTAGAACCACTTCGTTTCATTCCAACCTCATTAACATTCAGTAATTTTACAATGTTTCTGTAAATAGATTTTAAATTTCTTCCAATTGTCTTCCACCGACTCTTCTCCCTGGTCTCGGATTCTAATATTTCTTTCAACAAGAGCATTAGAATTAGTTTTACTGAAATAAATTCGGGGCAGCCAGCTATACAACAAAGTGCAATCCATGAATAAAAATGTAAAATAAACTAATACATTTTAGATTTCTCTTAATAGATTTATGTTGCTGTAGTTTCTGTTTCTGAATCCTAGACTGCTAAAAGAAAAATATGGATAAAAATGCATGTTTCCCTTTACATATCTTCAGGCGCCAGGCAAAAGCATTCAATCAGTCCATGGCCTGGCTGTAAAAAAACAACCAACAGCCTTTTAAGCGTGTCTGTGGGAGGGAAGATATTGGCTTTTTGTTTCTTTGTTATGAATTTTGCGTTCTCACTTGGGTTTTTTGTGATCTTCAGGGGAAGGGTGGCATACAAATTCAAGGAACAAACAACATTCCCACGTGTCAAAAAAGACTATTTATGTATGCCACTACTGTGTATTTCATTATCCCAAAAATGGAAAACGAGCGAGGTCCCAACCAAAGAAGAGTGGCAACTTAAGTTGTCAGAATACGCGCAGTTTGCAGGCTTAACATATAGAATAAGAGAACAAGAAGAAGATACATTTAGAGAAGACTGGAAAACGTTTCTTGAATATATGGGGAGTAACTGTGTACAGCTGAAAACACTGGCAGCATTGAGATAAATTCAACAGTGTAAATAAGTTGTGATGGATGTAATAATGGAATACTGAATGGTATTGTTTTTGTAATATATGCAGGCGTTTGTGATATGCAAAATGAACCACGGGAAGAGAAGAAGGGAAGTCACTGATATCTTAAGGATGTAAAAATGAGTACTTTAAACTGTAAAACAGAAAATTTAATCATTTAATAAAAAATTATACACAAACAAACAAACAACAGCAGAATTCTAATTACAAAAGTTTGGAAGGAAGAGGATATCCCATCTAAGTCAGACTGGCAAAATCAAGAAAAGAGTACGCCGAACTGGCGAGATTATCAGCAAGGCTAAGAGACGTTACAGATGAAAAAATGTTCAGAGTGGGATATATAGAGAGTCTATGTAAAAGAACACTGTCAAAAGATCGATCCGTTGGCAGGTTTTGACTGAGCTTCAGTGTGCAAATAGGATAATTGTATAAAATAAAATTTATAGTAAGTCAAATAATATGGAGAAAGCAAAGTTTAAGCGCGTATTTAAGGGATGCAAGAGGAAGATCGGAGGGCTTGACAAATTTAATCACAAATGGATGTACAAAGCAAGAATGAGTTGAACGTTTATTTTTTCAATTTCTCATTTTGCCTGTAATATCTATTGTACACTCCTGTTATAAAGTTTTCAAACAGTAAAGCAGTCAAAAGCAAAAGGGGGAAAAAGAGAGAGATAAATTCAACAGTGTAAATAAGTTATGATGAATGTAATAATGGAATACGGAATGGTGTAGTTTAATGAACCACGGAAAGAGAAGAAGCGAAGTCACGGATGGAAAAAGGAGTACTTTAAATTGCAAAAAAAGAAAATGGATGTACAAAGCAAGAATGAGTTAAAGAATGAACAACCGTTTATTTTTTCAATTTATCATTTTGCCTATAATATCTATTGTACACTCCTGTTATAAAGTTTTCAAACAGTAAAGCACTCAAAAGCAAAAGGGGGAGGGGAAAAAAAAGAGATAAATTCAACAGTGTAAATAAGTTGTGATAGATGTAATAATGGAATACTGAATGGTGTTGTTTCTGTAAAATATGCAGGCGTTTGTGATATGTAAAATGAACCACGGGAAGAGAAGAAGCGAAGTCACGGGTATCTTAAGGATGGAGAAATAAGTACTTTAAATTGTAAAAAAAAGATACGATGAAAATTTGAAGTTATAACACGTATGAATTTGTTGAACCAATTTTTAAATGGAATACAAAAAGGGAGGTGTGAGGAAGTCAGGAAAATAAGTAAATGAATCACAAGAAATTAAAAAGAGGGATTTTTATTTTATTTTTTTCTTTTTCTTTTATGTTAAATTTTGATTTTTGTATTTTTCTTGTGTTTTTTTTTGTTTATCGTTTCGTAACTCTAATAAAATGTCATTTGAAAAATAAATAAATAAATAAATAAATTGTAAAAAAAAAGAAAAATTTGATAATTTAATTTAAAAAAATAATTTCGAAAAATGATAACACAAGCAAACGACAGCGGCCCAGGGGCCTCCGGCGGCCGCCCCCCCCCCCACTCGCACAACGCTCCTGCCCCGGCTCACCTCCGCGACGGCCGAGCCATCCCGGGGCTCCGCTTCGGCCCTCGGCCGCCCGGCCGCCCGTTCGGAAGCCGCGCGCGGAGAAGAGGCCGGAAGTGACGGCGACAGAAGGCCGGAAGTGACGGCGACAGGAGACCGGAAGTGACGGCGCCAGGAGACCGGAAGTGACGGCACCCGCGCCCTCGCTCGCTCTCTCTCCCGTGAGGAGAAAGTTGAGGGGGACAGAAAAGTGGGCGGGGCGCGTCCTGGCCGACGCGGGTTACTCGCGTCTCGTGGGAAAGGGGGCATTCCGCCGAAGGAGGGCAGCGCGCGGGTTTTGAGGAGCGGGTGAGTTTGTGGGGTTTTTCCTTGCGTTCTCCAAGGCAGACGCGGACTCTCGGGCTGCTTCCGTGTCGCCTCAGGCGAAGGCCGGGTTGGGGAGGGAGGGGGGGAGGGAGGGAGACTCTTTCCCCTCCCCCCAATAATGTTGATTAAGTTTCTGACACATATAACACATACTGTAAAACAAATGAAAGAAAAGTTAAAAAAAAAGAACAAGGGAGAAATAAAACAAATACAACAAATAACTACCAAAAAAATGTGAGCAATACAAATTGACTAATCAGTTAAACTTCCAGCCTCATCAACATATCGCTTGACTTCCTCTGGTCCTTCCCATCTGAATTTCCTTGTAACTGGAGGTAGCAGTTTTCCAACATCATTATTCAAAAACAATATTCTAATTATAATCAAACTTACTAACTTTTCTTAACATTTTAGGTCTCATTTATTTAATTAAATCTTAATTTAATCCTAGGCCTAATTGGTACTTCCCAGTAATTTTTAATATTACAATATTTATTCAAATAGTCTTTCGATTTCTTCCAATCTTCTTGATATTCCTCTTCTTTCTGGTCGCAGATTCTTCCAGTGAGGTCAGCCGGCTCCATAAAGTCCATCATCTTCATCTGCCATTCTTCCACAGTTGGTAGTTCTTGTGTTTTCCATTTCTTGGCCGTTAAAATTCGAGCAGCAGATGTGGGAGGGAGGGTGATTCTTTGCTTAGACGAAACTTTGCTTGTCCAAAAGAAAAAAGAACCCGAGGATGCCTGCAGTTTTGGTTTGCTGTAATGTGACGGGTGTTATAAACGCGTGTCGTGGGGGCCGAGACCGGGGAGGGGAGACGGTGAAAGAAAATTGGGAATTTAAAGTGTATATATTGAGATTTTATTTTTATTTTTTTAAAATTGCTTTTAATGAGAGATGGAGAAATCGTGGAATGGAATTTTTATGACCCTAGGGGAAATGTTTTAAGAGAATAGGTTTAAATATATCAGTTTTAATGAGAAATAAGATTAAATAAAGTAAAAGTGGTTGGCTAATTGGTGAAAGAGAGAATGGAAAATTACAGTATATTAAGATAAATTATTAGGATAAAAATAAAGATGAAGGATTTGCTGAAATATCTATTTGAACTAGAAAACAAAGAGGGGAGGTGTGAGGAGGTCAAGGAAATAAGTCATAGAAAGAAAATTATGTAAAGGTTTAACTTGTTTTTTCCCCTGTTTTGATTGTATGTATTTTCTAATTATTTTTTTCCCTTTTTATCTGTTTTTCCTTTTTTATTTTCTGCATTTTTTCTTGGAAATGTTTTGTTTTTCTGTATTGTGTTTTCTTCTTTTTTTTTGTAATGTTTTAAAACCTGAATAAATATTATTCTAAAAAAATAAAAATAAACGCGTGTCGTGAAGGAGGAAGCCAGGAACCGCGTCTGGTTCCCCCTGCAGGCAGGGCGGGGGGGGGGGGGAGATGGACTTGAATAAAATATTTGGGGGCCCAGGCAAGACCCGCCCTGCACAATTGATTGCAAGATGGGGCGCCCCCAGTGCCAGATTTACGTATAAGCTAAAGAAGCTATAGCTTAGGGCCCCACTCTCTTGGGGGGGGCCCAAAAAATAGAAAGGGGGGGGAAACACAGCAACAGTGTTTGTGTGTTGTGTAGGCTCCTGTGATGTAAGCAATGGGCCCCGCCTGCTAGCCTGCTCCCTAAAATATCACTGCTTTGCTCATTTCTATAGGAACATTTGTTATTGCCAAATGCCAATGTGTTTGCATTGTTAAGTTTGTTATGAATAAAAAATCATGTTAACTTAGAGCTTAATAATTATTTCACTATTAATATAAAAGGTAAAGGGACCGCTGACCGTTAGGTCCAGTCGTGACCGACTCTGGGGTTGCGGCGCTCATCTCGCTTTATTGGCCGAGGGAGCCGGCGTACAGCTTCCGGGTCATGTGGCCAGCATGACTAAGCCGCTTCTGGCGAACCAGAGCAGCGCACAGAAACACCGTTTACCTTCCCGCCTGAGTGGTACCTATTTATCTACTTGCACTGATGTGCTTTCGAACTGCTAGGTGGGCAGGAGCAGGGACCGAGCAACAGGAGCTCACCCCGTTGTGGGGATTCGAACCGCCAACCTTCTGATCAGCAAGCCCAAGAGGCTCAGTGGTTTAGACCACAGTGCCACCTGCGTCCCACTATTAATATACTTCTTAAATGTATTTCAGTTCAACAATTACTTAGATAAAATACATATTTTGTTATGTGCAAATGGCTTTAAATACCTATTAGGTCCATAAATTACCATATACCGCATATATTCAACACAAAAAAGAGCCACAATTTGTTGCTGACACAGCTGGACATATAAAGGGCCCCATTACCTCCAGTACCTTAGGGGCTCATCAAACCTAAATCCAACCCTAGGCGCCCCACTTGAATGGCAACACCCTCTGATATTTTATTGGGGATGCCCTCCCTTTGGCCCTGCAGGATCAGGCCAAAGGGAGGCCCCTCTATCCCACCACCCTCTTCTCACAAGGGCCAACCAGATGACCATGGGGGACCCTTGGGAAGAGCCCTCCCTCTGTCCCCCGCCAGGGGTCTCCAGCAAATGATCATACAGAAGAATTGATTCTCTCGGGACAGAGACCAAGATACACAATGTCCTGTGTGGTATTGGGGGGGGGGGTTTCCTGCTCGTGGATCTCTTGCTGGCAGGTTCCTAGTGCCCCACTAAGCAGCTGCTACTTTTCTTGTGAATGATTCTGGCCAGGATAGACCATAAGCAAACTTAATTCAATTGTCAGTTGGTTTCTGAAATGTAAAATATTGTGTATGGGGGGGGGAGAGTTACAGTACTACTACTACTACTAGGGACGCAGGTGGCGCTGTGGGTTAAAGCCTCAGTGCCTAGGGCTTGCCGATCGAAAGGTCGGCGGTTCGAATCCCTGTGGCGGGGTGCGCTCCCGCTGCTCGGTCCCAGTGCCTGCCAACCTAGCAGTTCGAAAGCACCTCCGGGCGCAAGTAGATAAATAGGGACCGCTTACCAGCGGGAAGGTAAACGGCGTTTCCGTGTGCGGCTCTGGCTCGCCAGATGCAGCTTTGTCATGCTGGCCATGTGACCCGGAAGTGTCTCCGGACAGCGCTGGCCCCTGGCCTCTTAAGTGAGATGGGCGCACAACCCCAGAGTCTGTCAAGACTGGCCCGTACGGGCAGGGGTACCTTTACCTTTACTACTACTACTAATAATAATAATAGTAATGTGTTTTATTGTGAGGGGGCTGTTGGGTGGCTTTTTTTGTTTTTCTTGTGTATTTTGTGGTTTTATATCTTGATTTTATTCTGTGAACTGCCCTGAGACCCCCGGGTATAGGGCAGCATATAAATTCAATTAATAATAATGATAATAATAATAATTATATATATATATATATATATATATATATATATATATATATATATGCCAATACACTTTCTTCTACATGCACCCTGCCTCCCCCCCCCCCCCGTAGGCTGGAGCCATCAACCCTCCTTCAGGTTCCATATGTTTAAAAGATGAGGTCACCAAAAATTGGGGTCTTAAGATGCAGCAGCCCTGTTGTAAAACGCCCTGTCCAAACAGGCCTGCCCAAGCAACCTCTTGAGCTTGTACATATTTCCTAAAATGTATTTAATTTCAGAAGCTATTTGAAAGGCTTAAAGAAACACATAAAACTATGTGTGTTGAAGTGGTTTTATATGTATTAGAAATGGAGCTTACAACAAAATGTTGCTGCGTATTCTCACCCCTAACAGAAATGTTTCCATTTAAAATAGTAGCTAGTTGTTCCCTCCTCTAAGATACTACAGTGGTGCCTCGCAAGACGAAATTAATCCGTTCCGTGAGGCTCTTCGTATAGCGGTTTTTTCATCTTGCGAAGCAAGCCCATTGACAGCTTAGCAGATTAGCGCTATTAGCGGTTTAGCGGCTTTTAGCGGATCAGCTGATAAGCGGCTTAGGGCTTAGAAAAAGGGGGGAGGGGGAAAAACCCGCAGGAACTCGCAAGACATTTTCGTCTTGCGAAGCAAGCCCATAGGAAATTCGTTTTGCGAAGCACCTCCAAAACGGAAAACCCTTTCGTCTAGCGGGTTTTCCGTCTTGCGAGGCGTTCGTCTTGCGGGGCACCACTGTACATATTTCCTAAAATGTATTTAATTTCAGAAGCTATTTGAAAGGCTTAAAGAAATACATAAAACTATGTGTGTTGAAGTGGTTTTATATGTATTAGAAATGGGGCTTACAACAAAATGTTGTCGCGTATTCTCACCCCTAACAGAAATGTTTCCACTTAAAATAGTAGCTAGTTGTTCCCTCTAAGATCCTAAAATCTTTCTCGGAAGGTTGTTTTAAACTATTTTGTAGAAGTTTTAATTCTATTATGATGTTTGCCTTCCTTGATTCCTTGAAGGAGTGTGTGAAGGAAGTTGCAAAGACCTCAGTCCATCCCTTTTTGTGACTTTTTGGGTAACTTCCGGGTTCAGTGCAATGCACGTGTGCACGGCCACACACGTATTAGATGTGCCTAAAATAGTGTCTGTCTGTACCTTGTTTGTAAACTTCATTTTTTAACTGGAGGTTGCAATTGCCTTATCAGATCTTTAAAAGAAAGAAAGAAAGAAAGAAAGAAAGAAAGAAAGAAAGAAAGAAACAAAAAACCCACCACTTTAAAAATAAACAACAGCGTTGCTATTCTGTGAATGTGTCCTGTTTTAGTCCAGGGGAAACCTGCAAATCTTGTTTACTGCAATATTAATTTCTGCAGGGTGAATAAAATAAGAAAATACCTTATTTTTTAACAAATGTGAATGTCTTCAATCTCCTTTTTTGTTTTACTTTTTAAAAATTCACTTACTGGCTCCCCTCCCCTTTCTGTGTGTTTGTGTAAAGATATAACGGTAATCGCATTCTCCTTTTGCTTCAGTACAGGAAGCCTTTGAAATGAAGGGTGACCAAGGAACAATCTGTAGTAAGGAGAGAGGGTTTCTGTATGAATTCAGGGCTGGAAACCAACATTTTGTGCTTACAGTTCCTCTGAAATTCCCAGTTCAAGAAAGTGCTACCCATTTGCATAGGCATCTGATGCGTCCTTACAACTTGCCATGCTTCATAGAAAATGGTAAGGATTTATTCTATACCATCCAACATAGACTTTCTCACAGTTGCATAGGGCCTCTAAAGAACTTGGATTTCACCTAATGCCATCTGCAGACGTCGGAGGGAGATACATAGGTGGCCCACTGCACATGCAAAACTCTGTTTTTGGGTGTAGGGAAGTTGAGACTATAACTCATAGCTGCTTATTTTCCCCTGCAGATCCAAGGGTGGTGGTGGGGGGAAACTCCTGTTGCGTATTCAGTCACATCATTTGGATAAAATGACCCACAAGATACTGTGATCACTTAAAATAATGGAATAATCACTTTAAAAGGGGCATTGTTTGCCACAGTGGCTAATAAACTGTGTGCTTTATAGACATATTACAGTGGTGCCCCGCAGGACGAATGCCTCGCAAGACGAAAAACCCGCTAGACGAAAGGGTTTTCCATTTTTCGAGGCGCTTCGCAAGACGAATTTCCCTATGGGCTTGCTTCGCAAGACGAAAACGTCTTGCGAGTCTTGCGAGTTTTTTCCCTTTCCCCCCCTTTTTCTAAGCCGCTAATAGCGCTAAGCCGCTAATAGGGATGCTTTGCAAGAACGAAAAAACCGCTAGACGAAGAGACTCGCGGAACGGATTATTTTCGTCTTGCGAGGCACCACTGTATCTAGATGGCATGGGATACATTCATGTGATGAATTGCACTGTGTTTAGCCCAAGACAGAGACATGGGACTGGCATTTGTTGGAGTTCTACTCCCTTGTGCTTGGTTTTTTCCTTTAACTCTGCCTTTAATTTTTGCTTTAATTTTGATCTCAGATAATTTGCTTTAATTTTGATCTCAGATTTCCTCCCCTCCTCTTTAAAAAATCAGGGGGGGGCTTCCTTCCTTCCCTCCCTCCCTTCTCTGAACTCTTTCTCCTCCCTTCTTTCTGCTGTGGGAATGATCCCTCCACCTGTGAAGCAGACCACCAAACTGTAATGCATAAAAATATTAAATCGGATATGAGGGATTTGAACACCAAATGTGTGGAACTTACAACCTTTCCTATGAATGTCCTCTTAGTAACCATTAAAAAATTGAACTTACCCTTTATAATGACTATAAATTAAAAATATAAGCATTTTAGTTGATGGATGACCCCCCAAAAAACCCTGCCATTATTTCAGATTTAAAAGAATCCCTGAATAGATTCATTGAGGAGGAATCCATAAAAGATCATGATGAAGAAGCAGAAGCAGCCCTAGAAGCTGTAAAGTCGGGCAAAGTAGATTTACACCAACTGGCAAACGCTTGGGCCAAAACTTATACCGAGGTAAGGAGTCTCCATAGTATTATATATGCTTCAGAAGATGATGCTGGAACTTATTTTTGTAGCATACTCATTCTTTACTGGATATTTCACTCTCTGATTAGAAATACATGAACCAACTGCTGTTGTTTTGTCTCTATCGGGATCCATGCTCAGAGAATGAGTTTGCTTTTCCACTGTTCAGTTATTTGCCTTATTCCCTTCTCTGGCTCTAACAAATGATGGTTAATTTGAACACAAACTACTTCGCAAGGCATTACCAACTAATTATTGCTAGAAGGCTGATTGAGTTTTCATCTTTGGCTTATGCCTTCCTTTTTTCTGCTCTTACATGAATTGCTTTTTAGTTTGTTTGCTTTTTTCCTTTTGTAACAAACACTGGCAAAAATGTTATTAATGCATTATATATTAGATACTTAAGAACTGTGTGTGCTTCCACAGAATCTTTTAAGTACAGTGGAACCTCTACTTACGGACATAATCCGTTCTGGAGGTCTGTCTGTAAGTGTTCAGGCGCATTCGGTGGCAGCGCACTTCTGCGCATGTGCAGACGGCGGCAGCCACTTCTGCACGTCCACGAATCGCGGCAAACCCGGTATTTACTTCCAGGTTTGCCGTGGTCGCGACTTGGATCGGGCCCAAGTAGTGGCGGTCGTAAGTAGAGCTTCTACTGTAGTTGGTAGCACATGAAGGGATTTAAGTTATTAACAGATAAAAAAGATAGGTGGTACTGTGTTTTTCTTTCTGGGACTGATGGGAGTTATAGTTCAGAAGCATCTGGAGGGCTGAAGTGCCCCACTCCTATCTGTTTAAAGGTATGTGGTACACTAACAAACGTAATCAAATTATCTGTAGTCTACCATATTGCATTAAGTTTGCATTGATCAATAAAATCACTTGCACTAGGAAAGTACTGTTAAACACTGACAGTCTGAGCCATTGATATTACAGTGGTACCTCAGGTCAAGTACTTAATTCGTTCCGGAGGTCCGTTCTTAACCTGAAACTGTCCTTAACCTGAAGCACCACTTCAACTAATGGGGCCTCCTGCTGCTGCCGCGCCGCTGGAGCACGATTTCTGTTCTCATCCTGAAGCAAAGTTCTATTTCTGGGTTAGCGGAGTCTGTAACCTGAAGCGTATGTAACCTGAAGTGTATGTAACCCGAGGTACCACTGTATTTAACATACTGTTCACAATCTTTAATGCAGATAAAGAACGTTTTAAAGTTATCTTACTGCCTTTTCTAAAGATTCTTATAAACACAGAACATCAGTAATTATTCAAAACAAATGGGGTTTAAAAGGAAGAATGATACCGAATAATTTTTTGTACCTCTGTGGGATTATTTATATTCATTTGTAAAAATATTTATATACTGTTATTCCTAAAAAAATATCAAGAGTGGTTTACAAGAATTGTACATAAAACCCATGCAATGAAAGTAACATATAAAATAGTTAAGATCAGAAATCAGCTAACTGTTGTAGAAAGATGTATTCTTAATTGCCTAAATAAGCCTGATGGAATAGAAACTTTTTCAACAGAAGTTTAAAAGTTGAAACAATGCAGAACAATGGAACGAAAACCTCCATGGTGTGATTGGGGTGTGTTCTCAGATTCTGGTTGGCAGTGTTTCTAACTGGCATATGCTCATCAATCATTTTCATATCTTCATAACCTTATATAAATCTTACATAGCCAAATAGTAGGATACTGAATCGAATAGTGAATTGTAGCTGTCTTGTATCTCAGATTAATTTTCAGAAATCCTGTATCTTAGGGCATTCCCAATAAATGTGATACATATCCGCTGTTGTTGAGGCACATACCCAGCAGTTGTCATTAGCCACTGGATCAATCTGGTTCAATCAGTGGAGTCAAATATCAGCTAACAGGAATTTATGAAAAGTTTACATAGAGATGATTCTGCCATGGTGTCCCCTGATCAAATTCAAGTTCTCACAGATTCCTTTCATAAATCTTGTTTCTCCAGGGACTATGGGCATCAACTTCCAAATTAAGAATCATAGTTCTGAATCAAAGCCCCTTTTTGACGGATTACCTGAGATCAGCATCTTAAAACTATGTGACACCTCTTGGGAAACTATGGCCCAAATCAGGGATCACCAACCTTTTTTCGGCCAGTTGGCAAAATTACTGAAATGCCTTTTTTGCGCTTAGCATCTTGTTGGAGCATTAAAAAAAACCGCTTTATTTGAGTTATTGACAGTTGCTATACAAGAATGAATGACGGAGAGATCAACAGTTTGCTAGTTATGGCTGCGTCTCGTCCATAGCAGTTGTCAGCATGTGGATTCTGAACCATGGAGGGAAAAACTTCAAGGGAAAAACCCACAAATTTTATCAAAACAAAAATGTCCCACTGGCAACCAATCAGTATAACAATAAAATAATTTTTTTGAGTTTTCATCATCATTTTATAATTTTCCAGGCAACATTGGAATATGCAAGACCTGAAGACCCAAGCTGGGATGAAGATTTTGCAGATGTCTATCATGATCTTATCCATTCTCCTGTTTCTGAAACGCTGTTAAATCTGGAACACAATTATTTTGTTAGCATCTCTGAACTGATAAGTGAAAGAGATGTGGAACTGAAAAAATTACGAGAAAGGTAAATTTTTTTAACTTGGCATTTTCTGTTAGTCCTAAAATTATTATAAAGAGAGAAGAAATTAATCTGGCGTATGTTATTTTTCTAAAGAACTACCAGAGATTTAAATACTGTAAGGAACCGAATCACAGACAGTTGATTTTCTTTTTTGAACGCACCTCCTTTTTTAATGTACTGTTCCCGCTGAAGACAGTTTTTGAAGTTTACCTTTGCCAGAGAGTTGAGTGTGTGTGACACTGTTGATTAAAAACAAATTTGCAGTCCTTTACAAACTTAAAAGTAATAGCCATGGAAGGGTCTTAATAAGCCTCCTTATGAAGTTGATAGAACTAGTTTTAGGGTCATAGTTCTTTGGATCCTGGCCACTAGCTGTGTAGTATGGAATTTTCTTGAAACACTTCATGGGGGCAGGTCACTATTTCACACATTTAACTTGTGCGATCTCAGCTTCACACACTTGGTGGCTGGGCAGCTGATACTGCACGTATAAAATTCACGCAAGGTAGACAGTTTAAAAGCTCTTTCTGTGCCCGGTTTTCCCCGCTGGGAAGAGAGAGCTCTTAAGCTTGTCAGATTTGCTTCCTGGGCTCTGTAAACCTCCCTACCTTTTCAAAGAAAGGAAGAAAGCCTATGCTAAATGGATACTGTAGCATGTAAACTGCCCTGCCCCATCATTTGGCCAGGCTGGCTGTTGCAGTTCCAAACATCTGGAGGGCAGCTGACATAATGGCAGTGATAGGAGACAAACCTTTTCTGGTAGCAGAAACCCTGTCACGAACTTCCCCCCCCCCCCAAGGAAATTTAACTTCCCCACGCTTTGTGGTTTTTATTCCACCAAGCCTTTAATGGTTTTTAGTGCTGATTGTCTTTTATGCTCTTCTTAAAGATGCTGTTTTTAAGATACAGTGGTACCTCGGGTTAAGTACTTAATTCGTTCCGGAGGTCCGTTCTTAACCTGAAACTGTTCTTAACCTGAAGTACCACTTTAGCTAATGGGGCCTCCTGCTGCCGCTGCGCCACCAGAGCACGATTTCTGTTCTTATCCTGAAGCAAAGTTATTAACCTGAAGCACTTTCTGGGTTAGCGGAGTCTGTAACCTGAAGCGTATGTAACCCGAGGTACCACTGTATTTATTCTCAGCTTTTCTTCTATTGACATATGCTTATGGTGCGGGGGGGGGTCTCTTGTCAAGGCCAAATTGTGATGCATAACTATTTTTTACAAACGAACAAAATTTTTCTGACTAGATTTTTATCGTAGGCAAGGTGCTGAAATGGATAAGGTGATGCAAGAACTGGGAAAGTCATTATCGGATCAAGACGTAAACATGCTGGCAGCACAACACTTTGAATCCCAGCAGGTAAATGAAGTACCTGGTTGGAATAAATTGGGCAGCTCATTTGTTAATCAATTGGCTGACTCAATGTCTCCTTTTAGGCTCTGGAGAACAAGTGGAACAATGAACTGAAGCAAACTACAGCTATCCAAAAACAGGAGTATCAGGAATGGGTGGTGAAGCTTCATGAGGATCTGAAAAACCCCGGCACTACTCTCGGGTACCCTTCTTTCTTAGTTTTCTTCTAAACTTACTGATTAGGGATTATATCTGTTAGTTACTAATTAGAAGGAGCAGATTAGGAATGTTGGGGTCCGTCGCTTCTTCTGGCCAAATGTTGAATCCAGTCCTGGATTAATTTATGAAACTGTTAATTCCATAACTGGATTAATTTATGGAACTGGAGCAGCTGGAAGCGGCAAAGAGGGAGATCCCAGGCCGCCCCTGCGTTAAATGGAGCAGGCCACGCCCCCCAGGCCAGCCGATTGGCTGGCCAGGGGATGATGCGATTGGGATTCCCTCAATCGCGCGAAGGCTGAGAGCCAGCCCCCCGCGCAACTCCACCTCCTTCTACATCGGAAGTGGCTTTCTGGCCAAATGTTGAATCTAGTCCTGGATTAATTTATGGAACTGTTATTTTATTTTAGTGTAGAAAATCCACACCCTAATGTGGACTAAAAACACACAGGAGGTGGAAGAGCCCCCGATAGGATGTTACTCTGTCACAACAAAGGGGTCTGCTCGTGTTGCAAGATCAGCACCAGGGACCTAAATATGAAGGCGGCAGCTGCTTGCCTGTTGGCTAAGTTTCTCTGTGCCATGCTGTTTGTTTTAACAAAGTGCTCAAAGGGGTGAGCACAGCGCTTCCCCTACCCATTTTGTCATTGCAACAACCCTGTGAAGGTAGGTTAGGCTAAAGGGCAGCGTTTGGTTCAGGATCATCCAGCAAGCAATTACGGTTTTGTGGGGATTTGAACATTGGACTCCCAGATCCTAGTCCAATACTCTTAACTGCTGCACCACACAGGCTCTCTGTAGCTCTCCCCTTGAAGCTGTTGCAGTTCACATGGTTAGGGTAAAATGCCTGTTCCTGTCAAATTAATAAATATGGAGGCAGTGGGGGACCGAAAGCTTAGTCTAGCGTCATTTTCTCTGTTTTATTTCAGTGATGAAATAAATGTCCAACCCAATCAGTGGAGAGAATCTGCAGAAGGCAATGGGAGGCTTTTTGAAGACCAGAGACAGCTGGAAGAAAGTTTCACTATTCATCTGGGTAAGGGAAAGATTGAACGTCTAGAGCTTTTTCTCACAGCCACTTTTTCATTCATTTCCAGATTGAACATGTTTGTCCGCATATCCATATTCAATGGCTTAACACAAAAACAGGCCACAAATTACCAAAATTTGAAACATGTCTTAAGTTGTGATCTAAACCTATCTTGGTAACCACACCAATGAGTAAAACTTCATTGAAAAGCTTGGCTGGTATTGATTACAACTTATGAAAAAGGTTGTGCCAAGTGCAGATATTCCATCACTAAGTTTACTTAGTGTAAAGAAAGTTTCGTGCACCAGCAAAAGTAATTCATTTTGGAAATCGCATCAGTGATGACTGATGTGTCTTCTCTAATAGCCCAAATGATTTTCTAAATACAAATGGACCCAAAATGGGTTTATTTCAAATAGACAGATGCTAAAACTGTCTGATTTCCCCTGAAGTCAGATTATTGTTTTCTAGATATTTTTGTATTCCACCCACCTCGGCTATTTATTGAGTTGCTTGATATTGCTGCAATATTAGCAGACTTGCTACTGATATCTCTCTGAACTGGTGTACTTTGCCTTCACCAGAACATTGCTGCACTATGGTTAAGTAAATTTCTATTCTGAACTGGGGTGAGTCTACTGGGCTTATATCACTACACATGTCTATTCTTTCACAAGTTACTAAGAGAATATATATTGTCAGGGAACTGCCATCAGCTCAGAGGCGAGAGGTGGAAGGGCAGTTGTGTTACAGGGAGCCTCTGAAGATCTTGCGAAGCAGTTCCTCCTCTGGCGAGGAGGAAAGCTCCGCCTCCAGTGGGGAGGGGTTGCAGGGACCAGAAGATGCTAGGGAGAGCCCCAACACCGAGCCTGAGCAAACCGGAGAGGAGGGAAGTCCCCCTTTGCCAGCGCCCACTCTGCGCAGGAGGTTTGGGCGCAGAGAGGGGAGGAGAAGGATGGGGGTCACATGACTGTTATACTGGGGGAGGTACAAAGACCAGCCACGCCCAGATTCTGCTAGCGACTAAGTGGACATAGACTTGCGACGCTCTGCACTGTAAATAGTTTGTATTAATAATAAAGCCTGTTTGCTCTCGAGCTACCACACCAGCATCTGACATATATGTTCACCTTTGGGGAAAGAATGTGCGTGGTTAGATATTAAAAGCTAACAGTAGTTAAACATCTTTAAACTGAGACATACAGTATAGCTCTGATCTTTGCTATTGCTCCCTCTATATGTGGGATCAGATAACTGGTTTTACGGTGTATTTTAGATTAGCTTTAGCCCCAGCAGTAGAGTATCTGGACATGCTTATATAATTCACTTTTCCTGAGGTGATTTGAGCTCCTTTTGATCCTTCTCCCACTCCCTGTCTCTTTCAAACACATCTTACTTTTTTCCTCCTGCCTAGGAGCCCAATTGAAAACGATGCATAACTTGAGACTGCTGAGGGCAGATATGCTGGACTTCTGCAAGCACAAGCGCCATCACCGCAGTGGAGTCAAACTCCACAGGCTTCAAACGGCACTGTCGCTTTATTCAGCTTCTCTTTGTGGCCTGGTCTTGTTAGTGGATAATCGCATCAGTTCATACAGTGGGATCAAAAGAGGTAAGTCGTCCTCATTGAATTGGATTCCTTCCTGTTCAGTTCAGGTCAAGAGTTATATGACTACTTCCTTTTTTTGCCCGAACTAACATACAATTGATCATTTGGCAGCCGCCTCTCATTCGATATAATGAAGTGCATCACACAGACAAATAGTTGTAAGGCCCACTTGTAAGAATGAAAAATGGGATAAATAACATTCTGTTTAGCTGTAAATTAACACTATTCAGTAGTCAGGTTTGCACCCTTTTTTCTTTGCTGGTTTTAAATCATTGGTTTTTAATTTAAATCGAAGCCCTCCTGCATGCTAGAACCTTTCCCCGACACCTAGTCTTCTATGCAAAAGGAATGTTTTTACACAGAGAAGTATTCAATCATGTGAACTTCTGGCTCATAAACTAGGTTCTTCTCCACTGAGATCTACAGTCTTGCTTTCATTTCTTCCAGATTTTGCAACAGTTTGCCAGGAGTGCACAGACTTCCACTTCCCTGGGATTCAGGAGCAGCTTGAAGTTGTTCAGCAGGTTGTACTTTATGCCAGGGCACAACGCAGCAGTAAATCCAAGAGACTGCATGGTCAGTACTAGTTGTAGTTGCTTTCCTTCAAATGTAAACTGAAAGTGATTTCTAGTGCCCTTGCCAGTAAAAACGAGGGAAATAAGCATTTCAAGAGTGTCATTTAAGAATACATTTCTGCACACAGAATTTTTGTTTTAATTCTCAAGTTTCAATTGATCGCTGCTGCTTGAGTTATAAATGTTCCAGTTGCTTCTTCCTTGTTTGTGTAGAAAATAATTTGATCTTTCCTTGTGTGACATAATACATAACCAAGATACATTCAGTTACATATGATGTGCTAATTTTTTTTATATATATAATCTACAGATTCAGGAAACAGAAACAATGGCAGTGAAGATAAATCTAAGAACATAGAACAAAACCTATCAAATATTTTGCCTGGTACGTTTAGTTGTGCAGTTTCTTCAGTTAGATGCGTTCTTTGCTAGAATTCATATTGCAGTCTTTTTTAAATTCCTGTGTCAATTTATCATTCAAAGCTACTTGCCAAATATGCTTTAACTGAAAGGCACCCCAGAGTTTCCCAGTGCTAGGCAATTTTGAGATGGGTCGCAACCAGTAACCTAATTCAGGTCTCTGTGAATTAAAGAATGATTTGTGTCATCTTGAAGCACAAAGGGAAGAAAAGCTAACAAAGGATCTGGTTTAATAGGTTGCTGTGTGATTTGGGTAAATACTATCTTCCAAGAATCTGCCAGAGAGACTCCAATGAATATAATTCAGGTGAATTGGAGTCCTGTGCCATCAGGCTAGTCTCCTGTACTTTAGCAGAGATAGAGTGTAAATGAGGTTGAGATCACATAGCTTTCCATTCAGCTTCAGTAATTTTAATATTCACATCCTTCCGTAGCTGACAAGATTCAGAGCAGTCTGGATATTGGAAATACAGCAACATTTTATAAATTTCCACAATCGCCCCCTTATTTCTCTAAGGTAGTGTCTCCCATAGACTTTCAAACATTGTCAGAGATTGAGGAGGAGCATAACTGACAGAGAAGACTTGGGCTTTCTGAAACCAGGAAACTTTTGTACCTTATAGTAAGGAATCCAGCATTTTAGCTAAAATTTGTTTGTTTGGTCAAATAAATCTTTCTACTGTGTGGTGCCCTTTTCCTTCCAAACCAGAGAACTGAGAGTAGTTATCGGGTTTTAAAATTTAGGTGGTTTTTTAAAAAGTAGAAGTGAAGATGAAAAAGGACTGAGCTTTTGGCCCATCTCTTCCGTGTCGTGTCAGACTCAGGAAAGAGTTTTTAAAGTGAAGCAGAGATGACAAGGCAAAGAGGCAAGGAGGAAAACGTGTCATTTCCATTGAAACACACAGGAATTTTTAGCATTACAAGTCAGTACTTGGAATAGTTGACCTAATTGACAGGAGTCAGAATAAAGACTAATGACATTCCAAATCTCTTACGCTGTTCACTATAGGATTCAAAAATATTCTGTCACTTTTAAAAAGTAGAATCAGATATATACCTGGGAAGAATTTAGAATTAAAACATAAACTTTGGCAGAATCATTGTTTTCAAGGCTGCTATATGCCCAAGCCAATATAAATTGAGAGTGGTCCAACTTATAATATCTTTCTCAATAGAAACTGCCAAAGAAGTAAAATTGTGTTTCACAGTCAAGAAGTTACAATCTCAAATGAATTTGTAAGTCCACTGTTGCACTACCTTGTTTTGACAATGTTCTGTTTGTCCACACATGTAAATGTTAAATAGCATGGGGTACATTTTTACACTTTGCCATGTAATCTTGCCAAAAGACAACATGAACTATATTTAATTCTTACCTAATAGAATACATCTGATATCCAGAATTGGGATGTAATGCTAAAGTACTTTCCGACATTTTACTCCTTTCATAGGTTTGGTTTTAAATTTATCACTAAACTTATTATAACACTTTTCCCTTAGGAGAATTTTACATCACCCGTCATTCAAATCTCTCTGAGATTCATGTTACTTTTCACCTCTGTGTGGATGATAATGTGAGGTCAGGTAATATTACTGCCCGGGATCCTGCAATAATGGGCCTACGAAATATCCTCAAAGTGTGTTGCACACATGACATCACCACAGTTAGTATTCCTCTTCTGCTGGTACACGATATGTCTGAGGTAAGCAACTTATCACCAGTGACTGCTTTTTCCTGTTTAACAATATTGTGGCTGACCCTGCTAGTCTAGACCTGCTAGTTTCCTAAAGTAGTGAGCATCAACCCACAGTGAATAAAGACCTAGGAGTCTAGAGGTTCCTGGAGTAGAAAAGCAGTTTACAAAATATAATGTGAAAAACCTAATTGGGAACTGTAATCTTCAGAAATAAAGGTCATGGGCATATACAGAATACATCTCCCTTGCTACTGAAAAGCCTCTATATTTAACAAGATTCCACAGTGCAGCAGTGTTCTCAGACCATACCATATTGCTTTTTAAAAAAAGTATACAGGAGAAGAGTTTCAGTTTTAAAACCATTGTGAGGTGTGTGGGGTTTTTTGCAGTATCAAAAGAAAAATTCTTTATTTCCTCCAAAGATACAGCTATAAAAGTAAGCTGCCTTCTGGAAAACTTCAAGGAGCTTTTAAAAATGCTTTAGAGCTTGGCTTCAAAGCTACATTCCCCCCCCCCCATCCCATCACCACAAACACATACTTCAGGCCTCCTTGCTGCTGCTTAACGCCATCATTTTAAGAAGTTCTCGACACCGTTTGAAAACCTATGTTAAAAATGGGAGGAGGAGCAAGCACTCTCTCCCACAATTATTGTTTCTCCAATCCCAAATGCAGTAGGAACATAAGTAAAATACTCACATTTTGTTCACTGGTATTCTGCCTCCCTCTCCCTGCTTGCTAGAGTAGCTAGCCTAGCTAGTACACACATTCATGGGGCTCTGCAAAATGTGGTGTGTTCTGTCGCTCGGTAGGCACATCCTGCGAGGAAATAGCTCTGGGCACCATCAGAATCTAGAATAGATTCTGATTGACTTATTAGGGCTTGATAATTCCTGCCCTCTCTGGTTTATTACAGTGGTGCCCCGCAAGACAAACGCCTTGCGAGACGGAAAACCCGCTAGACGAAAGGGTTTTCCGTTTTGGAGGTGCTTCGCAAAACGAATTTCCTATGGGCTTGCTTCGCAAGACGAAAATGTCTTGCGAGTTCCTGCGGGGTTTTTTTCCTTCCCCCCCCCCCTTTTTCTAAGCCGCTAAGCCACTTATCAGCTGATCCGCTAAGCCGCTTATCAGCTGATCCGCTAAGCCGCTTAACAGCTGATCCGCTAAGCTGCTAAGCCGCTTAACAGCTGATCCGCTAAGCTGCTAAGCCGCTTAACAGCTGATCCGCTAAGCCGCTTATCAGCTGAGCCCTTAAGCCGCTTATCAGCTGATCCGCTAAGCCGCTTATCAGCTGATCCGCTAAGCCGCTAATAGCGCTAAGCGGCTAATGGGCTTGCTTCGCAAGTCGAAAAAACCGCAAGACAAAGAGACTCGCGGAATGGATTATTTTCGTCTTGCGAGGCACCACTGTAATAGGATTTTGTGCTGTGTGCTCATTCCAGTATTGTGATTGGCGTGATTATTAATAGATGGCAACTTCTGCTATTCAACAAACACACAATTCCCAAGTGTTCATTGGCTCTTATCTGGCAGTATGTTGCATCATGATCCTAAGAAAAAATGTCACCAGTATTCACAAGAATACAGTGGTACCTCTAGTTACGGTCTCGATCTGTTCCGGGGTACCGTTCGCACCTGAAAAAGTCCGCAACTAGAGCGCCGCTTACGCGCACAGCGCGATAAAGCATTTTTGCGCATGCGCGCGTGGGGCGAAACCCGGAAGTATACACTTCCAGGTTTGCCGCGTTCATATCCTGAAAAAACGCAACCAGAGAGTGACGTAACGAGGTATGACTGTACTCGAAAATGGGATTTCTCTGTTAGCCTACTGACATATGCCCATGTGTGTGATATGTGAAAATGCATATCAGAATGATGGGGGCCCTCCTGAGAAATGGGGAAAATTTGTGACCCCTCCTTAAGAACAACTGTTTTGGTGTGGAAGGAGGGGAATTTGGTTTTCACCCAGAGATGTCTCCACTCACCCTGATATTGGATCACCCTGCTTTTAGACTCTTGGATAATATCAGTAGTTCCAGGCCTGGGAACCAATGGGAGTCTATAGAATGGGTGCCATTAAGGAGGAGGTTCTAATTGCGTTGCTAGAGAGGACCCTATCATTCCTCCTGCATGATAGGGTCACTGGTTTGGGCTCCAGCTCCACCTGGTGGACAGGCGGGAAGTGGGTGTCTCCTAATCAGCTTTTGCTCCCACCTGAGGCATTCTCATCACTCTTGGTCGGGGGTCGGCAAAGTTCTTGTGGCTTGGGCCAGTTCACGGTCCCACAGACGCCGCAGTGGGCCGGAGTGTGTGTATGCGCCCATGCGCAAATGCTATTTCCGGCGCTCCTTCCAGCATGGAGGAGACGTGCGCAGTTTCCCATTGGCTGCAGGAGCTTCCTGCAGCCATTGGGAAGCCGGTCAGCGTCGCGGTTTAGAGTGGCACATGGGAGCCGACAGAGTGGGCAGCGGGTGTCCATGGGCCAGGTAAATGACCCTCATGGGC
Organism: Podarcis cretensis; assembly: GCF_951804945.1. Lineage (NCBI taxonomy): Eukaryota > Metazoa > Chordata > Lepidosauria > Squamata > Lacertidae > Podarcis > Podarcis cretensis. The sequence continues at coordinate 7,997,681 of NC_137174.1, forward strand.
TGTTTGTGGCCCATGGGCCTTAGGTTGCCAACCCCTGCTTTTAGTTCTAGCTTTTTGTACATTTTTTCCCACTCCTCTGAAGCCCCTCTCCACCCACCTGCCCTCCAGATCTTCCAACCTCCCTCCATTTGGAGTGGCAGCTTCCTCCCACCCTTTTCCACCTCTCCTAAACATTTTTTTCAGCTTGTTTAGCTAAAAAAAATGAAGAAGAAAGGGCTACCCCTCTTTCTCCTTCCTTTTCCTTTCCCTGCTCAACGGACTGTATTCGGGGAAGTGCCCTTGGATTATAGCCTGCCCGTGACCCATAGAGCTGTTCCACATGGTTCAGAGCACCTGATCAGGCCCATGTCTGTCTTGGGTGTGCATGTCTGTAACAACCCTTGCCTGCACAAATTTCTACAGGGCAGCAACCTCCAGCACTTTTCAGCAACTCAGGACCCCCCATTAGGCCACAAGCAAGATACAGTACCTTGACTAGGTATTGATACATTGCCCAGGACTGGTTTGAGGGCCAGAGCACGGTGGCGCTTTCACCTGGCGGTATATCATGGGTGAAACCACTGCTGTCAGGTGTAGGCATCATCACACACTGCCCCTTAAACTGAGGGGGAAACGAGGCGCAGAGGAATGAGTTCCATTGGCCCTGGCCCCATGGCCGATGGAGCTTCTAGCTCCCTCTGTGCAGCGGCTGCAAGTGCCACATAATGCTCATTCCTCACTTGTAAGAAAGCCTCTCCTCTTCCCAGACGGCAGGTGTTGTGAGGGGGAACCATTCCCGCGTCGGCAGGGGGACGTGTTTGGTCCCCGGCTGCTGCCCCGCCCTGCAGTGGGCCAGCTAATAGGGTTGGCCTGGGGGCGGGGTTTAGACGTACTCGAGCAGCCGCGGCAGCCTCCGCGCCTCATTCTGCTTCCTGGAAGATGTCGTATCACCCGCCCGCCCACCCTTTAGGCTAGGTTTATGCTCTTGACCTTGCTATGGACCTTGGTTGGTTGCCTGGGAGCCTGGTAGGAGTTTTTGTTCATTTGGCTAAATTGGCACCAGCCTCTTGCTTTTTCGCCTGTTGTTGTTTAGTCGTTTAGTTGTGTCCAACTCTTCGTGACCCCATGGACCAGAGCACGCCAGGCACTCCTGTCTTCCACTGCCTCCCACAGTTTGGTCAAACTCATGATGGTGGCTTCGAGAACACTGTCCAACCATCTCGTCCTCTGTCGTCCCCTTCTCCTTGTGCCCTCCATCTTTCCCAACATCAGGGTCTTTTCCAGGGAGTCTTCTCTTCTCATGAGGTGGCCAAAGTATTGGAGTCTCAGCTTCACGATCTGTCCTTCCAGTGAGCACTCAGGGCTGATTTCCTTAAGAATTGATAGGTTTGATCTTCTTGCAGTCCATGGGACTCCAGCACCGTAATGCAAAAGTATCCATTCTTCGGCGATCAGCCTTCTTTATGGTCCAGCTCTCACTTCCATACATCACTACTGAATTGCCTACCTCGTAGCAATTCGTCACAACTTTTCCGATTTTGGTGGTTACTCATTAGAATCTGTGTTGTGCGTTGGGGGGGCGGGGTGTGGCCATCACCTACCCCGCCCCATTTTGGGTATTCCATTAAAGGAATCCGGTGGTCGTGGATGCTGTCTGGTGCCCAGGGCCATGGCACGACCCCCGGTGACATCAGAGGAAGCTTCCTGTTGTATTTGCATCAACAAGCTCTTCCCACTGGTTGTTAACCTTCAAATGACCCCCCGCTGCACAGGTAGGTATACCTGATATAGGTAGTTTGATCCAATGCCTAAGCCAATACAGTGGTGCCTCGCAAGACGAAAATAATCCGTTCCGCGAGTCTCTTCGTCTAGCGGTTTTTTCGTCTTGCGAAGCATCCCTATTAGTGGCTTAGCGGATTAGCGCTATTAGCGGCTAAGCAGCTATTAGCGGCTTAGAAAAAGGGGGGGGAAGGGAAAAAACTCGCAAGATGTTTTTGTCTTGCGAAGCAAGCCCATAGGGAAATTCGTCTTGCGAAGCGCCTCGAAAAACGGTAAACCCTTTCGTCTAGCGGGTTTTTCGTCTTGCGAGGCGTTCGTCTTGCGGGGCACCACTGTAACGCTCACATGCTGTAACCAATAAAAGTTGTGGCCTGTTTCAGCCTGTTAACCTAAAATACTTGTGTCCATGTCCATTACTTCTCCACTACACGGGTTAGGGTGCTCGACTCACAAATCATTGTTTCATTGTGGCAGCACCTGTGCTTTGGGTCTCCTTCCCTCTTGACTTCAGGCAGGTGCCTTTGTTGTACTTTTTGCCAGTTGTTGAAACGTTATGTTTAGACAAGCCTATCCAGACACATTGACGTTACTGTGTTTTAATCTCTCTTTAGTCTATTGTTAATTTTAATTGTGTTTTAAATGTTTTAGGCTTGATTTTTTAAATCTGAGAATTTAAATTGTTTTTTAAATGTTTAGACTTGATTTTTTAAATCTGAGAATTTAAATTGTTTTTTAAATGTTTAGACTTGATTTTGCCTGTTTTTTATTTACAATTCTCAGATTTCTTGTAAACCACAGTGGTGCCCCGCAAGACGAATGCCTCGCAAGACGGAAAACTCACTAGACGAAAGAGTTTTCCGTTTTGGAGGTGCTTCGCAAAACGAATTTCCCTATGGGCTTGCTTCGCAAGACGAAAATGTCTTGCGAGTTCCTGCGGTTTTTTTCCCCTTCCCCCCCCTTTTGCAAAGCCGCTAAGCCGCTTATCCGCTAAGCCGATAAGCCGCTAAAAGCCACTAATAGCGCTAATCCACTAAGCCGTCAATGGGCTTGCTTCGCAAGACGAAAAAACCGCTAGACGAAGAGACTCGCGGAACGGATTCTTTTCATCTTGCGAGGCACCACTGTACTTAGAGCTTTTATTACAATTCAGCAGTGTATAAATTTTGTTAAATAAGATAAACAGACCGTACTGTTCCTGAGAAGATTAATTTTATAGATTTAAATTCTGTGCTGTTCTCTGTGCCCCAGCTTATTTTTATTCTGTGCATACCCAAAATGACAAGTACACACGTTGTCATCCAAAGCAGTCATCATCCAAGTGTCACATCCTGTTTCTTCCAGAAAGCCTTTTATGGCATCATCTCGTATCCTCACTGACTGCCAAATGTGCTGCTAATTTCCCTTCAGAATAACAGGACCTTCCTTTTTAGAGTCTGGTTTTTATCTTTGCCAAGACGCAGATCAAAACCACCGGCAAACACCCACGTTGCATGTGAGCAAGAGAGCGTGTGGGCAGATGAAATTACAATGGAGATCTAGTATTTCTTCCGCTAAGCCTGAAAAATCCCTATATCTGTATTCCGTTATCCCTTGCTACTCTTTCTGATTCATATATTACATAACCCCAAGGGCTAAGTAAACAGACGTTAAGGATTTGCATCATGAGAAAATTGATTCTAAATGTTTCCAGTTTACAAGATGTTTTGTGGTTTTACCTTCAGTCTGTATTTTATACATGTTCACTGAATCTAGGTATTTTAGTCTTGCTATCCTTGTAGGACATGGTGGGACAGATTTGGCTGCTTCCATACAATGAGTCTGAAATTTAACCTGAATTTAACAGTTATTTGTTTTATCAAATGTAAGCTTCGACTTTCTATACTAGGTCCTCAAGGTGGCTAAGTGAATAACGTCGAAAATACAACGTAAAACAAAAACCAGTAAAAAGCACAGATAAAGCAGCAAGATAAACGCAGTCATTAGCTGATATAAATTGGTGTATTTTGAGAACCAACCCAAGAATGAATTTACAGAGCTTATTTATTAGCAGGCTTATGAAATGATTGGGACCCTTAATGTGCTTTCGCAGTATGATGACATAGTGCATGGCAGGGGAGCAGATTTAATCACAGTATAGTTTGACTGTGGCATAATAGAATCTGAGTCGGAGAGGATCTTTTAGGCCATGTAGTGCAGTGTTCCCCAACCTTGGGCCTCCAGCTGTTTTTGGACTACAACTCCCATCATCCCTCGCTAGCAAGACCAGTGGTCAAGGATGATGGGAATTGTAGTCCAAAAACAGCTGGAGGCCCAAGGTTGAGGAACACTGATGTAGTGCAACTCCGACTTGATAGAGCTAGATCATCCCCAAGGTGGCTCTCCAGCCTCTTGAAGACCTCTAGAAAGTGAGAACCCACAGACCTTCTAGAGACTTGGTCCCATTGTCTCACTGTTAAATGAAACGAGACTTGTATAAATAAAGATATTGGGGGAGGGCAAGCAACAGGCAGTGGTTTGGGGCGGGGATTGAGTGAACATAGCAGCCATATATTCCATAAATTTGAGATGTTAAAGTTGGATGAATGAAGAAATGGTGACAGTTAACTTGTTGCAATGGCTTATTAACTTGAGTCATTTGCTGAGTGTCTTGATCTGTATATAAAACCCCTGCTATTTAATTGATAATTAATCAATTTTAATTTTTGTTCTTTGTTTTAAGGAAATGACTATATCCTGGTGTCTGAAAAGGGCAGAGCTTGTATTTAAGTGTGTTAAAGGTTAGTAGTGCACAGTCATAGTCTACATTTTTTGGAAATGCCAATTTCAAGAGTAATGGGAACAGCCTTAACTCAGTGAGCGCATGCATTGCAAGCAAAAAGTTCCAGGTTCAATCCCTGGTATCTCTGGTTACAAAGCTCAAATAGTACACTTCGGAAAGACCTGAGACCTTTGATAGCACTAGACTTGACTAAATCAGCATGAGTCAACTTCGTATGTTCAACTAAAGTAGTGATTTCTGAACCGTTTGAAAACTAGACTTAACTACTATGCAAATGTGTGTGGAATTGCAGCCTGAATCATACTGCATATCAATATTATTATTTTCTTCTGAATGGAGTATCCATCATAAAATCCACTATGCCAAGAGCTCTTTGTCTTATTGAGCTTTGGGCCTTCCCGTTGAGAATACCAGATAGACACCATAAACATAGAAGAAACTGCTCTGCATGATCTAATAATCATACATTAGGTAAGACCATGTTGACTTGTTTCTCTGCACTAAGAAATCTAGCCTGCCTCCAGTCCCAGCCAAGCCTTGTACGAATAGCAACATGTTGCAGGAAGCTGTCCTTGCTTTTGAGGTTGTGGGGAGATAGGAATTCCTCTTCCAAGGATGTTCCTTTCCAATTCTATTCCACATTGAATTGTACTAGCAGAACCACTGAAAGTCTACACTCAATAATAATAATAATAATAATAATAATAATAATAAAAATTTATTATTTATACCTCGCCCATCTGGCTGGGCCTCCCCAGGTGGAACTTGGGCAAAAGCTTGTATGCTTGACTCAAGCCAGTTCCTTTCATGTTGTGATGTGAAGCTGTTGTAGAAAACTGGGAGCGCCTAACTGGCTTTGCTCAGCCAAGTGGCTTAATCACAGAAGCCAGGTTCTATTATATACAGTCCTGGTTGGAGCCATGACTTACAGGGTCGCTGTATTTTTGAATTCCTTCCAGGATTCATGATGGAAATGGCTTCATGGGATGGAGGGATTTCTCGGACGGTTCAATTCCTGGTACCGCAGGTAAGTTAATGAAGACACACACACACACTTTAAATTTTGTTATGTTCTAGAACAGAAATTTTGATAGGTTCTAGAACAGAAATGGTTCATAGATTGCCCTGAGTGTTGTTGTTATTTTTTAAAAAATAAAATTAAAATCTATCAACTTTATGCCAAAAGGCACCTCCCAATCCCATGGTTTTGTTAGTATTTTTTTTTAAAAAAAATAGTGTGGTTTATCAGATGGAATGCCTGCCCTGGATTCGAATCTCAGTTCAGCTTTGGAACTCCCTAGTTTATACCCCAGCTTACAGATTCATTGTACAGATAAAATGGGGACGGTCATCATATATGTTGCCCTGAGCTGCTTGGAAGGGAGGGTGGGATAAAAATATAATTAAGTGGCTGCTTGTAGCTGATAAACAGAACTTTGCAAATATGTGGCATAGATTCACACATTTTGTAAAATAGCTGTTTGTATAAAATAGAGTTTATTTTGTGAAATGAGAGGCGTGTTTTATTGCTGGAATGAATCTGAATAGCTGAAAATTCCCTCTCCCACTGGATGTGTAGAGTGCCCTTATGAAGCTTTTTTGGGAGGAAGAGCTGGATATAAATTAAATAAATAAAAATTTAAAAGTTGCAAGTTAAGCTCGGAGGCTTAATTTGTGTTTGAGTTAGAGAGAACAAGAAACATATTTACTCTTTGGCTCTCTTCCTTTTTATTACAGAGTATTTCTGAAGAAATGTTTTATCAGCTGAGTAATATGTTGCCACAGATTTTCCGTGTCTCATCTACGCTCACTCTGACATCCAAACACTGAGTGCAATCAAATACTCTGAAAAGGAAATATAGGAAGACAACACTGGATCCATTTTAATACATTAATCATCTCCTCCTTAATGATAACCACCTGAATGTGATTATGGTGCAAATTCCTTGAAAAAGCTGGGATTGAAGACATACTTTAAAGCTTGCACGAGGGGAAGTGGGTTGGTGTGTTGATTTCCCGCCCCTCACTTTTGTCTGCATGCCCTCTCACCATATTATGGGATGTTTTGGGTCCTCCAAGCTTCAGAAGCAGTGGGGAGAGAGGGGCAGTAGGGAGTGTGGTAGAAAAGGCAGAAGCTCAGAAGCCTAATTGCTGTGTGGAATACCACAGTGAAGCTCTGGGTCAAGCCCTAATGTATTTTCCTGTACATAAATATTGTCAAAGAGATATAAATACTTTTAAAAAAATGGATCTCTTGACAAATGTGTTGATACTTTGTATGGAGTGTAACGTTGATCCCATGTACATTGTTGACATTTGACATTCTTTGCATTTATTGATATGTGCAGAAATGGCTACAGCTTGCTTCAGCGCACAGGTTGCAGTCATAAGCTTATGGAAGCTGGTGGCCGCTGCTGGGCACGGTGGTCTATAGCATTTTCGTCATGCCCCGCCCCCACCCCAAAAAAAGTTTCGTACAACTTACCTGTGGCCAGATACCATGGCTTTGTGCATTTGACCTGTTCACATTCCACATCATTGGCTGCTAGGAGCCAGGGAAATGCACAGTTTTAGGAAGCCAGAATATGGGTTACCAAGGGGAAGGGATTTAGACATAATACTGCTGTTTTAATTTGCAGACATGTGTATATTGTAGCATCTGACCTTGTTAAGAAGCAAGTTTGGCGAGTCCACTGCAACTTCCTTCCAAGCGGAGTGCTGGCTTAATGGAGCGAGATACTTTTCTGTTCCTGCATTATAATACTTGTTCCGTAATACGTAGTAAAGCATGAAATATGATGCGTAAGCCCTTTAGTAATATGATACATTTAAACAAAATGAGAGGAGAATCACTTTCCTTGCAGTTAGCAAATGAAAAGTAATGATCATTTCTCACCATCCTAGATTCGTGCCACGAGATTTGTGTGGTGTGGTACAGTTCTGAGGCCTAGGTCACGTTGTTTCATTCTTTTACTGATCGTTCTTGTAATTGTCACCCATTTCTAGAATGGAATTTTCCTTTCCGAGGTACAGTGTTTTGGTGTTGGGCTAAGATATGACATATCAGCTCCTCTGCTCTCCCACCGCTCCATTCCTCTTGAGAGCCTGTGCACAGAACTGCTCTGGAAGATAAAACTGTCTTTTCTTTCATCTTAACCTATAATACTAAATAACCTGAAACACTTGAAGAGCGTGACTCAAATAAACCATGACAAGCATCAATAGCACATGCTGTGGGACAAACGCCATCTTGTCCTTGTCTTCAGACTTCACATCAAATGAATGGATCAGTGTGCAGAATCTAGCAACTTTATTTGTGAATGGCTTGAAATGAAATGAAATGAAATTTATTATGGTCCCAGACCAGCTTCACATACCGTACTAAGCGAACATAAAACACAATAGAATTAAGTTTGAATTAACAATTGAATATAACAATAAACAATACAAATATGACAGCCATTAGAAATGTGGTTTAGGTCTTAGTCTCTAAAATATTATCTAGAGTTTGCATCTGAGGCCTTAGTCTTTGTAATAGCACAGCTTGTTCCCTGAGTTTCAATGCAGCCGTGCAAAATTTGACCACCCTTAGCGTGATCTCTGGATCATTATCCTCTATCGGGGATTTTAAGCATTGAGGTTCAGACCCACTTGGAATTTTCTGTATAGCAGAGGTGATAAAGACTGAGCGTATATCCTCATAAGAACGACCTCGTAGCAAGACATGAGAGACAGTTTCCACCTCTATCAGCTCGCTCTGCATATGGTTCACCCACATATCTGCTCTGCAGTAAGGTAGATGGCAGCATGTTGAATCTAGCAAGGGTGAACGGCCATCTTTTAATTTTGACAGATATATTGCTGGGGTAAAACCTCTCCTATTGTCTTTGATTGATGGGTACTTGTTCATCTCACTCACATGACACTGAAATTCTGCATCCCAGATTCGTTGGGTGAGTGGCTTTGTTTTGCTTCCAAACCGATAGATCCATCCATGCAGTTTTAGGTGAATTATGTCGTAAAGGTTAGGCCTCTCCACAATTTAAAATGTAACTTATTTAAGTAAGGATCCTTCGCTTAACCCAAAGGAGGACCTGCCTTCTCAAGGCAGGAAGCAAAAATTCCAAGCAAGTTGGAAGATCGGTGGGAGTTTGGAGACCCTGGGGAGGAGAATGGGAAGCAAAATTAAAAGGGTATATGAACCTGATGCTTATAGAGCATGCGTAGACAAACTAAGGCCCAGGGGCCAGATCCAGCCCAATCGCCTTCTAAATCCGGCCCACGGGCAGTCCGGGAATCAGCGTGTTTTTACATGAGTAGAATGTGTCCTTTTATGTAAAATGCAACTCTGGGTTATTTGTGGGGCATAGGAATTCATTATTTTTTTTCAAAATATAGTCCTGTCCCCCACAAGGTCTGAGGGACAGTGGACTGGCCCCCTGCTGAAAAAGTTTGCTGACCCCTGTTATAGAGTAATAACGGTTATGTTAACAAACTGCTCCTTTGATGTGAATAAGCACACTTTATAAAGAAAATTTAAAAAATTGTCCAACAGCACCTTAGAGACCAACTAAGTTTGTTCTGGGTATAAGCTTTCGTGTGCATGCACACTTCTTCAGATACTATTTTGTAAAATAGCAACTCTGCCTCTGTTTTTTAAAGAAATAATATGTGGTCGGCAGACAAAGAAGGACAAGAACCCAAGCAGCTGTTTCCCATTAGAAAGGGACGATAGGGAAGGACTCTTGAGAAAGTTTCCCCATACAAAATCATAATAGTATTTTGCTGTCTCCATTTAGTTCAGTAGTCCAGCCTGGATCTCCAGGTGACCTTGCATTAGTTGCTTAAGCGTTGCCCATTTTTTGCTAATCAACCCTGTTCCTTGCAGACTGCTGTACCCCTTCTCTTACCCAATAACAGCATTTTTTGTTTGGGGGTGTGTGTGAAAGGGATTGCAGCAGCAAACAAATAGGAGAGCTGTGTTCCATATTTGCTCATATTTGGCTTTCCTGTGTCGTTACAATACACCATCCATTCAAATAGATTCTGCTTCTAAAAACAGGATTTTAGCAATAGTGACCAATGTGATCATAGACAGATTAGTCCTTTCTCTCTTTTTAAGCCACCTAAGCTAGGGGTGGCGCTGTGGGTTAAACCACAGAGCCTAGGACTTGCCGATCAGAAGGTTGGCGGTTCGAATCCCCGTGACAGAGTGAGCTCCCGTTGCTCGGTCCATGCTCCTGCCAACCTAGCAGTTCGAAAACACATCAAAGTGCAAGTAGATAAATAGGTACCACGCTGGCGGGAAGGTAAACAGTGTTTCCGTGCGTTGCTCTGGTTCGCCAGAAGCGGCTTAGTCCTCCTGGCCACATGAACCGGAAACTGTACGCCAGCTCCCTTAGCCAGTAAAGCTAGATGAGTGCCGCAACCCCAGAGTCGTCCGCGACTGGACCTAATGGTCAGGGGTCCCTTTACCTTTAATCTAGTGGACAGTGAATGCCATCATAATGGATTGTAAGGCCATTGTTTTTGCCTCGTGAACCTGCTGTAAGTCAACTTAATTGGAATGGCCTGAGTTCCCCAATTATTATTCTGTAATTGTTTTACAATCTGGGTTCTTTTCATCGCTATGTAAGGGGAAAGGATGGGCTGAAGGAAGACAGCTGAGAGTTGCATCTGGGGATGTCAGTTTCGTTTCTGGGCAACCATTTTACAGCTGCTGTGAGTCTGAAGCTAAAGGTCAGCAGAGAGACGCTGCAGAAGAGAGTTCCATGCACATTCCAGCTGTGAACACATGGCTGCTGCTTGTCTGTTTCGGAGGAATTTTCAGTGTACCCTCGCATGCTTGCCTTGACCTCGCTCCATGCCTTCCGTCTAGTGCGAATCAGGCAGAAGCTATTCTCTAATCTCACGTCAAATAGGCATTCTGCACAGGAGATGCTTTGAATAGCTGCATATCATCATTAGGACGGTGGCTATGAATGGATCTCATTTATCTTTAGCCCAAGGTTTGCATCCTATTTGCAAGGGCCTCACGGGATCATCAAGATCAAGCTTAAAAACTCTGGAATATTGAGTAATTTATGGAATTCATTGACTTCTAAATAGGAGGAATGTTAAGTTCCTTTAAAAATAAAGGTTGGGCCAAAATTATCTCATTTTCGGATCATTTTCATGTGTCAAAAAAGCTCCCCCCATTTTTGGCAGTTTCCTGCACTTGTTACAAGCATATTCACATTGTTTCCATACTGTTCCTCTTGGGGCCATTTTGTCAAGCGATCACCTTGGCAGCATATTTCACATTGTGACTGCAGAAACTCCGTTTGTATCACATCACATTTATCTATTAAAAATTTTATCCTGCTTTTCTCCCAGATTGAATCATTTAAAATCAAATTAACAGCGCAATAGCACACACGTATACACAAAAATAAGTCCCACTGAGTTTAATGCAACATTTTCCTGGGTATTTGAGTGCAGGATTTCAGCTGTAAAGGATTAAATAACTTATCATAATAATCAACTATGGCTCTAAAACTCAGTACAGTGGTGCCTCGCAAGACGAAATTAATCCATTCCGCGAGTCTCTTCGTCTTAAGGTTTTTTCCGTCTTGCGAAGCACGGCTGTTAGCGGCTTAGCGGCTATTATTAGCGGCTTAGCGGCTATTAACGGCTTAGCGGCTTTAAGAAAAAGGAAACAAACTCGCAAGAACTCGCAAGTTGTTTCGTCTTGCGAAGCAAGTCCATAGGGAAATTCGTCTTGCGGAACGACTCAAAAAACGGAAAACTCTTTCGTCTTGCGCATTTTTTGTCTTGTGAGGCATTCGTCTTGCGAGGTACCACTGTACATATTTTTGTTCATGAGTTTTCTAGGTAAGTAAGTAAAAGGAAAGAGTTTGGAATATAATTTTGCAAAGCCTTCCTGCCTCTCCTCCATTTAGTTACATGGTTTGCAGTCTCTCCATTCATTGCTCACATATAAGTCCAGGGATCATTTCCTTGCAAGGACCCTGACCCACAATGCTTCAGCCACAGGGTCCACAGGGATGGAAGGAAAGGGCCCTATTAAGCTCTGGGCTAATCGTTTGTGCACAATTCTACCATTCATTTGTATGAATAGATATCTAAAAGATGGACGGTTGAGCAACTACAAATCTAATCTGTTGAAACACTTCGCTGTTACTGCTTAAGATAATGATCTGTTTGTTTATAATTAGACTTTTTTATATGGCACAAGTTGAAGTCTCTACAGCTACAAAGGCTTTCGCCAGCTAGAGGACATACTTTTGTAACATCAGTTGATAAAAATAAGACGGTCTTTTTAATAGAACAAGTTACTTACATTTTATATTTAACCACTGTCAGTACTATTATTTCAAAATACTTTCGAAATCTGATCTTGATCTTGCATATGTTAAGAGCTGTCACAAACAGATGCCTTCGCTCTTTGGCAGGGGTCAGAAACCTTTCCAAGCAGGCACACCAGACCCTGACGTCCCCCACCTTTGGCAGCCAATTTGGCAGGTTCCCCACCTGTTAATCACCTGACATCACGATGACATCAGGCAACCCATTTTTCCTTTGCAGCACTTTTCTAGACTAATTTAAATCTGATTTCTCAACTTGGACATACTAGCTTTTAACAAATTATTCCCATTTCTTTGGCTGTGTAGGAGCTTTAAAAAACCCCAATCCAAACAAGAAGGAATAATAGCAAGGCTTAGGAGAAACTCTGGAATCCGTATGCTCAATTGGATCCACTTCAGAGGGAATTCTAGGTGTGTAAATAGAACTTAATTCGTTCCAGAGGTCCGTTCTTAACTGCCGCCCCGCGATTTCCATTCTCATCCTGGGGCAAAGTTTGTAACCCAAGGTACTACTTCCGGGTTAGCAGAGTTTGTAACCCGAAGCATTTGTAACCCGAGGTACCACTGTATACTTTAATAGGATATAGCTTTAACCCACAGAGACCTGTGCCGCTATCAAAGACAGTGAAGAAAGTAATTCCAAGCTGCTAAGGACATTCTGTAGACCAGTGTTTCCCAACCTTGGGCCTCCAGCTGTTTTTGGACTACAACTCCCATCATCCCTAGCTAGCAAGACCAGTGGTCAGGGATGATGGGAATTGTAGTCCAAAAACAGCTGGAGGCCCAAGGTTGGGAAACACTGCTGTAGACAACGGCTCACAAGGCTGGGAGCCACATATCTCTTGCGATCCATACTGAGAAAGACATGAATGCAGGAAGCTTATTTCACTAATAGAAAATAAGACAGCAATCACCACTACACCTGCTGACAGTAACATCGATTGTCAAGGTGGAACACAACATGGACTCCTCACGTTTGGTTTGCAGGCAATGATGATAACTTGTTGCAGCTTACCTAAAATTAACACATTTGGGGAGCTCGCTGGTGTATTTGTTCAACTGAAAAACACAGGATCAATATTCAAGTTAGCTTTGAGGGGGAGGGCAGATACCAATGAAAATCCATGCATACCTCCACACTGTTGTATGCTAAGGTTACCAGATTTTTTTCAATGAATCCAGAGACACTTTTCAACTTCAATGGATTTTGTATGGGGACTGATTTGCAAATCTGGGGACTGCCCCCGGGAAACGGGGATGTCTGGTAACCTTATTGTAGACAGGTTGTCCTTCCTGACAAATACCGTATTTTTCACCCTATAGGACACACTTTTTCCCCTCCAAAAATGAAGGGGAAATGTGTGTGCGTCCTATGGGGCGAATGCAGGCTTTCGCTGAAGCCTGGTGCGCACCGACCCCTCTCGCTCTCAAGGCTTCAGGAAGCTATCCGCAAGCCTTGGGAGCCCGCGGGAGTTCCCGCCGGGCTCCCTAGGCTTGCGGATAGCAGCCTGTTCTGGGGGCTGGGGTCGGGGGAAGCTCGGGCTTCCCCCGCCCCAGCCCCGTGCCTGGGGGGGGAATAATTTTTTTTCTTTATTTCCCCCCCCCCAAAAAAAAAACTAAGTGCACCCTATGGGCCAGTGCGCCCTATGGGGCGAAAAATACGGTACTGTAATTAGGGAAGCTTCCCTGTATGCCTGAGAATAAGCCCTTGCTTGCTTTGTTTCTCAATTGATATATGAGACCCTCAATGTTGTCGTTGCTGAAGGATTCTAAGGTGAAAGCAACATGGTGCCAATTGGACTATTGATGTTATCCAACTTCAGGAAGCTCAAGAAAAGGCAGACTCTAGAATTGCACAGTGCACAGTTAACAGCTATGTTAATGGGCACAGAGACATTTCTTTCCTTAGTGCACCACTTCTGTGCACCAAGTGGGTTGATTGCTAAAGGTAAAGGGACCCCTGACTATGAGGTCCAGTCGTGGCCAACTCTGGGGTTGCGGTGCTCATCTTGCTTTATTGGCCGAGGGAGCCGGCGTACAGCTTCCGGGTCATGTGGCCAGGAGGACTAAGCCGCTTCTGGCGAACCAGAGCAGTGCACGGAAATGCCGTTTACCTTCTTGCTGGAGCGGTACCTATTTATCTACTTGCACTTTGATGTGCTTTCAAACTGCTAGGTTGGCAGGAGCTGGGACCAAGCAACGGGAGCTCACCCCGTCGCGGGGATTCGAACCACCGACCTTCTGATCAGCAAGTCCTACAGAGCCACCCACATACATGTTCCAGTCCTCAGACTTTGCAGCCAGCATCCTGTTCGATGCTGCAATAATCAAACACGAAGGTGAGCTCTGCATCGGTGTGCTTGTTTGCCTACCAAGCAAGCCGGTTGGTGGGTTTTATACCAATTTTAAAAATAAAATCATCCCTCTCTCCTGCTCTTTGAGTTGTCTGATCTCTCTCTATGGTTTCTGCCTGGAAATGGCTGCCATCAACTAACAAAGCACAAACAAGTAAGGCAAATACTCTGTCTGTATGGATAGCTGAATCAGCTGTGAGGGTCTGTCTTTGGGGGATTTGGTTGACGGATGGAGTTTGATTGGCAGGTGGAGATCTCAGAAATGGGTGTCCATCTCCTCAGGAGGGATGGGGGGTGGCGGCAATCAAAACAAGAACAGTCAAAACAACTTCTAGTATCCACTAAACTACTTGCTCAGAATCAGTTTACACTACAATGACTAACACTCAGCCTTAAGTCTTCCTCCTTGCTAACTGAAACTCAATCCCTCTCAAGCAGAGATTTCTGCCCATCCTCCCGGCTTTGCTCTTTGAAAACTGAAAACTAACCTTTTCACAAATCACCGTATTGGGCCAAGATCATACAAAGTTAACACAATGCAAATAGTAACGTGATCAAAAGACAAATTGATAACAGAACAGTATCTAGTAACCTGGAATACTTACTTGCATCCCGTAGCTTTGGAACTGTTAAAATTTGTCTTTCACATAACTAGCAAGGAACTGACTGCAGTTTGTTTTGAGCTGCAGTGGAGTATCAGAACAACAGACGGCCAGGCACTCGATATTTGGGAAGAAATCAGAACCTCTGCCTTCTGCAACCAAGCTGACACCTTCCTGCATCATATCAAGACTGCTATATGGCAAAGTGCAGTTATCTAATCCTATGAGCTGTACCGGAAAAAAGGTCTCACTCCCCATCCTTATAATATTTCATCCTTTCCTCAGGCTTGTCTTGATGTCATGGTGTGAGGTTGCAAAACCAGCTGTTCAAGAAAGTACAATTACCATGCAGAAATGCTTCTTTGGTGCTACCTGTGTAAATGTGGATTATTCCCTTTAATTGTTCTGTCCTTCTGTGCATTGATTACTTCTTTCTTAAAAGCTTTTGTGGCATATTAAACATCTTCATAAGTTAGGGTTGTCACATTTCAGAAAGTTTTTTAAGGCAAAGTTGTTGATCCTTTTCCCCCGAGGTTTCTCCCCAGAAATTGAGCTTTCCCCCCAGAAATTGCCAAAAATGGCACTTCCAATATGGGTTGCCATACAGCCGAATCCTGGGTATGTCTGGAAAAATTCTGGACATATGGTAGCCCTATAGCCATTGCATTGCATTTTAATCTGATATATCTCATATTAGCCTATAAGTCATGCAAACCAGACAAAAAACATTGGGACTCAGTTTGACAGATGATAGATAAAAATGATAGATAGATAAATAGATAGATAGATGATAGTTAAATAGTTAGAGATGATAGATAGATAGATATAGATAGATAGATAGATAGATGATAGATGATAGATAGATAGATAGATAGATAGATGATAGATAGATAGATAGATAGATGAATGATAGAGATGATAGATGATAGATAGATAGATAGATAGATAGATGATAGATAGATAGATAGATAGATAGATAGATAGATGATAGATAGATGATAGATAGATGATAGATAGATAGATATAGACAGATATAAATTTCAGCCAGCATAACATTTAATTTGTAAGTGACAAAGAAAAATTCAAAACATTGTTCTGTTTCCAAATTCAAATTCAAATTCAGTTCTGTAATTCAAATTCAGTTCTGTAATTCAAATATTTTATAGGGCAAGACAACCTCAAAGCACTAATATGGTTTACTGATATTATATGGGGGCTTCAAAATTGATTAAATGAACGGATATTGTGGGACCCATTTGTTATGTGTATTGTTGTTTTTATACACTCCCGAAACCCCCAATTAAGTCGCTGAGTTTCTACTCTCAAGATCCTCCTATACTGCCATAGAAACAGAACCCCTGGTTCAAACCATCTTGGAAACCATTTTGAAATCTAGCCTGTTCAGTTGAGAAATCAGCTTAGGAACAGTGATTTTCAGAAGCAGCATGGGGGTCTCGTTATGCTAGACAAGCGATTTACCAAAAATTAATGAAAAATGCTTATTAAAAGGCCATAGATTTGTCAAAACCTGGGAGAAGAGGAATGTTTTATGTTTTATCTTGTATTTTTATGCTATGAGCCACCCTGAGATCTTCTGATGAAGGGTGGCATACAAATTTAATGAATAATAATAATGTTTTTGCCTGGATCTAAAAGATATGTAGCAAAGGCTTCAAGTGAGCCTCCCAGGGGAGAGCGTTCCACCAACAGGGAGTCACCACAGAAAAGGCCCGTTCTCATTTTGCCTCTCAAGATTCACCTGCTGTAACAATGGAGTCAAGTCCTGGTGATGTAAGTGATTTTAGCCTCAAAATGCTTTGCAAAAAAACAACAACAGCAAGATACCGTCAGTCCCACCACCTCCAGGCCAGACTATAAGAAGCCCCTCACTCCCTTGAAAGCTCTGCCAGATGGCATATTGAGGATGCAATGGAAGCAGCAAAGTTTGCCTTCTTTACTGCCTCCACTGCCACAAGTGAAGCCCTCAGCAGCGTTCAATTGCATTCGGCTGGAGTTTTCTCCACTCGGCTTTGAGCCGTCTCCCAGCTTGTTTCCTTGCCCTAAACTCTGGATTATACCAGGGAGCCAAGCGGACTCCACAAAGCGGGAGAAGGCACTCTGGGCAATGGTGTCAACCGCCCGAGCCATTCGGATGTTCCAGAGGATGGCTGGGGCTTTGACAGGAGCATCAGTCATATCAGCTGGGAAATCCCCCAGTGCTGTCTGGAAACCTATTGGAATTTCCAATTATTATCATCCTAATAGCTCTCCTGCCTCTACAGATGGGAAACGGTGCTGAAAGCCTAAATCTCAGCTCATCTGTGAAGCTCCCTGGGCTGCCTTGGGCGACTCACTGTCAGCCTACATCTCAAGGTTGATTATTTTGATCAGCTAAGCAGAGAAGATGGGCAGAAATATTGAGGAAGCCTCTCAGTCCGGGAAATGCTTTAATACACTGTAATGCCTGAGCGGCAAGAGACTGGACCATGGCTGCGGAGGTTTGGGGGGACTAGAATCTTTGTAGGGCTATACCCCACTTTACTCAACAGAGGAGCTTCCGCTGATTAAGGGTTACATGGATGTAACCCTTAGGCAGAACACTGATGCCAAATCGATACTGCAGGGTGGGGTCTCCCTTTTAACATAATGATAGATCAATCAAATATAGAACGCTGCCGACTGGAGAGCAGGAAGCATTCAAAACATGGTCCCCACCAGGCTTCTCGTTATTTCCCTGACCCAACTGCTCTTGGGCTTTAGTTTCATGTCCAAAATCTTCCTCTGCTTTCCAAAAATAAGCCACTGCCACCATGCTGAAGGGAGAAAAACAAGAAGGGTGGTATTTTTAGGGCCATTAATTCTGACCACGTGCCCAGGAGGTGAACGGATGGCTATTGCACAAAGGCTTCTCATCACTATGTCCTACGAAGCCAGCATTCACTTGACGTTCCCTGCTTTTGTTCTCCTGGGCTTTCTGGCTGAGATTCTCTTTTCCTACCCAGTTGTCGTCAGAACAAATGGCACCCTGTTGGACAGAGGATGGGAGTCTATCTTATCCAGGTCCCTTGCTGGAATGTCAGGGGAGAAATCTGAAGTCAACTGGGAGACTGACTATTTGCTAGGAATCAAGAGGCGGCGGAGGCTTTACTGCAACGTGGGCATTGGGTTTCATCTCCAGATATTTCCAGATGGACAGATAAGTGGTATTCATGCTGAAAACGAATACAGTGAGTTGCAAACTGCATCACAATGCAAAATGGTGGAGTTAATATCACTTTTTGACTTGATTTCTAACACCCTACCTAAAACCTGAAAGCTACTGCTTATTATTATTAGTCTTAAGTACTTCTGTGGCCTTTTTAAATGTTTCAGGTTCAATCGGCACCCAAAACCTCCAGGCTGAAACATGTCCTGAATACTTGGACAAAATTAGATACCAACTTATTTTTAGTTGGTTTGACTTTACAGCCTTGAAAAAGCAAAGAGGTTGGGATCTCTCTCTCTCTCTTTTTAAGATGCTCTTCCTGTTTCCCCCCTGCCCCCCTTTTTTGCAGGTAGATGGACTTGCAGCCTGTATGTACGGGATGTTTGGGGAAAGGTTGGGAATACTGAGAAATCTTAAAAGACGGCTTTCATGGCAAGAATATAGGTTGTTGATTTTAATCCAGAAAATTAAAAGACTGCTTTGAAAAATAATGCCAGCAATTGGTTACGAAGTATAGAAAATGACTTCATCATTCATTTTGTGATCTACATTGTGGAGATCACAGTTCAGAGGGTTGGAATTCAAAGAGCTGAGTGGGAATTATATTTATGGTTTGTTTTAAATGCATTGCAGCAAGTTCTGAGCTTGCCAAAAATGCAGAGAAGGCGGGGCTTGCTGGCTCTCAACCAGCAATTACATTACGACAGCATCGCCACAGATAAAACAAAATAAAAAAATTCCTTCCAGTAGCACCTTAAAGACCAACTAAGTTAGTTCTTGGTATGAGCTTTCGTGTGCATGCACACTTCTTCAGATACACTGAAACAGAAGTCACCAGACCCTTCTATATAGTGAGAAGGTGGGGAGGGGTATTACTCAGAAGGGTGGTGGGATTGGTGACTTCTGTTTCAGTGTATCTGAAGAAGTGTGCATGCACAGGAAAGCTCATACCAAGAACTAACTTAGTTGGTCTTTAAGGTGCTACTGGAAGGAATTTTTTTATTTTGTTTTGACTATGGCAGACCAACACGGCTACCTATCTGTAACTGGAGCCACAGATAAAGAGAGGGATATTTGTTCATTAAAGCACCTATTATCACACCAAGAAATCACTGCTTAAGCCTTCCATTTCGTTCCTCCTGCTGGATAGAGTGTGTATATGTTCTGGGACAATATGTCCTGTATCAGATGTGCTACTAGATTGAGAACAATCATTTCCTTCTTTCTTTTAACAAATTAAGAATGCAAAAAAATAATCTTTTATCTCACAATGGATCTGATCGCACTAGCAGGAAATCTGCCACTCAAACACATTGAGCCACATTTACTGTCTGGACAGATGGCTTGGGAGGGGGAATGGAAGGAAAACCAGTGTGCTAGTAGTCTGAATGTCTGTGTGTACCTGTGTACTAGAGATAAGATGCACACACATGGAGCGCTTTTACATCTAGAGACCTGGAAGAAGGGGCAGAAACCTAAAGAACGTGTACATTTATGTACATGCAGACATTTTTTTAAATGTTGCTCAAAAGGCAATACACAAATGAGGAAACAGTGCCTAGTTATGGACAGAAAATAGTCTGTGAACAAGCCAAACAGGATAGCTACCTATCACACACCAACTGGGCTGGGTTTTTTTTGGGGGGGGAGGGGTTACACTGCTGCCCAGCTTCAGTTATGTTAAAATATTGAATTACTCCATTGATTTCTATGGGCAACTCTCACTTCCATCCCTGGGAATATTTAAGAATAGTTTCTCAGTGAGAACCCGGAAATTACCTAGCCAGACAATAAGATTGTGCGCTCTCTCTCTCTCTCTCTTTCTGGCTCTCTTCTTCTTCTCCTTCCCAGCCATTCCGTTCCATTCCCTCTCTTCCCAAATTTTCAGCCTCCTCTTCCAATAATAGAATTGTAGAATTGTAATAGGAGGCGGTTAGCATTCTGTTAGCACTATTCACGCTCAGTCTTCAATGTGTTGTTCTGGGGTCTCTTCTAAGTGGAATTGCCCTCTGGTGTGTGGCACACTCTTGTATAGACGCACAGAAAAGAACTAGAATTGAAATAGGGTGGTGATTTAGTGCACAGTCCAGCCACACTTAAACATATGTGTGTTCCTTTGTGAAATATACTCAGAGTCGCAAAGTGATTTCATGCTCTTTATTCAGCTCATAGTGGTGAGGAGGAATGAATGAAAGTCCCCTCAAGGTATCTGCTTTATATACATTATTTACACAATGGGCTGCACATGATTGGCTAATTCCGGAATTCTACTGTAAGCCAATCAGGTTGTGGATTCACTTCTATCTGGAGCATGATTGGGTGGTTCCTGCCAACCAATCATACTGCTGCATTGTTCTAGGACCAATCAGACTGCTGCATTCTGAATCCTATTGTTCTAGGACCAATCAGGCTGCTGCCTTTTGGATCCTATTGTTCTAGGGCCAATCAGACTGCTGCAGTTTGGATCCTATTCAACCCAGTACATAACACTTTGATTAAGAATTAAGCTTAGGCCTCCCCCTTGAAATCAATGAGAAATGAAGGTGCTTAACTGTTGGGTTCTAAATTCACAGTGCAATCCTATATATGTCTACTCAGAAGGAAGCTCCATTCCTTTCAGTAGGACTTGCTTTCTCAGGTAAGTGTGCAGAGGATTGCAGACGCAAATGATTTAATTCCTCATCTAACTGATTATTCACTTATAATAGGCAGATCGACTAAAATGCATTTATTTGTGGACCAGCCTATTTCTGAATTTTTTAAAATTTGGTTTTAGAGTGCAGTTTCTTAAGATGAAAAATCTGTTGCACAAAAGTTATTGTTTTCTATTAAATTTTGTATAACTTTTAAAAATAGGGGTTTCTATATTTAATAATGTTCTTTCAGCAGCTATGAAAAAAGCGGCTTTCAGTCTCTATCTGCTTCTTTAGGTCTCTTGGAAATATCAACAGTAGAGAGAGGTGTGGTTAGTCTGTTTGGTGTCAAAAGTGCACTCTTTATTGCAATGAACAGCAAAGGGAAGTTATACGGCACGGTGAGTAGTCTTACAATCTGGTTTTCAGTCAAGGAAATGCTAATACGTTGCTATGCGTTTTACTGAGAAATCCTGAATATTTCCACCTTTGAAAAAGTATCACTTCCTGTCAAGATCTGCATCCACTGGCATTCCAAAATGTATGAGATAAGTTGGTCCAAATTACCGTATTTTTTGCTCTCTAAGACTCACTTTTTCCCTCCTAAAAAGTAAGGGGAAATGTGTGTGTGTCTTATGGAGTGAATGCAGGCTGCGCAGCTATCCCAGAAACCAGAACAGCAAGAGGGATTGCTGCTTTCACTGCACAGCGATCCCTCTTGCTGTTCTGGCTTCTGAGATTCAGAATATTTTTTCCCTTGTTTTCCTCCTCCAAAAACTAGGTGTGTCTTGTGGTCTGGTGCATCTTATAGAACGAAAAATACGGTAACTGTATTTATTGTGCAAGATATAGTCTGTGTAACTTTAGGACTGATTCTCATGTAGCCTTGTAGGCAATTTTCCCATCTCTGTATGTTGATGGCTTTTACTGTACAAATGATGAATCAGAGCTGCATGTGTGAGCTGTTTCTCAAACAGCGGCCACCAATGCCACTTAAAAACCCACTTTCAAAACCATGGGGAGTATCAAAACATATTTGTGATGCATAGCAGGAACCTGCTGCTCAAAGGAAACTGGTGTTGGTGTGTTTTTAATCTATGGTGCTCACCCAGCCATCAGGAGATACAGAATTTTATCTGTGACGTTACAGCTATGATCACTGATTCACACATGCAAGTTACCTTGTTGGCTGTATTAGCCAACAGGGGTTGGCAAGGTTTACCTCGCCTGGGCTGGTTCACCCCAGTGGAGATCCCTCCGTGGGCCAGATCGTGCGCATGTGTGAGCACACGCAGCCGCGATTTCCGGTGTCTGCATCTGTGCAGACGTGATATTCGGCATCTGAGCATGCGCAGACGCGATTTCCAGCACCACAGAAGCGAGTCCCCACGCTGCACTGTGCTGCGCTGGTTTAGCGCAGTGGGTGGGGACTCTCCAAGCGGGCGGCTCAGTTCGGGGGCAGCTCATGGGCCGGTTAAACAACCCCCGTGGGCTGCTTGTGGCCCATGGGCCTTAGGTTGCCTCTCTGAAATATACTCAGAGTCGAGAGTGGATTTCATGCTCTTTATTCAGCTCATAGTGGTGAGGAGGAATGAAAGTTCCCCCACAGTATCTGCTTTATATACATTATTTACACAATGGGCTGCATGTGATTGGCTAATTCTGGGATTCCCCTGTAGGCCAATCAGGTTGTGGATTCACTTCTACCTGGAGCTGGATTGGGTGGCTCCTGCAGACCAGTCATACTCCTGCATAGTTCTAGGACCAATCAGACTGCTGCATTCTGAATCCTGTTGTTCTAGGACGAATCAGACTGCTACATTTTGGATCCTATTCAACTCAGTACATAACACTACCCCTGTGCCAACCATTGGTCTGTTTTTTGCACTCACGGGAACCGTTAATTTACATGGGCAACGGAATACACGAAGCCACCGTTTTCTGATTTATTCTACGGCAGGTCCAACCCTCTAGAGACTGCAATCTACTCCCAGTATAATAAAACTGGCAGTGATCTACCCATTGCCATTGCCAAGAGGTGCTATAGCTAAGGCGGTGCTATAGCTAAGGCTCAAATCCAGGGCCCTAACTCCAAATGTTCAACCAGAGAATGGGAGCTGATGGGGGCAGAGGTGTACCTAGGGAGTGGCAAAACTGGCCCCTGCTTAGGGGTGCAGGCCCGGGTACCCCAGAGGTCATCAAGTCCAACCCCCAACAATGCAGGAATCTCAAACAGATTGTGGAGTGTACCCACATATATGCGTGTGGTGATGTGTTGTGGCCAGGGGCGTAGGAAGGGGGGGTGCAGGGGGTGCAGTCCAGCCCTGACAGGAGGTGACAAAATGGCGGGCCTGCAGTGCGCATGAGGTACACGTCTCAGTGCCCGCAGGCTCCGCACTGTCCGCCCACTGCCTCCCCCCCCCCAGCTGTAGGGCGGCTGAGGCCCCATGGCACGCCCCGTCCCTAAGGGCACCAGGTGTCCTGTCCCGTCCCTCTCTAAGGGCGCCATGACTATGGGCACCCTGCAGCCCCTCCCTATGGGTGCCACGTGCCCTGTCCATCCCTATGGGCGCCACACATCCTGTCCCTATGGGTGCCGCGCCCTGTCCTATGGGTGGTTCCCCCCACCTTTGGGCATGCTGCCCCAGGTGCCCCAGAGGCTTCCTTTGCCACTGGCTGCGGCTGCCACGGCAGGAGAAGCTATTGGCAAAACCTATTTGCTGTTTCGCAACTTTCTGACTAGTCGCAGGACCTTAGCCAGAGTACTAGCAGAGTACACGCAGAATCCACGGAAGCAATTGGCAGCTTGGCTGCAGACAGGATAGACAAAGCAGGGACCAGGAACTTGTAGTTAGGTGTTTATTATATACAGTTAGGTGTTTATTATATACAGGATCTTTTGCTAGCTCTCTCTGACACAACTCACAACTCCTACACTCACTGACACACTGAACCACTGAGCTCTGAACACATCCCAGTTAGTAGGCCATATCACTCGCTTGAAAGAGCTTGACCAATCATGGAGCTGTCTCCATGCCTCTGTTATCACCAGGCAGACTCACTCCTTCAGATTGCCTTCTGGCTGTCTGCCAAACCTTAACTGACTCTGTGTGAGTAGCTGCACGTACAGTTTCCCAACAGAAGCTTCCCATGCTGCTTGCACCATGGCAGAAATGGAAACAGAAACAGATCTTGCCAAGGGTGCAAAGGACCCTAGGTGTGCCTCTGGGTGGGGGCAGTGGCAAACAGGCCCAGGATTGGCACCTGAGCTAGCATGGGCATCCCAGGTCCCAGCAACCCTGACACTGGTTGTTTCGGCTTCCTTTCTTCTGATTTAAACAAACAAAAGTGACAAGTGGGGTGCCACAGGGTTCTGTCTTGGGCCCATTGTCGTTCAACGTCTTTATAAACAACCTGGATGGAGGAATTGAGGGGATGCTCAGCAAATTTGCAGATGACAGCAAACTGGGAGGGGTAGCTAATGCCTCAGTAGGCAGAATCAGGGTTCAAAAAATGACCTTAGCAGACTGGGGAACTGGACCCAAGCTAACAAAATGAATGCCAATAGGGACAAATGTAAGGCTCTGCACTTAGGAATAACCAGCTGTGTCAATATAAGATGGGGAACACCTCACTTGCCAGTTTTTTCATTATTATTATTATTATTATTTTATTTCTATACAGCCCTATACCCGAAGGTCTCAGGGCGGTTCACATTAAAAATCACTTACATAAAATCAAAACAAAAACCATATCTCGCCCCCTCCCCCCTGAAAAGGCCCTTGTTGAAGAGGAATGTTTTTGCCTGGCGCCTAAAGGTGTATAGTGAAGGCGCCAGGTGAACTTTCCTGGGGAGAGCATTCCACTGCAGAGAAGGCCCGTTCTCTTGTTGCCACCCTCCTGAGTTCTCGAGGAGGAGGCACACAAAGAAGAGCCGCAGAAGATGATCTTTATAGGTCAAAACCAGCACTTTGAATTGAGCCCGGAAACTAATCGGTAGCCAGCACAGTCAGACCAGGATTGGTGTAATATGCTCAGACCGTCTTGCTCCTTGTTGATACTTCTGCATCAAGAGAAGTATAGCGTTCAAATCAAGGGAAGTAATTTTACCATTCTATTCTGCCTTGGAAAGAACACACCTGCACTCCTGTCAGAATATCATTTTTGCTATTTCTACCTTCTCTGTTTGGAAGGAGTATTTTCAGGAGAGTAGCAATAAAGGTATGGACCACAGGAACTGGCCGTTTACCTTTCTCTCTTTCACACACACCCATTTATTTAATTAATGTATACATTCCCATCGATTCATCTATCTATCTACCTGTATTTAATGTATACACCTTGAAACAATATGAAGCAAAACAGATTAAAGGTGGTATTCCAGAAATGAAGGGAACTGTACAGGCAACATGTAATGACGAATGTGAGCAGATGTTGCAATCACACTGTGTTTCTTTCTTTTTTCTATTCAGGCAACTTTTCAAGACAAATGTAAATTCAAAGAAACTCTTCTTCCCAACAACTACAATGCTTATGAATCAGCCATGTACAAAAGCTTTTACATAGCACTCAGCAAACATGGGAGAGCCAAAAGAGGAAGCAAAGTCTCGCTTGTTCAGACTGTCACACACTTTTTACCCAGATTATGAAGACCAGAGTAAAATGCATTTAAACTGCCCTATTTCAATTTGCACATGAGAATCATCTCCCAGGTAAAGAATATATATTCACTCATTTGTTACTATATATATGCATATATAGGTGAAATCATTTGTACAGGATCCATTACACTAATTTTTCTACACCGATTTTAAAACAACTCCTTTCGAGATAGGAATTATTTATCCAAAAGTTACTACTTTGTCTAATTATGTTAATGGTGAAATTTTTGCATTTACATGAAGCAAACAATGCAAATAAGCGTTGTAGCTGCAGAACTGGGGTCTAGCTGAGTTTGGATACTTGCCACAACCACTGCTCTCTCAGTGTAACTTCAACAGAAAACAAACATATATCTGAGATTTTTAGTAGTGTGAGGAATCGTTTTTCAGTTACGTCCCACTTCAATCATTCTCATAGATCAAGCTCATTATATTAGGTTTCCAAATTGTGTTATCAGGAGCCCTGGAGTTTATTGGACCTTTATGAGGGGTTTCTTAAAGGGAAGACTTGCTATGTTTGCAACTCTAGAGGTTTGCTGGTTGTGCTGTAGGATCAATGTGGTGTTCAGAGACCCGGGACTCTAAGAAATAAGAACTTGATTTAGGCTGAACTTTGCAGAAGAACTGGTTTATTGTTAGGGTTGCCATATTTCAAAAAGTAAAAAACCACGACACCTCGAAAGTTGTTGAGCTTATTTTAGGAAAACCCAAATGCTGTTGAGCTTTATTCAGACAAGATCTTGACTTGCCTAAGATCCAGGGCAAAGCACTGCCTTTCAGAAATCTCCACCACCCCCCACCCCCCGGACGTCAATTCCACCTTTGAAATCCCGGACGTATGGCAGCCCTGTTTATTATAGAGTTCAGCTGCATGCAGGCTGGTGTTCTTCCTTGTAAAATTCCCCTTGCCGTGTCCATCTATTGTGTGTACATCAAGGCTGTGTTCACAGTCAGTTTTCTTTACACTCACTGTTCCATTGTCAAGTTTTTAATCTGTGCTTAGCGTAAGCATTCTGAAATCCTGGTGTGGGTCTACCATAATGGCCCTTCTGTGGCGCAGTGGGTGAGTGTGCCTGGCTGTTAACCAGAAGGTTGGAGGTTTGAGCCCCAGGGATAGCTGTAGGCAGGATTGCAGACTGGATGATGGTTGGAGTCCCCTCGAACTCTACAGTTTTATGATTCTATAAACATAACATTAAATAACTTAGTTTTCTGCAGGGCTGCCAACTTGAACGAAATATTGCAGGGGCCCAGGTAAGCCTCACCCTGCACAATTGATCACATGACGCAATGCACACACACCATTTGAATGGAAATGCCCATCAACTTTGTGCTTAAATATTTTATGGTGGGGCCGAAGCCCCCCACAGCCCCTAAGTGTTGCTTCTATGATTCTCTGTAATAACTGAGTTGGACATGCCCTGTCCTATGGCTTAATGGTGGATTTCAATAATCATTTGTAATGTGGATCCATTTGGATCTGTGCCTTGGATCTATGCTTTTGCACCACAGCAGTACCGAAAAACATTGGACCTGTCGGGGGGGGGGGTTTACAATCTGTCCAAAGACAGAGGAGAGATGTGATTTGATGGTGGGCGAACATGTAAAAATATTGAGTGGTATCAAGAGGATTTATTCTACAAAATTGGATATGTGTGCATGAGTGCACATGCAGTAATACGTGCCCTTTTTCCTCCTGACTCTTGACACAGCCCCCTTCTTCCCCCTGCCCCAGTCTCCCAGAACCCTCCTGGTCCTCCCTTCCCTCTTGGTTACTCCAGCTTAAATCCAGCTTCTGTGGTCCCAATCAGAGTTTTGAAAAGCACTCTGCTGGGGAAGCCTTCAATCGTGCCATCAAACAAGCATTTCCACTTGCTTGTGGGTACAGTCTCCCCTCTCCTCCGTCCATCTGTTGTTCTGGGTATTCTCTAGACCCCTGGAGCCAGCTGGGGGGGGGAGCAAGGGAGGAAGAGGGCGATCCTGTTTGGACTTGTGGGGCACTGGCTCCCACCTGCTTAGTTGAATCCAGCCCATAGAGCTGAAACACAAAGTTGGGAAGAACATAAGTCTCCCACCTTCCTCCTTCTCAAGTGGTGGTAAGCTACTCTCACCACTTAGAATCATAGAATCATAGAGTTGGAAGAGACCACAAGGGCCATCGAGTCCAACCCCCTGCCAAGCAGGAAACACCATCAGAGCACTCCTGACATATGGTTGTCAAGCCTCTGCTTAAAGACCTCCAAAGAAGGAGACTCCACCACACTCCTGGGCAGCAAATTCCACTGTCGAACAGCTCTTACTGTCAGGAAGTTCTTCCTAATGTTTAGGTGGAATCTTCTTTCTTGTAGTTTGGATCCATTGCTCCGTGTCCGCTTCTCTGGAGCAGCAGAAAACAACCTTTCTCCCTCCTCTATGTGACATCCTTTTATATATTTGAACATGGCTATCATATCACCCCTTAACCTCCTCTTCTCCAGGCTAAACATGCCCAGCTCCCTTAGCCGTTCCTCATAAGGCATCGTTTCCAGGCCTTTGACCATTTTGGTTGCCCTCCTCTGGACACGTTCCAGTTTGTCCGTGTCCTTCTTGAACTGTGGTGCCCAGAACTGGACACAGTACTCCAGGTGAGGTCTGACCAGAGCAGAATACAGTGGCACTATTACTTCCCTTGATCTAGATGCTATACTCCTATCAGTTGCTGATATTGTTTCCAAAATATGCAGCCTTTCATTAAATATACAGTTAATCCATAAATATCTAAGGAGCGCCCACATTCTCAAATAATATTAAATTCAAAACATGAGAAGGGTACAAAAACCCCCACAACAATGAAAGTAATTTGCACACTGCAGCGATAATGTATTTTCAATTCAACCAACAACTCCTACTAAACCGAGTCTGTCAAAATCATCTTAAATACAAGTGCTTCAGCTTAAGTGTGTTATGGATGGGGCTGTAGACAGCCAGCACTTAAGTGGGGAAGCACATTGAGCAGGGAGTGAGACTCTCAGAGGCGTCACGGGCACCAGAGGAAGCCGTCAAGGGCAGCAATGCACCCACAGCTGCCCCCTGGCTCCCCCAGATCTAGTCCTTGGTCCAGGGGACAATTTTGGAAGGCCGGCTGACGTACTCTAGTTATGCATTCACCAAAATAAGGCCACCATACATGCTTACCAGTGAGTAAGTCCCACGGAAGCCAGTGATGCTTATTTCTAATTAGATATACATATGACTGCACTGCTAGGACATTGTTTGTGCTATGATACCGTGCTGTGACACATTTTTGACAAAATTTGCCAACTTTTGGATATTTGTTGGAACACATACTGACGGAAGCAGATAAATGATATATCGTGCCACTTGCACTGTTCATTCCTTTAAGCATCAGAATATTAGCCTGCAGTATATAACTGATAACATGTATAAAACTAATATACACAGAGAAGTGTTTTTCGGACTTCCTACTTAGCATACATTATTAGCCACTGCCGTTTCTGCTGTGGAATCAGCGCATGTTGCAGAAGATTCTGAGGCATATTCTAGCTTGTTAAAAATCCCAGAGGCAGTCATCTTATTTTAAGTCATTGAGTGAAATACGTTTTACTTTGAAGACCTGTAGAGGCCACTCAACTTTACTCATCTGTTTATATAACCTTTCTCCAGAATGCCAGTCATGCCACATCCTTTTAAAAAGTATTTTAAGATACCCTAAGTCAATAGACACTATAAATATCTATGACCAGAAGCCTTGAGATACCTGACTAGAGGGGGGTATTCCTAAATTTGAAACATCATTTACAGTCCAATCCTAACTGTGTCCACTCGGATGCAAGTCCTACTGAAATCAAGGGGTCTTACTCTCAGGTATACGGAATGTGAAGCTATAATCTGTTATCGGAACACGAGGAACTGAATCATATTCCCAAGGGAGATGTTTGTTCCGTCTCATCTGCAACCAAGAGCAAAACTAGTCTTTTCTTTTTAAACTGTTTTTATTGTCATTTTAAAAAACCATAATGAAGAAGCGACAAGAAGAGAGTCACTCTATAAAATTCAGAAAGAGAAACTGATAAAAGACTCACTACAGATACACCAGAAGTTACAGACTAACAAGAAACATCAAAATGAGAAGGAAGCTGAGAGTGGCTTCCTGTCAAAATCCGCCTTTATTAACAAAGCAGAGAAACAGGTGCCAGATCACCACTGAGTTGCCAGAGTTGGTCCCCCACCAGTACTGGAAGCTTCCCTGCATTCTTGTGCCAATTTCTTGCCAAGGGCCAACTGCCATAGCCCATTATTACCAGTATTTCAGCGAAAGGTATCCAGTTATTCCCCCATTTATGGCGCTGGCACAAACAGTTTTTCCACCGGGGGGGTTGTAACATCTGGGATTTGCCAGCCCTGCTCAGAAAATGGAAAGGAGTGCCAATGTCAGTTCTGGGATAATCACTTGCTTAGTTACTTACCCAGTTATCTTAAGCCAGAACACCTACTCTTTTTTGCAATCTCACCAGAGGTTTCACATCCAGCAAAGTGAGCAAGGTGAACGCTTAGCTCTAAGAATCACGCATACAAAAGAGGCGACCTGAGCTACATGGAAGCAACTGAAGCATAGGATGGATTAGAGCTGTCTCACTTTAGTAGTAGCTTATATGTGTAGCCTTCTATCAGTCTTCAAGGTGTCCATGCAGAAGCTGCAAGCTTGCCAAGTATACATAGATTTTCTTATTATTATTTTTTTAAAAAAACCCTTTGTTGCATTTGTATATCCTGAAAGGAATTCAGACATTTAAAGTCATATCTTGGTTTTCAAACAGCTTAGTTCTTGAACGTTTTGGCTCCCGAATGTCGCAAACCCGGAAGTGACTGTTCCGGTTTGCGAACTATTTTTGGAAGCCGAACATCTGATGGGGCTTCCATGGCTTCTGATTGGCTGCAGGACCTTCAGAAGCTGCGCTTTGGTTTTTGAACGTTTTGGAAGTTGAACTTCCAGAATGGATTCTGTTTGACTTTCAAGGTCTGACTGTATTTATTTTAACCCAGGCATGTCCAAAGTCTGGCCCGGGGGCCTAATCCGGCCTGCAGATTGGGTTAATCTAGGGTTACCTGCTGTCCCCGGTTCCCTGGGACAGTCCCTGGATTTGCAAATCTGTCCCCGGACAAATTCTGTCCCCGGAATGTCCCCAGATTTACAAATCTGTCCCGGGAAACGTGGCAGCGGCAGCCTCAGCAGCCTGTTAGTACAGTTGGCTCTGGCTGGCTTCAGGAGCTGCTCACTGCTGTGGCACCCGCCATTTTTCCTGCTCCACGGCAGCGAGCATCTCCTGAAGCCAGCCAGAGCCAACTGCGCTACCAGATTGGTCCCTGGGCACCTTTGACTCCCGAGCCTCCCCTGATCTGTCAAAACAAAGGGAGAAGGGGGAAGGAGATCAGGGGAGGCTTGGGAGTCATGGGAGTACACCGTTGCCCAGTTTTCAGTGGCGCAGCGTGGGGGTGCAGGGGGGCCAGCCGCACCAGGCGCAACATTTGGGGGGGGGCGCTCGCACTCGCAGCTCTCTGCCCCTACCTGGCTCACTCACTCTCTCTCACTGCAGTGCTGGCTGTGCGAATCCGATCTGAGCTGCCGGGTCGCCGCCCACTGTGGAGGGGGAGGGTGCCAGGCGTGCGTTGCGGAGCGGAGTGGAGAGAGAGTGAGGGAGGGACTATCTGGGGGAGGGACAGTGCAGCGGCCACCCAGCGCAGCGCTGAGCGTGGGAGAGAACCACACCCGACCAGCCCAGGCAGCAGCAAGAAGAAGCTGGCAGCGGCGGCAGGTTAGGGGCGCAAATTACTTGCCTTGCCCCGGGTTAGGGGGCACAAATTACTTGCCTTGCCCCACACTACGCTGACAACCCACACTACGCCGCTGCCAGTTTTTTAAAAAAAACTCTGCGCATTTATGTTTCACAGGGTGCGAAAGAAGGGCTTTGCACCTTTATACAATATGCATGTGTGCTTGGGCCCAGGGTCTTTTGCCTCACCATCCCCACTACTCACTCCCTGTTGCTACTCGGCTTCAAAAGAACAAAAAAAGTGTCCCTGGATTGATTGAAAAAAATCTGGTTAATCTGGCCCCTGCGACAGTTTATTTCAATCCTTAGCTCAACAACTTTGGGGGGAAATCTAAAAAGAAGCTCAACAACCTCAATCCCCAAAAAAACACTCAAGAACTTCAACCCTAAAAAAAGGTCAACACACATGTTCACTTCATCAAATCTGACCCTCTTTGAAAAACGTTTGGACACCCTTGTTTTAACCTCCTATCCCTGTAAAGCTGTCAACACTGGGATAAAGTGACTTGAATTATCAAGCTGTGGCCAGGAAAATACTTTCTGAGACTTCAAGGTGATATGGTGGAAGAATTGTTGCATGGAGCACACATACTGTTTTAATTAACGTGTGTCCTGCAGGTAACAGCATCTCTTACTGCTTTTGAGTCTCTGAATACTAATCATGTAGCTTGGAAAGGAAGCTGATGACAAAATTGTAAATACATCCAGTTTTTATCATGCAGATCCACAATTAACACCATCTGAAAATTTGTCCCCTAGATTTGCTTAGATGTGTACATCACCCCACATTATCATTATACAAACAATCTATTTACAAAGGGTGCTCTGTAGGTAGTTGCTTCTGCATCAGATATTTAACGAGGATTTCTGAATTGTTCTATGCTTATCTCAAATGTCTCTGAGCATGGAGCTTTTTGGCTTAGCCTCTTGAGCACTGAAAGATCCTGTATCTCTCACCAACTATGTCCTTCTCAGCGAGGTAGACTTGAAAGGCTCGGATGTATCTTGCATTTATTGCATAGTCAATTGGTAAACTTATTGCTTCTGGTGAATGTAGAAGAAATTCAGACGTTTTTGAGAAGGCAAAGGGTGAGAAATAAAATGGTGTCTCGCACTTCTCTTGTTTGAAATGTGAAAACCAGCATATTATGCATCACGCAAGGGCCAAATGGGATAATATCCTTCAGTGTGAAACACAAAATAATAAATCTAGGATTTAAATACAGTGGTACCTCGGGTTATATATGCTTCAGGTTAAATACGCTTCAGGTTACAGACTCCGCTAACCCAGAAATAGTGCTTCAGGTTAAGAACTTTGCTTCAGGATGAGAATAGAAATCGTGCGGCAGCAGCAGGAGGCCCCATTAGCTAAAGTGGTGCTTCAGGTTAAGAACAGTTTCAGGTTAAGTACGGATCTCCGGAACGAATTAAGTACTTAACCTGAGGTACCACTGTACACAAATGAGGAAACAGTGTCTAGTTATGGACAGAAAATAGTCTGTGAACAAGCAAAACAGGATAGCTACCTATCAGACAGCACCTGGGCTGGGTACACTGGTACCTTGGGTTAAGTACTTAATTTGTTCCAGAGGTCCGTACTTAAGCTGAAACTGTTCTTAACCTGAAGCACCACTTTAGCTAATGGGGCCTCCTGCTGCCACTGCGCCACCGGAGCCCAATTTCTGTTCTTATCCTGAAGCCAAGTTCTTAACCTGAAGCACTATTTCTGGGTTAGCGCAGTCTGTAACCTGAAGCGTATGTAACCTGAGGTACCACTGTATACTCTTCATAAAATCATTGAGGGGGTGGTGTAGGTCAACCTCCTGCTTAGTGCAGGAAATCCAGAGCTGGAATATCTCCAACAGACAGCTGTCTTGAAGACTTCTAGGGAGCAAGAAATCCTTCTTTTTTTGGATGGCTCTTACTGTTAAGAAGTTTCCTCTAAGGCTCAACCAAAACAAGAGTTTTGCAAGAGTCCTCCTCAACCTTCTCTTCTCTGGCCTTCCCAAGCCCCTTCCATCTTTCTTCACAGGACTTGTTTCCCACACCACTGACCATCTTTGTTTGCCTTCTCCGATCCCATTCCAATCTCCCCTTCTTAAAATGTGGTGCTCAGAACTGGATACAGTGCCCCAGATGAGTTTTTACTGCTACAGAATAAAGCGGAACTGCCAAATATACCTCATATGCCGACTCAATATGAACTTAACAATGAAACTGTACATTTGTAGGAAACAAAACATTTGTGTCTGTCAAGTATATGCTTTTATTTCTCATATGTATGTGCTGTGCACAAGTGTCATTTTAATGTGTTGTTAAATAAATTACATTTTATGTTCCTTGTAGCATTCGGAGTCCAGCTTCCTATAAAGTTTGTTTCTTCCTTACTCCAGAGGTGCTGTATTGAGTAAGACAAATGTCTGTGTTGACTTTATTACCACACTGTGGTTTGGGTTCCGGGAAACTGCATTGCCAGTAGGTCAAAGCAACAGTCCCATCTTGCTAAGCACATGCAAGTGTATTGACTGGCCAATGCATGCATCCATATCTTCACACACTCAAGTACAAACAGGCAGCTCCATTACTCAGTCTACTATCCTTGAACAATGGTTTAACAGGCATGGCCGTCTACATTTGAAGACCATAAAGGGAAAGTTTTGTTAAAATAGATACATGGAAAAGAGTTAAACTGGCTTTTGGGGGGGGGGGTAACCTACCTCTAGGGCTGCTGGAGATAGTGGTGGCATGATGTTAGCAAGCCTTCTTTGTAAATACTCCTGTGTTTCCCATACATAAAGGTAAAGGTAAAGGTACCCCTGCCCGTACGGGCCAGTCTTGACAGACTCTGGGTTTGTGCGCCCATCTCACTTAAGAGGCCAGGGGCCAGCGCTGTCCGGAGACACTTCCGGGTCACGTGGCCAGCGTGACATCGCTGCTCTGGCCAGAGCCAGAGCCGCACACGGAAACGCCGTTTACCTTCCCGCTGGTAAGCGGTCCCTATTTATCTACTTGCACCCGGAGGTGCTTTCGAACTGCTAGGTTGGCAGGCGCTGGGACCGAGCAGCGGGAGCGCACCCCGCCTCAGGGATTCGAACCGCCAACCTTTCGATCGGCAAGCCCTAGGCGCTGAGGCTTTAACCCACAGCGCCACCTGCGTCCCCTGTGTCCCATACATAGGTGCTAGGAATCTTGTGAAACTGGATTTCTAAGGAGTGGCGGTAGTGCATATTGGTAGATTTACGCAGTAATATATATTTGCACATGTCTTAAATTGGGTTTTTTTATCGCACACACAGCGAGAATAAAAGTACACATTTTTCAATGGGGAAGAGCTCAGCAACAATACATAGATATTTATTTATTTTCAAAGAAGGAATTTGATAATAAATTTTAACCATGAGTAAGCCAACACATACACACACACACACAACAGAATGGATTGTTTTGTTTATCTGGAAAAGAAGCCCAAAGGAGAATCATAAGACTTAGATGGGTGTGTGGAACCTGTAGGTGTGGAGGCAACAATTTGTAGAGAAAGCACCAGACAAGACAGAGAACAAAAAGCAAGATTTTCTGCACTCTGGGCAATAAAAATGGAAAAAGCAGAGCTAGGACACATTGAAAGTCGCAAGAAAACAGTCCGCAAGAGGGAGCCCTTAGAAGGACTTCTTGGCAGTTGCGGCCAGGATCTCTTCTTCAGCAAGCAGGGATCCAGAGAAGCGGGGTTAGGGAGCAGAGCTCTGGAAGGGGCCTTTGCAGCAGCTGCAGGAATTGGGGGGGGGGGGTTCCAGAGGAACAGGAAGCCATGAAGGAAAAGCAGGTGAGGAGGACTGAGTCAGTCCACGGGTTCTATCTAGTGTAAGGGATGTGGGTGGCGCTTTGGTCTAAACCACTGAACCTCTTGGGCTTGCTGATCAGAAGGTTGGTGGTTCGAATCCGCACAACAGGGTGAGTTCCCATTGTTCTGTCCCAGCTCCTGCCTACCTAGCAGTTTGAAAGCACACCAGTGAAAGTAGATAAATAGGTACCACTGCGGTGGGAAGGTAAACAGCGTTTCCGTGCACTGCTCTGGTTTTGGTGTTCCACTGCACCAGAAGCATCTTAGTCATGCTGGCCACATGACCAGGAAAGCTGTCTGCGGACAAACGCTGGCTCCCTCAGCCTGAAAGCGAGATGAACGCCGCAACCCCATAGTCGCCTTTGACTGGACTTAACCGTCCTGGGGGCCTTTACCTTTACCTTTTTACCTCTATCTGGTGTGATGGGATCCAGCAGGAGTGATTTCAGGCAGCAAGTGAGATGGTGCAATAAAACTATTCCATACCCACCAACATTTCTCTGATGAAAATAGGGATGTCCTAAGGAAAAGTGAGACATATTGCAGGATCTAATCAAAAATCAGAACAGTTTCTGAAAATCTGGGACTGTCCTTGGAAAATAGGGACACTAGCAGGGTTTGCGTATTTTTGCTGTGAAGCCTGGGGTTTATATAGGTAAAGATAAAGGTAAAGGTAAAGGGACCCCTGACCATTAGGTCCAATCGTGACCGACTCTGGGGTTGTGGCACTCATCTCGCTTTATTGGCTGAGGGAGCTGGTGTACAGCTTCCGGGTCATGTGGCCAGCATGACTAAGCCGCTTCTGGCGAACCAGAGCAGTGCACGGAAACGCCATTTACCTTCCCGCCAGAGCGGTACCTATTTATCTACTTGCACTTTGGCGTGCTTTCGAACCGCTAGGAGCAGGAACCGAGCAACGGGAGCTCACCCCTTCGTGGGGATTCGAACCGCCGACCTTCTGATCAGCAAGTCCTAGGCTCTGTGGTTTAACCCACAGCGCCACCCGCGTCTAGCCTCTAACAAATGCTTCAAAGCAAATTCCAAATATGATTGGACAGAAGGCGGCATCATTTCCAGTACCTTGTATGGTTCTGTGGTTCATGGCAGGATGGAGCAGGTCTCCACCCTGAGAGTATTCCCTTTAGTTTCTTTATTCCTTGGTTAGCACAACTGGATTTGGATTCAAACACTGGCTGCATCTCCTATTGCCATGGCAGCCAATTGGATGGCATCAAAAAGGTCAGGTCATAGGAATATGACTTGCAACATCATCTCCATCCGAGGCCAGGGGTGGTGGGAGGCTGCTGCCTGGAAAACACCCAGGGAGAAGGGAAAAGAGAGGAGGCTGAGGGTATATTCCCCAGGGGAGGGCATTCAAAAAGGGGCAATGGGCTGCCAACCAGCTCTGCAGGAAGAGGTGACATAACTAGGCTCCTGAGCCCCACAGTGGACTTGCAAAAAGTATGCAGTAGGTCAAGGGAGCCGTGGACTCAACAAGGATGAAAACCTCTGCATTAA
Organism: Podarcis cretensis; assembly: GCF_951804945.1. Classification (NCBI taxonomy): domain Eukaryota; kingdom Metazoa; phylum Chordata; class Lepidosauria; order Squamata; family Lacertidae; genus Podarcis; species Podarcis cretensis. Next base: position 8,034,227 of record NC_137174.1, read on the forward strand.
CTATTGGTAATGTATTGTGTTGTCTTACACACACACACACCCCGATTCAGCTAAGCAGTCTTCCCCAACGATACGTTGGACTTTCTGTCTTACTAGAGTATCCCCTCTTATTATTTTTCAAAGCCGCAAATAGAATTCCAGGAATTTTTCTAAGGTAACAGTTCCACACTTTCAGGAAAACATGCAAAAAGACCACAGATTATGCATTTGGCATTGCATATATTGTGGATTTAAGCCTCGGTGGATTGTGTTGACTTGATTTGTTTCATGTAGTTAAGCTGAGCCAGGATGTTTTCTGTGTGTGGGTTGCATGACAAAGACAGGCTGTCCCAAATACAGCCACTGCAGGATGTGCGATTTAACAACTTTTGGGCTAAGATCTGTGGTGAGAAATGCACGCGTAATCCACAGTACATGTTGTTGACTTGGTCTGTAATTATTCCTGGAATATAACTGCTATAGAATAAACAGCCCACCTTCGTATTTCCACTCACACACTCATGTACTTCCTAGGTCCCATGATTATAATGATGCTAAAAAGGAACAGTGGTGACTTTTGTTTTATGTTAAAAATGCTCACCCTTCAAAATCTTTCTGACTATCCAGAGACATTTATTCATCTTGGAAATTATATAAACTAATTTCTTAGTTTCGTTAATAATCCAGGATGTGCATGAGCTCTGTGTGCTTGCATGAAGTCCCTTTGCTCTTCCCTATGTGAGCAGAGAAACAAACAAGGAAGCCCATTATGTCCAAACCAGAAAACGATTGTTAATGGTTTCCAAAGGAGCGGAAATATGAAGGGATCATTTAAAGTTGGCTTTGGAATCCTGGCTTTGGAATGCTGTTAACTGGTTTGAAAGTAACAGGAAGCTATGGTTAACTGGGGCTTCCTGGTTTTCCTTGAGGAAGTAAATGAGGCATGATGTGAGAGTCACAGGGGCTGTGGGTTGGTGCACAAACCTCATGCGTATCTTGGCTTTTTAAGCCAGGATTTGATAGTCCTAATGCAGCCATCTCAAGTATAAAACTGTCCTGCTTATCCTTAGAATACTTATGTAAATTTATGTTCAGTAACCTTAATTTTATTCTATGAAAAAGTCCCTGTTTGACTGTTTCTTCATCAGTTCCTTCCCATTTTAAAGAACAGTATTCCTGACTGATGAGACTCTGTTGTCCAATTAGTTGTTACTGCATCGGTGACTGAAGACAGTAGATAGTAGCTTATGCATTACTAGGGACAATAGCACTTCTTCTTCATCTTCTTTGGCAAATCCTCACCATGATCAATTCCTGCCCAGAAACCTATGTCCCCACTGTGGAAGGACGTCTGGATCCAGAATTGGCCTCCACAGTCACTTATGGACTCACTGTTAAGACCGTGTTCATGGAAGACAATCTTACTAGGCTACAAGTGATTGCCAAAGAAGACTAGGGTCAATAGCACAAACTCTCTATGTAGAAAGTTACAACATCAATCCCTCGTTTCTCCATTTAAAAAGTATGAAGGTGCAGAAGATGTCAAAGACCTCGGCCAGACATGCTGAAGAGCTGTTGCTGCTGCTTCAGCAGACAACACAGGGTTAACTGGGTGAGCAGTTTGACCTGCTGTAAGGCAGGTAAAGGGACGCAGGTGGCGCTGTGGGTTAAAGCCTCAGCGCCTAGGACTTGCCGATCAAAAGGTTGGCGGTTCGAATCCCTGCGGGGGGGGGTGCGCTCCCGCTGCTCGGTCCCAGCGCCTGCCAACCTAGCAGTTCGAAAGCACCTCCGGGTGCAAGTAGATAAATAGGGACCGCTTACCAGCGGGAAGGTAAACGGCGTTTCCGTGTGCGGCTCTGGCTCTGGATCTGGCCAGAGCAGCGATGTCACGCTGGCCACGTGACCCGGAAGTGTCTCCGGACAGCGCTGGCCCCTGGCCTCTTAAGTGAGATGGGCGCACAACCCCAGAGTCTGTCAAGACTGGCCCGTATGGGCAGGGGTACCTTTACCTTTACCTTTAAGGCAGGTAAGGTTCCTACACTGCCTACAACAGGAGTTAGAAACCCTTTTAGGCCCATGGGGACATTTGGATCTTTGAGAGAATGCCATGTGTCCCTTCTGCTGCTCCCCTAAGACCTGAGACATTAAGTGAATCCCTACACACTTCACTTTCCCAAGGGATCTGTGCAAATTCTAGAAGAATTGGAACTGTGCTTTGAAAAGCAAGGGAAAGTGGAAGACAGTTATCACTCTTCCCAATGTCTCCTTCAGCTCCATGTAAGACTTCCCATAGTCTCAGAAGTGCAAAGGCTACGTGGTTGTCAAGGAAAGACCACCCCAGGGCAGCACTGATCCTCGCTAGCACATCAGATTCAGCTGAATTGTGTTGCTTTTCCTCTGTCTCACCCATGTATTTTACATAAAAAGGAATAACGTGTTTCCCTGCCTCTTCTGTTGACAATAATTTAAATACTAATAAATATAATTTTATTCCCAACACGCAATTTAGGCTGTGATCCTGCCTCTTACGTGGTTTGTAATCACCACTGGGATTCACTGTTGAGAAAACATGCATAGGATTGTACTGTTAGTCACCTTATTCTTTTAGAGATTACAGTTGGAGGCAGGATTCTCTTGTGTGGATTGTGAAAAGATCAATTGCGAGAGGGCAATATATTCTGCTTCATCCTGGATTTATATATATATATATATGCAATTTGTGCTTTTATGAGAGACCTCCGTTGAACCCAGCGAGTCCCCGGAAATAAATGCCTGAGAAGTAAAGTACTCGAGTCAAGGGAGTTCTTGTGTTTTTATGCCAGTGTAAATAAATCCAAATTTGTATGGATGTTTTGCGTCGTACCAATTGTTTACACCCGCCCCACTGTGCCAGTTTATGCTCCCAGATAAGCACATACACCTGTGTACAAGCCTGTTGCGTTCCAACACCCATGGTTCAGTTCCAAAAGGACACCTGTGTAAATGACAGCACCTCTCTTTGCCCTTAAAGGTGAGAGCATGAGGTACAAACCCAGGCTGCAATCTTACGCAAGCCTACTGCGAAGGCTTTCCAGCTTTTCCCCTTCAGGGAGCGGTTCTTCAACAGAGGCAGAAATTCCACAGGTCCAGACTTCGCTATGGCATGGAGAAGCAATGTAACAACTGAATTTCTGCCCAGCACACAGCTTTTAAAAGCACTGAATTACAGCAAGAAAAAAAAGGTAGCCAGAGGATACACAGAAATCAGAGAGATTGATGGCTGAGTCTAACTTTTCCATGTTATGAGGATCACGCTTACAGACTTCAGATAAGATTAAGGAGATTTCAGGGCAGTAAGAGAGGGTCACCCCCTACTGTACATTGTTACAACTCAACAACAGGCGAAATCTTAAATGTTTCTGTATATCAGTGTAAGAAGCAAAGTTCTAATTCATAAAGAATTGGAATTTGTCTGCAAGTCCAAGCATTGCGTTAACGGTACAACACCTAACCAGTCCCCCAAGATTTCTCCTGGCACAGAAGCAAAGTATTTTCTCCCCCATCCAAACAGGGATCTTTCACGGCAGGGGTCAGCACACTGTTTCAGCAGGGGGCCGGTCCACTGTCCCTCAGACCTTGTGGGAGGCCGGACTATATTTTGGAAAAAAAATATATGAACGAATTACTATGCCCCACAAATAACCCAGAGATGCATTTTACTTAAAAGGACACATTCTACTCATGTAAAAACACGCTGATTCCTGGACCGTCTGTGGGTCAGATTTAAAAGGCGATTGGGCTGGATCCGGCCTCCGGGCCTTAGTTTGCCTACCCATGTTTCACGGCATACATTTTGGGAAATGTTCCTAGGGTCAGTGTTGCCTGTCCTAACTTTGCTAAGCTGTGTTTGCTTAAGTTTCAAGGCTAAAGTAAATTTGTTTAAAGACTTTGCTGCCATATGGTGACTTTGAAGGTCTTTGTTGTTGTTTAGTCGTTTAGTCGTGTCTGACTGTTCGTGACCCCATGGACCAGAGCACGCCAGGCACTTCTGTCTTCCACTGCTTCCCGCAGTTTGGTCAAATTCATGCTGGTAGCTTCCAGAACATTGTCCAACCATCTCGTCCTCTGCCATCCCCTTCTCCTTGTGCCCTCCATCTTTCCCAACATCAGGGTTTTTTCCAGGGAGTCTTCTCTTCTCATGTGGCCAAAGTATTGGAGTCTCAGCTTCAGGATCTGTCCTTCCAGTGAGCACTCAGGACTGATTTCCTTAAGAATGGATCGGTTTGATCTTCTTGCAGTTCATGGGACTCTCAATAGTCTCCTCCAGCACTTGCTATCAAACTTCCCCCCTTTTAAAATCAGAGTGTGTGTTGTCTGGGATTGTTAACACTTTCCCACCAAGCCACTGAGCCTCTTGGGCTTGCTGATCAGTAGGTTGGCGGTTCGAATCCCCATGATGGCGTGAGTTCCCGTTGCTCTGTCCCAGCTCCTGCCAACCAAGAGGTTCGAAAGCACACCAGTGCAAGTAGATAAATAGGTACCGCTGCGGTGGGAAGGTAAATGGTGTTTCCGTGCACTCTGTCACGGTGTCTCATTGCGCCAGAAGCGGTTTAGTCCTGCTGGCCACATGACCCGGAAAGCTGTCTGTGGACAAATGCCGGCTCCCTCAGCCTGAAAGCGAGATGAGCGCCGCAACCCCATAGTCACCTTTGACTGGATTCAACCGCCCAGGGGTCCTTTACCATTTTACCTTTACTGGTGTTCTGCAGCCCTGTAGAATCAGGATCTATTACTGGTGTGTGTTTGGTGTGTTAAACTTCATTGGTTTTCAGTGCAAAACTCTTCAGCCATCAGATACCCAGGGACTGTATCATAACTTCAAATGTCAAACACGCCAATTCTGCCTGGAAAAGCATGTTTTGGGGGCAATGACCTTCTCCCATGGTCTGCCATGTTTTCTGTTACAATATTAACAATTTACAATATTCCATTTTTCTATTTCATGGGTGGGCAGAATGTATAATGGGAAGCAATGGCAGAACTCATACAATTTGCAGCACCTCAGTAAGAGTTTCTGATTCACAATGGTTTAACAAAAACAAGATGAGAATCTGAAAATCAGAATTAGGTTGCTGAAATGAAAGAAAGCAAGGCAGAAAGAACCAGGAGGGGTTTTGTGGGGGAAGGGATTGTGAGCTCTGTTCTCTTCCTTTTCGGTTAATAATTATATTAAATTTCATCAAACTGGTAAATTGAAACTGGTCAAGTTCATCATCTAAAAACTTAAGAATATACAGACATAGCCAGAAAAATGAAGATGACATCTCAGAAAGTACAGTAAATAAATCCCACTCCAGAAAAGAGAAAAGTAAGATTTCTAAGTTACAACATCATGTAAATAATTTTCCCATAATAAGGAAATAAAAGGTGCAACAGTTCTTCAAACAATCATTAACCAAAGAAAATCTATATCACTGAAAAAGATGTAAAGGGAACTAGATGGGAGAAAGCAACACTTTTGAAGTGAAAAATGCCAGAAAATGAGAGAAAATGAGAGGATCATAAGGCATGATTTCTTACCTTCTCTGCTGTTGAAGATTTCCTGCTACTTTCTCTAAACCTATGTGTTTCTCATGTGCAAAACTGAGCATTGCTGCTGTGCAAGTTTGCTTACCTGAGGATCCTTGGCTTTCCAAACATTCAATTGTAAATGTTTAGTAATAGTGACATGTGATAGGCAGCTTCCTGTAGCTTTGCTAGAGCCCATGCAGCTGAAACCTATCTAGTTATTACAGTTACAAAATTCAGCATACAAATAGGAATCTGAGGGAATGTTCCCAGCCGCCTGAACCCCAAAACATCTAAAGGTGCTTCTATTTGTTTAAATTCCCATCCTGCCCTTTCCTCCCAATGGAGACCATGGCAGAAAGCAACACAGTAAAATGCATTTAAAAACAATTGAGGGTGTCAACTTTTTAGGGACGCGGGTGGTGTTGTGGGTTAAACCACAGAGCCTAGGACTTGCCAATCAGAAGGTCGGCGGTTCAAATCCCCGCGACGGGGTGAGCTCCCGTTGCTTGGTCCCTGCTCCTGCCAACCTAGCAGTTCAAAAGCACATCAAAGTGCAAGTAGATAAATAGGTACCACTCCGGCGGGAAGGTAAATGGCGTTTCCGTGCACTGCTCTGGTTTGCCAGAAGCGGCTTAGTCATGCTGGCCACATGACCCGGAAGCTGTACGCCGGCTCCCTCGGCCAATAAAGCGAGATGAGCGCCGCAACCCCAGAGTCGGCCACGACTGGACCTAATGGTCAGGGGTCCCTTTACCTTTACACAAGAACTTTTTAAAACAACCACACACAGAGAAAGCTATAATTTCAAGGTTACAGGTGCCAGCTGGGCAGCACTCAGCTTATGTCATCAAATTGCACCCCTATTTTCCCTGTGATATTCTTAAAAAAATAAAAAAGCAAATCCGAATGGAACAGAAGTGTAATCTCCACAAGTCTGGATCTAATTGGCACCGTTCTTGTGTCTTTTCAAGAAGTGTAGTTTTGATGTGTGCAGTAGCATATCGGGCAGCAAAGTCTCCATGCACCTTTAACTTTCCACACCTTCACTATTGTCTTCCCAGCTCACTATTGACATTTAGTTTTTTAATGGCCTCCTTGAGTGCTTTGGGCTACTTGGAATGCGTCCTTCAACTGTGATACGTCTTTTACTTGCCTTGATGGAGAATGGAGAGGTGTGTGAGTGGAAAGCAGCCAAGTGTATCAAGGTAAAAACAGCATCCTTTGCCACACTCCTTTTTGCTTCTTGCCCTGCCTGTTTTGCCTCTAACCTTGGTCACCTGCAGGCAGTTCCCAGAAGTTTACCTGTGCAGGGATGCAGTCCTCAGCTGGACAGAAGATTCCTTATCCCTGCAACACAGGACCAAAGAATAGGCAAGAGGTTTTTCTCTTAATCCATCTAAAGTCCTCTTCAGGTGAGGGCCAACAGATGATCAGAGGTGGGATGGCAGGCCTAGTGCGCATGGGGACATTTCAGGCAGGACTGATGAGAGCATCTCGCCACACTTTTGTCCTCCTGTGTCCAGAACAGCTGAAGAGGACAAGTTGCAGACGAAGCAAGGTCTTAGGGTGTTGAAAACTCCAATGTACACGTTCCAATTGCTCATCTGGATTCTTCGCTTCATTTCCATCTCATCAGAGTCTAGACACCCACAGGGGCAGGAATGGGAAATCTTGTTGGCACCAAGGGCCCTACTTGGTAGTGGATGGTGAGTGAGAAGCTGCACATGCTTGGATACACACACACCTCACACCTATGTAGGCAGGAAAGCAGGAGGATCTCAGCAATCACACTGTGTAATACCCCTTTCTCAGCTGCCTAACTGATTGGCTCTGGGAATTGCTGAGAAGCATGATGATCTGGTGCGTGCTTCTGCTCCAGAGCAAGGGGGAGCGAGGGGACCACCGTGAATCCACCAGCAGTGGGGAGGTGGGATGGGTAGCCCACTCATCTCTGATATAGAGAGGCGAATACCCATATGTCTAGCCCCTTTGAGGACATCAGCTTCCTAGCTCATAAATGGTTCAAATGATGGTTTGCTGGAAGTGCCTTGGGCCATAAAGGCAAAGGGACCCCTGACCATTAGGTCCAGTCGTGGCCGATTCTGGGGTTGCGGCGCTCATCTCGCTTTACTGGCCGAGGGAGCCAGTGTACAGCTGGTCATGTGGCCAGCATGACTAAGCCGCTTCTGGCAAACCAGAGCAGCGCACGGAAACGCCGTTTACCTTCCTGCCGGAGTGGTACCTATTTATCTACTTGCACTTTGATGTGCTTTCGAACTGCTAGGTTGGCAGGAGCAGGGACAGAGTGATGGGAGCTCACCCTGTCACGGGGATTCGAACCGCCGACCTTCTGATCGGCAAGTCCTAGGCTCTGTGGTTTAACCCACAGCGCTACCCGTGTCCGCCTTGGGCCATAGCAGAGTGTCAAAAAGGGTCTAACAAGATATTCAGATTTTGTGTCTGACACCACATATTTACAGAATCAGTTGCACGGAAAGGTGGGGAGAAATGAAAATATCCTTCCCTTACAAAGAAATGGGTTGATCCCACCAGTGGGAAGTGTTGTGATGTCAGAGGCTTTTTCCAGATAACATTTGAACATGTCATTAGTGCCCAAAACCTTACTTTGGAAGCGGCGTAACCTCCCCTAAGAAACCTACACGCATTCCTTTTTTCTTTGCCCCCGCCTGGATTTGTTGAGGTCTCAGGACACTCCCAAAATATTGCTATTACAAAACAAAAGGGATCCCGTGTCACCCAGCTGCCCTTTATAAAGCTGCGCAAAAATTGTAGGGAGCCTATCTGAGGATTCACTCTAAAGGAGAGGGAGACAAAGGCGAAGGGAGGAACAGATTAACGGATCGAGTTTCAGGTTTCAGCCACTAAGAAAGCAGAACCATGTGCCCGGTCACTCGCTGCAGCTTCCTGAGGTTCATCCTGCTGGCCGCGTGTGGCTGGAAGACAGCTACTGCTTTTCCCAACGCTTCGCCGCTACTCAACCAGAACTGGGGAAACACAGACAGACTCTTGCACCTGTACACGTCCACAGCAAGAAACAGCTTCCACCTGCAAATCAACTCCAATGGCCATGTGGATGGAAGTCCACACCAAACCGTTTACAGTAAGTACCACTGAAAGGTTGAGGGAAGGGGGAGATGTGTCTCTCAGTTTCTCATTTTTCCAATAATAAATTCAGTTCACCGCATTACTACGTTGCTTGCCTATTTTAAAAAATAAAGTCCTGGTGAAAATTTGCCAGCATTTTAATCTGCATTTCTCCCCATCCACACATTTCCCCAAGCAATTATGCCTAACACGATTCCTTTCTGTATGTTATTTTCATTTCATCTATGCATTCTTATGGAAACTAAACCCCTAACTGCTTTGGGGTTTTGTTCTTTGTTTCTTTTACAATCGAAAGGCATATGAACTTTACGAAATAAATTGATGACAACATAAGCATTTCCGTGCACGTTATTTGCTTGGGGAACTGTGTTGCAAAGTTTGGAGAAGTACGGATTGTGAAGGGGAGATTTCTTTTGAGTTTGCATATAGTTTGGTAAGGTGTGAATTGCAGAGGTTTGCAATAAAAATGTGACCTAAAACGACATTCCCCTCCATCCTGCCCTTCCAGAGGAAGAATGTTGGGAATTAACAAGGGAAAATGGGCTATCTTCATTTGCTGTTAGTGTCTTCCTAGAAGTATTATTGTGACAGCCGCATTATCCAGTCCACTATTAATCCCATTTTAGGTGGAGAAACATGAAGCCCAGGGCTGCTCTCTAGTCCTAATGTTTAATATGGAGCTTTAATATTTCAATATCTATAAAAGTGGCAGACTTATTACAAAGAGAACGTGCCCATGGTTTGTTTCCATTAAGAAAAACCAGAAACTGAGCTCTAATTAAAAGCACGATTCAGTCAAAAAATAAACATCAACTGCATCGTGCCTTAAATTTCAAATATATACAGAATCAGATTTATTCATTCCTTTCACTGCAGAGAAATTGAAGCACGGCTTTGCATACAGGACTGGGAGCGTTTCCTGGGCACGTCTACATTTTCCAAATTTTAGGGGAAATTAGAACCTATATTTTGTAAGTGGAAATATTCATTCCACAAGCGGGGACCCACGACAGAAAAGGGCTGTTCTCGTGTTGTCTCCAGACCAGGGGCCTTGGAGGAAATTGGTTTTCTAGATCCATTTCAACTGGGGTTTAGGCCTGGTTTTGACAGAAGGAAGCACACAAAGAAAAGCCCCAAAGGATGAGTGCAGGATCTGGGCCGGTTCATATCATGAGAGGCTTGGGTATTGCTGTCCTGAGCTATTTATGGCTTTATAACTCAAAACCAGCACTTTGAATTGGGCCCGGAAACTAATAGGCAGTCAGTGCAGTCGGGCCAGGATTGGTATAATAAGCTCAAACAATCGGTCTAGAAAGATACCATAGTTGATGGTATCAAAAGCCGCTGAGAGGCTGAGAATTAACAAGGAGACGTTTACCACGTCTCTCCAGACAGAGGTTCTCATACAAGGTGACCAAAGCAGGTTCTGTGCCAAAGCCAGACCTAAACCCCAATTGATATGGATCTAGAAGACCAGTTTCCTGCAAGACATCTGGATCAGGTCCACAACCACCTCCTCAGAAACCTTGCCCAAGAAGGGAATATTGGCAAATGACCAGTAGTTACTTAGATTTTCCAAATCTAGGGAAGCTTCTTGAAGAATGGTTTTACCATTTCAAGCATACACACATACACAGATTGGGGCAAAGGTATTGTTTAGGGGTTTTTGTTGGGGGTGGGAGTTGTTGATGTTAATTTTTTATATCTTTATTTTGGATCTTATGATTTATGTGAAAAAAATTCAATTTGGTTGTGTAACTCTATGTTCTGTTCATGACTACTTCTGTTACATTTATAGTTACGTAATTTTGCGTGTGTTATAAGCCGTCTTGAGCATGGTTTGAACTTTGGAAAGGCGGCATACAAATAAATGATTGATCCTTTGCTTTTCCACGGGGTCTAGCAAAAAGGGAGATGTGGCGTGAGGCCTCTTTAAGATCAATGAACCACTTGCCAGAGCAGGTGAAAAGTTTTTAATCAGCCAATCACTTTTTGCCTTAGCATTCTTTCGCTCGATATGTACGTTCATACTTATCTTTGGATAAGTGAATAATAATAATAATAATAATAATAATAATAATAATAATAACTTATACCCCACCCATCTGGCTGAGTTTTCCCAGCCACTCTGAGCAGCTCCCAATCAAGTGTTAAAAACAGTACAGCACTGAATATGAAAAACTTCCCTGAACAGGGCTGCCTTCAGATGTCTTTTAAAGATAGGATAGCTGCTTATTTCCTTCATATCTGAAGGGAGGGTGTTCCACAGGGTGGGCGCCACTACCGAGAAGGCCCTCTGCCTGATTACCTGTAACCTCACTTCTCGGAGGGAGGGAACTGCCAGAAGGCCCTCGGCGCTGGATCTCAGTGTCCGGGCAGAATGATGGGGGTGGAGACGCTCCTTCAGGTATACAGGACCGAGGCCGTTTAAGGTTTTAAAGGTTAGCACCAACACTTTGAATTGTGCTCGGAAACGTACTGGGAGCCAATGCAGATCTCTCAGGACTGGTGTTATGTGGTCTCGGTGGCCACTCCCAGTCACCAGTCTAGCTGCCACATTCTGGATTAATTGCAGTTTCCGGGTCACCTTCAAAGGTAGCCCCACATAGAGCGCATTGCAGTAGTCCAAGCGGGAGATAACTAGAGCATGCGCCACTCTGGTGAGACAGTCCACGGGCAGGTAGGGTCTCAGCCTGCGTACCAGGTGGAGCTGGTAGGCAGCCGCCCTGGACACAGAATTGACCTGCGCCTCCATGGACAGCTGTGAGTCCAAAATGACTCCCAGGCTGCACACCTGGTCCTTCAGAGGCACAGTTACCCCATTCAGGACCAGGGAGTCCTCCACACCCGCCCGCCCCCTGTCCCCCAAAAACAGTACTTCTGTCTTGTCAGGATTCAACCTCAATCTGTTAGCTGCCATCCATCCTCCAACCGCACTTATATGCTATATGCAGTTATATGCTGTATGGGAGACTTAGAATCATAGAATTGTAGAGTTGGGAGGGGCCATGAGGGTCATCTAGTTCAACCCCCTGCCATGCAGGAATCTTCTTGCGCAACGTGGGGCTCAAACCCACAACCCTGAGATTAAGAGTCTCCTGCTCTACCGACTGAGCTATCTCCAAAGCATCAGTCAGGACCAGACATTACAATGGTTGCCCTGCACTTGCAACATGTATAGCTTCCCAGTCATCAAAATACAATACAGTGGTACCTCGGGTTAAGTACTTATGGTAACTCATTCCAGAGGTCTGTTCTTAACCTGAAACTGTTCTTAACCTGAAGCACCACTTTAGCTAATGGAGCCTCATGCTGCCGCCGCGCCGCCAGAGCCCAATTTCTGCTCTTATCCTGCAGCAAAGTTCTTAACCAGAAGCACTATTTCTGGGTTAGCGGAGTGTGTAACCTGAAGCGTATGTAACCTGAAGCGTATGTAACCCGAGGTACCACTGTAGTTACAACCAAGCTGGTACTCCAGTGGCAACATGAATCTAGCTATCCAATTTATTCAAGCTATCCAAGTGTGTAACCAAGAACAGCTCATCCAGGGGCATCTTACCCATAGAGGCTAGTGGCGCAGAGCGCTGGGGCGCCAAGTTCTGGAGGGCACCAGGGCTGAACGCGGCACCTCCCAGCATCAACTCACAATCGTCACCTGCCTCCGCCATACAGTGCCGAAGCAGCGCCACACCAAGAGCCTCCATCTGCCGTGGCCACTGCTGCACGAAGTGGCCAGCTGAGCCGGGAGGCGCCGCGTCCAGCCCTCGCCTCTTCCCCTCTGGAGAAGCCACCCTCCAGCCGCTGCCCACCTCCTCCAGCCCCAACAGTGCCGTCCTCCCTAAAAAAACTCTGGGAAACAGGGGCGCGCCAGAGGGAGCTTTGAATCACGGCGCCGGATATGCTGAAGACGGCCCTGAGCTCATCTAAGCTCCCACAAAAGTGGCTGCTCTCCTCAGCACTCCCCTCTCACCAGGCAGCTAACACACTTATAATAATAATAATTTATTATTTTGTACCCCACCCATTTGGCTGGGTTTCCCCAGCCACTCTGGGCGGCCTCCACGAAAACCAAAAATACACTAATATGTCATACATTAAAAACGTCCCTGAACAGGGCTGCCTTAAGATGTCTTCTGAATGTCAGGTAGTTGTTTATCTCTTGTGACATCTGATGGGAGGGCGTTCCACAGGGCGGGCGCCACTACCGAGAAGGCCCTCTGCCTGGTTCCCTGTAGCTTTGCTTCTCGCAATGAGGGAACCGCCAGAAGGCCCTCGGCGCTGGACCTCAGCGTCCGGGCAGAATGATGGAGATGGAGACACTCCTTCAGGTATACTGGACCGAGGCCGTTTAGGGCTTTAAAGGTCAGCACCAACACTTCCTTAGACTTTGTCGTCAGGGGAGACCCATCATCTCCAGAAGAGCAGGAGGTGGTGCTGGGGCCTCATTGCTCCCTGCAGGGAATGACACCAAAGGAAGTTGGCTGGATCATACCCATTTCAAAAAAAATTATATGGGAGGCTTATAAAAGGAGAAAGCTTGCAAAACATGTAGCTAATGCAGGCAACACTGCCTGTTTATTCCAACACAAAGAGTATTTAAGGGCATAACTAGATAAGGCAACAGAGATCTGTGACTGGAGGCGGGGACTGCTGGGGCATTTCTCAAACTGCAGGGGACCTGCATGAAACGAGTGGATGTTCAACCTGAGTATGGCTATCAGCTATCTGATCTGAACCTTCCATGTTCTTCCTTATTTATTTACTTTGTCAAAATATATCTAGAACACACTTTCTTATAAATATTGCAAGAAGACACACAACCCAAGAATGCAATACGGTGGTAATCTAGTGCCACTGTCTTCTGCTCTGGTCAGACCTCACCTGGAGTACTGTGTCCAGTTCTGGGCACCACAGTTCAAGAAGGACACTGACAAACTGGAACGTGTCCAGAGGAGGGCAACCAAAATGGTCAAAGGCCTGGAAACGATGCCTTATGAGGAACGGCTAAGGGAGCTGGGCATGTTTAGCCTGGAGAAGAGGAGGTTAAGGGGTGATATGATAGCCATGTTCAAATATATAAAAGGATGTCACATAGAGGAGGAGGGAGAAAAGTTGTTTTCTGCTGCTCCAGAGAAGCGGACACGGAGCAATGGATCCAAACTACAAGAAAGAAGATTCCACCTAAACATTAGGAAGAACTTCCTGACAGTAAGAGCTGTTCGACAGTGGAATTTGCTGCCAAGGAGTGTGGTGGAGTCTCCTTCTTTGGAGGTCTTTAAGCAGAGGCTTGACAACCATATGTCAGGAGTGCTCTGATGGTGTTTCCTGCTTGGCAGGGGGTTGGACTCGATGGCCCTTGTGGTCTCTTCCAACTCTATGATTCTATGATTCTATGATTCTATGATTCTGTGTTGAACGGCTTGGCTCCGGAACAAATCGGCTCCCGAATGTTGCAAACTTGGAAGTGTTCCGGTTTTCAAACGTTTTTTGGAAGCTGAACGTTCAACGTGCCTTCTGCTTGAGTGCAGGAAGCTCCTGCAGCCAACTGGAAATCGCGCCTTGGCTTTCAGACAGACTCCCAGAACAGATTAAGTTTGACAACCAAGGTACCACTGTACTAAAAGCAACATAAATGCCAAACAGACCCTTAAAAGCAGGCTGAGTGTTTTATTTATTTCTTCTCAGGTGGAAGAAGCCGCCCTTTGTGGGCCATTTTTTCCATTCATTCATTCATTCATTCATACATAAAGGTAAAGGTAAAGGTACCCCTGCCCGTACGGGCCAGTCTTGACAGACTCTGGGGTTGTGCGCCCATCTCACTTAAGAGGCCAGGGGCCAGCGCTGTCCGGAGACACTTCCGGGTCACGTGGCCAGCGTGACATCGCTGCTCTGGCGAGCCAGAGCCGCACACGGAAACGCCGTTTACCTTCCCGCTGGTAAGCGGTCCCTATTTATCTACTTGCACCCGGAGGTGCTTTCGAACTGCTAGGTTGGCAGGCGCTGGGACCGAGCAGCGGGAGCGCACCCCGCCGCAGGGATTCGAACCGACGACCTTTCGATCGGCAAGTCCTAGGCGCTGAGGCTTTAACCCACAGCGCCACATACATTCAATTTGTATACTGCCTTTCATCTGAAGAACACAGGGCAGTTCATAACACATACCATCGACCCTATTGTGGGGAATGTTTTGTTGAGATGTCATTGGTGTGAATTGCTAGGGGTTTTTTGACAGGTAGGTGAGACCCTCCTCTCCAATCTTAGCACTTAAGAGATCTAGACTGACAATAGGTTTGGTTTGCTCAAAATGTCCTTATGGGCCAAATTCAGAGACCTGCCAGGACTAATTAGGGTGGAGATACAGAAACTCTGTGGGTTAAACCACAGAGCCTAGTACTTGCTGATCAGAAGGTCGGCGGTTGAATCCTCGTGACGGGGTGAGCTCCCATTGCTCAGACTCCCTGCTCCTGCCAACCTAATAGTTGGAAAGCACATCGAAGTGCAAGTAGATAAAAAGGTACCGCTCCAGCGGGAAGGTAAACGGCATTTCCGTGCGCTGCTCTGGTTCGCCAGAAGCGGCTTAGTCATGCTGGCCACATGACCCGGAAGCTGTACGCCGGCTCCCTCGGCCAATAAAGCGAGATGAGCGCCACAACCCCAGAGTCGGTCACGACTGGACCTAATGGTCAGGGGTCCCTTTACCCTTTACCTTTACAGAAGCTCCACATTGCTGTCCTATAGCCTTGGGGCTGTTCTGTTCTTCAGACGGTCTAGAGCTGGATGCTGATTAGGGGGTACATACTGAGTGCTCTGACTCCATAACCAAGTTGACTGATTGGCATCCGTCTGTCTCAGGAGACAATGGAGGAGTGTGCCTTTGGAAGTGAGGTCAAACTGTTGGCGGGTTACAGTGCCTGCTGTGGCTGTAGAGATGGGATGTAGGCGAGACATGTTTTGTTGCAGCCAGGGCAGAGGAAGGTGCCTGGATGTGCTGCTGCAAATGCACCATGGTGCTTATTCTCTCTGCGCTCTTCCCAGTGGTCATTTCTCTTCTGGTCACTGCTGTAGAAGCATGACTTGACTGCCTGTCTCCAGGCACTGCGGTCATCTGCAAGGCATTCCCACATGGCAGGGTTAATGCTGCCAGCCTTAATCTCACGTTTGCAGACATCTTTGTAACACAGAGTTGGTTTGCCAATTGGCCAGCTCCTCATACGGCACGTGGACAGAAGTATAGCATTACATATAAATATTAGCATACATATTGTAAACCAAATTCGAAATGAAGTGATAGCATGACAGAATACACTATCATTTCTTAGAACTTTCCTCTTCCGATTAAAATTGTGGGCAAGCTTTTTTGTCATACCTCAACTAAAAAAATGGAAGGGTTAGCCAGATAACTCTTAATACTTTGGGACTGGATCTTGCCCTATGGCCACCAGATGGTCATCTTTGGTTTACGGCATTAAATTATCTCCTAATGTTTAACCATTAAATTTCAGGTGCCCTGATGATCAAATCTGAAGGTGCAGGCTATGTGGTGATAAATGGCGTAAAAACTGGGCTCTTCCTCTGTATGGATATTAATGGCAATATCTTTGGATCGGTGAGTTCTCATATGAATTTTTCTGGCATCTTTCAAGTGGTGCCACATGCCACAACAGCCAAAGTGTGATTCTATAACTTGGAGATGCAATAAGCCAGTTCTGCTGCACTTCTAAGGAAACCATTGTCCTTTACCCTTTCGCTTATGCCTGGGATATCGTTTTCCTTCAGGCCCCTGCAGTTCTTACGAGACACAATGATTGACGAAGGGTGTCCCACATTTATTTCTGACTCCACAACACCACCGGCATGCCACACCTGTGCTACAGACAACACAGAGGGCTGCACAATTTGCCCTCTTCGGTTTGATATTGTGAAACCCTGGGCTATACATAACTGTGAGGCTGTTAACCTAAGAATAGGTAAAGGTAAAGGGACCCCTGACCATTAGGTCCAGCCGTGACCGACTCTGGGGTTGCGACACTCATCTCGCTTTATTGGCTGAGGGAGCCGGCGTACAGCTTCCGGGTCATGTGGCCAGCATGACTAAGCTGCTTCTGGCGAACCAGAGCAGCGCACGGAAACGCCGTTTACCTTCCCGCTGGAGCGGTACCTTTTTATCTACTTGCACTTTGATGTGCTTTTGAACTGCTAGGTTGGCAGGAGCACGGACTGAGCAACGGGAGCTTACCTTATCACAGGACATATAACCATTTGATAAAGCTTAGTTATCACACTTTAAAAAAAAAGATTTCATCACTTCCTTGGAATTCTGATTCCCCCCCCCCCCACCCAACATTATTTGTTTTGAATGTGGTATTTTTCTTTGCAGAATCTGGATTTATTTTTTATTTTGTGTTATTTTTGGTAAAGGTAGAAGGGTTATCACTTGGAGAAAAAAATCAGTAAAAACAAAGAACCATTGACTATGCAATGGGAAAGACTAATAACTCACGAGTTCAAATGTTTTAGATGTGAATGTTTTGGAAGGTACCAAACATCTCACAAGCTGTAATCTGTCAAATAGTAACACTGTTATCTATAAAATACTGCCAATGCTAATTCCATTGCACATGCAATTAAAAATACTAAAATATAAAATGTTGAAATCAAGTATCGTAAAGACATTTAGACATACCAAATATGTGGTAAGAACCCGGACACCATTCAACATCTGTAGCAGAGAATTTTGATGAGCATTTCCCACTCAAATTTTAATACTGTTCTGATTGTGGTTCTTGTTTCTTCCTTCAGCACTTCTTCAGTTATGAGGACTGCACTTTCAGACATTGGACCCTGGAAAATGGCTATGATGTCTACCAGTCTCCCAAGTACAACTATCTCATCAGCCTAGGAAAAGCTAAGCAACCTTTATTCCCCGGTATGAATCCACCACCGTACTCCCAATTCTTGGCCAGAAGGAACGAAATTCCTTTAGTCCAATTCAACACACCAAAACCTAGTAGACATACGAGGAATGCGAGTGCCGATCCCTGTGGCAGTATCATATCAGCCGGAAACATCTCTGACAACCCAAAGGCACAATCATCCACATATCATGATGTAGATGATTCACATGCCGAAAATGGAGACCCCAACGGTGCAACGTTCAGCAGGTGGTTTTCAAGCCCTAGGACTGATATCAAAACCTGAACCACTTTCTAACAGTAACCTGTTTTCTGTCCTGATGCGGACATAATCTGAACAATTATTTTAAAGTATTTGAAAAAATGCTTTAGGACACTGATAACAGTTCACAGTATCAGTTTAGAATAAGGGTTTAAGAAATAATTTATATATTTTTTTTAATTCTGGAATGTTTAGGCGTTTTTGTCTATAAAAAAAAAAAACCTTGGCAACTTTTGGGGTTTTACATTTTGAAATATGGCAACTCGAGGCTAAACAGTACTGAATCAGAATAACCCATGGTCTGACAATATAAGGCAGCTTCATGTTGAGAACTTGCCTTGGAAACAGCCATAACTCAAACACATGCCTAGCACTTAGAAGGCATAATTTTGTAATGTCCAGTATCCCCAAGAGTTGTTGCCTGACAGGTAGATAGATATAGCATGGGGTAAGATGGACCAATGGTCTGATCCTGTGTAAAATACATCACTTGTTTTCCTCCCTTACTTCTCTCCTCTACTATGCTGCAACTTTTACTACCAATTGTGCACTGTGTTTAACCATCACTTAATAAGAGCAGAATAGGTAAAAGGTAAAGGGACCCCTGACCATTAGGTCCAGTCGTGGCCGACTCTGGGGTTGCGGCACTCATCTCGCTTTATTGGCCGAGCGTACAGCTTCTGGGTCATGTGGCCAGCATGACTAAGCCGCTTCTGGCGAACCAGAGCAGCGCACGGAAACGCCGTTTACCTTCCCGCCAGAGCGGTACCTATTTATCTACTTGCACTTTAACGTGCTTTCAAACTGCTAGGTTGGCAGGAGCAGGGATTGAGCAACGGGAGCTCACCCCGTCGCGGGGATTCAAACTGCTGACCTTCTGATAGGCAAGTCCTAGGCTCTGTGGTTTAACCCACAGCGCCACCAGCGTCCCTTGATTAAGAGCAGAATACAGTATAACAAATATGAATATGCTTCTCTCCTGCGGAAATCATTGCCATAATGTAAGGGATTATTTGAATATTCCCACAGGAAATGAAGCAGTGTAAGCGTGGCAGATTGGCTACTAAACCATTATAGTCTGAAACGGACCAAAACTTGGAACAACTTCAGCCACAGCTGAATCGGAACCAGGAAACATAGCAAATTGACTGCCTGGTTCTGTCTGCAAGGACCAAATTTTTCTTGACTGAAGCTGTGGGTGAATATATAAGCCATAGAAGCCATGGATGAGGAAAATAGAAATAAACATCTGTCTGGGGTTTTAATAATACTTGGCATGTGTATTGGGGGGGGGGGGCAGAGATACCAAGCAAATACATTTGTTTCAGCCCTAATGTTTTTGTAGCCTTTCAAGCTCTGATAATCCTTTACATAATCCTGCTGAGCTCTAAGAAACGAGCCAAGCTACATGATCAGCAGAATTATATGCCAGAGCTCTTAGTGGAGACAGTATCACTTCAGACTGCAAGTTAAAAATTACATGTTTGAATGTTCATCCACCATTTAAAATCTGTTAACATATCCCTTGCTCTTTGACTTATAGCCAACTGTCATACTTGAAGCAGAAACACTGAAATCTGTAGACTTTAGTCAAGTCCACATATTTCTGTGGGCAGGCTCCTGAGTGGGACTTAATTGGATGCCACCCTTTATATAAGTGAAACAAACCCAGAACCTCCACATTTGATGTACACATTTTGTCCATCTCTGCAAAAGCTGCCCCAGCAGCTCCCATGGGTTGCTTCAAGACTTCAAGCTGATTCTCTTCCTTTCTTCAAATCTCTTGAAAGTGCAAGTAGGAAAATAAACCTACAATACGCTGGAGAGATTTCACACTTTTCCTTTGTTGTTGTTGTTGTTGTTTAGTCGTTTAGTCGTGTCCGACTCTTTGTGACCCCCTGGACCAGAGCACGCCAGGCACTTCTGTCTTCCACTGCCTCCTGCAGTTTGGTCAAACTCATGTTGGTAGCTTCGAGAACACTATCCAACCATCTCGCCCCTTCTCCTTGTGCCCTCCATCTTTCCCAACATCAGGGTCTTTTCCAGGGAGTCTTCTCTTCTCATGAGGTGGCCAAAGTCTTGGAGCCTCAGCTTCAGGATCTGTCCTTCCAGTGAGCACTCTTAGTTAATTTCCTTCAGAATGGAGAGGTTTGATCTTCTTGCAGTCCATGGGACTCTCAAGAGTCTCCTCCAGCACCATAATTCAAAAGCATCAATTCTTCAGTGATCAGCCTACTTTATGGTCCAGCTCTCACTTCCATAGATCACTACTGGGAAAACCATAGCTTTTACTATACGGACCTTTGTTGGCAAGGTGATGTCTCTACTTTTTAAGATGCTGTCTAGGTTTGTCATTCCTTTTCTCCCAAGAAGCAGGCGTCTTTTAATTTCGTGGCTGCTGTCACCATCTGCAGTGATCATGGAGCCCAAGAAAGTAAAATCTCTCACTGCCTCCATTTCTTCCCCTTCTATTAGCACACTATAATGACCTATAGTGCTTTTCAGAATGGCTTTTTGTTTGCACTGAACTCTGAACTCTTCAAGATACTAGACCTTATTAATAACGAGACAATTGTGCTGACCTGTTCTTAGGATAAGGGTGCCAGACAATCATGGTCATATTTACTCAGAAGTAGGTCCCACCATAGTCATTGAAATTTACTCCCACAGAAGTATGTGTGATTGTGGCCCCAATGCTGAGTTCTAAGGAAACATTGATATTATACTGTCAATTAACTAAGCCGCAGGACTGGCTCCCTGCCTAGCACTATTAAGATGGTATACAGAAGATGTATGCTTTCCCTGTTATGAATGATTATTTCCCACACTATTAAAACTACAGGACTCTTACGTCACTGGAAAATGTAAAATGGCTTTCTCCATAGTTGGATATCCCCAATCCCAAACAACAAGGGAATTGTTGAAAAAAGAGCCCCTGGATGTTTCCTAGCTAATAGGGAAAATGTGGTTTAATGCATTTTATGTTGTTCTATTTATTTATTTATTTGAATTCTTTACCGCATTTAAGAGTATTTATTAATATTTATAATGATTATGTATACCCACCATTTCCAATTTGTAATGAAAATGCAAATAAACTTTCTGAGAAATAAATCATGCCTTGTTTGGTTTTTTCCTCCTGTGGTTTAAAAATGCCCCTTTCCAAGCCTATCCAACGTAATGATTCCTAAGCTGTGAGCCAGGGCATCTAACTGGACCACAAGAATTAAGTTAACTGAAAGGTCCTGGGGTCACGGGCACACCATACATTTAAAGCATTGAAAGTACATCATGGGTACGTAAAGTGGTATCTTAGTGGTGCACTGGCTCCCGGTGGAGTACAGGATCAGGTTCAAGGTGCTGGTTTTAACCTTTAAAGCCCTATATGGCCTAGGACCCTTGTACCTACGGGACCGTCTCTCCTGGTATGTCCCACGAAGGACCTTACGGTCTTCAAATAAAAACATCTTGGAGGTCCCGGGCCACACGGAGGTTAGGCTGGCCTCAACCAGAGCCAGGGCTTTTTCGGCCGTGGCCCCGATCTGGTGGAACGCTCTGTCACAAGAGACTAGGGCCCTGCGGGACTTGACATCCTTCCGCAGGGCCTGCAAGTCAGAGCTGTTCCACCAGGCCTTTGGCCAAGGAACAGTCTGACCCCCTCCTTTGGTAATCCTCACAGAACTCTAGCCCAATGGTTGCCATTAATTTGATTTTGAATTGATTTTAGAATGAATTGATTTTAGAATGCATTTCAATTACGGTAATTGATTGTGATTTTATGTAAACTGTGCTACTTTTATTGTTGCTAGCCGCTCTGAGCCCGGCTTCGCCTGGGGAGGGCGGGATATAAATAAATTATTATTATTAAATATATAATATGAACATGGCCTTGTAAGCCTAGCAATTAAGGAAGCTATCCTTTACAGGGACGCAGGTGGCGAAGGGACGCAGGTGGCGCTGTGGGTTAAAGCCTCAGCGCCTAGGACTTGCCGATCGAAAGGTCGGCGGTTCGAATCCCTGCGGCGGGGTGCGCTCCCGCTGCTCAGTCCCAGCGCCTGCCAACCTAGCAGTTCGAAAGCACCTCCGGGTGCAAGTAGATAAATAGGGACCGCTTACCAGCGGGAAGGTAAACGGCGTTTCCGTGTGCGGCTCTGGCTCGCCAGAGCAGCGATGTCACGCTGGCCACGTGACCCGGAAGTGTCTCCGGACAGCGCTGGCCCCTGGCCTCTTAAGTGAGATGGGCGCACAACCCCAGAGTCTGTCAAGACTGGCCCGTACAGGCAGGGGTACCTTTACCTTTACCTTTTATCCTTTACATCTTTGCATCATGTCCCTCACTGGCCTTGATACCTTCTAACCAGCTGTTACTGGTGACGGGCAATTCTGTTCTTTCTACACTTGGAGTCACAGGAGCGATGCATCACTCCTGAAGAAGCCAAATTTCTGAGAGACACAGATCTGGGTTTGACTCCTTGCATGTACCTGCATGTTCTAGTACTGATCCAGCCTGAGTCCTGCCTAACCTCTATAAAGTAAAGGTGGGGAGACAAAGCATAGCAGGAATGGACAGGAACTCTTCCACCCAATCTGTTACTTTAACACACCCTAACTGTATTCCAGACATTTTTCTCGTGTGAGGGGTTACTTCCAGTTTCAGAGTCAAACTGTAGATCAGCTACAACCTTCTATATAGCAAAAAGTGCAGGCAAAGCCCAACTCCCTACCATGTCTGAACTTTCTCTCAGGTTAGTACTAGAGATGGGACGGTCTGGGGGGGGGGACCCAGAAAAATTGGGGAAAACCCAAGCTTTTCCCCAGTTTTTCCCAAAGCCTTTTTTTTCTTGAAAAATTTTTTAAAAGAAAGTTTGATATAGTTGGAATATTTTACACACTTTTTTCAATTTTTCTGGGGGAAAATGGCTTTGGGGGGAAATGGGGACGGGACGGGTTCCCCCCCCCCATTTCCCCCCCAGGCCTTCCCATCTCTAGTTAGTATTGATCCTACAACAGCAGCCTATAACTAGTCCTAATGATTTTCTATCCTATATACATAAAAATGTAATGCTGTCATCAGGCAGCCCCCATTGGAGGATTTGTGGCACTGCATCACAATCCTGGATTTGCACAAAGTCAGGGTGACATAAGGGAGTAAAAGAGAATGCAACCTGTGGGCATGGCATGGGAATGAGAAGGGAGAGAGACTGATGCAGAGGGGGATAGTGGTTTTAAATAACAGCAGAGGTTTGAATCAGCAGGAACGGAGAAAACTGGGAGGGGAAAAGTAACAATCTTAAACAGTGGCAGAGGTCTGAGTAGAACGAGCAAGTGGTGATGGCAGTTTAAAGCAAGGTTTGAGGACCCTGGGAAGGGAGCTGGGTTCTGTTGTATTAATCAACTTTCTGTGTTGTACCCATCTCTGCTATTTCTCCTTTTTAAAACTGGTTGATCTCTCTGCTCCACTTTACTCAAATGTCTGTTGTTGGGTGAACGGTGAAAAATGAGAAACACTGAAGGGGGGGGGGGGGGAGCTGACCAATGAGGAATTTATCAGCAAATGGCAGAAAACCATGGCTAAAAAAGCCACCTCTATCTGTCTGTCGCCCCCCCCCCAACTGTATTACCTGGGTTATGAAGGCGCCCAAAAGATGTTAAAGCAAAGATTATGGGATAACGCACACAGTGACTTGCGATCTCGATCACACGCAGCCTGTAGTCCGCTGGCAGTAGGAGTACAATATGGGCATGTCTTTAAGTTAACATCTTACATTAAAAACCTGACAGTACCAAACTATCGAAGGCTTTTCACCAAAGCCAGACTAAACGTCTTTCCTTCTGCAGTGTTGGATGGCAGGTTGAGAGGAGTTCCCTACCAGGACAGACTTTGCTCGTGTGCTCAAGACATTGATTCCATAAAACATATTTTGTTGCACTCTGCAAAATACGAGCAAGCCAGGGCTGATCTGATACTACCCTTGGTGGTACCTTTCCCGGGAAAATCAGAGGCTCACTATGTCAGGTTCCTATTGGAAAACCAGACAAATGCTAGAACATTAGCAGTGGCAAAGTTTATATCGGTGGTTGCAAGAACCAATGATCCCTATATTCTGAACAAAATGCTTGTTTAACCTGGAGGTAGGCTGTATGAATTGTGTATTGCTTTGTAACGATTTGTTGGGTCTCTGGACTGTAATAAAGATTATTGTTGTTGTTGTTTAAACTTCTCCCTCCTCCATGGCTCAGCGGCATCATGTGAGAGAGATAAAGGATGCAGAGCCCTCAAATATTCCATAATACCTTCCCACAATCATGGATTTCACTCTTGGTACTGTGTGTCGCCTATAACAGGAAGTTCCAGATTCAATGTAGAACAGATACTTTATTAACAAGCAAACATCCATACATGTACAATATTGAAAAGTTGAACTTAACATTCTCTGATTGAGCTGACAGCCTTAAGAGTCTATTCAACTTAAAGATACATACATACATACATACATCAGCTTGGAGTGCATGTGCCAAGGGGACTGCAGAATAGAGGAGAGGGGGAGGCACAGAACTGGAGGTGGTCTGTGAGCAAGGAGGAGGGAAGGGAAAAGGAGTGAAGGTGCCAATGGTGTGTGAAAAGGGGGCTGCACACTAGAAGAGCGGATGTGTGTAAAAGAGTTGAGAAAAGCAAGAGGAAGGAAAAAGTCAGTGCAAAGGGAGTTATAAAAAAGGGGGAAGTGGGGCTGAAGTCGAAAACAGCGACATGAAGGGGTCTGAAGAATAGGAAGGGATGCAGGCTTCGTATTTGGGTGGAAGGTGAAAAAGGCGCTTAGCTGCAATGTGTGGGCATTGTTTGTGTGCAGGGGGGCTGCACAAAAGGAGCAGGGACGGTGCAAAGTAGGACTGTAGAAGAGAAGAATTGGCTTCAGAAGGCGAATGGTTGGGTGAATAATGAGCTCCCTAGTTGCATGGGGTGGGAAGGGTAATCTCTAGGGAGCTGATATCGGGGGAATGGCAGGGGGTTGACAAGCAGTGTGTATGTGTGCGTGTAAAATTCCTTAGACTTGATTCCTATTTCTGTGGGTCTCATCCATGCAAATGGAGATATTGAAATTATGGTATTTCCACGGGAGCGGGAGGACTGAAATTTGGTATACTTGTAGTCCAAAAGCGGAACACTTTTCGGACCTCTCCCTAGAAGGGGACTTGCTGTGTACACCAGAATGTGCAGCCCACACGGCAAACTGAAATTTAACACACACATCTCCTGAAACACACTGGTTATATCAAAAAAGACTGAAAGAGGACATTTCTACATCTCCCTTAAAATGAGAAGCATGATTTTTATCTCCCAGTATAGGGCAAAATGCATGCTCCTTTACTAGAAAGGGGATATCTGAGACATGCCAATTGTAAGTCAGATAAATTTAATTCAGATTTTCATTTGCTCTTCGAGGTGGGGGCGTGCCATGAAGTTGGAATAATGCCCTCTCAATGAGGCATTACTGACTGCTGTCAATGGGACAGCGCTATTTTGATTAAATTAACAAAAATCTTTGGGTTTAACATGTTGTGTTAAATGCTTTCCATGTCAACTGCGCACTTAACAGGTGAATCATTTAGACAACACTGATATGTTTTGGTATCATATAATGCGCTGTGGTTAGTTGCAACCCTAATTCATAACTTCTTCCATCTTTTTTCAAAAATGCATTCGTTGCTACAGCTAGAAAAGCAGTGGTAGCCAGCAGAAGTTGACAAACCCATAAAGGATGGAGAAACCTGCTTAGGGAAAGGAGATGGCAACTCTTATTTCAAACCTTATTTCGCTTAATAAATGAGCTGTTTGTATCTGGGCCACTGGAAGAGCAATGAAGTGCTTCACTAAACTTCTCCCGCCACCCCCACCCCCCCACTGATAGGAGGTAGTCATGTAAACACCTTTGCTATCATCTTTGCTATCATAGAGAAAAGGAGCCTAAAGGATATAGCATTATGTGTCAGGTGCTCTACACTAAGATGCAACATTGGGGGAAATTTGCTGGGTCCACTGGTGTGAACTATCCAAGACAACTGCTTGCAGAGGAAAGAGGATGTATTCTCTCCACTGTGTGTAGGCCCTGGTGTCGATTGGGGCTGGTGGGGTAGACAGGAGGTGGCATAGGGGGCACTTGAGCTCTAAGAGAAAGGAAGTCCTTTTCGCCCAGCCCAGCCACCAAAAGGTCTTCTCATGGCTCCCTGCCCCTACTTTAAACCAAAGCAAGCGACAAACCTGCTTTCTGCTGACCTACTCCTTCCACTGTTTACCACCTTGGATACGAGTTAGCATTGCCTAAACTTCTCCCAGCTTCTCTGTCTCAGAACAGAACTTCGGAGGCAGCAGTGACTGGTTGGAAGCACTCAGAATGAACTACGACTGGTCCTGGGACACTAAATTGGGGGGGGGGGATTGGAGAGCTTGCAGTGGATTGGGTGTGGCACTGGTCTGTTTTCAAAAAGTGCACTAATGCTCTTTTGCTCTTGGGCTGGCAACTGGCCCTAGAGGTCTCCAGTTAATCCTTTGTATATAATACACCCACCTAATCTCTGCAGCCTGCAACTTCATCTAATGTTAGTTGTGACAAGCAACATGTCAAGATCACATTACATAACCATCAGATTCCAAAAACACATGAGGACATTATGCATTGTTACCAACTCTGTTCCGGGATCTGCTACAGGAAGAAAGCAATTTGGGGTGGGGGAGTAGCTCTTTATCAAAGGCAAGGCAACCAGAACATCTCCGACGCTGGGCAGGAGTTGTTGTTCTTCCAGACAAGAGGAACTTGTGCTGGAGCTTTCTTTTCCCTCTTCCCTCCCCTTACTTTTTCCTCGTGTATCATGTCTTTTTAGATTCTGAGCCCGAAGACAGGGACTGTCTCAATACTGATTTTTGCCATTCTGAGAGCCTTTCTGACAAAAGGCCAGGGCGTGAACGTCTTAAAGTGAGTTAGTACAAAATAAAATGAAATCCAATCATTTACTTAGTTATACAAATTAAATGTTCACACAGCAGAGGAAAAATGCATGCTCAAGGGCATCAGAATGGCACGGCTCTCTGTAGAACTGGGCTACGCATCTGAGTGCTACAGTGAACAAGTTGCTGTGAGCCACACGTATCCAGGTTTAGCCATTTTAAGTCTTCATGCAGCAGAAATAAGAACAGGGCAGTGGGAGGAAATACGAGGCCCCCGCTCCATGTTTGCTCATGCTCCTTCATGCATATTGAAACAAGCAGCCATGTTTAGAATGGGGTCAAAATGGCTCCAGAGGGTGAATCTTGCTTTGCAGAAGAGCCACCACTGACAAATAATCCTCTGGTAAATACATGGGGTAACCGTATAGAGTTCTCTGTGCACAAATAGAATGTTTTCAGTTAATACTGCAGCACTTGCTAAAACGTTAAGGTAATTTCAGCCGCGTATATGAGTAACCAAGTGCTCCTTTCCATTTATGCAATACTGGGCTGTATGGCATGCTACCAATAAGCAGTTGCTACAAACTTTCCAAACTGAATCAACTCCATTTTTTCCCTCCTGAGTAAGAAGACCTTTGCCTTCCAACAGGCTAGTCCACTAAAATACTTTCAAAGAAAATATGCTTTTACAGACTGCATACATAAGCTTTGTGATTTTAATGTTTCAGAGCTCCATGTTCCCAGCCATCATCTTCTCGCCTAAATGATCATCTCTATTAAGAAAGACGCAGTGGATTTTAGGTTTACTGTCCTCTCTCATCTCTAGGGTTATATTGAACCGACTAATTCCAGTATTAGGACTCACAGAAGACAGCTCAGTCTTTGACAAAGCGCTTGGCAAAGTGCACGCCAGGTCGGAAATGAAATAGCCCACCCAGCTTCTCATGAATGCCCCATGACTCACAACCAGTATGTTGGCATCCAGTATTTCAGCACCTCGGTCGGAATTAAATTCCAGTCTGCTATGGTGGTTGGTCAATGAGCTGGTAGAACTTCTGCCTGCCATTTCTGTGCTACTTCCTTCTGCTTCAGCTTTATTTTCTGGACATGCTTCTTGGGCAACAAGACAGCAAAGGTGTTCAAAAAAATCCTTGCCACGTGCTTTTACCTAATGCAAGGGGGAAAGGACAGTGTAAAGTGGTTGCAAATTATTTCAAAAACGCTTTACCTTATTAAGGGGCACTGTTTGCTTCTTTTGTGCCAGCCGTATATCACCTGTCCCTCCTTCCTTCTTTTTAAAAGTTAACTTAAAAAACAAGCGAACTTTTCTCTCAGGGTGGCTGGTTGCACTACAACACACAGTGCCAGCCACATGCAATCTTAAGTTGCTTTCTAGTTGTGGCACATGTTGTATTGCTCTACGGTTACTTCCTGCAGCCAATCAGAAGCCGCGCTTTGGTTTCCGAACGTTTATGGAAGTCAAACGGACTTCCAAAACGAATAC